>NC_086263.1:9986363-10593181 GCF_021018805.1 Prinia subflava | reverse complement strand
GAATAGTTTTCCTCACAGTGAGCAGTTTTTCCTGCAGTAAACAGAGAGTTTCTCACTCCCATCACCATCACTTGTGCCTTCTCCTCCCTCCAGTTCAGATGAGAAGGAAAATGGGGAGGCCCAGCCCTGGATCTCCTGTACCAAACCCCGGACTCTCCTCCAAGGGGAATGGGGACATGCCAAACCCTACCTGTTAATGGACAGGTTTAAAATTAAGGCTTTCCATTCAGCTTTTAGGAACCTCAGCGTGGTCTCCAGGATATTTCATCCAGCTGCCCAAAAAACCATCTCCTCAAATGTGAAAGGTTAAATTTCAGACAGCCAAGGAGTGGTGTTACCTTAGAAATGTTTTGGAAGTTCCCACAACTTAGATAAAGGTCCAGAAAGCAATTTGGGCCTGATGCAAGCTAATGGGATTTTTTTTGTATTGCTTTCAACAGGATTTGGATCTGGTTTTCTGCAACAGCTACTACGAACCAGCTTGTGAATGGAAGCTGGATGAAGAATTTCCTGCCTGCTCCATTTTGGTGAAGCAGCAGAGGAGGGGGAACACTGCTTTTAGAGAGATAACTGTATTAAATCCCCTTTGGCTTCAGATCAAAGATGGCTCAAGCCTATCATTTTAAGTATGTGCAGGACTTAGCAATTGCACTGAAACATTGGCAAGACCTGAACTCACACAAAATAACAAAAAGGTCTTTGCCAGTAAAAAGCAATTTTAAAAGATACAGTGCAAGGAGGTAAAAGAGGTTAGGCAGTACAATTCTGGAAAACATGAGAACTCTTCCTGGAATTAAAGAATATATCTGTGGACAATTTAGCAAAGGAAGGAAGAACATTTATGCTCTGCTTTGGATGGAATAAGACTGCAGCACAGACCAGAGTTTATTGTGCACAAAGTTTAGGCTGTTTTACTATGGTGGAAGCTGGTTTTTTATTTTTTATTTTGTTTTGCAATTAAATTGAATCCCTCTGCTTTTCTCATGGCTCAAGCTGACAGGAGTGGCAGAGGCCTGCCTTGTGCCCACGGGGAGTCATGGGCTGGGAGATGTCTCTGCAGAAGAGCTTTTCTGTGCAGTGGTGTAAATAAACTCGGGCAGAATAGGACAGATGAGGATTAAAAACGTGTCAGATTCTTGCAGCCCCAGGCTGTGAACCCTGCAGCAGTTCAGCCACACTTTGCTACACTGGATCAAGCAATGTGAGGATGCTTGGGGGTTCAAACCCCTCTTGGGAAGCCTGAGGAGCATCACCTTGACCATGCCCTCAGATCAGGCTCTCCCCCTGCTCCTGCTCCCTCCTGGGCTGGGGTGGGTGTCCCAGTGCCACCAGTGCCCCACTGGTGTGGGCTGCCAGGTGAGGGTGCAGGGCCCAGGGGAGCATTGTTCCTCCTTTCCTGGAAACTGCTGCAGGAGGAAGGGCAGGAAGTGAGTAACATGGCTGGTGCACTCCAGCTGAAATCTTCAGACATAGCAAGCCAAAATTCCCATTTTTGGGTAGTTCCAGCTCTCACAGGCCGTACAGAGCCGTGTCCTGTTCCTGGCAGTGGGCAGAGGAGGATGCTCAAGGAGAGCAGAGGTGACATGTCTTCATGGAGATGTGTCCCAGTGGACATTCCCTGGTGTGCAGCAGGAATTGGGATTTGTTTCCTGAGCTGGAGGGTGCTGTAGCTCCTGCTCAGGTCTCTGTGAGCCCAGGGCTAACAAACCCCTTGAGGAAATCTGGATGGGTGCATTGTTCTACACGGGCTGCAACAGGAAAGCCAACAACTTTCCTGGAATTAAAATATAAACGAACACATTGCTTATAAAAAGCACTTCCGAGACAAGTCATTTATAAACCGTGGAGAAGTTTTTTGGCATATGAGGCAAGCTGCACTGAGGCAGCTGTGAGAAATGCAATTAGCTAATTGGCAATGTTTCTCCTAATTGCTGCTTTAGTGGGAGAGCTACACCAGTTAGGGAAGGCTTGGTGCTTGGCTCAGAACAAGCTGGATCATCCCCAGGGGAGTTATTTAGGGTGGGAAGTGGGAGTTCCCCTGCTGCAGTGTCATTATAAAGGTGGAGGAGCCTGCTACCAGCTCTGCCTCTGCCACCTGGGGAGGACACCAGCACCTGGCCTTGGGGACAAGGCTCACTGCCACCCTCTGAAGGGAGAAGCCAAGGAGACAGCTCAGAAAACAAGAGCTGTTTTTGGTGCAGATGTAACCTGGATTTCCTCCTCGCTGGGAACACTCCTCCCTTTAATGGGTGTGCCATTCCCAGAGCCTGCCCTTCCCCAGGCTCTGCAGCCCAGAACAAACACCTGGAATGAGAAGTGGCACTAAAATGTTCCTTGCAATCGCTCACCAGGGAGGTTTCTGTCGGGAGGCATCAAAAGGAAACCTCCCACAGCACCAATAGGAAAAGAGCTGAACTCCAGGCCTTTTTATTGCTTGTAAAACTTTATTGGAGGTGGAGAGAGAGGGGATGGATAATGCCTTCACAGTGAAATCATAGAGCATTATCTTAGTGTCAAAACAAAACCCAGTTCATTTCTCCAAAGATTAACACTTGGTATCAGCTGCAGCAGTATCTAGCACCTCAAGGAGATATTATTAGTTTCATTTTAGTTGAAGAATTCCCTTTTAAATAGAGTCTTCTGGAATTTACAGACCACCTCTGTCTGGAATGCTTGCACAGGAGTTATAAATAAAATTGTTTGCTAAAAATGTTTCCTATTACAAACAGACTGGGTTTACCAATGTAAACATACTATATGTATTCATGCATATTTTAAATTGGTTACTGTGGTTCTTTTACCATTTGCTTGAAAGATAACATAATGTGATTGCATTATATATTTCCAACATTTTATTAGTGTGGGGAGGCAATTAAAGACCAAGACATTAATGAAATGAAGAGTTTTAATTCTCTTTTCACTTATCTGTCCACAGACTCGTCTAAGCACCTCACATTCATTAACATATTTTAGCCAGCCAGTAGTACCTGGAAATGGAGAACTTGTTTCAGAACTGGGGAAAACCCAAACTGGACAGAAAAGAACAATTCTGGGTGCAATTTGCCCAGCTGGGAGGTGAAATTGTGTTCTCACAGCCCCAGGCCTGTGTGCCTTGCAGAACACATTAAGTCTGTTGCAGATCTGGGAGAATTGATCACATCAGCTACAGAGTGCTGCCATCTAAAACCAGGCAAAAATGCTTTGTCAGAGGAGTCCACATTTAATTAGATATAACCCACATGGTTTTTCAATGTGTAGAGCTAAAAATGGAGAGCTAAGGAAAAGGGATTTTTTTTCCACAAAAGAATGCCACACATGATTTCCTTAATTTACTGAAACCAGTTACATCAATTCCCATGGTTTTGTGAGGCAATTTTTTTTAAATAAGAAAAATGTACAATGATTTGCTGAATTTCCCCTCTAACCTTATGAAGCTGAAGTTACTGGAGAGATAACAGTACATGTACACTGTCCTGTTTTTTCCTTTTCCATTAATTTTCCCCATGTCTTGCCTGATTCAAGCCTGTAACTCCAAACCTCCAGGAGCTTTAGGAAGCATTTTTAGTTTTATTCAGGGGAAGCTCTTCTGACTAAAGATATATATATATATATATAGGTATGTATATATACATACACTCTGGTACAGCCATTAGCAATTAGAAAATAAAAGCTTTACAATAATAACCAACACACTGAATAAATAATAAGCAGGACTCTTTGCACAAGGTGTGAGTTCACCTCCTGCTCATTGCCCAGTTTCCATCCCAGACCCCATTTTTATTTCCACCTCCACACCAAACCACAGGGAGGTGCCTGCCCTGGGCTGTGTTCCTTCCCTACATGGGAAAACTTTCAGCCATTAATTTTTGTCTTTTTCTCCCCTTATTAAACAATGATCTTTAAAAAAAAATCCCTAAATTTATTTGCCTTGCACATACAATGAAAGATCCAAAGATTTATTTCTGGTTGAAGCAGTGGGTACTGCAGGCAATAGAGCTTTGCTAGTTCTCATTAGCTGAGGAGCTGGCTTGATGCAATCACGTTGTACATGCCAATAAAACTGAAAGGTAACCAGCTGTTATTCCAACTGCTATATGGGGTTTTTTTTGTTTTTCCTGGAGGAATTTTGCAATATATGTATTTGTATAAATTACTTTTATATGTAATTAGTATAGCAATAAATATTTTCTGAACTGCAACTCTTCTTCTAATTTTGGTTTTCTAGGCAAGTCCAGCCAAGTCATAGCAAAGAACACAGCATCAGAAGAAAGTTATTGCAACAAAGCTGGAATCAATGTTAATAAAATAATGCCAATATCATTTGTAAGGGCAGAAACACACAGAAATTTCCTCCTACATCTTGAAAAATATATTTATAAAAAACTTTAGGTTTCAAATTTTTTTTTAAACATTGTATAGAGGACTTTTAAGGTAATACCGAAAACACTATCAGCTTAAGAAATCTGAGTCAGTTCCTTATATGAATAAAATCCATTCAGCACACACAGCATGCCTTACAGCATGAGCTGTAAATTGTCCCTTCATGATTTAAACAGGACAAAAGAGGCCCTGAAAGAGCCCAAAGCACTGCAAAGCCTTCCCTGGACAGCATTTCCAAGACACCTTCATCTGTGAACACCCAATGACTTATGTTTGAAGAGATTAAAATGTGTCTGTCCATAGAAGATAATCTCTGGTGCTGCTTTGGGTGAGCTCTTGGGCAGGGTGGTGCCACTGCTGAGTTTTGTGTCCAAAGCCACGAGGCACAGCTGGAGGTGAAGGCAGCTCCAGGCATCCAAAGCAGGAGTCCATGCATCAGGTAGGACCCACCTGAAGCTTGAAAAATCACAGCCCTGATGGGATCTGTGCCAGCTTCTGATGTCCAAGCTCTGTTTGATCTCAGACTTCACTGGCACAAATCTGGCAAACATGATGGGTCCTTTTCTGGGAGCTGTATTTGAAAAAAATGAAAAAAAAATACTAATTTTGAATGATACACAAAGATAGATACAGAGAAAATCTATAAGGGTAAAGAAAAAGATTTCCAGAATCTTATGAAGATTTTGTGTGTGCAGAAATCTTCCTTTTTTCTTCTGAGCCATTAAAATCCATTAAGCCAAGGCCTCAGGATCTAAAAGCTGTGAGTAATTAGGCATTGACCAAAACAAACCATTTTGCTGCTGTGTCTTCTGTGTCAGCAGCGTTCACATTAATGCAGAAGGACCCACCAGAAGAGCTGATATGGTCAATAAGTCATGAGCTAAAATACTTTCTTCTTCCACAAATGCTCCTTTATGTTATGAATTTGCATTTTAATAACTCCCTAATTATTTATTTACTTGGTATTGTCCACGGTACGCAATTTAAGGTATTTTAACTGCATGTTTAATTGACTATGCATAATCACTATTGGCGAAACACATGTAATTAGGAAGACAGTAAAATATGTATTATACATAAATAATAGTCACTGTTCCATTTCAGAGCTCCTTTAAAGAAAGATTGCAAAAGTAATTAAAAAACTTAATCTAGTCCAATCACAAGAATTTCTATATTATGAAGTGCCTTCATTTGCAAAACAAAGGGAGAATAAGACTTCCAAGAGGTAAATCATTTTGATCTCTGTTTATGCCACTTTTCCTGTTTTCCATGAGACATTCCAATGGGCAGAGCTTGGCTTGCCAGCCTGGGCTCCCACCCTCAGCTGACTGTCCAAGCTATTGTAGTCTTAACCCGACCTTTTAATCCTACCTGAAATGCACTTACTTGTGGTTGAATTAATAATAATTGCCAGCCCCTTGGCATCAGATACAGTCTACCTTAGTGCTGCTTTACTGTCTGGAAATTCCAGGTCCTGGCGTCAAGGGGCTCCAATCACTTCCACAATTTCTAGAAATAGCTGTGACCTGCTTTTTTGCATCGTTTCCATCCTTCCAGGCTAAACCTGAGCCCCTAGAAACAGAACACTATTGAAGTGTGAGCTTTTTTAGTCCTTACTGCTTGGTAACTTCGTTTTTCCTGTTTAATTACAGGTTTCATGTTTAGAGTACGAAGAAGGACATCTTCTAAAGGCACCTTTTCATGTGTGGACAGCCCATAAAAATGTAGGTAGGGGCTTCTTTCCCACAGTGGGTGCCCCTGTGGTGTTCAGAAATGCCTCACAGCTCTGTTATCAAGTAGAGCTGTTTAGAAAAGAAAGAAAAAAAAAAAAAAAAGAACCTGAAGTGCAACCAGCTCCTATTTGGTTACCTCAAACCAGACACTATTTGGTGGTGTGGGACCAAATGTCAAGCTAGACAAAGAAAGCAAGGACACAGTGAGTTGGGCTATTGTGGAGAAAGAGCAGGAATAAAACCAGTGTGGACAATAGTGACATTTCTGTCAGTGCAGTGGGTGCAACACACCCACTTGTTTAATCTGAAAGTCTTGTGGGGTGCAAGCTCTCGAAGTTAACCCAGCTGTGATTAAAACCACTGCAGCACAGATGAGCCATTAGTGTTCTTATTGTTAATAACTGCAATTTTGGGAGTCAGTCTAGGTGAAAATAATTTAATTAAAATTGCTTTAATTCATGTGATTATTGTGCCAAATAAAGAGGACAACACATTAGTGCTTCTCTGAAGAATACTTTTTCACCTCTTCTCTTCTATTGAAAGATTTAACATTTACTGACTCAGTAAATTACTGAGTCATTAATTTGTGCTTGGGGGATGAGAAAGTTATTTTCAATAGAATTAAATCTACAACCTGATGATGTAAGGGACTCCTCATGAGATTGCTTGTACTGTAAATCAATCAATTTCTCCCAGTTCAGGGCTTTGGAGCTTCAGCTAATCTTGCTTTTTTACAATGAGGGCACAAGGATTCTTTATTTTTCTTCCAGATAGGGTGGATGGTGCCTGTCATAAGTTAGCTGAGGTGAGGACCTAAAATGGATATACAGGACAGGGAAGATAATAAAACCCCTTCATTTACACAGGACCACTTGACAATGAGATCACAAGTGCAGGCAGACAGGGAGAGTCACATTCCAGTCACAATGACTCCTTAAGAAATAATGCATTTATTTATTTGTTTCATGGTATCAACATCACCTTATTTAGCTTTGCACCATGAAGGTATTTACCATACTAATCCCATTAGGTAGGTGATCTCCCTGCCAGAGTTCCTGAGGAAAGCTTATCACCACTCCTATTGTTCCACTCCTCCTGACTGCTCCGGAGACAAGAGCCCATAGAATCAGACACTGAAATTTAAGACCAAATTAGATCCTCACACCTTTGCTCCAAAGCACCTTGGAAGTGTTAAGCTACTAAAATGCTTAATCTGATGACTCAGGGGAGTCTTGTTCTTCCTTAGCAATGAAGCTTCACCTACAACACAAATGCAGCACCAGCAAAGGATCTGCTTAAAACAGAGTTGTGACTTGTCTGGTAGGAAAAAGGTAAAGCATGTAGAGTGGGTGGGATCTGTCTAGTTCAGATTTCCTCCCATCTGTAGAAAAAATATTGTTTCCACTTGTTCTTTCTGACAGCCTCTCCGAAGAGGACTCAGGAATTTAGAGAGGAAAATGAAGGCACTTGGAAAAAAGCTAGACAATTTTGGGAATCTTTCTGTTCCCACAGAGCTCTGTTTTCTGAGCAGATGCAGCCAAGACGAGCTTGGAGTGGCAGTGAAAGTGCTGGCTCGTTACCCAGGTGCCTCCTAACACGTCTGTCAGCTCAGAGAAATAGCACAGCCTTCCCTCTTTCATGTATGTGACCACAGGCTGATGTGCCCAAGGGTCAGCTGTTTCCAAGTGCACACGTATTTTGTGTCATTTATTTTTTAGCAAATGCACCTCTCTATTTCATATAAAACCCAACTGTGGCTTTTCAGGGCCTATTTGAAGGGTTGTGTTGACATGGGATTAGATGAGTCTTCAATTTTCCTTTAACACCATTTTCATTCCTTTGGTAACTTTCATAATCTGCTGGCAAAATCATGCAAGAATAAGACTGGTCCTACATCTAGATCGTATTTAAACCAAAAACCCAAAAGTGGTCTCTGGGTTGCAGAATAAAAACTTGATACATATGAAACCCTCTGCAGATCAAGCAATAAGTGGATGGGAATTTATTTCATCAGAATCCTGAGGAAGGATCTGAGTGAAGGGAAAAAGTTTTTCTAGCTGGGAGCAGGGGACAGAACCAATGGTGCTGGAATTGGTGGAGGAACAGAAGTTGGTTCCTGTGGATAAATCCCAGTTGTGAGTCAATGAAGTGAATCAAGAAAACATCTTATCACTTTAATGAGCTGTTGCTCATGAAGAAATAATAATTTAAAAAAAATCACTAAAGAAGATTTTAAAACTGCAAACACATTCCATGTTTCCCAGAATTTCAGTTTATTAGTAAGGTCACAGCAGATATTTGGTCATGCATTAATATTTGTAAAGACTCCTAAAAGTGCTGGACTAAGGAAAAGAAATAAGGCCAGCTGCTGATGGAGAATTTGGGGCAGCTGCTTCACAAACCATTTTGATGCAGAGTGTTTCAGAGGGAGGATTGCAGGAGGTGGAGTGGGTGGCTTCAGCCAGTCTGTCTCTGAAATGGTCTGACAGAGCTCTGTGAGAGGGGCAGCTTTGCTGTGTTCATGACAGGAGATAAAATAAAAAATTTAACTACTACCTCAGCAAAGCCTCAGCTCCCCTTCTCCTCAGACTCTCCTGTCTGACACACCTTGAAGGAGGAATCTCTTTGAAGGTCCATCAGTGAAGAAAGCTGTGGCAATTCTTATCGTGGCTGGACTCTGTTTTCAAGGCAAGGGAAATTCCAGCGAAACTCCAAGATCCATCAAGGTGGTTTAGCTCTCATTCATCACCCTCCTGGCATCCAGGCTTGAAATTCTTAATGTGATTAGTGCTGGGGAAACGATTTTCATCCTGCTCAGCTTTACTCACAGCCCCTGGTGAAGTGCAAGACCTGGTGGTTGAGAGGAGGGGGTTCACTAAACCTCCCCTCTTACAGCAGTGGGGAAATGGCAGGGCTCTGCCCCCAGCTTGAGATTTCATGGCACACAAATGTCCCTTTGCTCCGTGGCAAACAGAGCCACAATAATTACACCCATCCTCAGCAGAAACACTGAGAGGAGAGAACACAAAACTCAAGTTATTGTGGCAGAAGCCAGGAGGAATGCCTGCAAACATTCTGACATCGAAGTTCTAAGTAATTCCATTTTCCATAAGGTGGCTGGCATCTGGTGTGTTATTAAGTAACTCAGCAGAGCTCTGTTAAATGCATAACCTCCCTGCACAAAGGATAAGTTCTTTTACTGGGTTTTTCTCCTTAACCCATACTTCCTTTGGATATTTTTTGTGCAGCACGGTTACGAACCCTGATTTTGCAGACTCGGTTGAAACATTTGAGTGGGAAAAAATCCCCCTGTTTACTCCCTGCCATCCTCATGAATTTACAGCCAGAACCTCCACGGCCTTCAGCCTGAAAAGTCTCCTTGGTTCCCTGCAAATCCTTGGGCTTGTTTCATGAGATGCACTGAGATATTTCACCAAGAGAACAAACATCTGACAAAAGGTAAGGGTTAAAGTTGGTCAGCCATGGCAGGTGAAATAGTAGAAAAATATTAAGCAGATGACAGGACTGAGCTGTGTTTTGTTCTTATTTGAGCATCATGGAGGATGGGGTAGAATTCAGACAAAATGCAAGATAACTGTTATGAGAAAAATTGTAGGGAATAACTGTTATAAACTCAGTTTATTGAGTTTTACTCATCAGATACTGTGGAAGATGCTAGAGGTGTCGTTTTGACTTGGATTTCAGCAGGTCACAAGGGTTTATGGAGGGCTGGTTTCAGGAATGTTGCTGTAGCCTCTCTGAGCACTATTGCAGCATAAAGCAGAGCACAGCCTTACCCAAACCTGAGCTTTCACTTTGGGCTGGGTTGAACGTAAATGAACGGATGATATTGATCAGAGATAAAAGCTCTTCCAGCCAGGATGGGTCAATTAGCATCAACCCAAGTATCCTGCAGCTAAAATCTTCCCTTCCATGGAAAAAGAAGGAAGTACAAGGCTGTGGCTGACAGGGATAACTGAATCAGCACAGTGACCTCTTAGCTTTTATCTATTTTTACTTGCAACAAAGGAGGACTTTGGATTTTGTATTATTTGTAATTCCCAAGGTATTTTGTACATGACATCTACCATCAGGATGACAGAGAGAGAAAAGCTGTAGATCTCTATTAACTGACCGTGTGAAAGCAGCAGAGGAGCTGAAGTCACCTGAGTGGCAGCTCAGAACTTGGTTTTTCCTGACTCAGAGAAGGCAGGATGTGAACAGTCATCCCTTGTCTCATCCTCTTCCTCACAGGGGGTAAAGCTGATCTAATTGTCACGTCTTCATTGGGAGGAGGTTGTAGCTCCACAGTCAGTCAGCTGTAACAGTGACCCCAGGAGTGGAGCTGGCCTTCAATAATGCAGTCATTTTGTACCTATCTTAATACAAATTCTGCTGATTTGGCTGGAGAAGAAAGAAAATTAAGGTCATTAACATAAAGTACAAGGAAAATAAAAGGAGGAAACTGCCTTTTGCAGCCCCATACTCCTACTCCTTTCAGTTCCTACAATAACCAATACTCACAGTGTTTATAATAGTTATCTGCTCAAGTATTAAATTAATCATTAAAAACCCCCACAGAGTTAAATATACACCAGTTAATGGTGAAGGTCTGAATGTATCCAGTGAGGTGGGAAGGGAACAGTGCAATTTGTGTGGAGTGACTGGAAACAGATTTCTCAGTGCCCTTGAGTGCTTTTCCACCAGCATGGCACATTTCCTTCATGAGGAATCTTGATTTATCCCATGTCTATGGCATCTTCTTCATTTTACCACAGTCCAGGGTTTTAATACTTCCATCTGCAAACCTCCAAAGACCTTGGTATAAGGCTGTGGAAGTGAAAGAGATCCTTTTTACCCACTTCCCTGGGGTTTATATATCTTCATCTCCCTGACACTTGTTTTCATAGAATATTTGATTTTTTTGTCACTTGCATGTGTGTTGCAGGCTCGGCTAGTGTGGGAATCTCTGCTTCCCAGTCAAGGGAGACCCACCATCTGGGGCTTTCTCTTGACTAGAAACCATCATCTGTGTTATTCAGACACCTTTATGTAAATAACACTCCTGACACATATCTGCATAATTAGGGTCCCTCATGAATATGACAACCTGTGGCTTAGGGTAAAGTACTAATTGATCCATGAAATAATCTGAAATCCCACTGGAATGCAGTTTATGTTCAATGTTTCTCTTTGTTTTTGACTCCCTGCATTATATGCAGATAAATTCATCACAGTCCTATTAATCAATGTTTCCTTCTAATGAAATATTACTCCTCCAAATCCATAGCAGGAGTAGTAAGAAGTACCCAGAGAGCTTTGACTTGTACCCTCTTCTGCAGGGCATGTGTAATTTGCTCATTTAATAATGATTTTAAAATGTTTAAAATCTAAACAAAACAACAAGTTCCTACTCTTGTATTCAGGTGTGAGTTATCCATCTTTCATGATGAGACAGGCATAATAATTATATAAGCCCTTGGGCCAGCATACATGAGCATTAAAGTGAATTATGACATGATCAGACTGCTGAGGAAAGCCACAGTTATTTTGCAGAAATGGGGCCAAATTCTACTCCCCTGGAAGTGGTCATGATGCTACAGAAGTCAGCAGTTACCTTCCTGTGAAATTTGCTTTGTGCAGCCTAATGTAAACTTGGGATTTTAGCCCTGTCATACTTGTACTCTCTGCTGCCAAGAAAATAACAATGAAACAAGATGATAATTTTTCAGTTTTACATTGCAAGTGTGCCTCTAATGCTCTGTGAGACAATGGGAACAAAACAAGGGATGACTCCGACACACAGATTTAAACTGTGGTTTGCAAAAGCACAGCAAAAGGGGGGAAAGTGAGAGAATTCTACAGCTACAATGGTTTGACCAAAGATCAGAGAAGTCAATGGGAGCCTTTCCATTTTTTCATTCAGTGAGATTTAGATCAAATCCCTTTGGGGACTCATAATGAAGTTTATTTCCATTATAAATATACAGTTGATATGTCAAATTTTACTACCATCATGAGAAAACGATTACACGCAGAGTCACAGCCCAGCTGAAATTCACTTGAAAGAAAATTGCAGTAAGTTACTATTGCCAAGTTTTAAAGGGAATGACATTTGACAAGAAAAAACATTCATACTTCTTAGATACAATCACTAAATTTTATTCTTTCTGTGGTGAACAGTCTATTGCACTCATTAATGAGAAATCTGTCCCTCTCAAAGATTGATTCTTGCTGACCTTTTCCATATCTTCCTCCTGATCTTAGCATACGACTTGACAGAAGGAAAAAAAAAATTTACACAAAAATAGCCAAATGCTTGTGGAGTCTGAATAGGTGCACGAGTTGCAACCAACTAATTTTGAAGTAAATTTTTGGTCATCTTTTACAAATTAACTCCTTTTCTTTTATTTATTTTTTTATTCTAATGGAGACAAAGCATTAGTGCAAAGGTAATAACTTTTTTATGATCATGAACTAGACTGTCTTATTTATGGCTTTCTTTCTCTGGGTGCTACATTTATATGAACCATATCCTAATTCAGGATCAACCACAGCTTTTGTGAGGACCTCTGTACTTAAAAAATTAATAAGCCCAACACAACACGTTATTAATCACACAGGAAATTGGCACGGAAAAGAGTCTTTGACCATATTTACACCAGAATCTATTCTTTCCTGTTTGAAAAATGAAGTGATTGGTACACTTTCATCAAGCACTCAAAACTCAGAATTTTCAACCATTTCCACTCATTATGAACATAATTTGGTTTTGGTGGGCGGAATTCTCATTAGTCCCTGAGCTGGCTGGCATGTTTTGATAACTGAAAAACAAAGTGGAAATCTCAGCAATGTGAAAGAAAATGTGTTTATTTTCCCAAATGACCCTATTGAACTTCTCTCTCCAAATTAAAAACACTCTAATACATATTGATAAGTTTCACATGTCCCTAACTTTAGGGGAATACCATTCATCCTGATTCTAAATCACTAAGATCTCCCTATATTTCATATTCTTCCAATACTGGATTCATTGACAGGTTGTCAAGAGGATGTAACAGACTGAAGTCTAAGAAAGAAATACAGTAAAGAGATGAAGGAGTGTTTAATCTGTCTGTCTCCTCAAGCCTTCAGATGGTGACTAGATGCCTACAGATAAGACATTTCTTAATCAAGGAATTAGAGAACTCTGTAGTTAAATGACATTGAGTGAGTCATAGAGGAGATCAGATCATCTAACAAAACCTTCAGTTGTGAGAATATGCATCCCTCTGAATACAGACAATAATTTTCCAGGAGTCAAAGACCAGATCTTTCTAAATCAGTAATTTTGGTGGGAAGAGTAGCTTCAGGGGTCCTATATGTCATTTTCAAAGGTCCTAAATGTTGGAGCTGACCTAGGGCAATGTGACAGAAGTGGCTGGCTGAGATTCTGTCTCTGGTGAGCCCAAGGGAGAGCCTGAACTCAGTGTGGCCATGTTACCACCCAGGGTGTCAGTGGGAAAATTGCCAGTCTAAACCAAGGGAAAGCAACATATTTAACCCCAGGAAGAAAAAAAAAAAAAAAAAAAAAATTCCAGTCCCCAGTCCCTCATCTCCCCACAGAGCCTTCTCCCCACAAGCCAAAGACATGAGCCAAATGGAGAGTGCCATCAGATTTACAGGCTTGTCAAGGTAAGAGGTGTTTGGGGCAAGCCTCAGCAGAAGGCATGTGTGAGGCAGGGAGGTCTTTTCCTTTTTCTAATATGTAAAATGGGTAGTTAGTGTGGGAAATGGAGGCTACAGCCATGAGATATGAAGGCAATGAGAAATTGCATACATTGGACAAAGCAAATTTCATCGATGGGCTCACGAAATCACAGAGTGGCTGAGGCTGGAAGGGGGCTCTGGAGGTCTCCATGTCCAACCCAACCCCAAGCAGGGTCAGCTAACCCAGCCTGCCCAGGGCTGTGTCCAGATGGTTCCATTTCAGAGACATCCAAGGACACACCCCAGCCTTCACCATCACCCTTCAGTGAGGATTCCACCAGGCCTTTCTTCCAGGTGCAAACCCTTCCCCAGCTCCCTCAGTGCTGCTGTTTCTCACTCATTAGTGGATCTCCCACAAGGAATTTCTTGACATGCAGGGGCGCTCATAAACCCACAGTTTTTACGGGAGTCAGGGCAGAGCTTAATTCTAGTTACAGGAAACAGGAGGAAGAAGGGAGGACTTTTGAGCTGTTTTATTGTAATTTAAGTAGGCTTCTAAGAGATGAGAAGCTGGCAGTAATGTCAGAGGTTACAAGGAGTTTCCATACAAATGCAAATCCATATTTCTCCGTCCTTACGCACAACAGAGCAGCCAGAGGTAAGTGGCAGAAGCAGGAGGAGGAAGACAGCTGTTAGCTGGCTCTGGTTTGTCTCTCCCTCTTATCAGATCTTGACTTCTCAGTAGCAGCTTCCACAGCAAACTCCTTTGCAGCCTGACTCCCTGGAGATGGGAAATTTCAGACACAGGAGAGCAGCTGACGAGGCAGAGGAGCAGCAAACTGAGGCTGCAGCAAACCTGTGGGATCCCTCCTTGGCACAGCTTTGTTTCCTCTGCCTGCAAGCCTGACAGGTTCCCCGAGGAGATGGATTGGGTTAATTTGTCATTTGTTATTAGATCAATCCTGACAAACATTAAGACTGCGCTGTGATTCTTTGATGGGCACCTGTCCGTGTTTTTTTCTAATTGGTCAAGATTTCCTCTGCTGGGTATGTATTTCAAACTGCAGAAGAAATCAATCCCCTACCCAACTATTTCATGCTTGTAGACAACCCAAAGAATGCCACTGAATGAGCTGAAGTAATTGGGGCCACAGTGTGACATAACACAATTGCTCTACTGAGATTGTTCCAGTTTTATGTCCATTTATGTGCCACTACAGAAATCCAGCCACTTTTAATATTTTCAATTATTATTTTAATCTTTTTTTTTTTTTTGCTTGACAACCAGCTTTTCCATCATTTTAGATGACATTTCCTGTTTTAATCCATCCTGGGTACAATTGTGTGTTCTTTCCCTTGCAGTTCCCAGGGCAGATGGAAGAAAATGGGCACCAGTTTAGATTGTCTGTGCCAGGAAATATATAATAATGCCGTCATTCTTAAGACAACTCTGCAGCAGCAGGCTCAGGCAGCTACAAAGTAGAGCACATGCATGGATTTGTCATCCTGTCTTACACTTAAACAACATTGGCTTCTTTGTCAATTGTGAGGAAACAGGGGGGAAAGCCCCTTGGAGATGAGCCACACGTCTATTTGTTCCTGAGCTCTGATAGCAGTGTTGGCTGCAGCACAATCCTTTTTTTAGAAAGAAGAGGTGAGCATCTTGTGCAACTTGTTCAGAAAAGTCAACAGATGTGTTTGACAGATGCACTTTCTTGACTGGAGACACCCAAGGACAGGATGTGTGTGATGGTGTAAAGCCGATGTTCCAGACAGAGCAGAGTGCTGTTACCTGCTCCCTACATTCCCATCCTGCTGTGAAAAAAGCCATCAACCAGGCTAATGATCTGTGGGCAGAAGTGCCCTAGCACAGGACTGGCACAGAGTGAAACAACCCTTGGGAAATATGTGAGCAGAAATCTCCTTTTCTGCTGTTCTGCACCAGTGTCCACCGATCCATGTGGTGGACATCTGATGTTTCTGGTCAAAGTAATGATTTAGTGTCTTTTACCAAGTTCAGCTGAGTGAGGCAGGTCCTTCTGAGAAAGGACACTCTGCTCCACCTCCTCCTTTTTCACAATACTCAGAACATGAAGAGATTCACCACTTCCTTTGTCTCATGGACAAGTAAATACAGGCTCTGTGGACCTGAAGTCTTATCAGTCCTACCTGATGCTCCCTCAGCATCTGTGTCCAGGCTGTCAGTGGGAAGAAGGTGCCTTCAGAGTTGTAGATTTTTCAGTATTTCTGCCTTCATCAAGTATTTGGGGCATATCATGAAAATATTTATTTCTAACTGCAAAGGGAGATGTCTTTTTCTGGTAGATGCCCTGTTTCCCAGGTCCTGTGAGAGAAACAAAGTCCAATGCTGAAAGATGTCATTTAGGTGGTTGCATTCCCCATCCTTACCTGTGCCAGAGGCTGGGCCATCCACAAACAGTTCAAGTCTGGTCACAAGAGCACACAAACAGCACCTGAGGAACTCTGCTTGCACTGAGACACACACACAGCCTATCCAAGCACTCCACAAGGGGGATGGGAGTATTTTTAATGCCTCCCAGCAAGCATATGCTAAGAGATTTGGTAACCCAATATGAATCCTGAGATGTACAGACACATCTGTGTCAACCCCTAATGAGAAAGTGCCTCTGAAGCACTCCAGTAAAACACCTGCAGCCTGTGTCACTTTTGTGTTGCCTTTAGATAAACACATGTCCCTGGTAACAGCAGCCTTGCAGGTTAAGTTGATGTACTTGCAGATCATGGAGTATGAAAATGAGTACTGGTAATATCAGTGCTGCAAGTCCTGATGGCAAAACACATTTCCTTTAAAAATTGAATGTCACCACTGATGGATGACATCTAATTGAGTGACACACTTCCACACACGTTAGCACATACTTTGCTCAAAATAGAATGACTTCATTTTAAAGAATATCTCTACCAGGGAAGGGAAGGAGATACACCACTTTTTTTTTTTTTTGGTGCATTAACATGGTTTGAGAATTCCCCACTCTCCTACTTGTTTCTTGAATTTCAGCCCCCTCTAAAGACAAAAGTGCATTGAATGTCCATTTCCAGCACTCCTGTATCAAGGGAGGGTTCTGTATCCTGTCCCATTACATCCCAGGAACAAAAGATGACTGACACACTAAATGTGTTTAATAGCACACGTAGCTCAGGGAACATTTGATGAAGCAGGATGGGTCTTTTGCTGTTGCTTTTTCACCACAGATGTCCCCAGCAAGAGTGCCCAGAACTACCAGAGAACCTTATAAAGCAGGATGAGGACAATTGCCAACATTTAGGCGTAATTCAGGTCATCTCATCTTGAGAAAGAGCCCAGAATAAACTGCATTAAGTGCTCCTTCCTCCTGTCCTGGGCCCCCAGCAAAGTGTCACTGGAGCAGTCTGTGGTGCTCCAGAGCTCCCTCCCACCAGCTTCTCAGCTGGTCCCAGCCTTCCTGTAATAGATTAAAATAAATAATGATGATAGGGAGTTAATAGCTAATTAATTAAGGTTTAGAAAGACCAGCTAAACCATTCCAGAGCTAAGAAGCTTTCTCCAGCTTAGGTTTGAAGCAAAGTTGACACATGAGCAACGTTTAGGTTCTAATCTTCCTGTATCCCATGCTCAGCCTCAGTGAGAGGAACACACCCCTGCATCTCTCTTCTCTGGATTTTATAGTTCTCCTCATTAATCTTGTATTTTTCCTTGGGAGAGTCCAGCTCTGTTACTGTTCAGCCTCAAGGCTGGGACCCTGGAAAATATTTTCTGAATTTTCAACAAGCTATTGTCTCTCTCATCACAGTTCTTATTCCTCTCTTCCCTTAGGAAACATAACTCATTAAAGATCAAGAAGAGCTTAACTCAAATATAGGTTTTATTTGTAGAATTTCCCCTTCCTCTCCCTCTCCATCTCCCCTTCACTTTTCTCAGTGTATTTTATTTTCACCAGCTACGTTATCCTCTCAAAAACAACTTTCCAACTCTTAGCTCCATCAGTGTTAAAGGAGTTATACTGGATTCACAGGAAGAGAAAAGATCTCAGGTTTATTCTTCTTTATCATTTAACCAGTAAAAGCTACAATTTACAGGTTCTGCAATCTTTCAAGCTTTCCCTAATGAGGGGTACTTATCCTCGTCACAAAAGGTAACCTTAGGATTATACAAGAATAAAACTTTCTTTTGTCTTTTCTTCCAGGTGTCCATATGCCTGCAACAGGGAATCTGGCCAGCTCGCAGAAACTTCCTCTCCTCCAAGAACTGCATACTGAGGCAAATTCCCAGCTTATTAAAAAATAGTTGTGTTATTTTGCCATCTTGTTTGTTCTGCAATTCCACTGTATTTTTCCCCTCTCTCCCCCTCTCTCTCTCTCTTTTTTTTTTTTAATTGTGCCACTGGCTTTTGGAGGGAAAAAAAAGGAAATGGAAAAGAAAAAAAAAGCCAAGAATTTTTAAAATATATCTTTATTTTGGGCTGTGTGTCACTTCCAAACTTCTGTAGGAATTGATAGGAACATCCCAATATTCAGATGCTATTTGTCCAGTGAAGAGTTGTTTGCATGAAGAAGTACACAGAAGCTTCCAAAAAAGCCCTAAAGATCTTAAACTCTGTTATAAAGCTTCTCTTCAGCCTCTGACAAAAGTGCCTTAACTTCACTGCTGCTGAAGTCTTTTCCAAAGTAAATGAAGTCAAAACTGGAATGGCTAAAACTTGAGTAACACTGCCCCAGAGTTTAATGTGGTCCAAACACTCAATTTCAAAGTTTAGCTTAGTTGTTTTAGTTTTCCTGAATGATTCCTAAGACAACTTTTCAATTCAGTGGTGGATTTTCTTTGCTTGTTTGGTTTCTTTTTTTACCCCATCTTATAACTTCCTAGATTTTGACCGTAAAGCCAATTATGTTGAGATCTGGGAAACTGCTCCTTCGAAATAAAGGAAAATGTTTTGGTCTGTGGCTTCTTTCATGAAGACTCAAAACTGACCATAAAAACATATTGCATTTTTTAGTTATACCTCATCCTTCATTATTTTTGAAGGAAAGGATTGACAAAATTCCTTATATCCTTTCTTCTTTGAATGCTATAAAAGTATTTTAGAATTTTTTCCTTGATATACACTTGTTAAAAAATTGAAAAGGCACCAAAAAAAAAAAAAAGAAAATTGAGAAGACAGTGCAATGTTTGTTGGTGAATCACCCAAATGGCACCCAGGCTCCAACACAACATTGTTGCGTAGCTGTTCGCAACTTCACTTAATTGAATTTTGCAACGCCATTTCACAACTCCACTTTGTAAGGCTTCCTTTGTAAGAATCCTGTTCCTTTCGTGTTTAAATCCCCAGCTAGGCTTTGGAGAGGAGGATTCCAGCTCTGCCTGCTCCTGGCTTTTCATAACCTCTCCCTGCTCTGTGCCGCTGGCGGAGCGATCGCGCAGCGCACCGTGGGGCGCGGATGGAGAGAGGGAGCTGCCCCTCCCAGTCCTGATATTTTACCAAAATATCCTCTGTCAAAAAAGGACATTTTTATCCTTTGACATCACACAATGAACCAACAGCCCCTGGTGCCTCCTCAGTGCTTGGTGGCCACGGTTTTATTGCAGCCTCTGTGCTTCTCCTGCCCTGCCCCGGCAGAGCCGCCGAGCCTCCTGTTCTCCGGCACCAAACATGGTGTTTTGGTAAACTTTTCAACCCTCCTGCCAAGCTGGGGTGCTGAACGGTGGGGAGAGCTCGTTATGCCTTAATGGCCAGAGTAGGGCTGGGAGTACAAGTGTTTATGGAAGGATGAAAAGGAAAAAAGGAAAAAAAAAAAAAGGTTTTACGGAGGAAGGTATGATGTCACCCGGACCGCAGCCTATTTCTGGAACTAAGCTGTGAAACCCATGACACATTTTGACACATAAATGTTGCCAAGGAAAACTGATAATATAATTGTTAATACGGTCACAGCCAACTGTTTTTCAGATAAGGAGTTAAACTCTTCCATGCAGTACAGTATTTGTGGAACGTAGCACCTAGTCATTCTGTGCTTTCGTTGGCTCTGGGATTACTTATATCATATTTAAATAAAAGGACTAGATTATTGGGTACCATAGGAACAATGCATTGCTTATGGTCTTGCAGCGTTTATCTTAAGTCAATACAAAAGTTTTGAGTTCTAAAGCCTGTGTCAAGGGCAGCGAAACAAGGGCCACATTCAGTGAACCAGTGATTTGTTTATTTTTAATGCACATTTAAGTATCTTATTTTGGGGACTCAGATATACTTAGATGACTCAGTTAAACACAGCTTAATTTTCAAAAAAATTGTGTCTGTCTGAGGAACCAAATCTGATAGAAAATATTACAAGTTATTATGTGCAATTTGTTCTAGATAAGGCTAATAATCAAACAACTTCCTCATCTCTGCCACAGCACAATTTCCCCTGAGATAGAGGTCCATTTTTGCATCCTTCATGTGAGCTTTGTTCCTGAGAGCTCAACAGGGCTCCACAGTGTAATTATAGAGTGATTAGGAGTAAGTAATACCAGAAAAGAGGAGATACTTTATAAGTGGAGATATGGAAGGGAAGGGATAGGTTCAGATATGAAACAGAGAGAGACATTGAGCCCAGAGACATGAGAACTGCTCAGAGGGGCTCAGGACACAGAGGTAGAGTGGCAGCCAGGACTCAGGGTGTGCAGGGAACAAGTGGAGCACTGAAGGGTGAAGTCTGGGCATGACAAACAAGCAGAACATCTCTGCCACCTGCAAAAATGCAGGCAGGCAAGTGTTAAAAGATGTTTAGGTGACCACTTAAGAGTTTCGGAGAACCAGAAGTCTCCCTGAGTCTTAGACTCTTATGTTCTCCTCAAAAGCTTATAATGTCATTTTTTCCCATATTCACACGCAAGCACTTTAAAATATAACATTATAAAATGGTGTAATTATTTAAATCAGTGCTTTCTACTCCTTAAATTCTGAAATTTCTCATTGCAATGAAATGAAATTAATTTTTTATTCTGGTTTGTAGTGGATCCCTGCAGTTCATTTGCAGCTATGGCCAATTTACTCTCTTAATGAAAGAAAAATAGGTCTCTGGTTGAGTGTTTCCTTCAAACACAGAATAGCATCTCTTTACTGCTGACCCTCACCCATCCCAGTGTGAGAATGGAGTGAGTGATTTTGGCCACGAACCTGCTCTGCTCCTGATTTTGGTGGTGCCTGAAGGTCCATGAACAATTCAGTTGGGTGTGATTTGTGCTGGTGTTATTCCCATTTCCCCAAAATCAGCTTTCCTGCCACAGTGTGGTGCTGTGCTGTCCCTGGAGGGCGTGCAGGGTCATTGGAGGCTGGGTCCCATGTCCAGACCCTCTCTGGCAGTGCCTGTGCAGAGCTGCCTGGGCTGGGGAGTGTTTTCCCAGCTGCTCTCTTGGCTCCAGCACCAGCTCTCCGTGTCCAAGTGTCTGTGACAAACCATCTCCCCATGGTGGGAAGCGTGAGGGTGTGATCAGGGAGCTCCATCAGATGGTGCTGGATGTAGCTAAGGAAAATAACAGCTAAGAAAGAACCACTTCCACCTCCTTGAGCCCAGTTCTTTCTGCCAGAAAGTCCCTCCCAGGTGTCTCTTCACATTGCCCAGCAATGCCTGCAGGGCAGCTTGTCTTTGACTTCCCCTGCTGAATAGATCATATCACACCATTTTACTAAACTAGCAGAAAAGTTTGGACACTGCTCTCCTCTGACTCCCTGCCTTGAGCCAGAGTTTCAAGTTATTTTTCTAGTGTACACTGATTTATCTTTTCCTTCCTCAAGTAGCAATTTCCCAAATAATGGGTCAGGGCTGACTGACAGCGTGGAAGTAGGTGGCCAGAAGACGTTTTTATCTATTATTTCCCCTTTCTGGAGACAGGACATGAATTCCAGAGGACTGAGTACTGCTGCCAGCTCAGCATCAGCTCAATCCCGACCTTCACTGTGTGTCACTCGCCCAAGAGCAGCAGAGTGTAGCCTTGCCTGCTGGAGCTTGGATTTCTGTGTAATTGGTTCCCATGATACTGGATTTACAAGGTCAAATTACACACCCTGGCTTCAGCAGGGACCTTTCCATTGGCACGGTGCCAGTCTGCTGGCCACGTGTCTCCCATTCAGTAAGACCCAGAGGTCCAACCCATCCACCCATGTTCTTGGGCCTCCTTTTCCCTCTACTTGGAGAGCTCCTAGCCTAGGAGATAATTGAGGTCTTCAAGTGTTGAGCCTATGGGAAATGCAAAGACTTGGGCAGGAGTTGGGCTGGATGAAGGCAGAATGTATTAGAGGGAGCAGGACATGGTCATTTGGAAAGATTTAGTTATATACTGGGTGAGGAGGTTTAACTGGGGACAACAGAGATAATCCTGCAATGTAGAGATGGAAAATCTGCATTTATGCCCTGAATATCAACTGTTCCTGCCAGCTGTGGGAATTGTAACACTTGTGGGAAACAGGTGCTTGTTCTCTCCAGTGTTCACAGAAATCTCTTCCCCCACAACCCCTTAGTTTGCAGAGAAAAAGCTGTTTGTACATAAAGAAATGTTACGCATGTTTCGGATTCTTAATGTCTATGAAGTTTCAATTACCCCGTAAAGGAGGAAAAAGAAAAAAAAGAGTATCATGAGTATCATGTGACCAATTCATTTAAGAAATTATATGGCCCCTCAACACTTGGGGATCTGTGTGTAGCTGGCCCTGCTATGCTTGTTTTCCTCTTGTTACTGACCTCTTTGTGCAGATGGGGACTGAGAAGTGAAAAGATGAAACACTGTGTGACAGCCAAGCAGGGAAACTGCAGCTGAGTCATGGACACAACTCACATTTCCCAAGGATTAAACACTGAAAGCCATCTGTAGGTGACAGAGGAAGCAGGCAGGGAAAACCCCAGGCTTCCACAGAAAGTCAGAGATAAGAGAAACCTCTTAAGGACTGGTGTAAAGGTAGAGAGAGGCGGTCTCACTGTGTGATTAAATGGTTCCCACCAGCCACGGTGTCACAAACAGAAAACATGTGGGCATTTCTGCCATTCCTCAGCCCTGAGCAGCCTGCTCTCCTCAGCACTTCTCGAGAGTCCCACCTCTCTCTGAGGCACTTGCAGAGTTCACAAAAATCAGCAGGAATTAAGGTTGGGCACATTCGACTTGTGAATTACAACAGGTAATGGATGCTGGGGAAAAGATCAGGGAGGCAAAGGTATAAAAAAGCAATTCCAAATGTTAGTCTGGCCTCTTCCCTTGCTACCTCTCTCTGGAGGTATCACATGGTCAGCATGGCAGACCATGGACTCAGCATCCACCACCACCAGCAGGGTGGGAGCTGCTGTCAGCAGCAGCTGTTTCCAGGGTGGGATTTGTCTTGGATGGGGAAAGTGTCTCTCTTGGCAGTGTCTGATCTGCAGGACGTGGTTCTCCACCACCCCCCACATCTCCATTCTGCACCTGTGCCAAGGGCCAATTCCACCTCTTGTGTGTCCACATCCTAAAAACAAGGTGGGGGCCACAAGCAAGGGGGAGACAGAAGGATGGGTAGGGCTGGAGGAAGATGGACAGCACTGGAGACCAGCATAGTGGTGCCAAACCCTTTAGCAATAATAAACTAATTATCTTTGCCCAAACCACCTTTAGTGAAGTGGCTACCACCAGGCAGTCCCAAGAGGAGTGATTTCTTTGGGACAACATGGTCAGGCCATGTGCTGATGAGGGACACTGCTGACCTGAGAACTCCTCCCAAGTCTCACCCACAACCTGCACAGAAATCTCTGCCCTCCACGTGCTGGGGCAGATTCCAGCACTTCATTTCAAAGGCAATGCCAGCTGAGAGCAGGTTTCTGTTCCATGGCAGTGTGGGGATTGTGCTGATTTCTTGTGGCTGTGGATGGTGATGAGGAAAATAATTCAATAAGTCTGCAGAATGTTTTTATTGTCATGTCAACAAAATATTTTCTGCCTCCACAGACTGTGGAAGTACTTAGCATGCAGCATCCATCCAGTTTTGGAAAACACTTGAAAACCACCGACAGAATCTCACTATTCCTTTTTTTAGCTCCATAATGAAAAAGCAAACAAGAAATATGCTGATTCCCAAAATGAACTAATTTTTTTTCTGAAGCAATTTAATTTTTTAGCTTTGATCTGATACCAGAACCCAAAGGACTTACTTGCTATTTCTAAATAATGAGTCTAATGTTTATGCTCTGAGCCTGAACTTTTCTGGTTTTGGAAAAAATGTGACTTTACATAAAAGTCCTTTGATTAAGAGATCTGCAGTCAGAGGAGTTTTCGATACAATAATGAAAAGGCCTTTCAGACTTCTCACTCCAACACTGCTCAGCACGATATTGCTCAAGAAGGGAAGAGGCCGACAGAACAATCACACTATTAGTCTTTGCTTTGCCAAGTGTTGTGTTAGTCGTATTCCTATGGTAAAATCTCCCAGAAGTGGCTGAGAGGAGCCTCACACTGCATGGAGTGATGCATGCCTGCAAACGCACCCTGACCTGGGTGGTCTCTCCCCCTGGCTCTCTCCTTTGATTGTTATTTAACCCTGCTTCATTGAGGCTTTGGGAGTTGATTGCTGCACAGAGGGAAAGTGTTTGGAGGAGAAACAGGCTATTTCCTCCTGCTATGGTCCAAATTCCCCTGAAGCAGGGATGGTACCTACAGCAGGCTGCAGCAGGCTTCTGTTCCCAACAAGATCGCAGAATCACAGAATCACAGAATCACAGAATGACTGGGTTGGAAGAGACCTTCAAGATCATCGAGTCCAACCCAGCCCTAACACCTCAACTAAACCCTAGCACTAAGTGCCACAGCCAGTCTTTGTTTAAACACATCCAGGGATGGTGACTCCACCAGCTCCCTGGGCAGGCCATTCCAGTACTTTATCACTCTCTCTGTGAAAAACTTCTTCCTAATATCCAACTTATATTTCACTTGGTGCAGCTTGAGACTGTGTCCTCTTGTTCTGTCAGTGGCTGCAGATCACAAAGGGCAGCTCTTGCACAGTGAGACCCCCCTCCCTGCCCCATCAGGGCACCCTGGCTGCAGTGCACCCACCTCCCCCTGGGTGCCACGAGCAGCCTGTCCCTGGGCTCATCCCAGCTCCTGGCAGGTCACCCTGCTGTCCTGGCCCCTGTGTCCCCAGAGGTGGGAGGGAAAAAGTGACCCTGGCACAGGTTGGGGTTTGGAAGCTGAGTGCCTGTGTTATTTATGCAGAACTGACATGTCTCTTTGTCCTGAGCCATGTGGCCCAGATTCCAGCCCTTGTCTCTACAAAACATTACTCATGTGCACGCTCCTCCTTCAAGTCCTTGATTCCAACGGGATTACTCACATGAGCACACATACCCAGGGCTCTGCAGAGCAGGGGCAAACCCTGCTGCCCTCAGCTGGTTTACTCCACCACTCTGGAGGTGAAAATCTGACACAGGAGCAGCTCAACAGGAAAAGGAAGATCAACCTGATACCTCCTCTGTGTTCTCCTTCCACATTCCCATCTCCACTGTCACTGGGGCAGCTGCAGGAAGGTCTGCTCCCCTCTACCATCAGGGCATTGCTGCATACTAGGGGTTAAAATGAGAAAGCACTTTGGTTTTGGAGATTTATTGCTTTCCTCCTGCTATATTTGTAAAGCTCATCATTAAGGTCAGCCATCCCCACTCCTGCAGCTGTCTGTACATTTTTTTTCTCTGGTTCTAGAGTTGTACTTTACTGAGAAAATTATAATTATTAAAACACACAAGGTCACGCTCTAGATGAACTTGGAAACAGTTCAAATATGTTTCAGGTTTGAAACTATGTAGCAGCTATGGCCAAGTGGTGAGTTCATAACAAAAGAATGGCTAATTTCACACTTCAGATAACATTTCCCCCAGAAAGCAGTAAAGCATATTGGGACAGGAATTATTAAAGGTCGAGAACACTGGAGACACATAATCAGTCATTAGTCCTGATAATTAGATATTAAAGATAGGCTCAGGATGGGGGTAGGGTGGTTCTGCCTGAACGAGTCCGTGTGTGTTCCTACCTTTAAATCACTCTTTTAAACTTTTTCATCTTCAGAAAGGCACCATGACTTTGTGGACTTAACATGGGACATCTTGAGATCTTCCCCACAAGTGGCTTCTGTCACCTGCTGCAGGTCACAGTTCTGGTTCCATGTCAGCAGATAACATCACCAGGCCACCACTAGAACTAAAATTTACAATCCATATTCTGAAACAGCAGGAAAGAAAACATGCATGTGCCTCTCCCTGAGTTACCTCCCCCTGTGCATTGGGATGGAGGGAGGAAAGCAGTGGCAGATGTCTGTGGCCTCCCTAGAAACCTGCATCAAAGCTGATCATTCTTTGTCCCTTGCAAACTGCAAAAGAGATTTTCATGCAACAAATTTTGAAAGACCAAACCTTCTCTGTGCAGACAGCAGCCTGAAATGGCTCTCTGCTAGCCTGTGTGAGATTTGTGGCTAAAACAGGTTGATCTTTGTTGGTTTTCTTCCAAAACTGAGGCTGTGCAATGCGAACCTCCCCTACTCCATTAACCTGCATTTCTGCATTGAGGCTTATCAGCAGTGCTTCCAAAGAATCACTTAAAATAATGTTTCTGTTAAACACAGAGAGAACACCCCAAATCCCCCAAACCAGCTCTGTCTCCCTGAACACTGACATCCAAAAATCAGTGCTGGATGTTCCAAATCCTCCCTCAGCAGCTTTCCCCTGGAAACAGCAACAGCCCAGCCCAGGTTGCCCACGCATCCTCAGCTGTGCCTCCAGGTCTGCAGTATCACCCTGCACCAGGGGAAAACACCAAGTGCATTCAACTTGTGCAGCTGGAGTTGTGAAAATCTGCTCAAGAAGAGAATCAGGAGGTGGCTGACTTTGTGAGCATCTCTCAGAGGCACGCGCTACTGCCACCCTCATGTCCCACTGCCATGGCTGGGGGGTGACACTGTGGCTTTGGGGAAATCAGTGACACCCCTGCTGCTGGGGTGGAGGGGAAAGGTGGTGCTTTATCTGGGTTATTGTCCTAGCTGAGGGTCTTTTATTTTCTCAGCTGTGCACAGCTATGGACATGCCCACAGTCTGTCCTGGAATTGTGTCCCAGTGTTGGCTGTTCAGCTGCATGGCAATTAGGTCAAGAGGCTGAGCTTTACCTCTGAATTTTCCTTCTTTTTCAGGTATCATATTTTATTTATAATTTAGAAAGAACTTGCTTGTGTCTTTGTGGGGGAAAAAAAAAGGAATGGCAGTGAGCATTCAACACTAGTTTCATTTTTCATCGCCATTATCAAGGCTTGGATTTTAACTTTGGAATGTCCTTATCTAAAATGAAATCAAATAAGCACTTTGTGGCAGGGGGTCCTACACTCCCTCCTCACTCCAGGGAGCTTGTGCAATGTGCAGCATTTTCCTCCCTGCTGAATGCTTGGATCAGCTCCCCAGAGCTGCCACATGCACACCTCTCCTCCAGGTACTGTCACACGCACACATGGGTGGTAACTGCATTATTCATGCTCACAGCTTTACACCTGAGCTGGCTCCCCAGCCCCTGGGCAGGGACAAGGACAGATGTGGCTGCTGTGGAACTCGTGGACAAACAGCCAAGGTGTCAAATGTGTAAAATTCAAGGCATATTTTAATGACCTTAGTGAGGCCCATGGCTGGAAATCAGGGGCCAGTGACCTGCAGGTGACCAGGTGTTCTAGGGTGGCTTTATGATGCTTGTATCCCCAATTGTCTGTTCTGTTTGTGCTGTATATTGAGCACAATATACAGCACAATATAATTTTAATTATATTTAATACTTTAATACTGGTTCTGAGAGCGAGCAGGGAGAAAAAGAAACATGCAGTTTGTTTTGGAGAAACAAATTTGCCCTAAACCAGGACACCAGGCCATCCAGAGGAGCTGTGTGTTTGTGTGCCACAGTGTGGACAACTGTCCCCTTGGAGCTGGACAGCAGCCTTGGGCTTCCTGGCAAATGTGGATGCAGACACCTGATCCTCTGCCAACCCCTCTGCTGTTGGGAAACTTTTAAACAAACGCGAGATGATCCCTGCCTCTGCTCCCACCACACGGGGGATGGACAGAACAGCCCAAACATGATGTCAGCTGCTTTCTGTGGGGTGGGGAAGGCTCGCCTGGGTCCCACGCTTGCATTTGGGAGGACTGGCAGCCCTCTGGATTCTCAGCAGCTTCCAGGGTTTCTTTTCATCCTGAACCTAATGTGTGACTGGCAGTAGAGGATTTTCAAATGAGCTTAGAGAAGCTTGCTTATGAGAATTTGGATCCTTGGCAAATAGCCCACAATAGCTGACATTTTTCCATTTTATAGGGGAGGGTGCTTCCCAGTTATGAGTATTTTTTTTAACTCCCATAAACCAAGACTTTATTTTAATGCTAATTCCTCTGCCTCCCCTTTAGAACCATGGGCACTCTTTGGGAGGACACTTGTCCCTGTCTGAAAGATTCATGAGTTTTTTAAGTGGGTGTCCCCTCTCTCACTCCCATGTATGAAGTCTGGCTCCTGGGTAACCTAAATGGGCTGCACGAGTGGAGCTGCCACAGGCTGGCAAAATGGAAGGGTGGGACCTCTAAAACATGGGTTAATGACATGTTAGTGAACATTCATAATTGAGAGACCCAACATACCAAATTAAAAATAAAAATAAAAATAAAAGCAAGAAGTGAGAGGAGGAAGGAGGAGGAAGAGGAGGTCAAAGGCAGGTCCCCTTCAGAGGTGCTGCCATTGCTCTCCTGACCAGCTGGCTGCACCTACTGCCCATCTGCATCCACAGCCCAGCACCTGCATGTTGTTTTCTGAGTAAATCCTGCCTCTTTTGTCTTCTGTAAACATTGGGGCTATTATCTGTGATGTTCCACCCTCATGTCATTGAGGAAGAATGTTCTGAAAATGAACCACTGAAGGCTATAGGCTTTAGAAATACCATGACCCAAAAGTCATCTCAAGTTAATCCATTCCCTTGGATAGAGTTACTGCAAGGGTGATGCCCCCCCCAAACCCATCTTAATCAGTACCATTCTACATTAATTTCTGTAATAGTTTGGAAGTAATGCTGGGAACCACTCTAGATGCTTTTTTTTTTTTTTTTTTGCCCCCTTTTTTTAAACATAGATTCAACAACACGAAAGCACTTTGAGAATTTGCCTCATTTCTGCAGAATTGTTCCCACTGAGGCAAACAAACATTGAGAAAAAGCACCCTTCAAAACAGAATGTTTTGATTTTCCATTGAGAACAAATACCCTAACACTTGCCACCATCCTTAGTGCCAGTTAAAAAAATATATAATTTAATGAAATTTCTCAAACTTGAATGCAAACATAGCATTCTGTCCCAAGCAAGCTATTCTGTTGGTCTCAGTGCTAACTGTAAATTTATTTGCTTTCCAGCTTGCTAAAATATGTAAATCTTTTGTTTTCTGGGTTGAATCCATTAATAGTGTTTTATGAACTTGTCAGAAGCACTAACCAAGAAATAACAAGCAAACAAACTGGGATCTCATCTGGCCCTGCATGGAAAGCTGGGAAGAGCCCAGAGGAGTGAACTGAGTGGAGGTGTTGACTTACACCACTGCAAACCCACTATGGGAACATGGGACCAGTGCAAAGAGCAGCTTCAGCAGCAGGCTGACCTAACAATGCTGCTGCAGCTTCCAGAATGCTCCAGATGTGACAGGGATCATAATTCACCCGTGTTATTTCAATATATTGATTTTTCAGTTTGTGGAAGTTGCTCTGAACCTGCGGTGTCGTTTCGTTTCAGCAACAAGCAGGATCGTGTCAGCACAGCAACACAACTGCTGTAATCAGGGTAGCTACCTGAAATAACCCTGGGGTAGTCACGTCTTTTCCAAATTCTGAGCTGGAAATTCAGCAGCATGGCTTTTTCTTGGGTTTCCCCGCATGCCAGGAGCCAACGTGAAAACCAAGGCCTCACCCTGACTCTCACACACAGGTTGCTTTGTTAAACAATATCAAAGTTTCACTCCATTGCTTCTCCTTCCGGAAGCAATGAAGTGACTGCTCCAAGAGGAGAAGTTGTACAAACTTGTGCTGACACACAACTGGCAGTGCAATTTGCAAAGCTTTTGCTCAGACCAAGGATTTCCCCCCTGACTTGCACCAGGGCTCCTTTCATGTTCCTCCCCTGCATCACATCCTTGGCAATTCCAAGGAATTCCTCACAATGATGGTGAGGAATTTTCAACATGTTCAATTGGTGGCTCACAAGATTTTTAAAATTATATTTGTAAATTTCTGCATATATTTTGACATCTAGGATTCCCAAACTGCTCTGTTGAAATGTGCATTTGTGTTTCCTGGTCACCTCTGGGGGATCCTTTCAGAAGACTGCAAACCCAAGGAAAAGGGGAAAAATGGATGTAACTGGATAGAACCACAGATCTGAAGGAGAATGTTGCTTCCCTGCTTTCCCTTTATACAGCACTGCCCTCTTCAAAGGATACTCCAGCCCCTTTGCAGCTTAAATTAACAAGTGTACCTTGAGCTGCATGTGGACACAAATCTGGTTTTATGTACCTTGCTGGGAGCATGACGCTCTATTAATTGAAATGAAACCATTACAGAAAACAGTGCAGAGGAAAGGACACTCTAAGTCTGTCAGTTTTGGTCAGGGCTGAAAATACCATTAATCTGTAAAATGTTGGGCTGCTGTCTGCTTTTAGAAGACCACCTGGGTTTCCAGATGGGCAGGTAAAATGTTGGTCAAGTCGCAAGGACACTCCCATTGCAGTTTCCTTCATTATTTCCTAATTTCACACTCACTGGAAGAGCAAGAGAGAAGCATGGCAAAGTGGAAATGTGTCTGGAGTCCACAGTCCAAAGTAAGCTGACACAACTCTACCTTTTCTCTATGGTCAATTTTGCACCAGGACAAAATGAGTTGATTTAACTCATTGAGGAGGTGCAGCTTGACACATGGGACTAATTCAGCATCCAAGACAGGGAGCCACTTGCTTGCTGTGAGAAAATTGAAGTTAATGGAGTTACACTAATTTACCTCCATGGGGGTTTGCTCCTGCTCTCAGAAGTATCAGCTCCCAGTACTTAATGGGTGCTTTGGCATGGATTTAGGAAAGCCTGGGTATTGTCCCAGCTAGTAGGTGGTGATATTAAAAATAAAACCAGGATAACATTGAACAGGGAAGCCATGATTTTAGTATTATTTAAGACATGCCATCTACAAGACAATTAGTCTATTAAAAATACACTAGGACTGGATATTCCAGGTACAGTCTGCGTTGTGTCAGCCTGATGACTTTTAAGTGGGTTATGCACTTCATGACTTGTCAATCCATAGCCATTCTGCTGTTATAAACCTCTAAAATTGATCCAGTTAACTTTATCATTATCTAAAGAAAGGACTTGAGTGGCTGAGCAAAGTGCTCTGAACTCCATGGCTCCATCCATCATCTCGTCCTGAGGACCTTGCTCTCTCTTGCTTTCTTGGAACTGGCTGGTGTTCGGAGAGAGATTAAGCAGCATCTTCAAAAGCAAGATAAAAAGCAGAACTACAGTCTGTGCTTGGCTGTGTTCAGCAGCTTCCACCTCCCTTCTCTGAAGGAAGGAGGGGTGGCTGGAGAATCTGAGTTCTGCAGCTGAGCAAGGCAAGGGGCAGAAGGAATCACAGCATGGCAGAGAACAGGGTGTGCTGGTGTGCTCTCAGTTACAGCTGTGTGAACAAGTGGATTTTTTAGGGGAAATGTGGGAATCAGGTGTATCTGCTCACTGGATGGGTGTCACAGCCACCTCCTTGTCCCTGCAGGAACTGGCTCAGGCCCCAGCTGCTCACAAAGGGAATAAAAACCCTGCTCCTGGTGTCAGCCTGACCCTCCTCTGCTCTTTATCACTGACTTAACTGCACATATTTACTGCAAGGAGCCTCTAATACACCTAAACACTTCCTGCTGCCTGAAATACTTTCTGTCAAATACCGAGGAGACAAGTGTAAAACTAAGAGAAATGCCTGGAGAAATCAGGAATTTCTAACGGCCTGAGTGATGGCCAGTCAGATAAGGTGTTCAGTGAGGTCTTGCATGCTGGGAAGGGATGTAACACTGAATACTGGAGCTGGATTAACACTGTTTGATGTGCGAAAAGGGAAATCTTTAGTAAAGGGTCACTTCTGTCTACTGAAAGAACGGCACTTGTAAAGTGAGCTGGCAGAACAGCTAATGATGTATATTCACTAGGAAATCATATGATGGGACTGATTTAAATGGCACTCAGTTAAGTGGTGCTGCTGAGGACAGATGTGGGCAGTGTGAGGGTGTGTGACCCTCATCATTTTTCCCTCAGGATGCAGAAAGTTGGTGCCCTGGTGGGTGCTGGACCAACTGTACAGCAAATATTCCAGGCATATACAGGCTCTGCTGTTCCTACCAGCAGCAGTTCAGGGCATAGTACATTTCAATGCATTGAAAAGAAATAAAAAATGAGTAGGCACAGAAGATTAACTACAATTTCCTCCTTGTTATCAAATTTTGGGGTCTGAATTTTGCCCAGCCCTCCCTGAGAAAGGGTGAGGAAGGTCCTGCTGTGTCTGCCTGCCAAACCACCCTGTCTGTGAACTGGATTGCAGCTGCTGACTGGTTTTCTCTTTGATTGATTTATATGGGCTCCTACAGTAATGATTAGTGTGTCTAAGGAGAAAATTAGGATGGGGTCTGTATCTCCCTTGGATGTGTTGTTCAGTTAGCTAAATGACAAATAGACCTTCAGACACATGTTAAATTGTGATATAAGTCAATAGCCCACTAAATTGCCTCACTGATTTCTTCTGCTGTTTGAACACCTTCCATTTCAGCTCTCCAGGACATTAACAGCCCTTGAGAAATAGAGAAATCAGGCAAAAGCACCAAGACTAGACCAAGGGCACACAGAAAAGTTGTGCCTGGGAGATGAGTTCTGTCCTAAACAAGGACAAAACACTCCAAAGTCCTGCAGCAAGGGATGTCTCCAGGGATGTCCAACTCCACTAGTACCTTGCCTTTCCTTATGCAAAAACAACCATGAAATCCTGGGGACATGCCACAGAGCTTCAGCTATTATCTTCATGTGTAATAGTTGTTAACCTGGTTATATGAGGCAGTTTCAGTATGAGATCCCAGCACTATTTCTTTCTGATCCTTGCTGAGTGATTTATGTTAATTGTTTAGGAAAACCAGTATAAAAATACTGGTCCCTTGAGAGCTTGGGCTTTGTGGCAGTCTCAGGCAGAGTGCAAATAAAAAGTTGTGTATGGCTTAGCAGTGGGCATGCACTCTTATGCAATCCAAGTGTCCAGGAGCAGAGTATTTTACTCTTTCAGTTTAGGGCATCCGTCCAGGAGTTACATGTGAAATTAAATCCACTGGAGTAACTGATGTGCTGTTTTTGTTGGACTCGCAGGGGGAGATTTCATCCAAGATTTCTCCTCAGACACAGAGATCAATTTTACTGATGGCTCCCTTCTTGGAATCCTGTTCCATTGAACTTCAAACTGCAAACAGCTTTGCTCCTGGAGCAGAACCCTGGGATGGCCTGAGCTGCACACACCAGTGGCACAGCTACTGCAGGGAAAGCCTCCTGTCAGCCTGGGATGCTTGGAATGAGTGCTCTGCTGAGGGAAACTGGCAAAGAACCCCTGTTTCAGTGGTGCTATTGCAATTTCCAGTGGCTGTTTGACTCCTTCAGAGCTGCCACGGGTGAGAGAGGGCAGAACAAGGGAGGTGGGCAGGAGTGGTGGAGGGACCTGCAGGGAGCTGCCCCAGATGATGCAGTTTGGGCTGATGGTTCCAAGGAAAGGCAGGAGTGGGGTTACCACTGACAAATCATCCTGCACCATCTGGTAACTGGTCCTTGGTTTTGTTCAAAGGCCATTTTTAAAAGCCTGGCATGGCTGACATCTGATTCCACCCACGCAGCTTGGTTAACTCCAGAGGGTGTGAAAACCACATTCTGCTTGCCAGGGTGGAGGTGGTCACTGCTGGAGCAGTGGCAAAAGGCTGGGCAGCTGCCAGGTGGTCCCAAGTGAAGCAGTGGAGTGTGTGCACTGGAGTGTGTGCACTGGAGTGTGTGCACTGGACCCTCCCTGGCAATGTGAGTGGGTGAGCACAGGGTTAAAGCACTTTTCTGGGGCTCTTCCTGCTCAGTCTGCACCTGTCTGCCTGCACATGTCTGAGTGAGTGCCTGGGACACAGGAATAAACTGCTTCCTGGCAGGTCATCCGAGATGCCCTGGGATGGTATGTTTTTATATCATTCCTCCCAGTCCTGCAGATATGAGCTGACCTAATCACTGAAGATAAGCAACATCAGGGCTGGTCAGCATGGAGAGGAGACACCTCCAAGAAAAACACAGGTGCTCCAGGAAATGCCACTGCTGATCCAGAGCTGCAGACAGCGCTGCATGGGGCTCCTGGAGCATGGCTGAAACAACAGCAAATCCCCTGGGAGAGCCATAAATCCCTGAACTTCTCATGGGAATGGGGTGTTAACTCTTGTGTGTGCTCCCACGTTGAAATTCTGCATGGGAGAGAGCTCCTGCTGTGTTCTCCTTCTCATGCACCACCCAACACACCAGTGTGAGTGTGATGAACACCCCAAAGGCCTTCACCATCACTGCAGGGTGCTTTTAAGGGGCACATGTCCATCAGACAAACCACAACAGGCATATTTATTTGACTACCTAAAATACAACTTGCATCCTGCAGTCCCCTGTGGCTTGTTTTCTCACCTACTAAAAAGGTGCACGCTGTGCCTGGTACAAACCAGCCAAGCCTGCTCCACCCTGGAGATGGGAGAACATCAGCCCTCAATTTGTATTTCTGCAGAATGAAAGATGATAGGAGTTTATTATTACCTCTAGAAATGATGTTGCAATATTGGTCAGTCACCACTAGCAACTGAAGTTGTAATGAAGTCATACTTCAACTCCAAAGTACTGCTTTTTAATTCTGTTTAGTGGTTGGGGTTTTTTATTATTATGTATTTGGCTTTGTGAGGGTTTTTTTTTTTTTTTTTTTTTCTATTTTTTTTTCTTCAGCTGGCAACTAATCTGGTACAGAAATATCTGACCTTACTGGAACATTTGGGCAACTTATGTGTTATGAAGTTTCCTTCATTTTCTAAAGAAATGCATGTTGCAATTTTCCTGTTTCTGAGAATACATCCTTCTGTGAATTAACATTTCACAGAAGCTGCACTTATGTGTTTTGGAGGAGGAAAAGATAGAAGGGAAAAAAAAAGTGAAAAAGACATTAAAAAAAATCTCATAAATTGTCTGTAGTCTTCACCAGATGTGTGAGTGAGAAGTGCACATGGTTTTGAATAAGGGAGCTGTGACAGCTGATTCCTCCACACAAAAAACCAGAGCTATATTATGCCACAAGGTAGACTGAACAGCAGCCCAGTTTATAGTTTTAATGTCTTGGGAGCTTCCAGAAAAATCTTTTGCATCAAACCTTTACTGCTATTGCCACCATGTGGTGAAATTTGACAAACGGCACCATTAGCTGCCACAAAACGTATTTGTTCATTATGATTTATTTCATATTGACTGTATTTGGAGAGATTTAGAGGCCAATGTATTTGTAATTGTGCCAGGAGTTAAAGTCTTTATCTTGCCTTCTCAGAGAAATGATGCAGAATGTTCTGCCTTATTTCAAGGCACAGCCTCTGTAGAGGAGTTCCCAAAATGAGTTGGCATTTTCAGCTGGATTCAAGCTCTGGGGATGAGTGACCCTCCAGCTTTCCTGCAGCTTTCCCAGACTCTTCCTAATTGTCTCAGGCTGTCGAAAACCCCCTCTAAGCAGCCATGGCATGGGCACTGCTACAATAAAATGCATTTCCAGATGGGACAACTCCCCTGACCCTCTTTCTGTGCAGATGCAGGGGGCACAGGGAGCAGCCCCTCCTCTGCCCACCCCTGGCACCTGGCACTGGTAACCAGGCTGGAAACTTCCAGCTGCTGAGGCAGGCCTCCTCACGAGGGACACCTTTTGTGCTGCTTGGATGAGGAGAGGTTGGGTGAGAGGTGACCTGACAGGACCAAAGCAGGGCCAGAGCAGTTCTGGCAGCTGCCTTTGGAGCTCTGATTTGTTTCTCCTAAAATATGTCTAATAGAGATTTTTCAGAAAGAAGACTGGTGAGATGCCTTATATACTCATGCAAATCTATTTTTTTTAAGGTCACAAAGCCTGTATTTTGGTTATTTCAGCAATTTCCCCAGTATTTTAACCACTGCATTAGGGGATCCTCCTGCAGTGTTGGACTATCATGTCTGTTCCCCTCAGGTCTGGTTCTTCCACTGCTGTTAAGTACATTTTAGGAGATAAAACATTTTCCAACCATTTGATCCATACCTCTCTCAATGCCATTTTTCTTTCCTTTCTCCTCCTCTCTGCCCTGACCATTTTTTTTCCTTAGTAATTGCAGCCAGCCTGGTTTCCAACATTTAAACCACAACACCAGTTTTAGCTTTGTCCCTTTGTGTGGCTGAGGGCCTGTCCTGATGGCAAGGACAAGAGCAGGGATGGTGGCCATGCCATTATTTTTCTTTATTTTCTGTGGGTTAGGTCTGAGAACACAACAATCATTCAGCATGCCCAACGCCCCATCCCAACAGGTGGTCTAAGGATCTACTGCTTGCCTCATTCACAAGGCAGATTTATGGGAGCCTGTTTCCAATTCAGGCTGTTTAATGGTTCCTATTTTTTTGTTGTTGTTGTTTGTGTGTGAGCTGAGTTCACCCAGTTTAGTGGCTGCAGCCACCCTCCATCCCCTGTCCCAGTGCACTTGTGGCACTGAATTCAGCTGAACTCGATGCCTTGGGAAGGCTGACCTGAAACAGAGCCTGGACAGAGCTAGAGAATAAAGCAGGTATTTATTAAAAGGCCTCCAGGATCTACCTTGGACAGGACAAGAGCCTGGCAAGGGCTACACCCAAGGTGGACTAAGAATGGTCATGAAATTGCCCCCTGGTCACAAGATCTTACATTTTTATAAGTTTTGATCCATTTGCATATTGGGGTTTAATTGTCCAATTACAGCTTCAGGTTGTGAGGTCCCATCCTTTGTGTTCCTCCCTTCAGCTCACTCTTGTTTGTGCCTTTGGGCTGAAAGTTGTCCTTGGTCCTCAGCAGGAAAAGGATTTGTTTTGTCTCCCTGTTGTGTGAAGAGAGCTGACTGGTACTTAATGTGAGGCTGAGAACTGCACCCCCAGGGAGCACAGAACCTGAAAATCATGAAAGCCAAAACTCAAGGCATCAGCCTGACTGAGAAAGCTGCAGCAGCAGACACAAGCCAAGCTCAGGAGTGTCTTGACTGGGTCTGAATGGCAGTGGAGGACACAGTGGGCCATCCACAGGCAGACACCACAGACGTGCCTCTGTCCCCCTGTGTATCTACAAACACCAGAAGTATCTGTGCATTCACATGCCGAGAATCTTCAGGCAGCCTTCTCCTCCCCTCCTTGCTGAGGGATATCACTGGAAATCTTGGCTGCTTCGATTCTGGCTTACCCCAGACCAGGCTGAAGCTGCCTGTGTCCCTCCTGAGCAAAGAGCTCCTCCAGGCATCAGCCAGGGATGGCTCCTGGGCTGCCACATTCCTGCCCTCCTGCCCTGTCCCCTCTCACAGCTCCTCTGGCCACCCTCCACCCTCACCAAGGGTGTGGGAGAGCACCCCCTGACTGATTGAGTGGGCATGAGAGACCTGAGGTAGTTCTAAGGAAAAACTGGAGAAAAAAACCCCAAAACAAAACCCATGCAAGTCTGTGAGAAAAGTTGGTTGAAATGAAAGAGGCTTGTGGAAGTTTTTGAATGAAATAAAGTAAGATACACACCCTCCTGCCCCCAATTTTTCATTGTGGTTCCAGGCATGGTTCTGTTTGACTGAAAATTCAGGGTTGTCTTTAATTTTCAGGCTGTTTATCTTTCTTGAAGCTTGTGAAATGATTTTTATGAAAAGAAAACCAGTGTTTGCAAAACAATTCAAAGACTTGAACTTTGGGAAGCATCAGAAAATGAACTGTGAGTTCTTTTCAAAATAAGACATTTCCTATAAGGATCACTGAAACAATCTATTTTGAAATTCATGAAAATTATTCCTTTGCCTTTATTCTGGTTTTTTTTATGACTCGAAAGAGTTCAGAACAAGTTTTCTGCTGTATTTTGTTTTTCACTCATTCAAAAAATAGTGTTTAAAAACCATCCAGATTGGATATGTCTAAACCCTCCCATCCCTTTAAAAGGCAGACATCTGTGTTATAGCTGCAAAATGAGCAAAAGGATGGGCTCAGGGGAAATAAAACCTCTCTGCATCCTGTATTTACCTGTCTGTGGATGTGTGCCATCATCTCTGCAGCATTGCTACCAAACCCCCTTTCCTGTGATTCTGGCTGACTCGTGTTCTGGAGCTGCTGATCATTTCTCAGCCACAGCAGATGGCTGAATGTGAGTATGATAAACCCACACTCTAACAAGCAGCCATTCAGCCAAAAAAGTTGGGTTTTTTGCCCTCACCTTGCCCGTGTCCTGTGGCACCAGCAGTGCCTCTTTCCATGGCTCATGTTGTGCTGCTGCTTCTGCCAGCCCGGGGTTGTGCTGCTGCCCAAACCTGATCCCCAAGCCCAGAGTTTGGGCTGGGGGTTGAGTGTTTTTTCCTTTTCTATTATCAGATGTATCCATGGAACCCTCTGAGTGCCTGTAACAACCGCACAGCCCCATTCCATTTACTGAGAGAGCCTGCCCCGAGCCTCGTCAAAAGATAATGGGGCTTTAATCACAGCAAGACTCACCCTTTTGAACTGTGCTCTTGAGCAAAAAAGTACATGAGGCAAACAGTCTTTGGCACATCTACATGGAAAAACTTCATAGTGTTCCTCGGCTTGGCCTCCTGAGAGGGAGTCTGAGCTCTTGCTCTGTCAGTCAGATGGGATTTTTTACTACTTTTTTTTTTTTTTTTTTTTTCATTGCTCTGTTGTTGGGAGAGAGAGGATCTCTAGTTGCCAGATGCCAAACTGTGTATGATCTCCTTGAGCAGTGAGTGAACAAAACATATTTGTTTCCCTTTCTATAAATGGCTATGAGAGAACTGTGGTTTTCTCCAGGGTTTAGTCTCCTTTAGGGTGGATTTTAGGTAGGTCGTCATGGACCCAATACTGAGGTTCATGATGGAAACTTAGGTTCAGGTTCTCAGCTAGAAAAAAGCTCCTTGCAATTAATGTCAAATTTGTCCCAAAATCTCAGAAGCATTGACCAGGCTAAAGATACTGCTCTCAGCAAGGAAAGCTGCAAGTAGTGAATTTAGTAGCTGTTCCAGCTGAAATAACATCAGGGCTCTCTTTTTTCCTCTTTACGAGCTGAACTTCTGCAGTGTGACTCCAGCATCTTCCTCTCCCAGTGTAATTCAGCCTGTTTTTTCTGTAAATATCTGTACGTGTTAACATTACAGACAGAAGGTATGATGAACTCCCATTAAGGGTTCAATGCCAGTAAATGAGAGAATAAAAGCATTGAAATGATTACTTGACTTAAAATTCCCAGTTTGGCTCTGGCAGGGTTCCAAGGCACATGATCACCAAGGTCACAGGCTTTGATGAAATTCCCTGGCACAGTGGGAGAGTTAAAATACTGAATTGTAGTTCCTTTTGCTGTGGGGGGATCTTACAAATGTTGTTTATTTGGTATCTTTCCTGCCTCCAGTCATTCCCCACTTCAGACTAGGAAGGAATCAGCTCTCATGAAGTAAACAGGGTCAAAGCTGGTGGGGTGTTGGGATGGGAACTGGGTGAATGTTTGTGGCCAAATATGTCATTAGGAGAAAAGGAAAAAATGTGGATGCGAGTCCTCTTGACAGGCTTGCAAATCAAATCTTGTTTCTCAGGTGCTTGAGCCAAGAGAAGATGATAACTAAGAGTAATTCTGAACAATAATTCATCATCTTCTAATCTTGCAACGTTCTCAGGATGAAGCTTTGCTTTGCTTTCCTTTGATTCCAACCTTTTTGATGGAACTGTTTTTGGAGATGGAACTAAATGTGTTTGCACTTCAAGGAGGGAGGACTAATGGAAGTTAAATACCTCATGGTTGATTTTTGCTAGGAGTGTTTTACTTGACTGAAATTTAAGGTGGTTTTTTTCCAGCCTCAGATTGTTAGAAAAATCAGGTGGAGCTCCCTGGTACCTGCTGCTCAAAGCCAAAAATGAGGTGTTCTTTTCTTGGAGGTATTCACCCCCTGGTCCTTCCTGAGGAAGCACATTTGCTAACTAAGAACCAGTGCTGGCTGTGATATCCTCAGACCTTCCAGATCTTTGGGTTTCAATGCAAATCTCACTGCATTTGTTGTACAAAATGCCTCACCTCCTGGAGCTGATTCCTCATGTCACAAGTGCAGATTTTCATTAGGAGAGCTTCAACACTCCGGATTTATGGGGAACAAAACTTGCTTAATGTGTCCCAAGTCACTTCTCATTCTCAAAAGTTAAACTGCAAACAGAGAAAACCCAAAATGCAGAGGAGGTGTTGACCTGAGAGGAAGGGTTTGAGCAAATTTTTAGGTATTTTAACCAGTCTGGGAGTTTGATTCCTGAAGTGTTAGGTGCACTAAGGCAAGCAACTCTCCATCCTTCCCCTGGCTGTCCCCCAAATGTTGTAGACTACCCCTAAAGAGATACTGGTTTCTCATCTGGAAGCATCTGCCTTTTAGCAGCCTTTCCTGGTTTTCCATTCTGTTGGAAGGTGCTGAGATGTACCTTAGCACAGTTAATTTATATTTGTTATTGTCTGTCACAGCAACTTTATTTATAGTTGATTAAAGCTCTTGGTTAGGGGAGGCTGCATTCATACAAGCAACTCTTGGCTGCTCTACATTAAAGCAAGGCCAATATTTATAGAAAACAGAATATGGCAGAAAACTTTGGGTTTTGTGGTTACTACAGAATGTCCCCATTGTTTTCTTTTCTGGTGCTCTTCCCTCGCTGCTTGCCTTCACTGGCCAGGTTTGCTTTTGTTTCTTGACAGAATGCCTTGCCAAAACCACTGTTTTCTGATTCAAATCAGTCTGACAGCACTTTGGATGGGTAGATGGAGGAGATCTTCTGCTTCTTGAAAAGAAAATGGGATTTCTCCTCATGCTGATGTCTTTTATGAGAGTGGTGATGCAAAACAGCCACCTTTGCACACAGGTAAAATTAAAACAGAGCCTGGGAGGAATAAGGAGATTTCAGACTCTCCAAGGGTAAGAAAATGTGCTCTCAAATCTGAGTCTTTCCCAGCTTGAGCACTGCCTTCCTTTGCATTTTGCATGCAGAGCTCTGGAGGAGCTGGAGATGTCCCAGATCTGGGGTCTTGGAGGAGATGAGTGCCTGGGAGGGGTCCCTCCCTCCGTGGGGACTCGGGGTGGGGACTGTGGCTGCTGCCACTCCTGTGTGTGAGTAAAGCACACGGCTGTCCTCAGTGTCCCTCTCCGGAGATATTTTCCTTCCTGCACCGTGGTTTGCCCCGTTTCTCCTCATCCACACCTGGGATGGGGTGAGCAGAACCCCTGCAGGCTGGGACTGTGCACACCCATCACACACAGCCTGTGATGAGAGGTGTCCCCAGGTGTCCCCAGGTGTCCCCAGGTGTCCCCAGCCTGCTCCCACCGTGTGTGCCCTGCTCTGGCACCGGACCCCGATCCCCTCCTGCCCCACAGACCCCCCAGGCTGGCTCAACCCCAACCTCAGCCACTGCAAGCCAACAACCACAGCCCAAACTGGGGGCCCTGCTTTTAATTAGAGGACTAGTCTGAAGGAGGAGGAGACATCCTTGCAGCTCTCCTAATTTTTACCATAGTTAGCGCCTAATTAATGAAACATTTAACTTGTCTGGGACATGGGCTTGGTGGGGGGAGAGATACCCCAGGCCAGTCAGCACCGATGTATTCTGTTTCCCTTGCACTGAGGCAGAGCATTTCTAAGTGATGTGTGTGTGATTGTTTCCAGATTCACGATTATTTCCATCCTTTTAATGCCGAATTAAAAAAAAAAAAAAAACAAAAAACAAAAAACAAAAAAAAAAAAAAAAAAAAAAAAAAACCTCCAAAGAAGTTGGCTTGGCATAATCTAATTTTCTCATGTGAAACAGTTTGTAGACCAGATGACCCCAGACAATAGGAGAGCTTGTCTGAGCCTGGCTGCTCTTGCTGCAGGCAGCCTTCCTCTGGGCTGCCCTCCTGGAACCAAGTGTGACCGTGTCCCTTATTTACACCCCTCATTTACATACTTTTAAGTACTCCATACATTTAAATACTCCTTATTTACACTCAGCTCAGCTCGGGGTCTTCAGGCCTGCTGCCCTGGCCGGGTTCAGTGCCTGGCAAGTGCTGGGCACCTCAAGCAGGTGACACTGGGTGTGTATCCTGACAAGGGGAGGGACAGAACCAGACCGGGATGGGATTCTCCCCTCAAAGACTAGCAGATTTTGGAAACTCCCTGTGAGGTTAGACAGGGTTTAAGGGATATTACCCTGGACTGCTTAGGATACAGATGAACTCAAAAGCTTTTCAAACCCATCTGACTCAATTATATCTTAAAGATCTCAATTCACATTTGCTGCCCTCTTTGAACTGTAGGAATGTAGGAAGGATTCTCAAAAGTTGTTGGTTTCAGAGGTCCCACTCCATCCAACACTTCATTATTCATGTCCTTGAGATTTACTCTAACCTCCTATCTTTTTGTGTTTGCCTTTGTAGTTGTTTTTTTTTTTTTTTTTTGGTAATCCCTCCAATTAGCATACAAGTGAATGACATAGTGAATATTAATATGATTTTCATTTATTTCCAGGGACGATAGCTGTGTGAATCAGCAGGGCTCCACTAAAGTGCACTGAAGATTTCAGAGTGGTTGAAGCTGGTTTAAAAGGCATGGGAACTCGGGGCTGTGGAGTAGCTCATTATACACTCATTATGATTCCGTCCTCGAAGGTGAGGAGCACTGAAGGTTTGATTAGAGTGCTGTTATAAATAAAACAAATGCATCTAAAAAACCTGTGAATCGGTAAATCACGTTAAGGGAAAAAGTCAGTAATGAAAAAAGCCCCAAAAAGCCTGGACGGAGAGACAGACTGACATTAGCCCAGAGATCTGCTCTTCTCAGCCAAAGCCATTGCAATGTTTATCAAATGCCTTCCTGCAGTGGACCTGGGGCTCGTGTCCGCCTGCATTGCTTCGGGTTACAACGACATTTTTCTGCTTCCTTCCCAGGACAAAATGCAGAGCCCTGGGAGGTCAGGGTGGTCCTAATCTCCTTCTGCATCTCTCCTTCCCTGCCTTGCTCCGAGGACCTAATTTGGGCAGGCATGGCAGGCTGTCCCCAGGGCTGTGTGGATCACAGAGCCCCAGCACCTCTGTGCCCTGCTCCCTGCCCTTCCCCAGCCCTGCCAGCCTCCCAGCCCCATGGCAGGAGCAGGAGATGCCCCAGCTGGGCCAGAGGATGCTGCCTTTCCCTCCTGTCCTCTGATCTGGGTGTGCAGCAGGCTGCAAAGGACAGCAGGGGCTGCAGAGGGGGATTGAGCCTTGCAGTGCCTAAAGGGACACAGCAGAGCTGGGGAGGGACAGGACAAGGGAAAATGAGATTCAGTGAGAGATTTAAATTGGATACAAAGGTGGATTTAGATTGGATGTAAAGGAGAAATTCCTTACTGTAAGGGTGGTGAGGCCCTGGCACAGAGAAGTTGTGGATGGCCCATCCCTGGAAGTGTTTGAGGCCAGCCTGGATGGGCATTGGGCAGCACTGTCTGGTGGAATGTTCCCTGCCTGTGGCAGAGGGCTTGGAACAAGAGGATCTTCAAGGTCCCATCCAGTCCAAGTAATTCTGTGAGTCCATGATTTTGTGATTCACAGGTGTCCTGGAATGCCCCTCCTAAAATTTCTTGTATAGGTCAAGATCTGTTAGAGGCATTTTTGAGTTGTCCCATCACAGTCATGACGTGTGTGCAAGCAAATAGGAAAATGAGCTAAGTAAGGACTGTACTTTCTCTCAGCATAAGATGTGTGCAGAGACAGACAGACAATAAAATCTCCTTTCTGATGCTGATCAGGCAGAGGCTCAGAGGTTAAAGCCATAAAGGTTTAGCTGGTTTATCCATGTGGGAAGGTGCTGCCTGGCCCGTCCCTGTTGCTGACACACTCTGCCACTGCTGAGCTTCAAGAGTCCCAGTCCTGCAGGATGAAAATCCTTTGGAACATTTTTAAATGGGCTGGGACCTGTGTCCTTACACATCCTAATCTCACTAGAAGCATTCTGGATACCTGTTTGGATCAATGCCCTTCAGGAATTTGAGGGAAAGCATTCCCACTGTTTGCTCTGCTAAATTAAGCAGTGCTCTACCTGGCTGCACTTAAAATACAAATCCCATGGGTTTCTTGCAGCAATTACCTGCTGCACTCTCTTGTTTGTGATTCTCTCCAAGAAAGAAATAGGACATGAGGATTGAGCCAAGGAGTCTGCAGTGTCTGGAAGCACAGAGTGCTCCCAGCTTTGGTGGGCTCAGCACCCTGCCCACCCAAGTGGCAGCTGGATAAAAGCTCAGTAGCTCCCATTTTTTGGCCAGCAGTGACCTGAGAGTGATGCTCCTGTTCTTGAGTTCCTTCTTTGGCATTTTCCAGGGATAGATAAGGCTCAAAAGGTTGGTTTTATTTGTTGATACTCCGAGGTCTGGTGACCTGATTCTCAGTTCCATCAAGTGAAGAATTCCTGGCCTCACATTTCTTTCATGAAGAGAATTGGAAAGAAACATTTCCATGAGTGACTGTAATGATCTTTTTCTTGTTGTTTTGGCGTCAGTAACTGTATTCCATTCTGATCTAATTTGTGGCATTTCCTCCTCATATTTGTTGTTTTACATTATATATTGAAATATGATGTATCTGTAATATAGAAAATGTGTTCTGTGTTTCTGAGCACATTTATACAAAGGCCAATTCTTATGCTGTAATTTGAAAAACATGAATCAAACTCAAAAATTAAAAGGAAAAACTGCCTTAAACATACTTAAGGTAATGGCATACTTTCAGGAAAAACAAGAATGTATTCATTTTTATACCAAGTCCAACGTACCCTGGAAGAAGATCTGGATATTAATATTCACTTATTTTAAAACTGGTTCTATATTGTAACTTGAACAGGAAAAGGTAATCAATCTTTACATGGTTACATAAATAAAGCAAACTACTTAATTTGTTATAAGTTACAAAGACCTGAACTCCTAACAGGAATTGAGTGCATTTGTGAATTTATGTAACAAACATATCACTACCAACACCAAATTACATCTCAATCAATGTTAAAAGGCATCTGACATTTCCCTTTGATTTATGGATTAACCTTTACAGTTAATACAGTCTAGCATTTATTGTTTTCATCAGTTTGTGGTTTGGTAGCAACCCCACAGTTCATTGCTGGGAACTGACTAAATTAATAGCTTTTCCCACCATGATCAGCCAGCTAACGAAAAAGGTCTATTTTGCACAGCTGGTGGATGCTAATATTTAAACAAACAAAACAAACCTCTATGAAGGACAAATGAGTCTTGGGTCCTGATTCTGCCAGTCAAGTTATTTATCTCAGGAAGCCAAGGTGCACCTATTTACTGGGGTTAAACCTGGCTAAAATGTAATATATTAAACCCAAAGTAACATGAAAGCAGTCCCGAAGCAGCAGCCAGAGGAATATTTCAGGCTCAGTTTGCAGGCAAAAAAGAAAAAGTTTTCGTTCCTCATTGTCTGAGATTTTCTCTCTTTGGCATGAAAAATATTGGGGAAAAAAATGTGCAGGTAGCTTTGCCAAGTTCTGCTCCCATTAATACTGCTCAGATGCTGAGGGATTATGTAGTAGAATGACAAAGAATTAAGCAATTATCTGCATCACTTTGTGGAAATAATTCAAACACAAAAGAGTTTTTTTGAATAAAGAATAACACTGGCTTAAAATAACCCAGTTACCCCTCCAATTTACTCTGATTGAGGACTAATTATCTTAGGAAGGAAAACATTGTGCAACTTGAACAAATTTTAGTGATGACAAATCAGTTTACTGGGGACTTTCCATGTCAAGCATCATTTTACAGACATTTAATCAACGAGAAATTGCCATTCACCTCTGCATTGCAAGCAAAAGGAGATGAGCACCTGGTTAAGGGTGACACAGCCTGGCTTCACACAAGCCATGGAGGAGACAGGACAAATTCCCAAATACTCATTTTCCACTTCATCGTGAGCAGAGAGAGACCAGGACTAAGAGCTCTGAGAAAATTGACAGGTTTGGTTACATTTGTACAACACTTCTGGACTTGTTTTTTCTTAGACACCTCAGAGCAGCAGTGAAATTTCTACTCTGTCCCATTTGGAGCAAGAAAAACTTCAGTAATGAAAGTCACTTTCACAGCATTTTGGCTCAAGCTCTTAAATATCCATTTTTCTTAAGGTTCACAGAAGGTTTCCAAGCCTTAAAAGTCAGGGTTCGTTAGAGCTAAGCTTTTGTTTGAATTGCAAACATCTGGCAGCCCAAAGAGACAGAAAGTGCCACACTGCACCCTTGTTACAGCTCTCAGTGCCCCAGCAGATGCTGCCTTGCACCTTCAGCAGTGGCTGCAGGTGGAAAATCTCTGTAATTACAGATTTATCTGTTTTATCCACACTCACAGCTAAATCCTGCTGTGGGTTTATCCCACACACAAAGCCCCAGCGAGTTCTGAAGGACAGAGCAGGGCAGAGCTCATTAATAAAAGGTTTTTTTCTCACAGGTCACAAAGTAGGGAAAAAACCAAAAAAAAAAACAACCCAGCAACCCAAACAACTTTCCCCCTTCTGGTGAACTTTTCCTCTGGAAAGGTTGGCCTGCTGGGGAGCCACGATCCATGACAATCCCCTTTTCCCCAGCCACGGATCATTACTCCAGGATGGCACCAAGGCTACGTCTGCAGCGAGTGCAGTGAGCCCAGGTGGGCCTGGGAAACTCCTCTGGAGGCAAATTCAGAGCTCCCTGCTTGCACAGCCTGTGTGTTTGTGATATTGCATTCTACTCCTGCTTGGAATAGCGTGGGGAATGTCTCAAGAGCCAAGCTGGGGTCTCCAGGGAGTTTGCATCCAGGGAGGGTGTTCACTGTGGCAAAATTATTTCAAGTTTCTGCACGGATTCCTTGGATTTGAACATAAATCCTGGCATCATAGAGATCCTGTGAAGAGAATGGTTCAGTAACTCTCTGTAATATCATTATTTCCAGTGCCAGGGACTCCTGTTGAAATTACATATGTTGTCTGCCCATTTTTCTGCCAGTAGAAGGGGGTTTTGTGGGCATTTTCTTGAGAGAAACAGCTATAAAATGCTTCTACTTGCTGCTTCTACTTCCAGCACATTGTTTGCCTGAACAGGTGCAAGTGTGAGTTAATATGTGATGGAAAGTTTCCTTCATTTAGCTGGGGACATGGGTTTGCTTTATATGAGCTTAAAAACCAGGAAAAAGAAGATTATTTCTGAAAAGTAACATTTCCAAGCCTTGCCACTTGATCCCAGTTCTCTTTATACTTTTATGTGTTCCTTAAACATCACACAGCATCAGAACTAACACTGCTCTGACTAACACACTTAGCTACCACTCAGCCCTGTGCAAACCTGACCTGGGGCAACTGGGCAGTGGCAGGGGGGACAAGGTGCTGGGGGACATCAAAGCAGAGACAGGAAAGGTGACAGAAAGGGGACAGAATGTGGAAAGTCCATCAGGGTGCTGATACAGCACATTTCTAACACAATTCTTTGCAAAGGTGAGCTCTGTCTGCTGCCTGGAGGAGACACAGAGACATAAAATGATTTTCCCCAGGGCATTGCCCGTGTTAGAGACACAACAGGCTGGATCTCTGAGGGCAGCTTTTCTATTTGGGCTACCCCAGAGAAAAGGATGAAGTACAGAAGGAAACAGAAATGTTTTCTTGGCTGTAATTTAAAGAACGAAAAATAGAATTTCCTGCTATCTCAAGTAAGTGCATTATAATCAGAGTATGGCTAAATCTAATATAGGAGCCCATGTGCCACCACCAGCAATACTTCTTTTGCAATTGCCTCCAGCTATTGCTACTAGTGGTTCTGATTGCAATTTCCTTGTACCTTGTGTCAATATTACTGGGTCACAAGCGAGGAAACAGGAAGCCTGATAATCAATTTCAGTAGCTGTACAGTCATTTAGCTCAGGAGTTTGGTGGTTGGAAAAATTTAGACTTCAGCTCCAGTAATTGCAACCCTGAATTAAGACAGAGATATCAATTTCATATGTGCTGTGCACATGCCCACGTGGCCTTAGAGCCAGGACACAGAAAACTGGCTTGTGCTGGTAGGAATATTCCTGACAGGGAAAAAAAGTTCAGTTGGGTTTTCCAACTCCAGTATTGTTTTCCCTCTCCAAATTCAGTTTATGCTGTTGTCATGGTGTAAATGGTTCAAATTCAGGCAGGCTTAGAAGTAAAGAATTCACATATATTCAGATATCTTATGTTTTCTCCCTGTCTGTTGTTAAGTTACAGGCCACAGCTTTATGTAGCAGAGAGATGACATGATTATCCATTTTTATTTTGGGAAATATCCACTAAATGAAAACTGAGGCTCCTCTCAAATAAACATTTGTCAGACAAGGAGTGTTCCAGGTGAGAGGGCTTTGTTACAGAGCCTCCTCTGCCAGGGAGTGCTGGTGGCCCTGCTGGTGGTACCCTGGTGCTCTTCTCCTTCACAGCAGCCCCAGCAGCCCCATTTTGGTGTCACCTGATGGGAAGGGACAGCAGAGAGAGCAAGGTGCTGGGAGCTGAGGTTGCACAGGAGCAATCCATGTGGCTGGTGCCACCCCTCCCCTGCTGGGAGATAATTCAGGTGAGACAAGGCTGAGCAATGGTCCCTGAGATACTCACCCCATGTGGCAGAGGTGCTCCCAAGGGTCTCTATAAAACCACACAAGATGCCTGTGAAAAATATGCGTTCCCCACCCCAAAAATGAGGTTCCCTTAAAGGCAGGTGGGGCAATTTGTGGAGAACAGCTTCACCTCTGCCAAGCCAGGGTGGGTGTGCTCTGGCAGGGGACAGATGCTTTGACATCAGTGCTTGGTGTGGCTGGGAGTCAGGCAGGTCCCCCTCAGCCTGCTGGGCTCCTTCCCTCCCCCCTGCCTCCCCCCTGCCTCCCCCTGCCTCCCCCTGCCTCCAGCTGCTGCCAGCTACTCCCCCAGCAGGGCAGAGGGAGCAGAGGGAGCAGGACTGGTCAGACCCCTGGTCTGCTGTGGGAACAGGCTGCTGCTGCTGCCTTTGGGCCCTTTCTTCTCTGGGTGACAGTAAAATCTGTCTCCATCTCCCCCCACCCCCAGCTGACCTGTCTGGCTGTGTGCTGTCCTCCCAGGACAGGCTTGTCTTGGTTTCATGCACTGGGAAGCAGAAAGAGCCAAGCTTCAGGATCAGAACCTAAAACGGATTAAAATGCTGCTGCTTGAATTTTAAAATGTTGTTTTTCATGACATGATTATGTGACCTACCTTTGTTTATTATAAAGCTAATACCACAAGTTACAGTTCAATGAATTCACATTTTATTTGAAATTTTTGTCTGAAGTAGCCTAAAGCTCTTCAAGAAACAATTGCACAAAACCATATGAGAGCTGCTAATTTATAATCTGCAACATCACAGCACAACTGGCTTTTCATTTGGCTAAAAGGAAATAGTTACTTAGAAAAACAAAGCAAATCATGTGTCCATAGTTTATATTAAATGCCCTTGGTATTTATTAGGGATACACAATGTCTCATCTTGAAAATATTTATTTTCCTGTAATTTCAACATCAGCAAAACAAAATGGAAAGTAATTCAGTGTCATGCCTTTGCCAAACTGTAGCAGATCTTGGGACAGTTTTCTGTTGAAAGAAAATTTGAGATCCCCAGTCTGGATTTTAGTTAGTGTGACTTGTTTATTTGAGTGTGTACATCAGCCCCAGAACAGAGGTGCTCTCAAAATACAGACATCTTTGCACCAGGAATCTCACCCCAGATGCCAACATCTGGTTCTGCTGTGTTCAGCCCTTGGGCTTAGGGGAATTTATTCCCTGTTTGGACACATTTCCATTGAATTCAGGAAGTATTTTGTCTGGCTGAAAGACAGAGCCAGAGAGACCTGTGGAAGGAAGCTGCTATTTTGTCTTGAGAAGACACCAAGTAACTGCTAGGAGGTATTTAATTTTCTCTGCAGTCCACATGGCCTTTAATCTGATTAATCCCTGGCCCTGGCAATAGAAGATGGAGTTTTGATCCCTTGAACCCAATGGCAAAACTCTCATTCATTTCATGAGAGTCAGGATTCGAGCCATGTAGCCAGTCCCAGATGCTCCAGTGCAGAAAAACGTTATGGGCTGATTAGTGCTGAAGTGCCTCCCAGGGTTTGGTAATTGCTCATACAGCTCTCAGCCTCGGAAAAGCTTGAGACAGATTAATCATGAAACACAGCTCATTGCACCTGTTATTTTCCACATTCACTTTTATGGGGAGTGCTGCTTCTTTTCTGCACTCAGAGCTGTGCTGGAAGGAGGGGATGGCAGCAGAGGGGGCTGGATGCAGTCAGGACCAGCAGACAGTGATGCCTCGAGCAAGCAGGGGAAGAGGGGGAGCAGTTTTGTCACAGGGTTAAATATCTGTGGCATGAATCCTCCAACAGCATTTTCAGCCAGAGCAGACCTTGCTTGAGACAGATGGCTAATGGTCAGCAGAGCCTTTGGGCCCAAGAGGGAAGTTGGTTCTGCCCTAATGTTTTTCCCTGCAGAAGAACATGACCATGTTTCACCATCAGCAGCTGTGGAAAGTGCAGCTTTGGGGGGCAGTTTGATCCAGAGTGGGGCTGTTGGGGCCAGTGCAGGGCTGACAAAAGGGTTTAATGAGTGTGGGTCAGAGCAGAGTTCTTTACTGTGCAAATTTCAGGAAGCCTCATTTGGTTTCGGTTGTTTTTTATTTAGAACCACTGATACCAGCATGGAAACTGAATAAACTTTCAACCCCATTAATTCTTTATTGTGTCTCCAATAAGGACCCAAGAGGGAGCAGCTTTTGTGCAGAACATTTGGTCTGTGGAGCTGGAGCACTGAGAGAGCTGCACTGAGCTGCACCACGCAGGCTGACAAGTCCAAGAGCATTTCTGTACCTTATTTTCAACCTGCTCAGAGCAAGTCAAGGTGGTGTGTGCCCAGTGTAAATGAGGATGATGGAGACCAGCAGCTCAATTTTGCAGTGTGAAGATTTTCTTCTGAAATACTCTGTCAGAAGAACCACTCCCAAAAGATGAAGGGGGCTCCTGTTGCTGGCATAGCAGGGTTCATTGGCTGCTACAAAGGGCAGTGGACACACAGAGAAACACAACAAAAAGAAGTTTGGTTTGGGCTTGCTGCAACTTCTAGCTTTCTTCTTCTGTCAGTGCTCTGCAAGTGCTATTTTCAGTTCCATAGTTATGGTGAGAAACATGGTGTATTTTGATTCCTAATTTAGCTTGTTTATCCTGAGAGATTCCAGGATCTTCATTTGAAAGATAAATTCAAACCTTCTTTTTTCCCTTTGCAGCCCACATTCCCTAACAAAAACATTGCATGCCATACTTCATTACAGGGCTTGGAAGACCTTCATGACCATAAATTTAGGAACTTGTGGAACACAATGGACTTTAGGATGGAAACAAGCCAGTTGGCCTATCTGGTCAGGTCCATCCCTTCTGTTTGAATTAACAGCTGGATTTCACAGTGGGAGAAATCCGGCAGTTCTTTCTCAGGCAAAATTCTCACAGTTGGATTTGCCTCCAACCACTGTAGCAAGGGTGGGAGGGAGCACAGCTTACTTTGTTATTTTATGTTTGCTCTCCGGGTAAAAAAGATTCCAGTGCAAGTTCCATAGGGCTTGGACCTACCCTGTTCTTTAATTTAATGACCCTAAGTGCAAAAAGAAAGACATTCCCAGTAAAACAGAGACAGAGACTAGGTTCTTTGTGCAGAGCACTGCAGATGGGACCCACGTTTTGGAGGAAGCAATTAGAAGCTGATGCTGATGCAAAATAAAGAAGTTAGGACCCTTTGCTGCTCTGAGAGTTCTGTCTAGGAGAGGAGGTGCTGGCACAGGAGAGATGTTGGGTATAATATGCAAAGGTCGGTTTCACACAAGCTATTTCAATTCCAGAGGTAATTATACCAAAGTTAATGGATTTGCAAGGATTTACACCCTCACAGCAGGGAGCAGAACATGGCCCAGAAGAGCCAGAGAGGGGAGAGGCCAGCTGGAATGAGCAGCACAGGATTTCCATGTCTTGACTTTGGGATTTGAAGGGCTGATCACAGACAGGGATTTGTGTTACACTGCCAGAGCTGAAGGTTCAGGTCCCTGTGAGCTCAGGGGTGTGTGGTGGAGGTTCCCTCTTTTCCCTGAGCTTGAGTTCAGCTGGACACGGGGTATTGCTGCCCTCAATTTACAGCAGAGACTTGACACACAACCCCAGGAGCCCTTGAGATATCAGCTCTGTACTACTGGAAGATGTGGAGCAAAGCTTTTCCCCAGAGGATTGTCCCTCCAAACCCCTTCTCCTCTCACTGTGCCCTCTCTGTTGCTAGAGAATGGGAAAAACTCATAAGATTTGGACCTGAACAGGCAAATGGTGGTCAAAAGAGAAACCCTCTGTGACCAGGAAACAGTGCAGAAATTTTGACTTAGTTTTAAAGGAAGAAACCATCCTGCAGAGTGGCTGAGGAGTGCTGTGGCAATTCAGGCCATAGGATGGAGCACAACAAAGCAAAGGCATGGGGAGAGGCAGCTCTCCAGTGTGGGCTGACCTTCAAATGCTCCTTGAGCACTGCTTCTCTTTATTTGAGGAGTTAATGGGTCTCAGCTAGGAGAGACGAATATGATCTTTCTGATTGGCAGAAAAATAGGGGAACTTGGCTTCGCTGACAAAGAAAAGGTTTGTTTTCAGCTATCCTAGTCTGCATTAATGCTCCCATAATGTGCAGGAGGTTCTGCTGAGGGAGAGGTCCCTGTAAGAGAGGTCAGCTGCTGGCCCTGGGTGTTATCTGGCCTCTCTTCACTGGGGGAGGAAAGATGCATCCTTGCATCCTTGCCCAAGTACTTTGAACTTCATTCTGAGGCTGATCATCATGTCTGTGTGCAAAAAAACCACTTCTGTGACACCAATGGCAAAAGCCTAAGAAATTAAATCAGAAGTAGAAGTGAAATTGCTGCATAATAACCTGGTGTGGCTCCACCAAAATCTTTGTTTTGTCGTGGGAAGCCTTCCTTTAGAAGGATAAACAAACAACCCCCTCCAGGGTCCCTCAGTGAGGCCAAGCCTTGCCTCTCCCCAGAAAGAAACCTTTCATCTTTCCTTTGCAAAGGTATTTATGATCCTGAAGGGAGAGGTCTAAAGGCTCATCCCCCTCAGTGCCCCACCCAGCAGGCAGGAGCTGCTGTCCCACACCTCCTCCTGTCCCAGCCCAGCCTGGGGACAGCATCAGCCCCCACTGAGGCACCTCTGCTGGGCTGAGGACATCCAGGGCTCCTTCTGGGTCTCTCTCTGCAGCCAGGAATCTGCCCTGAGAGGAGGAACTGAGCCTTTTCCCAGCCTGCCCACCCCATGGATGGTGTTGGAGGGTGCAGAGCCTTGCTCATCCCTGCCTTCAGCTCAGCTTTGAACCCCAGTGCCAAATGGGAGAATGCTCACCTGCTTCAGCACGGGGCAAGGAGGGATGTTCCTCTGAGATTTTCTTTATTTTCTTTATGCTGACTGGCTGTGGTGGAGCTGAAGAAATAGCTCTGGATTCAGAGAAGAAAGAAAATTGGACATTTTCCCCCCCTTCCCTGAGAAAAAGTAATTTACGTAAATTTATCCACGGCCAGCACACGGCAAGAGCTCACAACTTTTGTTAATGGAAACCTGGTGATCCATAACACTTGTGTGGGAGATATTTGCTCGGGGGTAATACAATATTAATGTTAATATCAATGATCGATCAGAGGATTTGCAAGAAAGGCATAAAGTATTTAATTATAATTACATTGGGAATGGCTTTGTAATGGCTACGACATTTGAATAAGGTCACGTCTAGCCCTCACCCCTGTTATGTTGTTCTATATTAAATGCCATTCACTTTAACTGCTGGAAACCTTTCTGGAGTCGTCAGAATATAATATACTGGGCAAATTGAAATATGTCCCTTCATTTTTCGAAATATGATTGATATCCTTTGCAAAACAAATGTTAACACCTATTTGTACACAAATTTCTTTGATTATGTGTTAGGGAAACTAAAGCATGACAGTCTCTCTGAGCAGGCACTTTACTGTGAGCAGAGGACATGGCTATTTGTGAATATTCATTCATCTTACAGAAAATGGCCTCGGATCTCTGCTGTAAATCCACTTGGGTGTATTTCTGCCTTTCCTAATGCATTAATTCTACATTGATTAGCAGCCATAAACTGCTTCTCCACTGCTCTCAGCAGCCCACAGTGCTCACCTCACCCAGGTGTTGCTCAGGAGGAACCTTTGCTGTCACTGAATTATCTCCTGTTAACAGCATCCACCAAGAACACATAGTAACAATCATATTTGCCTGTTTCACAGCAGAAAATGTGTATTTCAAGTATACTGCAGGTGTGTACACTGCTATCAGCCCAACAGCAGCATTGCCATGTTTAAAACAACCAGGAGAAAGAATCTGAGTATAAAACACAAATATTTATCTGTAGGCAGGACCCCAGAGGGGCACAAGTTCCCACCCACAATGAGTGCATGCAAACACTGAGGCACTAAATGAGGACATGCTCTTCCCACACCTATTTACTACTGAGCATAAACACTAAAGGAGCAAATCCTCGTCCCTCTTCAAATGAGAATCCATCTCTCCAGTCCCCCCAGAGGTTTCTTTTCTTTTTCTAATATCAGTGTAAACAGCAGATCAATCAGGTCTAAAGAGTCAAATTTTGCTTTCAGATTTTCACCCAGAATAACTGTTAATTCACAGAAAACTGAAAGCTCCCATTTGAAGGCAGAATTTGGTCTCAAGAAATCACCCCTTCAAAGTTTGGAAGACATGCAGTGATGTAATGGACGTGATTTTCCATTTTCTCCTTTCTGAAGAAGAAGCAAAGACTTTTGCATGCTGTAGAAATGCCTGAAGATAACAAGTTTTATAGTTTTCCAAAAAACGGGCATTTATTACCAATCAGTGTGAAATACTACTGATGGTAAATTTTAAGTATATGGCAGGAGTTTCAGCATCATGACAACATACATCATGCATTTTTACAACATATAAGTGCAGTGATATTGCTCCCTTTCTCAATAACAATATATAAGAATATATAGTATAAATGTACAGTATATATTAGACACAATGTAAAATAACTTAGTGAAATGTCAAAGCTTCTGCATAAAAATTCAAGTCATGCCTGAGCATACCTCTATGCTGAATCTTATCTCATATACCTTCATTTACCTTTAGTTCTTGTTGCAAAGATAATTTTATCTCTGTATTTAATTGCTTAAAACCATCAGGATTCTTGTCTTTTTTCCTTTCATCTGCAGTAGGTGAACACTGTAGTAGCCAAGTCAAAGCCAGGATTTTGTGGAGCCTTTGCTAACACTGTTTATATTCTGAGAAGCAATTAATTGTGAACATGTTGTATAAAAGCAACTTCTTAAAAGCTCATCACAGTTCATCATTGTCCACCAGGTTCTGTTCCAAAATCTCCCACTGCATGTAAATGGTAATGAAGTGGCTTTCTCAGAAATGGAGCTCATGAGCTAACATTGATATCTGGAAATTATAAATCTCACCAGTTTAGCTGAAATCATATCAAGCACCACTTTGGTAATTGCTTGCAAGAAGGATCAATAAAAATCTGTTTAATGGGAATATACAGCTTGTCTCAGAGCAGGTAGGTGGAATTTTAGCTTTGCTCGACACTCGACAGAGATTTTGCAGTGCCAGGTTTCCCTTCACAGCTGCTAAATGAAATATGGTCAAGGACTTTTCTGCAGCACCTCAGGAGGATTTCTGATAGTACAAGGGAAGAAGTGTTGGGGTTTTTTTTTAGCCAAGGCATTAAGAGACTCTTTGACTGTCACATTACCTATCAAAGTCTACCAGAGTTCAGCATCCTTGCAATTAGGTCTCTTGGAATTATTTTGAATACATCTTCACTTCAACAATTTAAACAGTTCTGCCCCCAATATAAACAAAAATATACTTGACATACTTATCAATATCTACCTTTCCTAATGAACAATGAATTAAAGCTGCAAAATAGTTTGAAACATGATGTTAAAAGAAAAAATAATGGAAGACAGGGTGATTTTCTGTAATTCCTTTTAAGAAACAAATTTCCACCCCCCCACCCCCTACATTCCCAGCCAGAGTAAGTCGACAGAATTACACTGTTTTAGATCAGCTTAAGTTCTGACCTATATACCCCAGTGGAGTTAATCCTAATTTCCACCACTGAAAGTGGGATCAAATTCACTTTGTCTTTAATAAAGCAGTGGATGATAAGCAAGTCTCTTCTCTGTTGGATTCTGCTTGAGAAAGGAAATTCTTTGTGGTGCTAAATGACATCCAAGACAGTTTAGAAAATAAAGCTAGGATTTCATAAATTTCAGCGTGGTGAAAACCGATACTGGTAACAGTTATTTATGCTTTAATCTTGACAAAGTTCTTTGGGTGCAGACAGCATCAGCTGGTGAGGCTGTAACCCTTTCTGAGCACTGCTTGGGAGGCAAACGAGGGGACAGGCTGCTGATTTTCAGTGACATGAGGCTGCTGAACACACCGTGACTCAGACTTTGTTACCACGAATAAATAGCATCACATTGTCCAGAACTGGAGATTAATATGCGGGGCCTCCAGTAGGTGATATTTATTTTCTTGCATGTTATATTGAGATCTCAGGACAGGCAAAGGGTCGGGGGCTGAAAGGATGTAATCGATGCTAAATTTGATTTCAGAATCCGGTTTTGCCAAGGAGGGATTGCCCAGGCTCTGCCTGTTGGTCATGCTGCTTGCAGCAAACCCACAAGGCTCCAGAAGTTTTGGGCCAGGTTCAATTCTTTCATGTTTACTTTCAGAAGAGGAAATGTTGTTCAAAGCAGAGTCCACAGAAGAGATATTGGGGGACAAAGGACTTTTCACACTGCCTGGTCTCTGCTCCTTGTGTTCCCTTTTCACGTTCCTTCTCCTCCGTCTTCTCCTGTAATTCCCATTTTCAAAGAGATCCAGCATGGATTCGCATCCTGTTGCAAAGCTCCAATAGTTTCCTTTCCCCTTCTCATTCCCTTCTGTTCTGGGAACCTGTATTTATTTAAAGGCAGTTCAGTGTTTGTATGTGTTACAGATGCTGCTGTTTAGCATCTGCATCCATTTACATTTAAGAATGGTGTAAACACATATGACAAGACTTTTAAGCCTATTCTCTGTCATTATATGAGTAAGATGTAAGCCCCATCCTCTTCAATTTGTTATCTATTAGCATACATCAGACAAGGATATGTTCCTTATCTCTGTAATTGACAACTCAGAGAGATTTTAAGTGATTTGCAGCTCAGCTGTTTGTTTCCCTTCTTTCCTAGTGATGAGATTACTGCTGCCTATATTTTTTTAGCCATGCACGGTGTGTATGTAAATACACAGCAACTGATCTTACCTTCACAAAACAACTGTTAAGCGATAAGTTATGTCGGATGGAGTTCTGCCAGGCTCTTTGATTTGATCTGTAGTAAGGAAATTTCTTCATTATAAAGTCATAAATGCCAGAGAGGGTGACTTTATTTGAAGGGCTTTGCTGGATGGCCATTGCAATTAAGGCAATGTAGCTGGAAAAAGGAAAACTTGCTGTTACACCATCGCCCTGCCCACAGACTCAGTTTTTAGGACCACATGGGTACGTGTGTGCCCCTATCCTGCTTCCAAAATCCCCCTGCTGGATCTGTGCCCTGACCCGAGGTGTCCCAGGGGAAGTCCTGAGTGTGGTCACTGCGTGTCCTGCAGGAGCCCTGGGTGACACAGAGTGGTCACAGCCAGGGTTTGAGTCCCCAGGGCAGCCTGCAGAGCAGAGCAGAGGAGCACACACCTCTCCAACTCCGTCTGAAAAGTTTCCCTGAGCAGGAAGGCTGCAGTGAGACAGACCAGGCTCAGAGCCACTGTCACTGGAGACCAGCCCTGCTCTTGGAAAGGACCTTGGGTGTCCCTGTGAACATCCACACTGCGCCTCTTCCCACCTTACCGGGGTTTTCTGCATCCAGTTCACCCCTTGGCACACTGAAACATTTAATTCCCTTCTCCCAGGGGCCCTGGAGGTTGGAGACTGTCTGAGATCTGGAGGCTTAAGGACATGCCAGAGTCTCTGTGACCCTCATGGGAGGAAACAAATCACGAACACTTCACACACAGACAGGGGGGAAATCTGCCCACTGCAGTGCCTGCAGCAGGGCCAGACCCACGGCACACACCCGGGCCCTGCTCCCCTGAGAGCTGTGATCCCACCAGCCCAGAGCTCAGAAACCTCACCAGAGACACTTGGAAAAACTTCCTCTTACCTGTACGCCGGTCGGGTGAATTTTTTCTCTTCGTCAGAGCTACAGGTCGGATAATCATCCCCGTCGTAATTGAAGCAGTTGTAAGGGTACTGCGTGTTGTCAAACATCGTCCTGCTCCCTGCTCAGCTCCTGTGGACTGAGAGAGATGGAGTGATGTTTCTCAGAGCTTGGACTCCCTCCTCCCTTCTTCCCTCCCCTCTGTCTGTCTCATTCCCTCTCTCCCCCCTCCTCACACTCTCCGTGCACACACACACTCTCCGTGATGGGGTGGGGATTGTTTTTGCAATTCTCGCGTCCCAGACAGCCCAGTCTGCTCGGGTATCATTTTTGGGGGGTTCTGTGGTGGCTGTCCCGGCTGTTCTCCCCGGCGGGGCGGCACTGGCAGGCTGCCGGGGCTGCGTTTGGGGTGACCCCGGTGCGGGAGCGGCCCCGCTCGCTGGGTGGTCCGGGCTGGACAGGGGCCAGCGCTGCCCCCGCCGCATCCACAGCGCCACAAAATCCAGCAGCACCCCCTCAGTAAACCCTGCTCCAAGGGCTCCACTCGGGAATTAAACTTTGAGAACGCAGCGCGGCTCCCCCTCTGCGTTTTTGTCTCCCCAGCGGAGCAGGGCGGCTTCCTTATTTATTTATTTTTAGAAAACCGACGTGCAATAAACAGACGTTTCCACGCTTGTCCTGATCTGCAATCTATAATACAGTATAATGGACATAAATTATATTTCCATGACTAAAGGAAAATCTGTATGTTCAAAGAAAGTAGAACAGAGGGATGTGAGGGACTACTGTCAAGCAGGAAAGTAAAAGGAAAATAGCTGTAGGCAGGAGAGCTGCCTGTGTGGGCTTTGATCTGAAGGATGAATTAGACTAATAGCCCTGTGTGTTGGCATCCAATACTGCAACAATTTAATAGTTTTTCAATGCTTTGGAGTGTTTTCCAACAAGTGATGTAAACCGAAGGCATCACGCACCATTTCAGGGGGGACTTAAAAGGTGTGTGCCACAGGATAATTTAATTATTTGAAGACAGCTCTGTCCCAGGAAATAGCCCCGGGAGGAAATGGGCTTTGGAAAGAGAAAGCAGATTGGTGTGCAGAGAGTTTCCCTGGGTGGAAGTATAAAAGCAGAACCACTAACAATGTAACTTTTGTTTTCTGTAGCATCCTTCATACAAAGTATGTCCCCAAACCGCTTTTGGAGTTAAAGGATGCAATTAGGGGAAAAATTCATCTGAGTGATAACGAGCCCGTTAAAATGATGCTTTAGTGGCTCCTAGAGTTCTGACAAAGATGGACATAAGAAGGCTTTTCCTGTGGAATGTAGCAGGACACTATAGCAAGGCAGAGGGGGAAATACAGGGCATGAGAAAAAACATATAGACAAGATATTTTCTTGGGAATATTAAACCAGAGCAGATAGCCAAAATAAAAATTATCTCCACTCTAAAATACATCAATAGGCATATGTATGAGGCATCCACTGCAGAGGACGTGTTAATTCAAAGGGTCAGCTACTGTTGCCTTAGGCATTAGCAGGGCTTTAATACTGAGTAAGATACAGGAGATTCAGTGGAGGAAAATGAAATATATAATGTCTGAGCTTCATTCATACTCTGTCCAGCTGGCCTAGAAGGTTTAAAGTAAAGAAGAAAGTGTCACAGATTTGGGAAGATTCTCCCTCACTAAAACTCATCATCTTTGAGACACAAGAAGATGCCCACTTTGATTTTTAGCAGTGGAGGTGTTTAACCTCACTAAAATTCCAGTTACTCAGACTAAAGACTAAAAAAAGGTCTTGCTTCTGATTTATAACAGTTTCAAAAAGTGGAACTGTGTTGGTTGACTGCTTTTACCCAATCTGTAAGCACCCTTTTTCAGTTCTTTGTATTCTATTTATGAAAATTGGCCTATGAAAAGTCAGACGACACACTTTGACAAAATCCTCACATATTTACTGACATTATTTAATAGGTGAAGTTTTCTGTACTGCGAATAAGAGCAAATGACTGTAGTGTTATGTATGTAATAATGTTCATTACCTCTATTCCTGTATTTTCTTGCAGGGGTGAGTGTAACCCCCTTGTCCATCTCTAGCTCATCTGCAATGTGCATTAAAGCTCATGGCCATGGTATTCCTCACCCCTTTCAGAGGGAAATACCCTTGGGTTAAACTTCCATCTCAGCAGTTTGTCTAAGTTTGAGGCTAAACTGAGCAAAGGGAGTCAGATCATGGGTTGGTGTCCTTGGGCATCATCTCAGCAGTGAGTGGGACTGTGGTGGGTGGTGCAGGGACAGCTTGGCAGGACACAGGAAACGCCTGCCACTGCCATTTGTGTCACACATCATCTGGGGATAGACATTGTCACCTCCTGAGAGCTGGGGGATTTGGTTTCTGGCCCTGTAAATATCTCTACATTCACCTGCTGCAAATTCATACAGACCCTAAGAAGAACAGAAACCATTTCTGAGTCCTACAACATCAGAAACAAATTATATACGACCTCTCATAAACCTGCTTCTGAAATCCATACATGCAAAACTGGTGGAATATTTCTCAAGGTAATTTTTAAAGCCTGCATGCTGATATTTTATCCCCAAGTGAGCGTTTATGGTCCAATTATAATCCTTGAAAATAATATCCATAAAGAGATGTTAACATGCTCTTGTATGTACCATGGTGGAGTGAGCAGGTGCCATGCTTATGGTGGCAGAACATGTTGCACAATAGTTTTTTTCCTAGCATCTGTGCAGACATTACAGTTTAACTAAGGCAATTATAACTCACCTCTGTCATTACCATAAAAGCATAATTTTGCCAGGCTAGTGTTTTCTTATGTTGTATATTTTCAGAACACAAAGTTGTAAACCATTTGATTTGAGATAGTAAACAGGCAATAAAAGTGAAAGATTTGACTAAGTTTTTAAACATTGATATTAAAAAGTTATTTGCAATTTTTGTAATTATGACAGAGATTATGAAAGTTGTACATGAAATTCAGACAAGCCATAAATCCAAACAGGGCTGAATTACTGCTCATTATGGGATAATGGAATAACAGGGGGCCCCTCAGTGTTTAGCACTGAATGCTGGCATTCCATTTTCTTACTGGTATAGACTGGTGTCTCCCAGCAGCACAACTCCTTCTGCTGTTTCTCAGACTTGGTTGCAGTTTAGGACTCTATTCCAAACCTCTAAAATTTATCATATAATCATAGAATTATTTGGAATGGAGGGGACATCTTAAGCTCATCTCATTCTACCCCACCTGCCATGGGCAGGGGCACCTTCCCCTATCCCAGGTTGCTCCAAGCCCTGTCCAGCCTGGCCTTGGGCACTTCCATGGAGCAGCCACAGCTTTTGTGGGCACCCTGTGCCAGGGCCTCATCCCCTCACAGGGAAGAGCTTCTTTCTTCTATTCAACCTAAATCTACTCTCTTTCAGTGTAAATCAGTGGAGACCAGTGATGTCCATCAGCAGGCTTTGAATCACTCAAAAACAACCTACACCACCAGTAAATTGTTTTATTTTTAGCACTTTTTAGTACAAGATCTCTCTGGCAAAGAAGAAAATCAGGGAATGCAGGTTCTTATGCACTTTTTCTCCCAGTTATTTTGATATGAGGTGAGGAGAAGGAGACTTGCCCAAACTCTTATGGGTGTTTGCCTCTCCCTGTGAGAGATCTCATGGCATTCAACTTGGTGACCCTTTTTCCTAGGAAAAGGATGAGGCTTTCCATACTGGCCACCTGAATTTCACCCTAAATTTCTCTCTGCTTCACCCACATCCATCAGCTGAATTCCTTTCCCTTCTGCATCTCCTTTGTGTTCACATGCAGGACATAATGGAAATAAAATTTCCACCGCAATTTGTGGTTTTCTGCTGGAGCTCAGTGAGAATTGTTTATATTTCCTAGCTAGGGGGTTATTTGGAGGAGCATTCCTCATCTGCATGCCTTCTAGCTGCAGCAATGTAAAACTCATGCATTAAACACAGCACGTGTCTCTACCAAAACAGGAATGTGGGTAAGAAACCTTCAGTGACAATTCATCACATCAGAGGTGGTAAATAGGGGAGCAACTACAGATACTCTGACACATTATCCCTGCCCTAGCTGGATAAGGAGATTCACAAGGCATATATGAAAATCCAGTTCTGGAGATTGTCAGTTGTGTTTTGGCAGTGAAAAAAATAGGAAAAAGAGGATTTCCAGAGTGAAAAGTCAGTTCTCCTACCTACTTTTGTGTTGTGAGTCATTTGCTCTCACGAATTTCTGGCTTCAGAGATAGTGGAGTGAGAATGTGGACAAGTCTCTAGCTTTTAGACACTTATTAAGTGAAATTCTGGAATATTTTTAACACATTTTCTACTTAGACCCAAATGTTATGGAAAGATATTTTAAAAGCTTTATAATTAATTGGAAAATTTAAAAAATAAAAATTAAAAAATATATATATACTTTTGGTTGGACAAAATTCTTTGGGTTGACCCAAAAGGACGACTAAAATTTTGTATTCTGTTTTTGGTTTGCCCAGCACCTTTCTGCTGGAGGGATGCTGGTGGTTAAAAGGACACATCCCCACTTCTCTCTTTGATGTGGATGCATGAGGCAGAGGTTCAGAGTTTGTGTGCTTGTGATTTGGTATTCTTCTCCTTCTTAGCAGCACAAAATTGAATCCCTCTCTCTGAGACTGCAGATGGAAACACAGGAGGGATGTGCAGGCTTGCACAGAGACCTGCCAGGGAATCACAGAGTGGTTTGGGATGGAAAGGACCTTAAAGCTCATTCATCCCACCCCCTGCCATGGCAGGGACCCCTTCCCCTATCCCAGGTTGCTCCAAGCCCTGTCCAGCCTGGCCTTGGACACTTCCATGGGGCAGCCACAGTTCCCTGGGCCTCCCCACCCTCACAGCCAAGAATTTCCTCTTACTATGTAGTCTGTCCCTTATGTTTGGGATTTTTCCTGCCTCAGCTATGAAAGCCTCCTAAATCCTGATCCATGGGGCTTTTGGAGTCAAGAAGGAAGAGCTGGAGGGTTTGAAAAGAGGGAAAGCTGAGAGATTATGTCATTCTTTGCCCCATTGAGCACCTCTTGGGCTGGCACAACATTCATACCCCAGCTCTGTACCCTTGTTCACAGCAATGGGCACGAGCCTGGCACAGCTGCCTCACCTCGTCCTTCTTTGGCCATTTCTCATCCCAGCTGTCCAGAATCACTCGGCCATAGGCCTCCCTTCATACATTGTTTGAATTCTGCACCAGACACAGCTAATAACTCTGGCCAGGAAACTTGTTCCAGATGTTAATTAACTCCCTCTGCATTAACTGGGATCACACAATTAAGGCCTGATTATTTATAAAACCATTTTGTCAAGAGAATTAGGAGAATTAGAAACATCCTGGCTCACACTTCCACACAAATGTCCATGTGCTGTTAAATTGTGGAAACTGGCGTGAGTTGTCCCACACATTTATTTTCAGCCATCATAATTATCCCAGAGGAGAAAGGGCAAGAGTCAGCCAAGCATGGAGGAGCAAAGGAAGAGATTCCCAAGTGAGCAAAAGTCTGCTGTTGTGGTACCTCAGAGATTCCTGTCAGATCCCACAGGCAGTGTGTCTTTCCTAGGACCATCAAGCTCAATGATTTCCACACACAAATTGCAATATTTAGGTGGCTCCTCCGGGGCTGGAGGGCCAGACCTGGGTCTGTGGTGCTTTGTCAGCTCCCTACCACACATTCATGGGTTTAAGGGATTTTTCTGGGGGTCACACAAGGGCTTGACAGATCCAAAACAAAGCAAATTTGAACGAATTCAAAACTGTTCCTCCCATCTGCCTTGCACACATTTCAGAGGATCTGGGAATTTTCATTATCTGATGTGGACAAAATGGACAAATACAGGACAAAGAAATAAAAGACAAACAGATGCAAGGAGCACAAGCTTTGCCAGGCTGGCTGGACACACGGTGCTGCAGGTGCAGGGGTACCTGCCCCACGGTGATGCTCTGACAGCTCCTGGGTGGAGGGGAGGGGGCTCTGAGCAGCTGGGGCTCATGCACAGCAGTGCCTGTGTCTCCAGCAGCAGAGAGGGGCCCTGGGAGGAGCTGTGACCCTGCAGGGAGTGTTTGAACCCAGGCTGAGTGGGCAGTGGGAGCCAAGGATGTCCTGAGGGATGCCCTGGCCCAGTCTGGGACACCCAGGACCCCCGGCTGCAGCAGGGGCTGGGGACTCCCTGCCTCTTTCTGTGCCCTGCTGACACCTCCACTGAGACAAACCCTGCACCTCAGGGAACAGGAGGGATAGGGAGAGGCAGGGCTCTTGTGTTTTGCTGGTTTTATTTTCCTTTGAAAGTAGTAATTCATTCCAGTTCACTTACTCACAGCCCTCTCCCACGCAGGGGTTTTCTGGGAGCTGCATGAACAATCCCAAAACAATCCAGATCAAGCTGGCAGGGCAAAAGCAAACTGGAAATTGGCCCCTGAGCAAGTGCTGTTATTTCTTTAGAGGAAGGGCATGGCAGGCAGGAGCACCCCCTTCCCCCAGAACTGAGCTGCAGGATTACCTCCCCCAGGTTCTCAATGTTCTGATTTCTCTGCAGGTATAACCCCTTCAAATTTCCCAATGCGGTGCAACCTGTGGCTGCACAAACCTCCCAGGATAGTCCAGTTTTCCACAATACCCATTTTTATAATAGGATCACACTTTGTAATCTGATTCCCAAGTCTTAATTACCAAGTGATAATAATATTTCACCGTTACCAGTATGATTTCTTTTCTTGCATAACTCACCCCTCCTCATGCATAATTCTGATTTGATGTATTTCTCCCTGTAAGTAAATTCAATTATCAAGGGTTTTCTTCATTCTGAAAAAAAAAAAAAAATAGTTCATGTTTTGATAATACCAGTTAAACTATTCAGCTTCAGCTTCCTTCCAGGATAAACACTTGATGGTTAATGTGTCAGGGACATGGGATTACATTTTCCTCAGAACCAGACATAAACTGCCTTCTCTTCCTCTGAATTGGAATTATCATTCACAGTTCATCGTTTATCATCCTTCAAGTATTTGGCTTTCCATCACATGAAAGCCACTGGCAGCAGAGAACCAGAGTTAACATTGTATTCTGAGGTTACTGCTGAGGGCTCCTTAAAGAGCTGTAAACTCCCCTCTTGCTTTTTCCATCCTTTTCATCTTAGGAGAGGCTTTTTGATGCACACAGCAGAGCCTAAAGAGAAATAAGCTTTGATCTCTGTCTCCTCAAGTGCATCCTCACCATTAGTAGATTCAGGTGAAAATATTTGTGGAGTAGTGCTGGTCCTCAGTGCTGCTGTCCTTAGTAAGGCTGGGAGCTTTTTGTGAAGTCATGGCTTATGTCTGAGCTGGTGAGGTGTAATAAAAAGATTCTCCATTTAAATATAAACCAGCTTTGTTTCTGCTTATTCTTATTAAGTTTTGACCCTAGATGTTTTTTCTTCATCAGATACTCTGTTGGAAATGTCTTTGGGATTTCAGAGTGGCTGAAGCCAACTTGTAACACTAAAAGTTTCTTATTTTCAGTGACTTTTAGGCAGCTGAATTTGACAAAAAGGGACCTTCAGGAAGCCAAGTGTTCTAAAGGAAGGTCAGCTTCTTCCAGTTAATCTGATGCATGGCATTTCTAGGAATAGATAGGCAAGTTCTCAGTAAACCACATGTCTTGATTAAGAGTAGATTTTATTATTTGATAGTCAAATCCTGCATATTTTCTGACTAACCTGTTTCTGCAGCAGCTCATTTGGCTGTGTGCATGTGAAGGACTGGTTATTCACAAACACATCTCTCTGCTAATCAATATTTGTGAGAGTAGTTCATTTTTCTTTACTATCTTCCTTTTTTTCCCAAGCTGTTCCTTGATTCCTATGAATAATTCTCAGGACATCCAAATTTAGAAATTATAGTCCTAATTCTGGAGCTCTGGATAGAATGCTTTTAGGGAAATAATAGAAGATGATTTATGGTGTTTTACTGCTGGTGTGAATTTCCAGGCAAACAGCAATTTATGAAACTTCAAGGATTCAGGGACTCTGTATTTGGCTGTGTAGGATCCAAAATTAAAAAAAATAGGATGTGTGAAATCACAGGCTAGCCAAGTCAGCACTTTTACCATGTGAAATATATTCCTAAATCCAACATCTTCTGTGCTCACCTGCTCCAAAAGTGGAGGAAAGCCCAAGGTCTCTTCTACAGCTGCAACCCAGCTCTGTGGTGAAATTGATATTTTACAGGGTATTTTGCAGCATGAGGCTCCACCAGCAACAGAACAATTCTGAGCCCCTTCTGCTGCCCACAGCACAGCTGCAGCCACGGCTCCAAGGGACCCAAACAGCCCAAAATTGCACTTGGGAAACAGCCCCAGAGGAGCTGGAGGGGTTGGCACCACGGCAGCTGCTGGGGTGATGGGAGCAGGGCAGGAGGAGTTGTGTGGATGGTGACAAAGGCAGTGACACAACCCAGGAAACAAGGGATGGATCTATATAAACAAGGGATGTATATATTCTATATTTATATTTATATTTATTTATTTTATTTTATTTTATTTTATTTTATTTTATTTTATTTTATTTTATTTTATTTTATTTTATTTTATTTTATTTTATTTATTCTATATTCTATATTAAATATATTCTATATTTAATTGCAGATCCTGTTGTTAATGATAGTCTGAAGGAGGAACTTCGGGGTTGCCATTTGTAGGCTGCTCCTCAGCAGGGTGGTCAGTGGGTGGAGGTGAGACACTGGGATGATTTCAACAATTATTTCTTTAAAGCTGCTGGGGAGTCTTGACCTTTTTTTTTTTGTGTGTGTGTGTTTTTTTGGTTTGTTTGTTTGTTTGTTTTGTTTTTTTGTTTTGTTTTGTTGTTGTTCTTCTTCTTCTTCTTCTTAAATACCAGTCAATTTGGAAAACAAAAAGATAGTCAAAATCACAAAAAGATATTTTAAATGCTCAGATACTGATGGAGAATGAAATGATGAAATGACTCTTCAAATCATGTACTGCCACTGCCCAACACCCTGCACCCACTGAAAGGAAACAATGGTACAGGACAGTCCTGGTTATTTTACTTCGTATCTCTTGTTTTATTCCACCCAGGAAACACAGTCCCTGCTAAAATGATGAGCAGTGGTCTGCAGGACAAGTGGCCCCACTCTGCAAGCTGCCTTTTCCAAGAGAATCCGACAGCAGAGCTCTTGGCTGACTTACCTGGGCTTGGTGGCTCCTCTGTGATTGACTCAGCAAGTTTGGGAGAGACTCAAAGCCACCCTTTTGCTACCTGAGATGGGGTTCTGGGCTGCTAAAGGCCTTTTATGCTGTGGCAGCAGCCTAGAAACAGAAACAGTCTGGAAAACTGCTCAGATGTACTGGTGCTGACAAAGGACACCGGGGTGGGAAAAGGGTTTCTAGGAAGCAGGGCAGAAAGAAGATAAATTTTCACCTCAAATAAGCAGAGAATCCTGTTCTGGCATGTGCTGCAGTGAGATCTGCTGGCAGTGCATCACTGTGCCCTGGTAGCTGAGAAAACTGGAGCATGGGACTTTATTGGGTCACACAATGTACTTTGAGATATTCTGCACTAACTGAGCTTGGGAGGGAACACATCTTTTTGTTCATTTTATCCCACCAGTGAACATCAAGCCCCACGATGAGAAGATTGTAGAAAGGCTGTCTGAATCATGAACCCTTATTTGCATTTTTAAATAGAACTCAGCAGAAATCTTGGATCCCAAACCCCTCTAAATTTGGAGCATGCAGAATTCATCTCAGTTTTTTGTGGTTAATGGCCTATATATCTCCATCTTTTGTGGGTAAAGCATCTTCTAAAAAAAAAAAAGCATTGCAGCTTTTTATGTTTGTTTGGTACAGGGCTGAACAGCATCGAGCAGAGAGCCAGGGATGTGTTTAGATTCATTCCCCTGGAATACAAGTGGGGATGGACATGTTCTTAATTAAATCCTGGAGTTTAGAAGATTGTTTCCCAAGGTTATTTTTGGTTGCTGAAGTCTGGGTCTGAAGCTTTTTGTCTGGCTCCAACCCCAGTGCATTCATATCTGATTTGGGCAGTTTAGAACTTAATCTTTTATTGGAAGCAAAGAAGAGCAACTGTTCCCCAGTGTGAGGGGATGCCCCCAGTTTTCCTTTGGACAGTGTAAAGCTGTTTGAGCCATGAGTCTTACAAACCTCTCCAGCAATTGAGTCTTACAAACAAATCTATCCTGCAGCTTGTCAGTGTATTTTGCTACCAGATGAGACTAGACTGGGAAACCTCTGAATTTCCTGGAGGTGTCTAAGGAAAGGACAAACTTTTGGGGAAGAGCACTCAGCTGAATGGATTCCTCACCCTGTTCCCCTGCCATGGCATCAGCTCCCCCAGGTCCTGGGCTCCCATGGCACAAGCTGTGCTGTGAGAGGTGATGGGAGGGGAAACGGGGCCAGGCTGGAATGGGAACAGCACTGCAGTTAGTGACACCTGATTGTCCATTTGGGGGTTATTTAACATGACTCAAAGGGGCTGAACTGCTGTAAATGCTCAGCATTCAGAGGAAATAACCAGCTTGTCCATTCTGAGGAAGCTGATCCAGTAATGAAATCACCCTAAAAACCTGCATTGCATGAGGTCATCAGAAGCAATTTGGTTTCAGGTTGTAACCTCAACTCGCATTCAGGAACTGGCAGCACTGGGACACTGGAACAGGCTGTCCCCACAAAGATATCCCCAGAGAGGGCTCAGCTGCGTCCCAGCCGTGGTGTCAGGATGCTCCCAGTGGAGCACTGGGATCTGGCAGGGTGTGGGGCTGGTGAGGGGGTGCAGAGCCCACTGCCCCTCTCTGCCCTGTGCAGGCAGGGCTCCCTTCCAGCTTTCCCCTACTCTGTGCTTGTCACACTGAGGAAGAGCACAGGGTCCCTCTCTGGAGATTCCTTCAGGTCAGCTGCTGCTCACTGCTCAGGATCAAACCCCTCTTAATCCCTCGGAGGGAAAGACCCCAGATTCTGCTTGCTCAGTTTCATTACACAGGAGCAGAACTGAAGCTGTTAGAGAGCCCTTTTCCAGGCACAGCTGCCTAAAAAGCCTCATGGTGCTTATTCATAATTTTCCCCCCTGGACAGCCAAGAAGCAACAGCTTTTTTGTGTAAAACCCATTGAAAGATTTAACTCAGCTTCTGTGCTGTACTCCCTGAGGAGAGGGGAAGGATCAAGGTCTTGCAAGGATGAGAACATTGCTAAAAATTATTGAACTGCAAAATGAAGGTAATTAGCTCTATTCTAGTCATTTATCTTTGCATTTTTTTCCTTCTTCCAACCGTTCACTGTTGGCCTGCTTGCATGAGAAATGAGAATTGCATGAAGACATGATCTAGCTGTGCACTGGGAAGTTTCTTGCCTCAATCTCTAGGCTTATTTCAAACAGTTCTTGTAGCACTTGAGACTTATTGAATTAATATTATTGATGATTTCTTTATTACCTGATGGGAAAGCTGAATTTGGACACATCACTGACTGGCTGGTTGAGACATCATGCTGACCTGCATTTTGGAGGCAGATATTGGTGGATTTGCCAAGCTTCACTGCCTCCTGGACATGCTCCAACACTTCAGAGTCTTTCTCTTCATGAGTGGCCCCAAACTCAACCCAGGATTTGGGGTGTGCCCTCCCCAGTGTCCAGCACAGAGGGACAATCCCTGCCCTGCTCCTGACCTTCTTGGCCACCTGGACACCCCTGGGTGTTCACTCACCTGGACCAGCACCCCCAGGTCCTTCCCCACTCTGCAGCTTCCCACCCCCTCTGCCCCAGCCCTGCAGCACTGCAGGAGGTTATTGTGACCCAAATGCAGGACCTGGCACCGAGCCATGGTCCTGTGTGTTAATAACCTGCTAATGAACTGGTTAATGGTTTGATGTATCACACTGCAAACCAGGAAATGCTTCCCTTGCCAAATCAGAGGTCACTACCAAGCTTGGTGTGAATTTAATAAGAGCACACACAGCTGCTGGCTGCAGGTGGTGGGCCACGGCTCAGGGTCATGTCCTTTGCTCACCTTGGCAGCAATTCACACAAGGGCAGGAAAATCTGTTCAGCAACATGTTCCTGCAGAGCTGCCCTGACTGCAGCAGGGACAGGGGAGTATTTTCTGTGCAGTGGGACAGAGCAATGTCTCCATCACTGGTACTCTCCACAGCTGGCTGATGCTGCTGCTGCCGCCGCCCTCTAGATGGTGCAGTCTGATAAAAAATTTGAGAAAAGATAGTAATTTTTTTTTCCTTCTTCTTTTTTCTTTCTTTTTTTCTTTTTTTTTCTGGGCAGAGATTTTTTAATTGCATTTACAGGAGGCATACTGCCAGTGGCTGAGAACTAGAACACTGCACTGCTGGTAATTCCCTTAAGTGCAGGGAAGGGAGCCTGATCCACCTGCTTTATGCATATTTGTAAAACCTGGTGCATTGTCCTGTATTGTGCCTTGAGACATTTTACTCTTTAAGTTTTACCTCTACTGCTCAATATGATTTTTTTTTGTTGTTGTTGTTATATGTTTTCCTTTAAACCAGGAGTCTGTGTAAGGAAGTGTAATGTGTTTTGGGGGTCAGACTGGGAAATAATCACAGACCCGAGTAGGAAGCCTGGTTTAATTGTTTTGGGTATTTGTATCTTGTACAGGTTGCAAATTTTTAGTGAATAAACCCAGTAGATATTTGTTGTGCTGCAAAGGAGATATTTCACTAAGCTGATCACTGTCAAGTGGAACTGATTGGAAAACCAAAAGAAAAAGGAAAGAAAATGGGAATAGGAATATGCCAATTCTTAAAATGCAAAAAATCCACCCAAGAGAGAAGACAACAATTTGGGGTGAAAACCTGCTTTCTATCCACTGATGAAATACATTCACTAGCTGGAGTAAAAAAAGAACCTACACCACATGGGAAAATGTGTGTGCAGGGATGGGCAGCAGCCAGCTCAAACTGGGTGCCATTTGGTACAGAAAAATAAATGAGGTGGAGCTATACAGCCAAAAATCTAGAGCAGGAAGGGTTAAGGAAAACAAAAAGGATACTTGTTTTCAAGCAAAAACATATCCTAGCAACATCACTGGCCTAATATTATGTGGAGACACTGAAGCTGAGGCAGCCATGAGAAAGGAGAAGTATCCAGAAAATACCTTCTGTATTTGGGAAGCCACTCTCTTCTCACACAGGCTTGGCTGGTACCTCCTGGTCCATCCAGCTGGGAAAACACTAGGCATCATCTGCTAGAGGAAAAATCAGATTTAATTATTCTCACCACTAAGCATCTCAGAGGAAGTGACCAAGGAACTCTCTGGCCGATGAGAAATCATTTTTGGGTAGCTTGGACACAGCAAAGTCCAGGACTAAAGGATGCTACTGGTACATCAGTATTAGAGTCAGACCAGCCATTCCTGCTTTTTATCATCCAAGAGGTGAAGAATGAAGAAGAAGATAAAGATATGAAAAAGATAAAATGCATGGACAGGACTCTAATTAAAACAAATCAATTAGAAAACAAATTTTCTAGATAAGCCTAAATTTACAAAGTTGGTGTTTTCCTGGGTGGGATCTGACTGGAGAGGAGGTGGACAGGGGAAGGTTTGCCTTTGATAAATAAATACCTGTGATGGGACTGTTCATGCCTGGAGGGGTTTGGGAGGGCTGACAGGAGCTCAGCAGAGTGCAGGACATGTGTGACATGGTGAGAAGGGACACAGCAAGAGAGTGACACGTGTGTTGAATGGAGGGCATGAGGAGAATGGCCAGGGGGAGCAAATCACTTTGTCATTTCCTTGTGGTTTCAAACCAACTGTGGTTGCCTTTCAGGTGACTGCTTTGGTCATGTAATTATGGGGTCAGACTGGGGATACTGGGTGAAATGTTGACAGAGGAAGGTTTAGATCAGGTTTAGATCTGGTCTGAGGTCCCCTCCTGGCTGTTAACTCTGGAGTGATTAAAATCACTCTGAAGAAAGATTGATAGATCCAGTACACGAGAAGAAAGGAAAAGCTGGAGGTTTTCTTCTGCCCCTTGTTCATGTAACTTGAATTTATTTGCTTCTTATCTCAAGCTTGGTAAAGTTGTGCACGTCCACAACAGCAACCATCCTGCCCAGCTTTATCTAAGTTAATTTTTGTGGGTTTCTAATTTTTTATTTTGAAATCTTTTCTTTGTCTTCTCAGTTTGCAATTGCTATTTGCAATGAATTCTCCCTCTCCTGCCCTTTGAAGAGACCTTTGCTCAGACCTGCTGGCCTCTTCTCCAGGTAGCAAGGGGGACAGCAGGGCTGGAGCAGCTGAGATTCCTTCAGGTCAGGGAATGTGGTGGCAAAGAATGTGGCTGTTTTTTGCAATAGAGTGTAAGCTCCAGTCCAGTGGGTTTTAAAAAGTATTATCAGAAGTGAAAGGCTACATTTAAAAATGTATAAGTGGGGACTTTCAGCACTGCATGCCTTCATTCATAATTCACCAGTGCTCGTTTCTAAAGAAGATTTGATATTTTTACAAGGTAAATGTACTTTAAAACCTTTCTTTACTTTGCAGTGAATGTGCAATTAAGTGAACTAACTGAAAAGGAGAGGGAAGCAATGTTGAGAACAGAGTTGCCCCAATAGCCATGAAATTATTGTAATTTTCATGTAATTCAGTTTTGATTGGGAAATGTTGTTGCCTTCCTGTTCATGGTAATGCCATGTTTGGGGCTGCTGGAGCAACTTCTCTGACAAGATCTCCAAATTTGTGGCTGGTGACTATTTTTACCTGCACCTTTATGCCCGAAGATCCGTGGTGGAGAGGACACAACTTTCAGCTCACATCTCCCTGACGTGCCCAAGCCCCACATTGCTGAAACCAGTTCAGCAGCCTGGTCTGGCCTGGAAGCTGCACCAGCTGTCCCAACACCCAAGGCAGCTGCCAGGACCTGTGGAGGACTTCCATGGACTTTGAATGTCCAAACTGGTGGCCACCAGCATAAAAAGTGTTTGCAGCTGGTGTTGGAAAACTCAGCAAGGCTCTGTTGCAATGCCCATTACATTAATGTAAGGAGGATCATTTTTTTGCACTAATAATCCTGTTAAAGGCAGAAAGGCACTGGTGGGGAAAAGTGCTGCTCAGCAGCAGAGCTCCAGAGCAGGACTTGCTGAGTCAACACAAAGAAATGAAGGAAAAATTGTAATCACAAGTCTGTCTGGATAAATTAGGTGGGAAACTCATGGAAAACACTGAAGTTCCAGCACAGTGAAACCAGAGTTGAAGGAATCAGCCAAGCTCCATGTCCCAGGTGTGCTACACCACCCTCAGCAATCTCCAGTCAAGGTCACTTCTACCTCAAACACTGGAACAGCACCTGCTGCTTGATTTTCCAGCCCAAATCAGCATTTTCACCCTCGTTCTCATTCTCTGCTTAGGGATCCATTGTCCCCTCTCATGTTCAGATAAAGGGCGTTAATAAAAACCGAGTTAAGCCAGGATTAACTACAAGAGACTTTTGATGTGGCACACCCCTCCTAGGCCACTCCTGCCCTTCCCTTTGGTGCTGGCTGGGGTGGGGGACAAGAGGCATCAGCACTTTGGGCCCCTCCAGATGGGGAGGGTGGGACAGTGACAATCCCCTTCCTGCTCTGGGAGGGTGTGAGACACTGCCACTGATTGACCCAACTCTCTGTTCCTGCTTGGTTTTGTCCCTCACTCAGTTTTGTTATTCAAAGGGGAGCCTTCCCAAAGGAAATGTAGGGCAAAAGTCTCTGTCCCTAACGAGGCTATTTGGGGACAATCTCTGTCTAAGCTTGTTCCCATGTAACTCTCAAATGGGTCTGGGTTTTTTTTTCTTCACTGCTCTGTTCTTCATCCTTTAAGAGATGCCTGGGACGTGGGGATGAAAGCCTGCCTCCTTCCCTCAAAGGATCAAACCCATTAGGCCTGTCTTCCAACTTGATTGATGTTTATATCTATTAATTGTTTTCCCTCTCATTTTCTGATTTCCTACTGATATCACAGAAAACCCTGAAGAAAACAATCTTTGATGGAGAATAACATATTTCAGAAGACAACTTCCCACCTCCAGTGTTTGTGGATAATTAGAAGATTGAATACAAACGGCTTGTAAAGCTGCTTATTAAGGTATTTTTCTTACCATTACCTAAAATAGTCCATTTCTCTGTGCATTTTGGACATCCCAGGATCTGTTCCACACAAAGGCAAAGGTCACTCCTTCTCTGCCTCTTGTCCATGTTCTGCCAGCTGTGACTGTAGGCAATATCTTATTTTTAGCATGTGCTGTGAGATGACTCCTGGTGTTTACGTGCTGCTGTGTTGTCCCCCTGCATTAGCAGGTGGGGCCAGGCCAACCCCCACCTTCCCAAGGGATGCAGGTCCTGCCAGCTCCCAGGGGTGGACAAATGGAGGTGAAAAACCCCAGGGACACCATGAGAGCACAGGAGCAGTGGAGATGAACTCTGGAAATGGAGATTTTCCTCCCCAGTCACCCTTGGCTCCAGATGAAGGGATGCACTAATGATGGGATGTGACCTTATCTAAGTCAAGTTAAGATTTTCAGCTTTGAACAAAGGCCAAGCTGGGAATTCAATGGAAAAATCTTTTGAGTCATAGTATATGGCAATTTCATATTCAGGACAGATGGTATTTTCTAAAAGTAGCTGTTTACTCCTAGAATTACTCTTCTTCCTTCCTGTGGCATTTTTCCCCTCATTCTGTGGTTCTTCTGCCCACAAACTTGTCTTTTTCAGTAAATTCCTAGTGACAATTTTAACAATCTCTTAAAAAAACCCAGCTATAAAAAACCTCTTTCCTTGTCTATGTCTTCTTACCTTCATGATCCTCTGGGGTAATATCCTGCCCTTATTATGGATAAATGTACAATATTTAGCTATTTTGGAAAATACCTTTTGTCTTCATACAGGAGGTCTAATTAAAAGTTTAGTCCATCTTGCTTTTTGTTCAGCTAAATGCCACACTCTCTATTTGTGTTGCTGCTGTTGGTCTCAACTAATTAAGGAAATAAAGAACAGATTGCAAAAAAAAGCTAAAACCAAAACCCTATCTTGGTTTATTTTCTTTTAGAAAAAAATTATTTCAGCTGCCCTCTTGTCTCCCCCTTTCACCCTTTGTGAAGGAGAGCAGACTGTTTCAGATTTCTGCCACCTTGATCTCTCCCCTCTGGATTTGTGCCCGGGTGCAAACCAGGACAGAGCAGGATTTGGCCCAGCAGTCCCATCAGGAGCCAGGCACAGGGCTGGCCCAAACCATCAGGCACCTTTTTGGGCAGAACTAGCCCCAATTAAATACCTTGAAGTTGCAGTCTGTGTCAGCCTCTTGGTCCTGTGACAGGGCTGGGCTCTTTCATTTCCCATGAACATTAGATTTTCTGTTATTTAAGCCATATTTTCTTTCAGTTTGGACGACGGCTGCTTTCCACTGGCACCATATTCATTAGAAGGTCTCTAAGTCCACAGCAGCATTCAAAAGTGTTGCTCATTAAACCTTGGAAAGCAGACAACCTTCTTCTTGTATGATGGTGAGGATGAAAGGTCTTGTAAAAGTCTTCTTTATGAAATAAAAATAGTTCCAGAAGCACAGGGGTTTTTTTTCTTTCCTTCCTATTCCACACAGGTTTCTCTGTTAACAATTGCAGCTAATTTTGTCTCCTGTTATTGCTGGATATATTTACGATAACCCCAGAATAATCTGACAGAGATTCTTCTCTTCACATAACTAACCAGCATTCTTGCTGTACTGTCTCACTGGTGCCCATCACCCTGGTTTCAAAACTCATTTCAGATATAAAATTAGAGACATGGATGCTGAATATTGTATTATTCAAAATGCTACATTTTGTTTGGTCTGCTTTTTTATTTTAACTTTGCACTTCTTATTAAATTAAAGACATCCCAACTCTCAAATTATGGAGCTGCACTTATTTTAGGGCTAATTAACAGCAAATGTAGTTATTAACTTGTTTGCTTGAGGGAGAGAGAGAAAAGGTAAGAGAATTATTGTTGGTACAGCAAAAGAAATGGGACAAAAAAATCGCAGGCTTCAGATTACAAATAATATGTGACTGAACAAACGGAGCCAAGAGGGAACCTGCAACCCCAAACTGCAATTAATCCTGGCTCAGCAAAGCTTGAAAGGCAGATTTTCAGGTGATATGAATTACACAGCCCCTGGACTAGGCAGGCAGCAGCTCCCTTCCTCTGGCAGCAGAGTTGTTCTGCAAGAGCAGAGCTGATCCGTGCAGGGGGCAGAGCTCTCCAAGGCCAGGCAGAAGGATGGGGCTGTGGGAAGCCAGGTTTGATCCTGGCAGGGCAGGGCTGCCTCTGAGGCTCTGTCTGCTCCTCTGGGATGGGGGTGATGGGGTCAGTTCAAATACAAATACAAATACAAACCCCACACATTGCCCAGTGCCCGGCGCAGGGCTGGGTGTGAGATCAGAGGGCGGCACAGGAGGGAGCCCAAACACCCCAACATCACTGCCAGGGCACCACAGCTGAGCAGGCTGGGCAGGAGTGAACAGCATTTTCAGCTAAAATATTGGAAGGCCACATGTCAGGAAACAGTTCTGTTAATGAGCAGTTTTAGCATCACCTTCTTGTTCTTGTTAATTTTTCCCCTGTGTTAATTTTCCCCCCTTTTCCTTACCGTTCATCTGACTTCTGGTCTTTGAAGACCTGTTTCTCATAGCTACATTAAGTTTGAAAAAAAGGTTAGGATTTTCCAGATAGTGTAGGATTTGACATTTAGGGAGATAAATCCTCCTTTTACTGTCAGTTGAATGAAGTACTGAAGGATAACTCCTGCAGCCAAATCTCCATGGAAGGCTTTGTCCACCTTCCTTGCCTAGGTGGGTCCATTCTTCAGGTCTTTTCCCAGTGTCCCTGTCCTTGTTTGGGCTCAGTCTTACATTTCCACCTCTGCTTTATGTTGCTGGAGTGGAAGGGTGTACATTATTAAAGCAGCTGCCTTAGACCCAGGCAGGTTTTCCCCATCAGAGCCTTTTCATAAATCTGGGCGTGCAGAACTTCAACAATTTCAGTGTTACTGTAGAGGTAGGAAAGAGCAGCTCCTTTCCCTGACAAGCACCAAGAGTATTTCTGCAGTCAGACACAGAGCAATGGCCTCGTGAGCAACACTTATTTCCACTGTTGTTCATGCTCATGCCAAAGATTAATCTCTTTGCCCACAGCAGACTCCTTGTCTGATTTATTTGTGTGTATGAAAGGGACTCTACCCAGGGCTCTGGCTCTGGGCAGGCATCACAAGGGCATCCAATTATCAGTTCATCATTTTATTTTGATTAAATGATAGTTATGATGAACAGCTCCTCCTGGATTGTGTCCTCTGCTCTTTTGTGTGGCTATTAACACATGCCCAGCACTGGCTGCACAAGAGACCAGCCCTTGCCTGCATGCAAAACCAGCTGGACTCAAAAAGAGCCTTTGTAGTGACTTCAGACAACCTTGGAGCCAGGCTCTGATGTAAAGTATCACAAACTGGTAGTGATAATAATTTGCTTTTTCAATCACAGGAAACTCCATGCTTCTAGATGCAACCAGCTCAAACAAATACATATTCAAATGAGAACACACCATAGGTGGGAAGAGAAATATAATTGCACCCAATTTTGCACTCGCACTTGTCCTCTAGGAGCTAAAATGGGATTTTTAATATACTTATTTTGAATATGTGCATCTGCTCTGTCATTTTTGCATAATGTGCACGTTCCTGATACTTAAAGAATTAGCTTTCCCTCTTGCTAAGATATAGGCAAAATGAGGCATGCTGTTATTCACGTATTTATTTATTCATTCATTTTTTTGTGTGTGTGAAGCATACTGGGCAATCCATCTTGTTCCCAGGAAAACCCCAGGGGATATGGAGAAGGCTCAGCATTCAGCTCTGAACTCAATTATCACAAATCTCATCCTATAAATTAGAACATGTTGCAGAGAAAGAAGTAAATGCAGCTCCCCCATAGTACCTTCCCTGAAAGAAAAAGAGAAAGAGAGAGAAAAATGCTTTTGGACAGATGCCTTGAGAAGTGCAGGGGAGGAGTTTATCCAGTCCCCCCAGATCCATGCTGCAGCAAGGGAAGGGCCATCACTGCACTTCCAAATCTGTTTTGCCATGTCATGGTTCCACAGACAGAGCCCAGTCCAAAGCACAGTGGTGGACATGGACAACCCACACCAGCCTCCTCTCCAGGATGTACCCTGAGCTGGGGCATGATCCTTCCCCCAAAGGAAAGCAACTTGTCTTGCTCAAGTGAACCAAATAATGAGCTTTTATTTCCCCTTTTAATGACCCAGCGGATAGTTCTAAAAGTATATTATTTCCCAGAGTAATTCGGATGCTAGGAACCCATGAGGAGAGCACCTACAGGATATTCCTGCAGCAGGACTTATGTCCATGGTAAGTGACCCAAGTAATTCCCACAGGCCTGCTCCACATCTGCAGGATGTGCACCAACACCTCCAAATGCTGTGATTAAGAGTTTTGCAGAAAAAACACCACCAGCTCTTGGGTTTTGACGTGTTTGTCCCACCACTCTTGCTAACAGGTTGACAGAGACGATATTTTCCTCTGAGTGACGTTGGTGAGGTGTGATTCATACCCAGGATAATTGCTGCAGTCCCTCCATTGCCTTCACTCCCAGCCAAGGCTGGACACCCACGTGTGCCTGGAACAGGGGAGCAGCGTGTGCCAAGCTGATGCTGAAGCTGTGGAAGTAGGAGCTGCTCCTTAAAACTCACTGGTACCGGTGCATTGCTGGCTTCATTTAAATAGTGCTCCCATTTAGGCATGTTTCCTTATTTTATATAACTTCTGAAACTTGTTTGGGTTCTGAATTACCCTGGGCAGCTGTCATAGCCTTTGTGGCAGTGGGAGAGCAGTGTCCTACAGCTTTTCTCTGGAGGTGCACAGACAACCGACAGCTCCATGCTGTGCTGGTTTGGTTGAATTCCTGCAAAGGGGCTTGGAGGCTGATGAATGAATAAGAAGCTTGTTGTCTGTGTCTGACCAGTCAGTTCACCACCATTTCTAGCACAGAGGGGTCTGCAAAGCACTCTCAGGCTGCTGTGGGATGCTGTCAGGCAGGCAACATCCCTGCAAATTGTCAGCACTCCATGTTGGAATCATTCAGTCTGGGGTGCAAAGTGTGGAGACCTGGCAAAAAACGTGTCTGAACCTCTCAAAATGCTAATAAACCATCACAGGCTTGAGGTAGGATGCTCTAATAAAGGTGAGGATGTGGGAGATGTTGTCATAAATATGCAGCAGCCTGCCAGCTGGTTTGGAGACTGCACAGGATGGTGTTGTTTGTATATTTTTCTTTTGATTTCTTACCCTCCCCCCTTGGTAGGGAGTATCTGTTTTTCTCCTGTTGCAAAACTGAAACCCTTGTAAACAGCTAAGTCATTACTCCTCAAGCAGGAATCATATATACCACCACTAGGTCAAAAAAAAACCCCACTAGTAATTTTTAAAATCTCTGTTTCCAGGGAGTTTCTCAGAAGCTCAGGTGAGCAGCTCTGTATCTCTGCAGCTGCTGTACGTTGGATCAAAAGAAAATTGTTTCCATTAACTTCACTAGACTGGGTCCTGTAACAGGAAAATACTCCTAATTTCAGGCTCCAGGGGACAGCTCTGCCATTGCCTCTTTAAGAGGTGAAAAAATGCACTGTGGGGACCACACAACTCCTGAACATTACCAAAGTAATTTTTCCACTAGAGCTACAGAATCATAGGGATGTTTAGGTTGGAAAAGACCTCTAAGATCATCCAGCCCAGCCATTAATCCAGCACTGCCAAGTCCACCACCAAATCCTGTCCCTCAGAGCCCCATCATTAAATCCCTCCAGGGAGGGTGACTCAGCCACTGCCCTGGGCAGCCTGTCCCAGTGCTTGGCTATCACTGAAACATGAGCCATGACACAGGTTTTCTAACCTTATCTGAACTTCCCCTGGAAGAAAAGCTTCCTTCCACTCCCTGCATCAAACCTGAAGGCTCCTCTGGCTTGCCCTGCTCTGAGCAGCTGTTGGAGCCCCCAGGACAGCAAGAGCCAGGGGGAACACCCCACACAAACTCTCTGGTGCCTGGGCAGTGCTGGAAGTTCTAAACACCAGGGCAGTGCAAGTGCCAAGATAACAGCTGGAGTCAGGAGGATCTGGAGGTGCTGAATCAATGGGATTGGGTTATTTCTTGCACCAGACAAGGGGGTTGCTTGTGCCAACAACTTTTACAATCCCTCCCGATAAATTTAAGAAGGAACAAGTGGTTTCAAAGCAACTACAGAATCCTGGAATCGTTTGGGTTGGAAGGGATGTCCAAGATAATCTCATTTCAACGTTCCCAGATCACATTCCGTAGACCTGGTTCCTCCAGTCCCATCCAACCTGGCCTGGAACACTTCCAGGGATTATCACACTAACTTTTATTTCTACCAGACATGTCACAAAGTGAGGGCTCTGAAGGCACAACCAATGTAAGGAAACTTGCTGCAAAACTAGAGACTAAAGTTCACTTCTAGCATTTAAGGAAAGCCCTAATTACAATGCAAAGAGTTGCCTATAGATGCCTCAAGTTATAAATAATGAATGTTGGTGTTTATTCAGGCAAAAAACCACAACCATTAAAAATGGAAATCCAGTGCAAATCAGTGAAGCAAACATCTAGAAACAGAGAGAAAAGATAAACAATAACAATAAATTATTAAAGCTTATAACTAAGAAAGCCATGGGAACATCAGAGAGACCATTCATCTGTAAATGGGGTAGTGAAAGAAGATAATGCACCTAAATTCTGTAAAACTCTCACTGACTTCACTGATTAGGAAGGAGTTGCTTAAAAATCAGCAGAAAGGGTTCTGATTTCATCCAGAAAACAATGCAAACTTCACTCAATGGACAAACCAGAAATGCCTTTCATCATTGCTACTTATAAATGCTGCCTGTGGCAAAGATTCCTGGTACATAAATTGTTATGGTGAAGGACTACCAGGAAAAGCTACGAGGAAAGCACTTTGCAGTTTTGGATAGTTTTGTTTGGTTTACAAATCAGATTTGTCCTCCATCTCCAAAGCTCAGCCTGTGATCAGAGCTGCTCCTGGCTTAGGCATTGGTGTCTACAAGACTGGATTTGACCATCAGCTTGCCTCTGTCATTTTTGGGTGGTTTCTTTCCCCCAGCTTCCTCAGCTGCATTCCTTACACTTTGCTCACAGCTTTAGCTCTCATTCCTCACTGATGTGTGCATGAGGATTCAGAAGGTGCAGGCAGATTGTTGTCCTGCCTTGATTTATGGCACCTTCTGCAGGCGCCCAGGTGGGTGTAGGGGTCACCGTGTTCCAGCAGGCTCCAGCACCACTCTGAGTGACACAAGGCTGGTGCCAGCACAGCCCCAGCAGCTGGGGGGCTGGGATTTTAAACTGTTTGTGTTAAGTCCCCCTGGATGTGTTTTAAAGTTATGTCAAGGTCAAGCAGCACGTGCTGTAGGCGGTTTTGTGCATGTGTCTGTCAGCCAGCACCTTTCCAGCAGTGTCAGGGGAATTTATGATGAGATCCTAATGCAATTCATTACTGTGGCCAAGGCACAACGTGACCCAGATTCCCACATTCACAGAAGTGGAGAGTGCTCTGATCTGACATCTCCAGTTCTGAGATGTTCTGCTTTGGCTCCAGCTGCCAATTCCATCTGCAAGCTGCTGGGTTTGGGCCCACACCTGAGCAAGAGTCAACGCATAACATGAGTTACTTGTGACAGGGGATGGGGATGATTGTGCAGTAAGGTCATTTGAAAGAGAGGAGCTGATCCCCCAGCACCTAAATCCTCACAGAGAAGAATGGATACAAATGTGAGCATCCCCCCCATCCTGCTCAAAACCCCTTATCTGGTCATCACAGTTACATCAGAATTGCATAAATGGAAAAGCCTAAAAAGTATTTAATATGTCTAAAAAGGTGGAGCAGGAGGTATTCCAGCAGCTCTTCTCTAGACACAAATCTTTGCTCTGCCCTTGCATTGGAGGAAGAGGAAATGGTACTGCCAAATCCACAGCCTCCCTTTTGCTGATGCTTTATTTCCAGCCATGGCCAGAACTTGTCTGACCTCAATTCTCAAGTCTTTTGACCCACCAAATTGAATTGCTTTTAATTTTTTTCTAGCCAGCCCCCAAAAGCATTGAAGTGGTACTTTACTGATGCAAATGTAGAAGGGAGCAGATAATTGAGTTTGATCTGGTCAGACTGACTTATGGCTGGAGGCTACCTATGAAGATTTCTAGCATAAAAATACTATTCTCAAGAAATCCGGCAGCTTCCAAGTGCTAATAACTTGAAATTCCACGTGAAAACTCATGTCACAACACTCAAAATTTCCTCCAAACACCCAATTTAGTTTCAAAAGTATTTTCCTTGTGCACGATTTTTTCTGCCCATTAAGCCCCAGATAAACAACCACGGGCAAGAAAGTCCACAGGAACAACTGACAGCTGGAATAATTTCTGAAAAATGAACTTTGTGGTTATACACTCAGTGCTAGAAGAAAAGTTTGCTCCCTCAGGATGCAAATTATCAATGCTCTAGTGTGTGTCCAGCTCCAAGCTGGACACTCAGCACTTTCAGGCTGGGGTCCCTTGCTGGCAGTCATTAGGTGGGCCCAAAGGGACAAAGGGGACAAAGGGGACAAAGGGGACAATGCCACTGCTGCAGTGCAGAGCAGGGTGTCCCCCTTGGACCCACACACGTAGAGGCCCACTAGATGGAACCAGAACACCCTCTGGATGCTCCTCCCTGTACCGCCCACTTCAGACAAGTTCATTTTCAGTTCAGTGCCCAAGGGCAGCAGTCAGGCTGAAATCCCAGCTCCCCTCCTCCCACACAGCTCATCTTGCTGCTGCTTACACTGCAGTCTGCTCCAGGCCTCCAGCTTGTGTACACATCACGGGCTCTGCTGATCACAACAGTGATACCTGCTTCAAACAATGAGAGCTTTTTGCCTGCAATTTCCCTCTGATGCTTAAGTAACAGAAAAACCACAAAAACAAATGAGGCTCTCCCCTGAATTACTCAGGAGAATACGGTAAGCTATTCTGAACTGCCAGATACCGCTGTAATTAGGTGCTTTTAGAAATATATTATCTCTTTTTATCTGTTATTTATTGTGTGCACTGTATTTGTTGTGCTGAACGCATTATGCCCCTGACAGGCTACCACAGACTTCTCAGTGTGTTAACTGTCTGGGCCCTGCTGCTACACCCACTTCTGAGATTCAGAGACAAACCAATTGAATTCTGACATTTATTTATCTTCCTAGAGCCAGTATTTTCATCTGGTAAATATGTAGGGCTCCTAAAGAGACGTTAGTCCACGTCATACCCATCCTCCTCAGTTCCTGGATTACTGACCAAGCACACAATGACAGGGCTCACATGGCAACATCCTTTGCCTAAAGGTAAACCCACGAGGTTTCCCCAGGGAATTCAGACCAGCTGTGTCTCAGGGCAATGCAGATGCACCCCAAAAGTGGGGCTTGCCCCTCCCTGGGCTGTGCAGAGCCATCCTCAGGGCTATGTTACCCCAAGAACCGAAAGGCAGAGTCACAAGTTCACTCCCTGGCTCCAGTTTCCTGTCTCTCATGCCCATTCACCCCTGCCCACATATAAAAGAACAGCAAAGCAAGGCAATAACTCTTTTCCTTTCCCCAAAACGTTGAAAATGAACATGAGTTAAAGCTCCAGCTGCCTGGCAGCAGGAGTGCAAACACTCCAGAGCTTCCTGGTAGGTACTGAGAAGTAACTCCACAGCCTTTTTAATTAATCATCCTCCAGATCAGCCGTGTCCTCAGCTACCCTGCCCTCAGGTGGGCTCTGGGCTCAGCTCTTGCCATCCATCTCCTGAGCACCCTTCAGTGAGTTCAGCCTTCCCCTGCCCTCGGGGGGCTCCCCAGCTTCCCCTCAGAGGCACCAGAGAAAGGAAACCTCTCCAGAATGTGAGCCAGCATCTCCATCCTTCCAAGGTGCTCAAGGTGAATGCCTCATGCCAAAGAAAAGCTTCTCCTTCAGCTCTTCTGTATGCCTAATTTAAGACTAGAAATGAGAGGAATTTTTATAAGTCTAGAAAGCTGTAGCACAGAGCTTACAAGGGGAAGCATCAAAGTCCAGGAGAAGGAAAGTGGAGGCCCTCAGAACTCTTTACAATGTGGCAAGGATTAACGACCTTTAGTTCTTTAAACCCTATACAAACACTGCTTATTCCATACCAAGCAACACTTAACCTATAAAAACACTACTAATTTTGCTTGTAGAAGTCCAGAACCAGATCCAGGACAATAAGTTCATATCCCTGACAACACCAGGCTGCAGAGACCTTCAGCTTCAACCACCCTGCCAGGAGCTCCTGACCTACCCCCAGCCTCAAAAGAGCCAAAACCTTCACTGATCTGATCCTCAGTTCCAGTGCTGTGTTGCAGAGGAATCCTCGTCACCATGGGTGGGTCTCCAAAAGTGAAGAAAAGCCATGGGATAAAACAGAAATTTTCCAAGTTCATGCACAGTTATACAATTTGAGATATTCTGTTGTCTTTGTATGCCATTTATGTGAGAGCCATGGGAATTCAAAATGGGCAATAAAATATAAAAGACGTGTTTTTTAGTGGTAATATATCAACCTAAGAAGTGAATGAGCCCATAAAGCAGCTTTTTCTCCCATTCATAATTTTAATATGCTGAAATGCCTACATTTTAGTCTACCTGGCTTTTAAAGTATATGGTTATGAATCCCTGGGAAAAAAGACATCAAATGAAGTAAGTGGCAGCTTTGAATTATAGTGTTGATGAACATTGTCATAATAAATTCTCTCCTCACCCAGAGGAGTGATGGGGGATTCCTGCTGTACCACACCATGTTTTCACAAGTCAAATACAGCCACGTGCTCAATTTATAGCTTGCTTTTGGGCTGAAAGTCTCCACAGATCTTAAATGAATGCAGCTGAGCATGATTCAAGGTTATTTGGATAAGAATGCCATGTTTCCAGCTAATTCAGGCTGAGATTTCCTCAGTTGTGCAAGGGCTTTTGCAGCCCAAGTCAGAGGCACTGGTGTTTCTAAATCCTTTGGGCAGAGTGTCAAGGCGTAATCTTTGAGAGGTGTTGCTCCACAGTTTCTCCAGCTGCAATTGCAAGAGGAAAGGATGCTGAAATGGCAGTCAAAACAAAGCTTTTATAGGAAAGATTAACCCTTTTCTACACCCTGGCTCTCACTGGCATTGCAGTGTGTATTAATCACCAACTCCCTGCTCCAGCTCCGTTTGCTGCTGCTACAAAAGGGGATGACAAATAAAACAACTTCTGGGACACTTGGCTGGTGCACAGAGCCTTGCTCTGAGCAAGATGAATGAATCCATTTCGACCAGATGGCTACACATTTTGCATATCTTTATTGCACTTTTACCACGTTGCAAACAATTCCACAAAAATGCTGCAAAAGTAAGCCTAGAGCTGCTGAAAGCAGCTTTTTACCCATATATGTATATATTTACACAAAACTATCAAAAGCAAAATTGAAAAGTAGCAGCTCAGCTATGATAGTCTAGAAAGATAAGAGCTGCCACCTCCTTATGGACAAATAGTACAACTTGTCATTTTACATCACTTTGTAAAACCAACATTCAAGTATTCCTGTCAAAGCACAATTAGTGAAATTCCCTTCTGGTAACCCCTGTATTTATTATCATTATTATTATTATAATTATTATTATTATTTTTTGCCTTTAAAAGTTCATAATGCCTTAACCCTTTAAATGCTGAGTAGCTGGGGGGAAAATAAGCATTCAATTTAAATAAGATACAGTGGATTAGAGCACTTAAAGGGTTAACACAAAATACTACGTGGACTGTCACCACAAATAAAGTGTGAGTCACAAAACTATGCTGTCCCTCTTAGTTAAATTTGGAAGGTAGGTCTGGGGTTTCATCGATATACCATATATAAATACAAAATATTAAGTAAAGGCCTCCTTTCTATACAAAAAGGACAGGAGGTGTTTTGCTATCAGACTGTTGTCTGTCAGTGATTGATTATTTTCTGAATCTTTTCATAATCTCTCTTCAGGAAGTAATGAAAAGCATCACATTAGACTTATTTTTCTTAATGAACTAATCCTTTGCAGAGTCTACGCTTTACCTACTTTGGGAACAATTATATTTCATTTCTGAATTCACTGAATTCACAAAGTGGCATACACAGTCTTTTGCAAGACTTTTGTTGTTGTTGTTGTTGTTTCTTTTTCTCCTTTGAATCTTCTGGAGTCAGCTGGTAAAAACGTAGTCTTGCCATTTCACTACCTCTCGGTGGTGACAGTGTTCACATCGGTGTTAAAGTCATTTTCCACCACGTTGTCATAGCCATCCTTCTCTATGCAGTCACTGACAGCCTTGAGGACAATCCTCAGCCGCCTGTCCATGGCCTCCAAGTGGGGCTGGTAGAGGATGGGGGCTATTTTATCTTTTAGCAAAGATTCCTTCATCAGGAGACTCAGTTTGTACTCCTCCTTGGCTAGCAGCTGTAATCGCAGATAGGTAGACTTCCTGATTCTAAGAGGAAAAAAAAAAAAAAAAGTGTAAATTGTGGGCCTGATATTTTGGGGTCTGGAAGGTTTTACCCTGCTGGCAGCTGCTAACTCTCTTTCCAAGGGAAAATTTCTCCAGAAGGCTTCTTCTCAAAACAATCTTGGCAAAACAGCTATCCTTCCCCAAAACAATCTTTCTCCAGGTGGTGTTTTGCCTTTCTGATTCTCAGAGAAAAACATTTTGGCTGTTTCTCTAGTCTGACCAATGGGATTGGGGAGGTGTCAGTCCTGGTCACCAATCCTGTTAAGTCTATATCGGAACACCTTATAAAATTAGACAATTAAAGCCTTTTTGTGCCTTTTGCCTTCTGAAATATTTGGAGTCTCTCGTGTTTTGTTCATGTCCTACAGCGACAGCAAATCAGTTTTTTCCATCACTGTTGATCTCGACAGTGCTAAAGGCTTATACCCAGAACTACAATAACGGTGTAAGAGCCTTATTCTGTGACCTGAAATGACAAGAACCAGGCACTGTCACACTCCTAACGAGTGTGCAACGAAAAATTCACTTGAACATTTTCAGCCCTGTCAGTGGAAACAGTGGTACAAACCAGGAAACACCTCCAGAGGGAAAACATACCTGCAGCACTGGTTTAAAGGCACCAATATGGAAAGTTCATCATGGGAATATTTTCCAAACCTATTTAAAGATAAGAACAAGAATGTGACAAAGGCTATTTTAAAGACTGATTTCTTCTTTTCCCTTTAACCCCACAAAGATTATTAAAGGTGTTTACCCTCTTCCATTATCTAAGTGGATAATAAAAGTTTCGTTTCCAAACTTCTCAAAGGTTTCGTAGTGATGTCGATCCATGTTACCTACAGAACAAAGAGAAGAAAAAAGACCATTCTCACTCTGGCTTGAGCCTGCAGGTCAGGGCAATACAAGAGCCCAGTGCTCCCAAAAACAATGGGTAGAGCAGAGAAAGCAGAGAACCTGCAGAGCTCATTTGCTCCTACTGTGGATGCCCCAAAGTCTGTGATCCTGGAAGGGTTGTTAAGCCTCTGGCTGCTTCTCAAGTTCTCTGTGGCTCTTGTACTCAAGCTCTAAAGGCTCATCAGGAGACAAAGCCAACCTTCCCACCCTCCAGCAGCCTGGGGTCAGAAGGATGTGTGGAGCACACATGGCACATGTGACACATGCTCAGGGAGGAGAAAACGCCTGCTTTGAGCAGGGGTGTTAATCCTGATCACTTTGTTAATACTGCACTCAGCTTTCTGAACCCCAACCAAACATCCTGGTTTTCCTCTGGTAAGAGCTTTGCCCCTGGGAAGCCAGGACAGCATCATGGCTGTAGGGTATGGATCAGGATGGAGCTGATCTGCACAGCTGCACAGCTCTCCCTGTGCAAGCTGCTTTTTAAGGTCAATGTGCACAGCACTGCTGCCAAACTATGAATTTTGTCTCCATGGCAGGGGTCCTGAGCTACTTATAGATGCCACATATGGCCCTGAGCTGTCACCTGGCCTCTCCTGCTGCAGCCTATTGCAGGACTCTCAGTGGGGGCAATGGCACAGGATGTGTCCATGCTGGCATGTGCCCAAGGATCAAGGATATAGGCTGGCAACTTAGAGGTGTATTCACTGCAGCAGGAAGGGTTTCATACGAGAATGAGAATCAGGCTTGGAGTGGGTCCCTATTACCTGGCTGTAAATAATTATTTTATTGAGATCAGGCTACACAAACAGAAAAAGTCCTGTGCAATCCACAGCTGTCTTTGTGACAAAGCAATGTCTCTTCCCCCCCACCCTGACATTTTATAGAGAAGCAGCAGAAAACACTTCTGCAGGATGAAAACAAAGCACCAGCAGTGAGCAGCCCTTGCATGTGCATCCAGGAGCCATATATTACAGGGGTAAAGCACTCACTAAAGCAAACTGTGAAGCCCTTCAGTGCTGTGAAGGAGACTGGCCTGACCTGCATTCATCACCACTCTGCATTTCTGAACATCTTTGTTCCTTTAATCTGCACTGATGGGGATACATAACCATGTAAATCTGCATTTTCTCATAATCATCTAGAGCAGCACATACAGTAAATGCAGCTTCAGCCACGCTTTAGCAAACTGCTGAGCTATGCAGAGCAGTGCAGAAAGAAATGCTTCTTATTCTAATTAAATGTTGCATTTAATTTTTGAAAGAGATGAAACATACCCATTAGGAAATCAAAAACTGTCATATCCATTATGTCCAGAATCCTGGTCCCACTGTCATATGGGGGTGTTTGTTTAACCTCTTCACAATAATCTGGATCAACTTCCCATCTGGAAAAGGCAATATTTTGATATTTTATGTTACATACAGGGCTTACTGAAAATGACAGAAAATGTTATTTTGCAAAGATCTACTTGTATCACGTTTGATTGAGGGCAGGGTCAGGTAGAGGCAGCAATGAAGGCAAGCAAGGAAGATGAAAAAGGAAGAAAACTACAAGACTGAAAACTCTCTGGCCAGTAGCTTCAGGATTTAGGAGACTAGCTGCACCATCAGTCATACGGTGCAAACATCTGGGACTTGTTTAGGGCTGCTGAGAGCAGTGAATCTTTCTCCCTCTGACAGGACTGACACAGGTCCCCTTGCATCCTGTCAGTGCCCCTGGAGGTGTCTGTCCCACGAGGGAATTGTGCCACTGAAAGTCCTTTTGAGTTCAGCACCACAAACTGGAGCTCCAGGGCACCCATGAAGTGCCCTGTCCCTTTCCCAGGGGCTGGGAGAGCCCAGCTGCTCTCCTGAGGCAGGACTGGCTCATTTCCCTGGCACCCTGTGAGCTTTGCTCACCACTACTCACTCTGCTTTCTTGCGCTTGTGGTAGGAGCGCCTCCAGGGGTTCCTCCAGGTTTTCCTCTTTGCTAGAGACAGGTCAGGCAGGAAGGCAGCCAGAGAGCCCTCGATCTGATCTGGTTTCCCACACAGGGCGTGCTCTGTTGAGCAGTAGTAGGAGCATTCCCCGTAGAAGCAGATGTTGTTGGCTGGCAAAGAAAGGAAAAGAGCTTTAAAGCCTACCCTTAAATTAGTATTGAGAATTTATAAAAGCACTGATGTGTGTAAGAGCAGAAATAAATCCAAAGCCCTGTTACCACACATAGTTTTCCTCCACTGAAACCACTAGAAAGACATTGATTTCAGTGGCTGGGATCACACCCTGTGCTAAGCTCTTTCTGACTATTTCCACTCTATTTATATTCCCCAAACCACTTTTTTTAATCCTGTCCTTTCTCCTTTCATTTTCCCAGACTGATACATTCCTTGGGAGCTATTTGCTGCCCCAGGCTGGAACCCCAAATCCCACAGCTGAACAAGTGGCATGCACCCAAAATTAAGTCACTTCTCAAAATCTTGGCTCATTTCTTCTAAGAACAGAGAACACTTCATTCATTTCCTTGCTGGTATGAGAAGAACTGGCAGCTTTTGCAAGGAGAATTATTTACCATCAAGAGTCCTGTGGGGGTGTGTGTGGAAGGTGGAAATAGCACGGGCGTAACGCTGTCAGCACACATCTCAAACACAAATTCCTTCCTCCACACCTCACGTTACTCCAACAACCACAGAAAAAGAATCTGCAGCAGGTTTTGGGCCATTTGTTACCCTGAAACCTCCCCAGAACTGGCACCACATATTTCTGCACCAACAGGAACACCCACCTCTTTACAAGAACACCGTACCCACGGGAATTCACTGAAGGTGAGAGAGAGCAGCTCATCCCCAAAGCCCACCAACACCGGGCTGTGAACAGCAACAGGAGCACACTGCTGCTCTTGCCAGTGTGCTACAACTCTTGTGACATTGCTTTATGCACATAAAATGTCACTAGAGGAAGACTGTGCCCTTTCCTCATGGTAATGCACAAAGCTGGGAAGTCACATTGCTTCTTAAGCCCCCACAAGGCCTCTAAATTCAAATATTGTTTCTGAGCTCCTCTCCCTCTGGGCAGGCTTGGTGTAAATGAGGCAGGAAGGGCTGGGAGTGGCAGGAGGTGATTTTCTGCCTGCCACAGGAAGGGGAGTGCTGGGTTTGCATGGCAGGGATGCCCTGCAGCAACCAGCCCTGCACCTCACTGTGACATCCCCCAGCCCAAACCTGCACCCAGCAGAGTGCCCAGTGGGGCTGGGGCACTGCCAGGGGGAGATGGTGAACCAGGGGGACAGGGGACAGCTCTGGGGTTGACAGGAGGGAGGGAGGAACAGAGCAAGGAGCTGCCTTTGAGGAAGGAGAAGTAGAGGAACACACAACAGCAAAAAGGTCTTGTGATGCTTTTGATTAATTAGCTGCATTATCTGTTAAACCATGGAATTATTCCAAATAACCACACTATGAGGATGATGTGTTGCTGCTTGACAATCTGTCCCAGCTTTCTCTGTTGATGGTCACCTGATTTATCCATGAAGTTGTGATTCCTTTTTTCTAAGACAGCCTTTCTGCCTCACTCTGCTGTGACTGACTCACGAGGGCCACCCATCCACCCATGCTCAGGAACCAAACTGTATATTTATATTCACAGGGTTAAATACATCCTGGTTAAGTCCAGAAATATTTACTCTGTGGCCAAAAACCCTGTTGCCAGTTACTCAAGGAAAAGAAAAGTACTGCAGGGAAAAGGAAGAACAGAAATCACGAAAGGAAGGAAGGGATCACTCAACATATCTGTACTTCTGGGTTTGCAATTTAAGTGTTTTACCAAGCAGAATATCCTCTCTCAAAAATTGTTTCTGCTGATTTGAAGCTGCAGTGGGGCTTGGGCCTTAATTCAGTTGTCTCAGCATCACCCCCTCATCTGGAGGGAGGGAACCATGCAGATTTATCCTGACTGCCTGAGATAAGTTATCTCCCAGGGTTTCTATGACCTGACTTCCACCTGGCAGCAGGCAGCCAGTGCTCGTTCATCTCCTGCTGGATCAGTTTTGTAAAGAGCAAAAGGCCCAGCAAAAGCCCCCCACGCCATCACAGCCTCTGCTGCTCTGCTATGTAAATCTGACCTTTCAAGAAAAAGGAGTTGTACTAAACACAGCATTTTGCTCAGTGGGAAGATAAATACTCTGTTTAATAGTTTGCTTCTGTATTCAGCTTGGGGAACAAAGAAACCCTGCTCTGTATTGTCAACGAAAGCAACTGGGGCTAATCACTTGACAGTAATCACTCTCTGGTATCCAGGTAAACCTTGAGGAGAGCTGGGGGCTGTGCCAGTGCTGCTGTTTGCTGCTGCAGGGCTGTGCAGGGCTGCAGGGCTGCCTGCACCACGCCAGCCACTCACCCCTCTCATCCCTGCCAGGACCCTCCAGCTGCTGATCCTCCAGGGAGCCCCAGCCTGCTCCAGCATCCCGTGCCCTGAGCAATGGCAAGATGAGTCCTGTCATTAACACAGTGAACTTGCAGCAAAACCACGAAGTGTATTTCTCACTGACAAGTTACATTCCATGGCAAATCTTTTTCTGCCAGCAGTTATTCCCCCCATGGGCTCAGACCTGAGGTACCCACTCCCCACAGCCCCTGTTCAGCTTCTGGGGACAGTGGAGGTGAAAGGATGCTGGATCTCAAGCTACTGCTAAAGGAATTAACTGCCTTGATTGGTACAGAATAGACATCCTATTATGTCTGCCCTAGTCCTTACACACCAGCAGTAAGATGAAGCAGCCTGAATTATCTGGGGAAACATTCATTTTTGAGGTTTCTTAAAAATGTAGGGGGAAAAAGGCACCAAATATAGAAAACCACAGCTCTCATTTAAGGCTTCAAGGTGCTGTAGCAAGGCTCTTTGAAACCTAAGTAGGTGACCCACATTCTGCACAGCAGGCTGAGGGTGAAATTCCAGCTAGAGACACAAGCCCAGCTCTTCATGGCAATCCCACGCTGAGAGCAGGGTTTGGCTGTCTGAAAACAAAGAGAAAGGGGAGATGAGCTCCCTACTGGAGCACAGCCCTTCTCCTCTCATTAAAATTGCCCAAACCATATGTTCCTCTCACCAGATAAAGGTGTTTCTGCATAAATACACCTGCAAAAGGAGCAACAGCCAGGAATCTGTGCTCCTGCAGGGTGGGCAGGAATGGGAACAGCAGCAGTGCTGGCAAACCCGACAGGGAGGGATGTTTATACATGCTGGAATGTTCCAATGCTGTGCATTTGCAACATGCAAAACCCTCCTTTGCTAGAAACCAAAACTGTTTCCCCAAAGCACCAGAAAGGCAAGAGAACCCCTCGTTGCAGTGTCTGATTTTCATTATCTGAGGAGGAATGGATGCGATTCCTAATGAAATACAGGCAAAAATCATGGTCTGGTGATGGAAATTCCAACTAATTACAATTAAGAACCAGAGCGTCTGTGTACTCATCTGCACATTCTCTGCATCCTCCTGATAGCTGAACAATAATTCTCCTCAGGAAGAAAAGGAACAAGGGGGGACACCTTAAAGCAAATTGCTTGGCAGAGCAACTCTTTTATTCAGCTTTGCATGACTGTTAATAGAGGACATTTAGCAAGCCTGTGCAATTGGAGTACTGGAAAAAATCCTGAATATTTACTACAGCAATGCATGAAAAGTTCTTTCATTTACCTGCTCGAAATAATAGGTAATTCAGAACTGCTATTGTATGCTGAGAGGGAAAAAAATCCATAATCCCTTGGAATTGGTTAATATGAACAAAAACATAGTGCTTACTTGCTGTGTAACATTGATTTCTTTAAGCTGCTGCCTCAATTACTTCCAAAATGAAGGCTGACATCATTAATATGTCTCTTTTTTCCTAGCAAATTACCATTCATTTGTAAGAGTAGCAGGGCTACTGCAGTCTGCCCTGCTGCAAAGGATGTAAAATTAATTTAAATAATTACTGACCTAATTCCATTCCTCATGTTTAAGTCCAAACTGCCTGAAAGTGCACTTCCCTGCAATCTGCTTTCTCTCTGAGTGCAGCCTAATGCATCCACTGACCTGCCTGCTCACAGCCATTGTCACTTCTCCATGGGAGCAGGGGTGCTGCTCAGCACTGTGCTCTGAGGCTGCCCCTGGCCCTGATTTCTTGCCTGATGGGACAAGGGAGGTGGCCCAGGAGTGGAAATGCAGTGAGGTTTCCTCCAACCCATCCCCACACTGCTCTGGGGGGTAACACTTGCTTGGACAATGCTCCTGGTGGGATCCTTGGGGAGTCCTGTGCAGGGCCAGGAGCTGGAATTGATGAGCCTGATGGGCCCCTTCCAAGTCAGTTTATTCCATGATCCTGTGGTTGATGAGTCTCATCAATAATCACCCTCTGAGGGTGCAAACCCCAGCCCGAGGGGAGCATCTCCCTGTAAAATCAATTTCACAAAATAGTGCTCGTTTGGTTTTCAGAGCTGTGTATGTGTGTGGGGAGGGATATTTGGTCCCCAGGACCAGTAATTGTCACTGAGCACTGCTGGGGATGGAGCTGCAGTGACAGAGGCACCTGGAAGGGACTCCAGAGGGTCCTCTCTAGGCTTGTGCTGGTGCCCAGCCTGGTTTGTGAGCGCACCAAGAGGTCACACCTCAATTTCTCACCTTTGCAGGCAGCTGGCTCAGCTGCCCTTCATCTGCCAGAGGGGCAAGTCAGCCCCTGAGCCTTCCCCAGGCTCCCTGGCCCCTCTTCATCCTCACCCCCAGACCATGAGTCTCACCCCAGCACCTCCCTCTTCTCTTCCTTCCCTGCCCTCAATCTGCTGCCTGAGCTGCCTGCTGGGCTTGTGGAAGTTGCTTCTAAAAGCTTAATTTAGGATCTTTGTTATTTTTCCATTAGGCATTAATTAATGTCTGCCTTTTAAGGTCAGTATGAAATACAAGACAGAGGTTGGGCATATGTTAATGAGAATCTGAACTAATTAAACTGGGGACTTGTAGGGAAGAACTTTGACAAGTAGCCAACATGATTTAACCAAAGTATATTGATTCAGGAAATGTAAAATGGAAAGAAAAATTAATTGCTTAAGCATTTTATTCTCCAGAAAAGCCTGATTCATAGCTAATCAAATATTTTAATTGAATTTATCTGAGACCTCTAAATAAATTTGAATAAAGGATTATGTTTGGATGTCTGAAATTTCATAATGGCAAGATAAAGATCTTCATCTGAACTGGCAGCCTTAACTCTGTATTTCCCTGCTCTGGCTGCTGTAAGCTTCTCAGTACTTGAGAACTCTTTTGTAATTCTGAGAAATCATTCAAGTTCACCCCTAAGTCTTGAAACATGAACCTAGGAAGACTAAAAATCAAGCAAATCTACTAATCCATACTTGTCAAAATAGGAATAAAATTGCTTGTGTTTAAAGTGAGCCAAAGCACCGTGTGCACAGTGAAAAGATTTTTTTGTCGTTTTTTCCACATATTTACCTACAAAAATCAAGCTAAAAAAAAAAACAACAGAGACAAAGAGGGAGGGAAAGCAACTAAGGCAAATGCAGAAACGTGTGTCCACCAGGCTTGGTGAACATGTATTGTCATCATAACTGTGCATGTAAAATTGAGTGCTCATAATGCTGGGAAAAATGAAACCTTCTGCAATTATGTAACGTATTTTACAAGCGAAGCTCCTGGAATAAATAACTGTCTGCTCAACTGTGTCCTGCAGAGCTGAACATAAATACGAAGCTAAAAATAACAGCCGTAATAATGACTTTATTGGGGATCAGAAAAGTGTGATAAAGATTTTAAGAGCAAAAGCTTGGCAATGACAGGGCTCTGGTTCCTAGCTAACAGCAATAATTACAGTTACATTGGGACAAACTGTAATTAAGTCTTTGGATCTCGACTTTAGGGATGTGGGATAAACAGCTTCTGGCCAATCACACACAGAGCAAGGGAGAGCTCTCCAGAGGTTTCTGCTCCAGATTCCTCTTACACAAGTCCCAGCAAAGCACACTTGCACACAGATGAAACAATATGAGCTAAGCTACTGAAACACGGCACTGTGCTTTAAATTGAACCTATAACCTATAAATTCTATATGTAAGAACAAACTTAAACATTATTTCTGTGCCTTAACTCAGAGCCTTAATTTCTCCACCTGAGCATCCCAGAAGGTAAACAGAGATGCTGCCAGTTTTTCCCATCTTTTGCCCATTTTTCTATTCCAGCTGTACATTCTGGTGAGCAGGACAGGGTTTTATCCTGTGCTTGTAAAATTCCCACCCTGGGGACCTCCATTCTTGACTAGATCCACAAAATGTTGTGAAAGACTGAAGGGTAAGAGAGAGTGGTATCAACTTCTGGGTCAGCCCTCCAAGCAAGAGTGAGGAACTGGGAACAATTCAGGTCGCTTTCAGCCCAACAGAGAATTTGAGCTGGAAGCAGGATTTATTACACATCTATTTCCTGATGTTTTGTCCAAACTCCTATTGTAATAAAACCTGAATGGCTCTGAGAAATTAGGTTTGGTCCTCCAGTCAAACCCAGAAATAAATGCACCTGACCAACAGAAGTGACAGATCACATTGCAGTGGGAAAAAAACCCTGAATTACTAATGGGCTGGGTAATAAGGTTTTGGGTAAACTGAGAGCACCAGAAAAAATTGCCTTAGAAATTATTCTACATAAAACATTTGTTGAATACATTGCTTTGGCGAACATAAAAGCCTCTCTCTGCAGATAATTTGTCAAGGGGAAAAGGCACTCAACTCAAAACAATAAAGTCTTCTTTGTAAGCTATGTCTCCACATTTATTTTCATTCAAAGGTCTAGAAGACAGTTTTATTAGAAATATCTGAGCAATTAAGCAATCTACACATCGTTTCCTTAAGTACGTGTTCAGCAGGATAGAAGGAATGGAGTGTTATTTCCAGGGCTACCTGGTGAGATGAAAAACGTTCTCCACAGCTTCTTGTCCCGGGTAACATCTCGAATTTCCCTGGTCATGTTAACCAGCCTGCCCGCCACCGGGGGCACGCGCCGGAAATCCAGGATCCTGCAGGAGGGGACACGACATCGTTTGTGCAAGGGATTAAAATGGAACAGAGCCACAGGCTTCAGGAGGCTTCATCACACTCTGAAGGCACATTTATCCGTGGTCTTTGAGGAGTATAAAGCCCATCAGCTTTCAGCTGGGTAATTCCTCGTGTAATGTATTACAAAATATGTCCTGGATGTGATGAGCTCTGCATTGCCTACGCAGTGTGGAGTAAAATACAAGGAAAGTATGGAGGGTATTGTTCCATGAGAAAAATGAAGACACATACGATTCCAAAAACCAGAGGCAGGAAAAAAAATAATTTTTTTTACTTCATGATTGTTATGACACGCATTTTGCCCGCCAGTTTTTTAAGTGACTCGGGGAATGGGATTTCAGCCTCTTTCTTCCATAAACATCATGTAATTCTTTTTCTGACAGCCTTAGTATGTGTTTGATTTATTTCCTCCTGCTCCTCTCTGTTTTAATACCCTTATACCAACCTAAACAATCTCCCTGAGACCAAAAATCTTCCCACGGGCAAAGGCTGGGAAAAGAGCCTCTCCCTACCCCAAAGTCCCCTGCTTAATAGATCATAAAAACCTCCCTATGAAGCGCTGCTATTAGATACAGTAAGAGAGCAAAGACCCCATACAAAGTTTCCCCATAGGCAGGATTTTTATATCCACTGTCTGCTGTTCAGATTCTCTACATTGAGTAGCAACTGATTTTCCTGCTTACTGTGTGGATATTTAACACACCCCCCATAGGAACTCCACTGATGTTTTTTTCCCCTGCACCATCTGCTTAAAACAGCAATATCAAATATAAAGCAGAGGGGATCAACACCAAGGTCAACAACAATAAAATAGAGAAGATCCTTGGAGGATCTGATCAGGATTGGCTCTTACTGGCAAACCTACCCTGTGCCACCCACTGACATATTCCCATATCCCAGCCATCATCCCAGAAGGCAGCAATGCTACACAAATCCCCAAATAATTTGTGCCCACAAAGCTCTGGGCTTTTGAAAGGATGTTTCTTGGCTTTTTACAGTGTGAAAGATACTTCAGTGAAATGCCACTGTTTCCAGACATGCTGTTAATCACTAATTAGTAATTCCCACCCCTAATCTGGGCAGTCTTGGGGTATCCACCATCACCTGCACTAACTCTGGAGCTGGGACATTTTCAGCAACAGCAGCATGAGATGACCACCAGTGCCCTCTCCTTCCCACTAAATTATGGCCTAAATCTGCTCCTGATATGGGACAGTCCCAGCTTTTTGCTGTGACACCAGAACTCCCATCTCAGTTACTCCTCTCTGAATACTCACACCATTCCCCACGCCTCCTTTGGATCTCAGTGCCCTGGAGCTAATTGGGGTGAGCCAGCCTCGTGTCACACTAACGTGACACATTCCCTGGGAGATGGGGCCTCTCCATCTGTACTTCAAGATCAGAGGGGAAACTAATTTTTCAGCTTCTCTTCAATACAATTTCTCTTTCTTTTTGAGAATTACTTATTGGCAGGTTTCTCATTCCCAGAGTAAGTCTCATTTCCTAATTATTAACTTATTCTTTCATCATCTGCCATTTCATTTATTCATGGCATTTGTCCACCTTTGTCCCACTTTCCCCTTTTAAAAAATAATTCAGTTACAGGAACAGCCAAGTGCAGCAACTTATCACAATATTTCCCCTTCTTTTTCAATGCAAATCCGTTCTACTTGCCTGTCCAGATGAAATGCTGCTATTTCTGCATTATGTCTCTCATAGTCTGAGAAGTAAAAAAAGTCGGGTGGGGTTTCTTGTTCTCTGGTTTGCCTGCAAAGGAAAACAAGAGAAGAGTTTTAATGAAGGGTTGGCATTCCTAAGGAGCAGTGTTCACTCATCAGCACGCTGTTCAGGAGTTCAGTATTGTTTGCTTAATGGAAGACCTTTAAATACCTCATTTGTGCATTATTTGCCATGCAGCCTTCATTTGATCTTCTTTTCTAAACTACTCTAACAAAAAGTAGGAATTCAAGACTTGTGCAGGCAGTGTGCTGTCACAAAGCTGTTCCACTCAAAACTCTCTCTCTATTTAACAAGATCTGTTTTATCACTCTCAAACATTTCATTAGCGATAGCGGTGAAGACAATGTCATTTCATTAAATTATCATTAACTGTAATTATGAAATTTCCAAAAGTAATAACATTTTTCTTTCATCTTTGGCAGCCATGCAGCTCCCATCTAGAATATGCCTCTCCCTTTATATTACTCAGAGCCAAAAGTGACATGTTTTTCTCATTTCAGAAGGAATGGGATCATTGCAGTTTGATGGCCATGACACTTGTCATGTTTCAAAGAACATTAGCAAGACTGAGAGAGGGTGCAAAATTTGTTGTTTCTTCAGTTTAAGAACCAATAAAAAATGTCATTCCGATAGGAAGGCTGGAAATAGGAAGGCTTAAGCTTCCACACCACAGTACATGGAAAACACAAACCTCTGTGTAAGAGAGAAGCAAATCTTTCTCTCATTTCAGGCTACTTCCAGTCCTTTTGGAAGGAGCACAGCTCAAGCACCCAACCACTGCAACGTTTGGGTCCCTACCTCAACCTGTTTTAAAGTCCTCAGAGGGAAATAAGCCCAGCAAAGCTGCCTGCAGAGCATCTGCAAGGGAGGACAGCTCTCCAGAAGAGGAAAACAAAGCTCTTCCTCACTCCCGCTGTCACAGGTGGCCCAGCTGACAGCTCATGTGTCACCCGTGCTGCCTGCTGGCAATTAAAGCACAGCTTCTGCACAGGGACCTTGGTGTGTGAGGGCTTTGGGGTGGTGCTGGTGCAGAGCTCAAACCCCCACTGAAGTCCTAATTTTGGGTTTGTTGGGGACCTGAAGCTGTGCCCACCCACCACTGTGACCACCAGAGCTGGTGTCTGCCCACAGACCCACCCAGGGCTCTCCAAGTTGCTGGAGAAACCAGGTAAGTCTTGTGGGTTTGGGCTGTGTGAAGACTTTGCTGTGCACCCAGCAGGGTTTAAAAGCCTGATATCCCTTCTCAGACATTCCTTTTTATATGAGCATCTTGGCAAGGTACTCCATCTTGCCCTAAACAATGAACAACATCAAGGTATTTGTCTTGTGTCCAAGAGAACTCAAGGTCAGAGTGGCCTTAAACACCCCAGTGATGCTCTGGCAAAGCAGCCCTGGCCACTGCAGTGGTCACAGAGGTGGCCAACACTTGGCACAAGTCCTGCTAGGGAGCTGCTGTGGCCACAGAGGGTTCACAAGGACACAAGCTGAAAGCAAGTCTGGCATAAAATAAAAAATAGTGGTCTGCTTTGTCTCCATGAGAAATGCAAAAGGGCAAGGAGTACACTCACAAAGAGGAATAGGGGAGAGCAGAACCTCTGGCACATCACACAATGCACTAAGCAGTCAAGACAAGAGTTAGGAGAGCTGCAACCTCATTGTGCATATTATCCTAAAAATAAAAGAATGAGCCCTGAATATGAATTTAAAGGAAAAAGATCAACCTATTTCTGCTGGACATAAAATCACACTTTTGTGTAACCTTCCTTCTCCTCCAGATTTTAAAAGAGTTGATTTCTTCAACCAATCCTCACCCCAAGATTTCACAAACTTTACGCTCATCAAGCATAGCTGATGAGGTGCAGAAAATATTCCTAATTAGCTAATCAATGCCATCTGCTTTTTATCTCCCGGACTCTTGGAAAGGAACCACGGCTATTCCTTTCTGAGAAAAGCTTGCTCCAGAAAATCAGACCTAGCTGAGGGCTGGTTCTCAGCCCTGCCCCAGCCCAGCCCCTGCTCCCTCTCCTGTCCCCTGTGCTCCCTGCCCCCCCCCAGCAGTGGCTGTGGGTATTTTCCACTTGGGAGTAAGTACAGCTGTTCTGCAGGCTCAGGCTTGTTTGAACATATTTTTCGTGCTGTCATAATGTATTAAGTGGTAGCACACCCTCCTATGAAAATCATGAAATGGATTGCCCTAAACCCTTCAAAAACAGGCACCAAATCCACAGTGCAATCCAGACAATGGAAATATCAGTATTTTTTGAACCTGATGACACATCATGAAACAAACTCCCAAGTTGCTTCAGTGCTTAAGGTGCTTCCCTCTACAAAAACCACTCTGCAGCCACTTTTCACATGGCCCATGCCCATGTCCCACACATGGTACCCACTTCTCTGCCTCTTGAAAATACCATGTTATTCAGAAAGTAGAGTGGGAGGAGGATTTACTAACACCCCAAGGTGCTTTACATCCCTTATATCCCCCTGCACAGCTCTCTAGAACTAAGACATAGCAGATCCAAACATGAAACCCTCTCCTGAAATAACCTTGAAACATCCTCTGTGCTGACTTACTCCCATCTTCCACGGACATAACAGAAACCTTGGATCTGACATTAACTAGACAGATTTTTATTCAAGCAGACAGTTATTTTTAATTTGATGTCTGCAGCAGAACCTGAAGAGGTTCCTTGGGAATTCCCCAGCCAGAGCAAGCTGCCATAGCACCAGCAAACACTAACACGTGTGTGGATCACAGCCCAGGATTCACAAGTGAGCTTATAAAGCCACGTGAGTCTAACAGAGCTCTGAACCAATGCCATTAACAGGCTGATATGAGAATGGCTTTAAGTGTCAAATGGCAAATGAATCATAATCTAGAATTTTTACTTTATCCAATTGCATTGATACATAGTTCTATTTTATCCACATTAAATTAATTTTTTTAACTGCGCACAATCTAATCAAGTCTGTTTGTTGCTAATTCTTCCAATGGTCTATTCTGATGTAAAAAATACAGAGAGGTGGAAGATCAAGCTGCTCTCAGCAAGTCCAGTCAGTTACTCCAGGTTTAGATCATGGTAACTGCTCTTCAGCCCCTAAGTGACAGGCTGGGAAAGGGGAATGAACTCCCAGACCCTTCCAGGTCAAGTAAAACATCTCCTAAAATAACTGATCCACCCCACAGCATGTTTTAAATCAGAACTACCTTTTAAAAGAGAAAAAAGCCCCACCCCTACCTACAAGTTAGTTTGGTTTTATCATCTGATGGCTATTGAAGGTGATTGTCTAATAAAATGACAGCTATGATGAGATACTTGAGCAGAGGGACCAACATGCTGAGCTTCTGGGGGACAGAGAATTCCAGTGTGAGCCCCTGAGGGCCAGCAGAGCCATCCCACACCCAGCAGGGACAGGCTCTGCACAGGTTGCAGACGGTGGGAGAGGATTTCTGGCAGCAGCTCTTATTTTGCAAACAGTTGGAATCTGGTGATCCTCTCTTTGGAGAAGGGTTTGGCAGATATTTATAACGGCAGGCTGGGAAGCTCTGGAGGAGAGACAGATGGAGGTCTGTTGATACTGCACAGAGTTAAAAATTACACAGTGGCACCAGCCCAATCACAGCATGAGGAAAAGACAAATCAGCACGGTGACACGTGTAGGGAAGAAATAAGAACTAAGGGGAAATCAGAGCCCAGGAAGATTTTCCCACCATGGTACAACTCAGAAAAAACATAGGAAGAAAAGAATGATTTTAAACAGGACAGGGACACGATTGTGTTGACACAAGACAAGATGCAACTGTGATCTGCTCTGGTGGCTATAAAAGTGAGTCATGCTTACAAACAGAGAGGAGAAAGCTGCTCTGATAAATGAACAGTCAGGAATAAATCTGGTGAGTCAGCTCCATTCTAGCTATGGTTGGGACCTGGTGTTCAGTAGTATTTGGATAAATCAACATAGTGATCCGTGTTCAAAAATAATTGTAAAGTCTCAAGCTTCTCTGTAAACTTTTAAATTTTTTTTTCCAATTACTTTGTCCCCCAGCCTCAACATTAGTAACTTTTCAGGAGTTTTCTTTTTGCAGTTCATGAACCAAATCACCACAGGGTGACTGCAGGCTCTGCAGACTCTCTGCTATTTCAGAAAACACCATTATAAAAATGAAACCTCTACCATGGAAATCTGTATTTAGTTTCCAGGATGGCTCGTTGCATACACCTGCCTAAACTACCAGGATTAATACCCACCAGGACCATGCATTACTCGAAAGAATCCTGCTCAGTGCCAGACTTCCTCTGCTCTGGAGGGGTCCTATTATCTGTACAGCAGCCAGAAAAGCTAGAAAATAGGGCAGAGAGCCCAAAGTGAGCTAAGTGTTATCCTGACAGACACATGCTGTCCTCCCGTGCTGCAGCCCAGAGACGCCTCCGAGACACCTCCTGTGTCAGAGCCACGTCCCTGAACTAATGAGAGGATGTGTGGTTGGAAAAGAGCTCTTTTTAAATAGGTTACCCTCCTGTTCTGACACATAATCAGGGGAATCAGCCACTGGGATTAGGGATGATTAGAGAGCACAACCAGGAGCTTTGCTGCAGCAGGGACAGGTTTGCTTGGGTCAGGCCATTTTGAAGACAGAGCCCCTGCCTGACCCAGCCAGGGGAATTGGGCAGCAGCAAACTCACTGAGAGATATAAACCAGTGAGGCTTTGTAATTGCATTGGCAAGGACGGGACTAACACTGATAAAAGCACAATTTGGCTATCAGAACAGATAACAGGAGATTAACTGGGTCTACCTACAGCTATAGGTTGCTATTCTTCTCCTTTGGAAAGCAGCTTTCCTCTCTTCCTGTGGAGCATTTAAGGTGTTTAAATACCTGTCCTGAAGCCCAGCTGGAGGCTCAACAGTTCATACACAGTGTTACCTAAATGATAAAATATAGCTAATACTAGACTAAAAGGATAGTTAATGCAAGACTAAAAACTGGCCACTCAGCAGTTTGCTGCTGTTTCAATGATTTTATGGCCTGGAATGGACTTGGGAATTTTTTTGCATTTGGAAGCTCCACAGGCAGTCCCTTGATCCAGCAAACCACTGAAGCACAGATGCTCCATCAGTTCCAGAGAGCCTTTCTTCCAACACAGACAGCCATGAAATCTCCCAAGCCCTTGCTGATGAACTTCTTTGTACTAATGGAAAACTCAGACTGAAAGTCCGGTGTCTGCTTGCAAGATTTGCTCCCTCCCTCCTCTCCATGCAACACTTCTGTCAAATTGGATTGTGCAGCAGGGGGATCTAGAGTGCCCTGAGATCATCTAAAGCTTATTATTCTAAGTGAAGGAGGCAGCCCATGGGAAAAAAAAAATAAAAAAAAGGTGTCTGTGAGGCAGCTGCAGTCCTTAGGAGGGTACTGAGATTTTGCATGCAGAGTTGTGTCATCTGGGAGGGTTTTCAATGCACTTGGCACCAGTTAGAACAGGTGGAAAAAATGCCATTTAATTTTATAATACATTTTAATGGCTGAGTAAGTCCTTAGGAAGAGAAATGATACTGCTAATGCAGCTACATCTACAGTAGCAGAGATATCTGGTGCCTATTTCTGAGTCCTTATGGAGTCTTGGCAGCTGATGGCTCTGGCTTTATCAAAGCATTGTGCTACAAAAGCACTCCCAGGGACCATAGGAGCTGTTTACAAGAGTAGAATATGGGCCAGAAAACGAGTGGCCAACACAGGAATGCAAAGACATGCAATTTGAGTGGTACAGAAAGGATGTTTGGCCTGTTTCACTGCCATCAACCAAATGACAATATGGGCCCCTGCAGGATATTCAGGCTTCTCCAGTTTAAGTAGCAGCTCTGCAGCTTGAAAAAACGAGAGAATATTTACTGTGGCAGAGAGACAGGAATTTGCTCAGGGATGTGATAGCAATAGGAATAATTAGCAAACTGCCAAAAGGATAAATACCCAGATCATGCTCTTGCGTGCCAGCCCCGGAGTGATTTTCTCCTGAGCAGACGGAGAGAGCTTGACAACAGCACATGCTCAAGGACCAGCTAGCTTAACATAAACCATAAACTTCTTATGCAGGGAATAACAATACACTTCTGAAAGCACATTTGTGTACATAAGTACCTTGTTACCTGGCACAGAAGGACAGTGGGGGGAAGAGGGAGAGAAAATCCACATTGGAACAGCGTACTGAGGTGGGTTTTCTTTCTGTTTCCAGAAAGCAAAAGGACACTCAGGAGGTCACCTAGCCCATTCCCTGGCCCCAGGGTGAGATCAGCTAGAACTAAACCATTCTTGACAGATGTTGCTCTAACGTGGTCTTCAAAATGTCCTTTTGTGATCCAAGCCCTCTCGTCCTGGTGCGCTGGCCTTCCTCCCCTGCTTATTTCCAGCCTTGCTCTTCCTCCTCATTCCATGACCAGGGCAAAACCATCCCAGATTCACCTGCTGCAGTTGATGTGAGTGCCTTTCCAAGGGGGGGATAGATGTGACAAACACACCAGAACAACTGGCTCCCATTCCTGAGAGGAGCATCCCCAAGCCAAGGCCTGGGAACGAAGCCTTAACTCCTCGAGACTGCAGATTCCTCAGCTCAGAAGCCCCTTCTTCACTAAGCACAATTAATTTATTTTTAATGCATTAAAATTCCAACCAACCCAGAGCCCTGAAAGAATATTTTAGGCTTTGCCATTAAAACCAGCACTGCTGCTAGAAGACAAAGAAGCAACCTCTTAATTCCCCTACACAGGTCAGGTCATTTGTGAAAAGGTTGTGAAAAATCAGTCCCTTGCTAGGAGCAGCACCAGTGGAGGGTTCCTGCCACCCCATGCACTAGATGTCTGCGTATATAAATATATATGTATATAGATAAAAGCAGATTTTCACCTGAGCAAAACATTGAGTTGCCATTCCTGCCTACACAAGCAGATATGATATGAAGGGATGAATAATCAGGGCAAATAGTATGATCCAGGAATATGAAAAATTCATTTTGTTCTCCACTAAACTATAAAAATAATAATACACCCAGACATTGTCCTCTTTTTTGGGGCTTTTCTGTTTCTTTTAGTGGCATTAATATCTCAAAATGCACCTTCTCTATCCTGTTGCCTTTACTGACATTGTGCTGACAGTAAAGTCAAGGCATAATCTCACCAATCATCATTTCATTGTCTACCAGCTCAGAAGAAGAGCTCTTTTTTCATTCATTCTTTTGTGCTTTCAAATGCATAAGACATGAAGAGAATTTTTGATCAGCACAAAACACGTAAGAGTTTGATCAGCTGGGAAAATTTCCTTCAGCAATTCAGAATATTACTTCCAGCTCTGCCCAGTAAGTAGCTGACTGTCACCACAGGAAAAGCAAATGGAAAAAAAAAATCTATTAGTGTAAGTGCATTTGTCAGGATGAGTTCCCCACCCGTGCTTTTTGGTGTGACAGCCACTGGTCCCTGCCTGTCCCCTGGGAATGTGGCTGAGGAGATGGGGAGTGCTGGCTGCTGAGCTCTCAGCCTGGTCACAGCTCAGATTCACTGGCTGTTGTGATTCTTATTCTTATTCTTATTCTTATTCTTATTCTTATTCTTATTCTTATTCTTATTCTTATTCTTATTCTTATTCTTATTCTCATTCTCATTCTCATTCTTATTCTTATTCTTATTCTTATTCTCATTCTCATTCTCATTCTCTGTCATGTTGTTATTATTATTTAGAAGATGACTGTAAAGAAGAACAATGGAATGCTTTGCAGAGCAGGTAAGCCCTACAAGAGCAGAGAAATAAACTCCAGTGCTCCCCAGCTCCAGATGGATGTACAGAGAGTCATTTAAGGTATAACCCAGCACTTACAGCAGTATCTAACACTGCCTGCTGTGGTTTGGACATGATGTGACCAGACAGGTAGGGTCATTCTTTGTAACATTTGCCTGTATCTGCCCTGTACCCTGCAAACACTTATGAGGTGTTACAGCAATATTTTTTGCCTTTCTTTAAGGAATCTTTAAATTTAAAAATGCGAGCGTAGTGTTAGAAAGCACACAAGTTTATAAAACATTTGAGGTAAGATGAGTTTTTCCAACATTATGGGGCTGATCTCAGTTATTATGGAAAACAAGCATGCTGGGGTAAGGGAAATAAAGATGCTTTTCACAGCTGCTGCAGTGAGCTCTGTCCAGGGCTGCTTCTGCTGTAAGCAGTGACACCCACAGCTGCTTTATGGCCAGCAGTGGGGACTGAAGTGTGTATTTCCAAAATCAGAAGCTCAAGTCCTCATACCCTGATTTAGAGAAGCCTCCCCTGCTCGGGGAGCTCAGCAGGAGGGTTACAATCCATGGAGTGCTGATTGCACAGGAGGCTGCACACAGCCCCTGAAATTACAGGGGTGCAAAGGTGGGACTGTGCCTGCAAACTCATCTTTGTGTCCCTCCTCGAGATGCTGGTGGGAAGAGGGAATGTAGAGATGCCACAGTGGCTAAGTGGCACTGCTTGTTGGGTAGGGATGTTTTTCTGTCATCCAGAACAAGCAGGGCTTGCACACCAAAACAAATGAGTCACGGTATGAAAAGCAAGGCAAGCTCTGGGAAGATCCTGTCACTAATTTACTCTGCAGATAAAAAAAAAGTCTTGACCCAGAAATAAGGTTTGGTTCATCCTTGAGATACAAACCTGGCTTGACACACAGGAATTGAAAGATTAAAAGGTACTTGACAGCACAACAAAAGAGTTCCCAGTGCCAATGTTAATGTGGTCAATGCTGTTGTCACAGCAGGGAGAAAAAAGCCTCACAGCAATTAAAAAAGCAGGAGACGTCATGAATGAGGTGTTGCAGTAATATTTCGTGTCTTTTTAGAGACATCTTCATTAAGAAATTATATCACCATGAATATTTCCTGTCCCTGCATGGCCTAGATTCCTTTGTGCTCTTAAGCAAGCGGTGTGAGCATTTTTGCCATGCCAAGCCCATGATATCTGTCATCTTTCCCCTTGATTTATCCCTTTGAGGCTCCACTGTACATTGTCTGCTCGCCACAAATTGCAAACAGGAAAAATGATACAGCTGCAAAAACTACTTTTGAAAAGATGTCAAGAGCAAGCAGAGCTCCACGTGAGCCCAGTTACCTGCAGCCTCCCTTCAGGAAAAAGGCTGCAGAGTACTTTCTACAGAGGTTTTTCAATATACAACACTTCCAGAGGTCTGAGAGCACAGGAGGAAAAAATATGTGTAAAATTAGAAGTCTGAAGAATTTCTTCAGCCCTGAGAATGTTATTTAATATGTCTGGGGTCATTAAGGGCAGGGATTTAATGGAACAATAACGTTAAACATATTAGAAGCATAGCAGAGCTCAAATTTCTTTCAGCTTTTTGGAGTTTTTCTTCTCACTGTACGTGATGTATGTGCCCACTGAAATTCCTGGGTTCACAACAGGTTTATAGATTGGAAAAAGTAATTACTGTGAGTCTGATGTATTTATACATAATTTCTTGCTTTTTATTCATGAGTTCCCTTGCTATCATTACGAGAACCACTAATACTAGTAAGTTTGTCCTCAAAATCTCCCAGGAAGCAGGAGAATATTTGCCCTGTTTTTCAGCAAAAGCTGCAAAAACACGGAGCTGTTAAGGATTCAGCTCTGCCCTGAGCAAAGCACTCGAGCCTCATTAAGCACATCCCTAACTTTGGGCACACACAGCGAGCTGAGCGTGTCCTTGACAGCCCAGCAAAGGCTCAGTCCTCCCTCGGAGCTGTTCTGTGCCCAGCACAGGAACGAGCCAGTCCTCAGCACCACATCCCAGCAGCAGCCCTGGAACACCCATCCCAGCACTGCCAGACTCAGAACTCTCCTTTCCTCTTCCTCTTCTTCTTCTTCTTCTTCTTTTTCTTCTTCTTCTTCCTCTTCTTCATCTCCTTCTTCTTCATCTTCCTCTTCTTCTTCTTTCTCCTCGTCTTCTTCCTCTTCTTCATCTTCTCTTCCTCTTCTTCTTCCTCTTCTTCTTCCTCTCCTCCTTCTCCTTCTCCTTCTCCTTCTCCTTCTCCTTCTCCTTCTCCTTCTCCTTCTCCTTCTCCTTCTCCTTCTCCTTCTCCTTCTCCTTCTCCTTCTCCTTCTCCTTCTCCTTCTCCTTCTCCTTCTCCTTCTCCTTCTCCTTCTCCTTCTCCTTCTCCTTCTCCTCCTTCTCCTTCTCCTCCTTCTCCTTCTCCTCCTTCTCCTTCTCCTCCTCCTTCCTCTTTCCACCCATGAGAACAACCTCTTTGGAAAAAAAGTCATTTCCCAAAACAGCATTCTGCCAAAAGTACAAGCCAGTCTGGCCCTGGGCTTTGGTAGGCCCCAAGTGTCACCTCTCTGTTTGACCCTGAGGCCTGCAGCTCCTCGGTGTGATTAAGACTCCTAATAAGTGAAATGAGGCTCAAATCCTGGCTTTCAGTGTGTCTCCTGCCCCACACAGGCAAATAAAAAGAGATCTAGAAAGGCTCAGACAACTTTGGTGAGCTCTGGTGTTCCTGAAATGCCTTTTGAGCTGTGCCAGGTAGAGGAATGAGCTGAGGGCCCACAGGGCAGTATAAGCAGCTTCAAGCACAATGCGCCCAACATTCTCCTCTGCAAGCCAAAATTTGTCTGAACTTTGCATTAACACCACTAGAAGCACCCCAGAGTGATTTGAGTGTGTTTGCACTCTTTATTCAGCACATGTGGCCCAGGCTCCCTCTTGCAATTTGTAGCTGAGAGTCTGAATTTCTGCACCCCGTGCCTCTCTCTCTCTCACTCATGAAGTGTTGCAGTTCTTACAGTCCTCAAGATCATGTAACAGGAATAAAACTTATGGCTCGGAAGAATAAATAAAAGGATGCTCAGGTTCTGGCTATAAAAGTGAAAAATCCTTTGAGATTTCACTGGTTTGTGTCATGGCTGACCTCTGTAGCTGCATTTGTATAGGAGGGCTGTGCTTTCCCAAGGATCCAAAACCATGGAACCAAGGACCCAAAACCAAACTAAGAGCACGCTCCCTCCTCCCTTCCCACCTGCCCATGCAGAAGTTCCAACACTTCTGGCTTTATATTTCCAGTTTACCATTCAAGAGCTGCTGGATCCTGAACTGCACTGAGCTAAGTGCCCAATACTTTGCAGACAAATCACTACCATCAAAATCATTAATGGGACAGAGTCTACATAGTGTGTGGACCAATATTTTTTAAAAAAGAACATGAAATTCTTATTTGTAGAGCTGCTTTACCAGCTACACATATCAAAGTTTCAGTACAAAATGAGAAATAGGGGATCAGGGCATCTAGTGCAACCTCCGCCTGCAAACCCCAGCTGAGCACTAGCAGACAGCTCAGCCCCAGCCCCCACACAGCATTTCCCCTGAGAATGCCCCACAGAGGGGTCAGAGGATGCACTGGTGCCCCATCCCTCTGCCCATCACAGGGGACTTTCACCCAGGGAACCACAAGTTTTGCTTTTCAAGCTTGCTCCAATCTCAGATCCTGAGAATCATCTGTAATTATGCCACTGAGGACAGTAGGCATGTGAGATAACTGTGAGATAACTGTGAGATTACTGCTGCCCAGGACAGAGTGTTTCCAATTCCTCAGAGGTGTGATTTCCCAGGAAAGCACACACAGCCCTGAACTTGCCTTCCTGCTGCTGTTAACATTCCTTAACTTGTGGCAGAGGGTGATGTGCCTCTCTGAGCTGGAAAGGAGGTGTAATTGCCTGCCTCAGACTTCTTCATGGGTACAAAAGAAAGGGCAACTGCTTTGATATGGTGTGGTTATTTCAGTGCTCTAATAAAGCAAACTATGCAACCTCTCTGTTTCCTCGTTTAGTTTATTTGAACTCCTGCCTCATTATCGCTCCTGTCAGCAAACACAATCTCTCTGAAGAGTGCCCAGCTTATTCCTTGCCCTGAGCTGGTTCTGCAGTTCATGAGTAACCCCTCTCAGGTGTTTTCTTCCCAGCCAGAATTTTGCCTAAACAAGGAATATTTTGCACTTTGCTGCTGGCCATTCCCCAGCTGAGCTCTGGCACTGGCCCCATCCCACTGCAAAGCCCTGCAGGTGATGAGTGCACCTCTGAGGCTGACTCCCCCTCACTCACACATCTCCCACCTGGATTATTTCCATCTGCAGAGGGTTCCATGTTTGGGAATGTGCTGATATCACCACTCTGAGCATTTCTCAGGGAGTTACTTGCTGCCTGCAGGCTGCCAAGATGACTTACAAGTGCAAATACTCCTGGGTGCTCCTGAACCTCTCAAACTTGGTAACAGCATTCCTCAGCCTCAGTCAGAGGATGCCTTGATTTCTGAAGTAGAACACAGCCCTGGATCATCTTAATATTAACCCAAATGTTTCACTTCCTGGCTAAATTTGAGGTAGTTAAATCTATCTTCCAGCCTTGGTTTTTCACTTATTGCATGAGGAAGAGTGTACTGGGTTGGAAGCTTTTTTTAGCAGCCATTTCACAGAATAATCATGCTGTTTTACAAACCTATAAAAACTCCCTCTCCTTTCTCTCTAAACTCCTCCTTTTCCAGGCTGGAAACCTTCCCTGCTAATCCACACTTTATATTAAGGGCACCACATGAGTCACAAATTACACTGGCAGTCACACATCAGGGTCCTTTAAGCTTACAACCATCTGCATGAAGGGTGGGTTCATGCTCTGCAGCCCACAGAGAGTCACTGGGTTATTCCCAGGGGAAAATCAAGCCATATTAGCATCTCTTCCCTCTTCTCCACCTCCACTGAGAAGGAGGATTTTAACCTCCTGGCCTCCATGTGGGCCCTGCTGCTGGGGAGCAGCAAATACAGTCCCTGCTTGGCACAGAGCATCATCCCTCTCCTCCTTTTATCCCAGTTATAGACACAGCATTTTAGGGAAAAAAAATGGAGGTGCAGGTTTGGAGGAGAGTCACTTAAAATGACAGTGGATGCAGGATTTCAAAAGGGCTCAGTATTGGCCTAAACTGCTCCTCTTAAATAATAAAAAAAAAAATTTAAAAAAACCCCTATTGAAATCTCTGTAAAATATTCCATCTGACAAGATAAAGAGCAAAAGGATGTTAGGGGAAGAGCTCCGTGGCAGTGCAAGGGAAGGAAGGCTGTGGCTGGCTTGGCTGCTCAGGGCAATCACTGTTTTATACAAACATCTCCCATCAAGTGCAATCCCTTGGTGAACTCCCACGCTCGAGGTGCAGAGCAATATTCACGCTTGGTGGGATGCAAAAATGCACCCACTCAGAGCTGGAGTGGAGATAAAGAAAGGGATCTGTGTGTGTGTGCAGGCAGAGACAGAGGTTCTCTGTGTCTCTCCTCTGGCTGTGCTGAGCCAGTGCTCAGTGTGAGACAGGTGTGCTCCCCTGCCCCTCTCTTAGACATCCATTTCAGCTGATTTAAACTTTAAAGTCTATCTACGCTGAGGATGTTTGGTAAGATAAGGGGAGATTTCAATAAAGTGTGAGAGGGTTGATAAAAAAAGCAGAGCTTAGAAAAAACAACGTGAAAAAAAGAGTAGAGGACAAGAGAGGGGAGAAAAATTACGCCAAAGATGTGCAGTAAAAGCTTTAGTGAAATGATATTGCTGCCAGATTTTGGGGTTTTTTGTGGAGCTGATTTATGACATGCAGCTGCTTTTCTCTAACAGTGAATGTCTGCTTACCTCTCCTTGAATTTTCAACTGTGTTTAAATGTCTACAAAATGTGAAGCTTATCTACTGTATGTACAGTGTGATAGCTGTGTGTGTGCACAGCCCACAGCAGTTTGGTTTCAAAGACAGAATGATCTTTTTCCCAAAGCCAAGGACAATTGTATTTCAGCTTTCCTACTGGGAGGATAAGTAAATGGCAGAGCAAAGCAATTGTGTGCTTTAACCATTGGACTTCACTGCCCCATTCCTGCAGCACCTACTGTTTTTCCTCTGGGTTTGATCCAAATTTCCTTCTACTCAGTGTAAGGTTTCCCATGAGTTCAAGGTGAACTACATCAGGAAAGACAGAGCCAGTTCATAAACTGGGGCCTGGCCTGCTTGTACTCAAATTTAAAGGGCAGTGAATTCATGGGAAAAGCTCCCTGTTGACTCCAGAGGATTGTGGAACAGATGCAGACTCAAGCAAATAACTCCATAACCTGTGACAGCAAACACCCTGTTCCATCCATGCCTGTGTGAGGGGGAGAGAAAACATAACCTCTGGTTTTAGCATTCAGTTTGAATACATCCATGGTATCCTCCACAGCTCTTGCCAATATCAAGGCGGATAATGCAGGATTAAGCAAGAGCAGGAGTTGAAGAATCTTAAATTAATATTGGAATTTCAACTCTGTCTAGAGCACACTGTGTGTCTGACACTTTCAGGACCTCAGATCTTGGATAGCAAAGAATACACAAGACATCTTTTTGTGTTTTATTACAGGTCTCTTGAGTTCCCTCCTTAAGCAATCTCCAGTAGGCTGCTATTACCAACTTCCTGAGTAAATTCCAATAAAGTTGAGTGAAGATCTTCATTTTATCACAAATATTGGCAAGAATTAAACTTGGTTTTTTTCTCTCTTTTTTTTTTCTTTTTCCTATGTGCTGTTTTCCATGCAGCTCACAGGCAGTGATTGCATTGACAGAACTGCTCAACATCAATATGAGAATCAGGAAAGTATTACAGGATTAGTTACAGACAGCCAGAGCACCTCCAGACTGAATCAGCTTATTGGTTTAAACAGGTGAGAAAGGAAACCAAAAGAAACAAAATAAAGTGGGTTCCTTGCTCACTTCCAGCAAAACGAGGAAAATGACCCAAATGCAAAGAAGATAAAATTTGACATTCCATTTTTTATATATATACAGATCTTTTTAGTCACCTCTTTAGAAATATTAGCTTTGATTTCCAGCATCCCATAGGCTGGTGCTACAATCACACTGTCACATTCTCCAGACTGGGGATTTCACTTTCATACCTGCAGTGCAGTCTGAAAACGTGGGATGAGGTGTCCCAGGAATGTCAGGGAATCCCCCCCTGCTCCCACCACCCAGCTCTGCCAGGGGCACAGGCCAGAGCAGTGGGAACACTGAAAAGAAACAACCCCCCCCCACTGTTTTCATAAAATCCTATAAAAATTAAACACTCAGCTGTTCTTAATCCTTTTCACCCAGAGGAGAAAATAAAAGGACAAGTCAAGAGAAGTCAAATCTTTTAGGGCATACTTCCAGCTACACCTTTTCTCCCCAGAACATGAAGTAAGTCTTTAAACAACATCCTAAATCCGACTGCCTTTGTAGCAGCCCAGTAAGCCCCGTGGACAAATAGCAGATCTATTTTTGATATGACCTTAATAGTTAAATCCTGCCATTAGGTCCATGCACACAGCTCCCAGGGACATAGCAAGGCTTCCCCTTCATCTTGCAGTGCTGGTTTTGCTAATGATTAATATTCAGTTCTGTAAGCTTAATGAAGACATTGTTTCCACTTATCTACAGGTCAGATGGCAATTGCAAAGCAACTTAGTTGTTAGATGGCTGTGGATTCCCTGCTGATATGTCTGATTATTTATGCACAATGTGCATTTTTAATAGATGACCATATTAAATTATATACTGCTGCCTTATTATTTCATGATTTTTAATGGTTTTCAATTCTTTTTCTTTGTAAGAAAGAAGGAACAATGGCTCATGCTAATGGTGGACCTATGTACCACACCTGCATCTTTAAAATTATTGGAATTTCTTTCTAGAGGCACATCAAAGACCGATAGCTTGAAATTGTTGATTTTTATCATGGAAATAAAGATGAGAAATAAGATTGAGGCCTTTTTTTCTTTCCAAAGACAGGGATATTTTTCTTCTTTCTGAGCTATTCTGAGAGATCCAGCCAAAACCTCTCCCAGCCAGCCTCGTGCCCGGCTGAATTCCCTCCTGCACAAAGCTCCTTTGTGCCACTTCCACCCAGCTCCAGCCCTGAAATCTGATTTCCTCCAATACCACCAGGCAAACACATGCACTCCACACAGCTGCAGCCTCGGAGGGATGGGAAAACTTCTCCTGGGCTGCCAAAGAACAGTCGTGGTCCCCTTCCAGAGCAGAGCATGTGGCTTCAAGCAGGCAAAGCCCATCCGAGAGCGCTGCACAGAGCTGGGAGGGCAGGAGGAAAGGCACAAAGAGCCACAAAGCTGCTTTGAGGGAGTCTAAATCTGTGTCTGAGCTGTGGCTCCTTGACCTGCAGTCACACAGGCAGCCCCTGGCATGTGGCATTCAGCTTCTCCTCTGGGGACGCTGAGGTTTGAAAGGAGACCCAGCGAGAAGGGTCTGTGAATTGCAGGAGAATTTTCTCACTTCTTTATAAATGCAACTACTACTGAAACGTTATTCAACTAAAAATAACCAAGCCAGTTCTAGCTCCAAATGTGATCAGCCCATAAATAGTCGGATAAACTCCTTCCAGGCACATCATGTACTTGATTTCCATTTGCAACACGTACTAAAGCTCTGCCTATGCATAAGTAATGCCTACGGATGGGAGATGGTGAGTTTTCCTTCCTAAACAAACCACTCTCACCTTTCTGAGCAGAGACACGATGCTGCTTTTACACACCCTGTGATCTTTGCTGTCTGAGCACTGCAAGAGCCACTGTTGGTTTTGTAGAGGGGGATTTTAACACTGGAAACGCAGATTTCAAAAAGCAGTGTATGCTCACAGACAAAAGCAAGGCTGTGAGGAATTTATGGGGACCTTACATTTCCAGACCTGCTTAAAAGAAGTCCCATTTTCACCATGCTCATCAACTGTGTGTGTCTGAGGTGGCAAGGGAGAATCCAGAGCTCTTCATTTCCCTTCACCTTATTTTGCACTTCCAAGTCCTAACCCTGGGTTACAATCCAGAGGCACTTTGATGGATCACAGTTTAGATGCTATGATGTTAAGTTAAACAACAGTCTCATTCCACACTATAATTACTGCAAACAATTTCATTGTCTAAGGGGCGCTTTGCAAAGTTATGCATTACCTAATGCTGCTTCTGTCACTGTTCATCATATGAATATTCCTGTTACCTGCTGTGTCTGTGTGTGCCTGAAAGAATTGTGACATTTAAAATGGCATAATTTCCTGGGATGAACTGAAAATCAGCACAGCATGGCCTGCATTATTTATGTGCTGAGTCCTACAAATGGCAACGAAAATATTGTAGATTTCCTGGAAATAAATATATTCATTATCCTGAAGCCTTGTGCACAGTAGACTTTATGTCACTGAAAGAATTTAATTACTACCTGAAAACATCTTCATTTTGCTAGATTTGTAACAAAAATAGAATGTCTAGACACATTATAATCCAAAGACAAAAGACTCCTTAACCACCAAAAAATACCCCATGTTGATAAATGTAGAAACATGCCCTACTCTTGCTGCTAATCAGTAGAAAATTCTTAGCGTTTTTACAGCATGAGATAAATTGTAGATTGAGCCAACTGGGAATACTAATGACAGAAGCCATAAAATATTTTGTAACATCAATTATGACTAAAGGAAAAGGACTTGCACCATAGATCAGCAGAATATTTTGCAGCCGTGCTTCATTTAAGACTATGATTTCTGAACATGATTTGGGAGTTGATTTGCCAAGAAGAATGTTGAGGAATATATATTTGGCAGCTCTGCAACTGTGGTGCTTCTGCAATTCAGCTGTAGCTGCAGAATTACCTTTGATGGGAGGCCTGTGGAACCTGACAGATCACCAGACTCCAGCTGAGCTGTCCAAATCATACTGGATTTAATAATAAATGATCTGATTTTGGTCAGAGCCTTAGAATGTTATGTTACCATTCTAAAGGTTCAATCCTAAACTAAAAAGTCATCTGAGAACTGAAAAATCCTTTTGCTAAAACTCAGTTTTGTTTTTATGTGTTCCTTATTGTTATGGCCAGACCACGTCCCTGACCACGCTCCACAGTCAGATTCCAAGGAAATGCCAATTTCTGCTTTTTGACATGCAGGTCTTATCAGAGAAGGCCACTATTTTCTGCTTTACACTGTGTCACATAATTCAAAACATCTCTGTAACTTCACCAGCTTGTTTTTAAAAACCTACTTATAAGGATCCTTCCATCCTGTTGGAATTGCTATTTCAAAACCAGAGATGATAACCAGAGAAATAAATTGAAATGGGGACTGTGACAAGGAGAAAAGTTACATGGCAAAAAGGAAAAGCCAGGCTCATATTTTCTTCCCTTCTCCTTCTCCTTGACACAAAAACTATTTCCTTGCCCCAAAATAAACTAACCAGTAGATTCTGAATCAACAAATTTAAAAGCAGCCATTCTCCTCCTGGTGCAGAATAAATTCCTAATAGTTACACACCACAGGAAAATAACTTCCCACCCAGATACCACCTGCATTCCTCACACCAGCCTTGCTGCAGCTCTGCATTAAAAACAGACAATATTTGGTCACCAGGTGGTTAAATTAAATCTTCCCTCAACACAGAGGAGTTAGCCATGTTCAGCCTACAGTGTTCCAGGCAAATAATGCTTTGCTAATGATGTCTGCAGTTAGATGACAAATCAGGCTATTTAAATTGCCTCGGCACATACATCCTTTACAGGCAGGGTATCCAGGTAACCATCCTAGCATGGCTTCAAGGTGGGAGGGAGAAAGCAAGAGCTAATTTCTTCAGCTAGGTGGAAAATTAATCCTGAAGAGATCTGTCTGGCTTGTTATGGTCAATTTAAAGGGAAAAATGATTTTTTAAAAATTGTTTAAAAAGTATTTCTAAGGTATGCGGTTAGGCAAGAAAGGACAAAATGATTGTGTTGCAAAAATACAATAATGGCTGGTTTTGTTTCTGAAAGCAATTAAAAATATTTAAAGGCCCTCAATAGGAAGGTTTTCTGTGCTCTAATACATGTCAGCATCAGCATGCTTCAAATGCCAGGAAAATACCAGGGAGGAAGGTCAGATGCAGCAACCAAACACCTTTTTGTAAGTGTAATGTTAAATAAAAGATAAAATACTGGATTGTCTTGTTTTGTTTTCCCTGAAACAAGCTCAGCAGTATTTTCCACACCTGGTCAAGGAAATGTTATTGCTCCATTAGATGCTGCTGTGGCCCCAGTGATGTCTGTTGATGTCCTTGAGAACCTTTGAGAAGGTTTGGATCACCAGTGGTTTGTTTTGGGGGGACATGGGGGATGTGACAATGGGCCTCTGGCCTGGGCTGAGGCTTGTTGAGGGTCTCAGCTCCTTCTCTGCCCAGGAGCCACGTGGAGAGGCAGAGGGTGGGACAGGCTCCCAATCTCCACTCTGCTCTCCACTTTGGGTGGACATCCTACCTATTTTTAGGAAGGGGAAGGGGATTCCTTCAGCTGATTCACGCACAGAAATGCTGGGATGAGATGAGAGACCAGATTTTATTCCTCTGCAGGTCAGGAGGGCCACAGCATTTGCCCCACACACAAGAAAAGGGTGGCACAGGGACAGGCACAGGGACAGGCACAGGGACAGGCACAGGGACAGGCACAGGGACAGGGACAGGGACAGGGACAAGGACAGGGACAGGGACCCTCCGGCTGCCCCATCCCTTGGGGGCTCAGCCTGGATTCTGCCAGCTGGGCAGGCTTCTGCCACTTGCCAAGGCAAAGGAACCACTCACACCCTGGTGTTGCTCCTCTCGTGATGCAAACCAGATTTTAAGTGTTCGCTAAATCTACCAAACAGGCAAATACAAACAACTTCTGGTATCCCTTTCCTTGAAAACTATTTTGGAAAATATGACTCATTTACTTCTCTTCTAAACAGGAGAAGTAATATTTTCCAGCACTCCCTGAGGATGCATTTAACTGGAATCTAAGCCAGATGTAGAAACGTCTGCAAAGGTTTTCATTCCTTTCATTTAAAAAAGAGAAAAAAAAAGAAAGAAAAATTGTACAAGAAGAGTCAAAGTATTATTGGGTTTTAAAGCACTGCTGGTCTTTTGATTGCCCTTAAAATCAGAACAGATCACAAAGAAAACACAGCCTATGACCAGCTAGAGAAGGTCACATTGCAAAAGAATACAGGTGGTCTCATTTTTTAACAGTGAATGCAATAGAAGCACAAATCTTCAGCCACCAAACAGCATCTCCTGGCTTGGCAATTGCCACGTGTAATATCTGATGAACTCTGATGTCTCTCTGCTCAAGGATAAAATCCCAGCAGGCAGGGCTGTAGGAACAGCTACACAGTCAGAGGGGAAAAATCTTGTATTATTCCAGCAACCACTTATCTTATTCGCCAGAATTAAAACTTCTTCACAGACAAAAGTGGGGATGTTTTTTTTTCATCCCACAAGGCAATTTTAGATTTCTATAGAATCATTCAAAAGCAATTAAAATCCTGCTCCTGTTGATGGATTTGTATGCCTTGCTCACAGTGATGTCAGGCTTTGAAATTCAGGGCTGTTGAGTGTAGTTCTTTGGGGCTTTGGAGTCACTGCTGAGTGCCAGAAAATACATTCCTTAAGTTCACAGATATTAAATAGCTTTGGTAACACCAAAATAGTTTCAACACATGTAGCTTTTAAATCTAGAAGGCATTGCAATAAAGAATTGGTGCAATACCAGGCAATTCAATACATTTTTTAGGAGAAGGGAAAGATGAGAGAATCCAATAACATAATAAGTGTAAAATTAGCTAAGAGAGATCAGGGAGCTTTTCTAAACTGTCCTACTGCAAGAGTGGCAGGCTTACATTGCCAGGGAAAATAAATTTTAAAAAATCCTTCAAAAACAAGCAAGTAAACAACAGAAACTCAGGATCTACATAAAAATTATCCATAGTCCTCATCCATTTAAAGGTCTGTGTTATTTAAACCAGATAGTGAGCCTCCAACAGCAGTGTTTGCTTTGGCATCGTTTTGTATAACAAAGGAAATTGTTGTTAAAAATGTAATTCAGATGTCAGCAACAGGAGGCCTTTCCCAATTGCAGAGACACAAAATGGCAGGATTAATACTGCTGGGCCTGGGATTGTGTCAGAGGGATGAGCACTGATTTACAGCCCCGAATAAAAGGAGCCAGCCACGCCAAGAATAACGGGGCTCTGGGCACCTCCTGCAGTCAGGTACCACTCTGAGAAACTCTTGTTCCTGCCAAGGGATGCAGCACACAACAGCAAAGTGCAGGGTTGACAATGTTGGACACAGAGCCTTGCCAGAACATCAGTAAAGCACTGATCAGTGATTAGGACTATTGGCTTATCAGCACCACTGGTGTCTTACTGAGACTGGCATGGCCCCAAGAATCTGCTGTTTGTGGGCAAACAGGGCAATTTCTGTCCTTAGGCCACATTCAGACAACAGAGTCACTGCATTGTTGCTCCTTGAAAGGCAGATGCAGACAAAATGAGTGAAATAAAGCTATAATCATGCTGCTGCCTGACACGGGAGATTGCTGGCGGTCACCAGGCAGAACTGGCACAGGATATGGGCTGGCTCAAGGTGATGAGAGCAAAATAAAGACTTCAAGGACACCAGCAAAGCCCAGTTGAAGATCTGCCCCTTGTGCTGCTGTTATGGGTGCAGCTCAGCCCTTCAGCACAGTTTGGGGATGTAGAGCCATGGGGAGGGAGGGAATCAGGATGGAGCAAACAAGGAGAGCAGGGCTGGTTTCCTGTCTTAATTCTGGGCTTGTGTAGCATGACCACTCCAATAGGAGGGATGGGACATGTGGAACCTGTGTTATATCAGGGACAGACCCTTTATCCTTCACAGCATCACACCCTACACAGCAGGCAACAAGAGGAGCCTGAAAGGCAACAACCAATTCTTTAATTTTTTTTTCCATTTTCCTCTTCCTCTAAACTCCAAGTAATAGATACAAATAGCTGCTATCCTGCAAAACTTGTTTGAGCTGTGGCTGCCAAGAAATGAAGGCAGTTGATGGGGGCCTGTAAAAGGCTGTTCATTAGTCCTGCCTTCTTTATGAGCTTCTTCAGTCCCAAAGCCAGATGGGTGTGGGAATGAAGCAGAACAGGGGACTCCAGTGTTCAAAGAAATGACAGGATCCAGCCCTGCCAGGAATTCCTTCCCCATCCCTTCAGATTAGGGGGTTAATTAATAACAGTTAATTAATGACGTGTCAATCATCATGCTGTGCATGCCTGTGTGAGGAAAGCTGCCCCTCAGGGTGATGAACATTAAGGCCTTCCCTGGAGAAAGTCCTTGTGACAATTTCTGAAGCCTCGAAGAGGATGTTCTAATCCCTTTATCTCAGGATTCACTTCTCACAGGAAAGCACCTAGCAGAGGTAGTTAAAAAAAATAATTGCTATGCTGCTGCCTTCAAGGTGAGTCTCTGGAGGACACAGGATGGTGGCAGGTGCCAGCTGTCCCCAGTGGGGAGCTGGGCTGAAAGCATCTCAGAAACTGCCTTGTCCTCAGTGATGCAGCAGCAGGAGCCCAGGGCAGAATGTGGGGGTATTATCTCTGCTGTGAAACACCCCGTGCCCATGCCAGGCCCAGGGTAACCTCAGCAGGGCCAGGCATTTGGACAGGAGCCCCGAGGAGCTGCGCTGCCGCTCCCTCTGCCAGCGGAGCACGGCGGGCTCTCACTGCCAGGACTGCCAGCCCATCTGCTCACATGGCACGCTGCCCGCTCACAAGTTGTCAGACAATTTCACGGCTGCCAAAAGAACCTGGGCTTCAATAGGTGGCCTGGATATGCTGCAAAATCCATCTCCTCTGCCTGGCTGCCAACAGAGCAGGGCCTGTCTGTGCTCACAGCGCCCGGGGCTGCGGGCTGGCACTGCCCCTCCACGCTGCAGCACCAAAGCTCTGCCACCCTGCAGGCAAAGCATCAGTGCCCTGAGTGCTCCTGAAGCACAGAAAAACCAGCTTCTGCACCAAAAATACCCTGTGCAGGCCAAGATAACTTCAAGGCACCATGATACCATTGGGCACAAATCCTGACTCTTGGAAGCGAAGCACAAGCGGAGCAGAAATCCTCACGGCTCCCCACGGGCACTGACAAGTAGGTCAGGCAGAGCATAAAAGGGCAGGTTTTGGGCTAAAATCCCAGTTACACAGCTCCTGTACCTGAGAGGCTGCAAAAAAAATATATTGGAGCTGGCTCTGGAATAGGAAAATTAAGCAGGCAATGGGAAAAGCAGCCTCTGCCCTCCTGGTGGCACTGGGTCAAGCTGAAGGGACAGCTGCTGTCCCCACCTTTTCCAGGGCTGGCACAAACACTTCTTGCTGCACCCCTTCCTTCTACTGCCAACAACCCCCAGCCCCACATTTCAGTCCTCTGCAGAAAGCCAGGGTTTTGCTGTCAGCTGTCTGCCACTGTCAGCCCAGGAGGCAGAGCTGGCGCTGGAGCTGCAGCACTGCTCTCGCTCCTCTTGGCTGGGGCTCACCCAGGGCCCTGACACAAAACCCGGCTTGAAACATGAAAGGCTGAAAAATCTCTGTGTTTTATGCCTTGGGAATCAGATTTTCTGCCTAATAAACCCCCTAGAGAATCAGATGCAAAAGAGGTTTGTTTGAAAATTTTGGCTGTGTTATCTTAGAGTGGTGATTCAGACAGGCACAGAATACAGGGAAACACACACATGCTGGGTGAAAATTCCCTTCTTGTGTACCATGAGATGGACTCAAACTAAATACAAGTCAGTCATACTGGAAACCAAGGAAAATTATACCAATTATTGCCAGATTTCTCATTAAACCTACAGATTTAACACCTCCATTTCTTTCGCTGCTTGCTGCCAGCTAATCACAGCAGTTTAAAATCCACATACAGCCTGTGTGTAGCTGAGATCTGTGTGCAATATTTCTGCTGTTACAGGTCTCCATGGCCAGCCATATGTGTCCTCTGGCCAGGTGAACACCCTGGCATGAAGAATTTGGACTACCAATTAGCAAGGTTTACAAAAGGGCCTCGGAGTGCTAACAGGATCAGCTGGATGCTGCTGCTGAGAACAGTATCTGGCTTATGTGCTGGCTTGGGGTGTTTTATTATCCATAGCACATAATTCTGCACTTTAAGCTGCTTCTATTTACAACAGTTTTGCTGTCCCCCCGTTACTCTCCAGCTCCCACACATTTGCAGATGCTACTTACTCTATGTTTCTGCTACTTCTTCACATGCAAATGAGTCTTTCAGGCTTTCTCACTTTTGTTTACCCATATGCAGAACACTACAGCAGGGTGAAAAACTATAAATTAAGAAGAAAAGTACTAAGACTATTGAACTAGACACTGAAAAGGAAAAAAAAGAAACCCAGAAACTCAGAAACGTTCAGCTTGCCCTAAATCTGTGTTATTAACAGCTATTGTGGCTATTTGAAACACACTTTTTTTGTTGGTTTACAGCAGTGAGTCACCCACAGCACCATGCCAGGGGCATAATTTGGATTTGTGCTGTGCCCTCTCTCCTAAGCTTTGCCAAAACCTTCCTGTCTGGACCTGCAAGACACTGTTACTTTGGCTGTGGCTCTGTCCTACATGCCACACCATTTTGGCACTGTCACTGAGCACAGAACTGTGCTGCCTGAACCAGGGGCCTCTGGAGAAGCTGGACACGGGTCCTCAGTCCTACACTCGCTGTTTCATCAGATCCATTGCACTGCTGCTTATCTCCTGCCCCTTTGGATGGCCAGCAGCCCTAGCTCAAAACCCTGTAGAGATGCTGAGAGCTTAAATGAGCTGACAAACTTCAAAGAAAACTCAGTGCAAGTGGCCCAATCCCCATCTGCCTCCTCCAAAGCAGTGGTGATCCCCAGGGCTACCTCTGTGTGAGATAAAGACCAGGGGCAGAGAAAGAGCAATTTAGCTCCATAAAACATCCAAAAATAACTCCTCCCAAGGGGCAAGATGGGTACAGTGCAGCTCATCCTCAGGACAAAGCCGTGTGTGCTGCTCCAGAGAGAAAACAGCCTCAGCCTGTGGTTTACGCCACAAGCATTGCACAAATCATTTCCCCCTCCCTGAATTTCAGCCTCTGGAGTCTAGTTTAAGGATTATAAATTGTAGAGAAAGAGAGACAAATTCCCATGGAACGTTTCAGGGTAGCAGCCTCTGCATATCCCACTGAAAACACTGTGGACACATTTTTTTTGCTTAGATTTACTAGGATATCTTACCTCAGTGCTCCACCAGTCCCCCATGTGCCAAGCCCTGTTACTCAGCAGTAAATTACAGACTATGCATTTCATGCCAGCTCTTCCTTTTCTGCACCACTGATACATGGTAAACTGTGTGAAATAAGGAACTGAGGAGCTGAAGTGCCTCTCTGATTAAAAGACAAAGCCACAGGACTGCGCTCCTTGGTATGCAGAAAATTAAAGTGAAGAAGTGGCTTGATTAAAATCAGATGCTGAAGATGGTTCTTTCCTAATATACTGTGGTAATGTAAAAAAAAAAAAAAAAGTTAGCTGCTGCAATAACTGGCTTTTAAAGAAAAAATAAACACCAGCATGTCTTTGTTCCCAAAGACTAATTAGCAAGATTCTATGGGTACCTCGAAGGCAGCTAATCAAGCAGAGACAATTCTGTACTGTAAAATGTGACTGCAGGCTCAGGTCTCCCTTCAAACAGTGATAAGGGGCAGGTACAGGCAGCACCTGTGCCCATTTGTGTTGGTGTAAGACAAGGACAAAAATAGATATTGAGCATCCTGTTATCATCTGCCAGAACAGCCCAACAAATGAGCTGAGGAAAAATGCAAGGCTGGAAGGCTTTGCAAAAAAACCCAGAGACAGAAACTGTGGGGTTGGCATTTCTGTGAGCTGCAGAGCAAGGTCTCCTCTGTCAGGAGCTGAGGATGCCCTGGGGAGGTCAGGAGAGAGGGACTGGGGGGATAATTCACCTGCAGGGGTGGATGGCAGCTTCCCAGCGCTGGGAAGTGGATGGAGCTGAACCCCACGGAGACAGTGATATCCAGCAGAACAGCCCTGCTTTGTTGGAAGGAGGTTTGGTCCCTCCCACCCCTGGGACTCACACTGTGCAGTCCTGGTTTAGAGCAGATCCTGCCCTGCTCCAGGAGGGGATAATCCAGGGCAGCTCAGCTTGGGGCAGCACAACAGAGCTGCTGCCCAGAGAGGGAAGGAGCTTTATCTTCCCTTTCTGGCTGCTGGCACAGTGAAATCTGCTGTCACAGATCCCTGCAGATCCTAATCTGAATGGACAACCTTTGAGCTACCTGGACCTGCAGACATTGACTCTGGGGTCATTCCATAAACGTGTTTGCAGAATTCAAGAACAAATTGCTCCCGAGCTGGACGGGATTGATCAATATTCCAACCAGCAGAGGCTGAGCTGTGGCAAGGGGAAATGCAGAGCACAGTGGTGGACAGAGACTGGGTATCACTGCTGTCCAGGGTCATCAGTCAGCCTCAATCCTGATCCAGCTCCCCTTGAAGTCACCACAAATTTTCCAATCTGCATAAATGAGATTTGGACCAGAGGCACTGCTGAGTCCTGAAATACAATTTGCACTGAAATATTGAAGAAGTCTGATCTGATGAACAGGATTAGTTATAAAAGAGAAAAACAGTTCATGCATAATATACCAAAAGTTAAATATCTAAAACACTACACAGCATCCTCCACTGTCCTTATTTAGGAGCACATTCAGATCTCATGCACTTTAAATATCAAAGGATATAATTCATCCAGTTAACTCCAGACTTATTCCTGATATAAGTACAATCAAATGTGCCCATCAGTCTCATTCAGGTAAACATTTCAGCAGGGATTTGGCTGGCAAGGATTTGAATACCCTTAAAAAGCCCCAAATCTCATAGATGAGGTCCATAGAATATCTGATTACTGATTATTCCTTCCAGCAGCAATGAAAGCACTTCTTCTTCGTGATATAACGAGAGCATTCCTTGCAATTTTGAAATGCTCCTACATAACCCGAATGCTGGGATTGCCAGTTTCAACCTTTCCAAGCAGCTGATCCAACCCTAGGTCCCAGTAACCCACCCTGCAATAAGCAGTGATGGCACAGTAGCACTGCTCAGCTGAGGGACAAACCTCGGTGGCTGGGCTGTGCTTTGACCAGTGCCTGCCCAGCTGGGCTTCACACAGCACACTCCAGAGTGCCAAAGTGCTAATCCTGGAAGGCTCCTAGCCTGAGAGCAGCTACTGGATACACATCTCACTTCTCTAGCTGCTCAGAGAAAGCATTGCAATTTGATTTAATTGCTATGTTGACTTACAACAGTGTGTTTATACTGGATGCCTGCCAGCTCACACGTAACAGGTTGGCAAAACGTATTTCCTCAAAACAGCGTGAGATGCAGTGTAATAAGGAAAGCAATCTTCCAGCAGCCTCCATTCTGCAGCTCATTTCAACTCCTCTGACTGGGAAGCAGTGCCACCAGTGCAGAAGGATTGCACCACACTAATTGATATGATAATCAAGCCTGGAGGCTGCACTTCTCAGGTACAGCAGCCACAACTTCAGAAAGGGAATATAACTGTAGGAAATGAAAGTGATTAACAGCTGTTTGTATTACAGGGATTGTTTGCACTATTTAATATCCCTATCAAAAGATGCATTATTTGTTGAACAGTCCTAAAAGCAAATCAAGGAGAAACTTGAAGAACGTTGCTAATCCTTTGTCACTCTAAGTATGACATCTAAAAGCCAGTGAAAAGCTGTGCTTTGCCAATTGAAACAAAAATCACAGAATCATATACACATTTAAATTGGGAAAGACCCCTAAGACCATTGAGTCCAACTACTAACACAGCACTTCCAAGCCCAGATCCCAACTCAACCCCATCCCCAGGTGTCACATCCACACCCTGGGGCCAGTGTGAGCTTTCCTATGACCTTTGGCTGCTTGATCTCAGCCCAGTCTAACAGCACCCGTGTCTTTGAGCAGCTCCAGGAGCATTACAGACACCAAAAGTGGGTGTGCTTGTTTCAGTCCTGCAGAGAAGCAGTTTGCCCCAGACTGTGATCACCAGCCAGTTTTGTGGCTGGCACTGCAGGGTCAGGGCTCTGCTCCCATGGGCAGAATTATTTCCACAGCAGCAAGTTTCAGGAGGCACAGTGAGAGCCAGAGTTACAAATGACATGGTCAGCAGTGTTAGACCAGTTAATGAATGCCCCTGATTCAAGAGGACTGGATTTCACAACCCCAAAATCCTCTTCTGCCCTGCTATCCCCCTGATACTAATTGGCTCTACTTTATTTAAGGCTTTAACTGTAAACTTCATCTACTGGAAGAAACAGTCATGTGGCTCTTTCTAATCCTGTACTGTGACTTGTAAAATCAGAAGAAAAAAAAGAAGATGTTAAAAATACCAAGTCAAATCTAAAGTTGGAACAGAACTGGCTTTTATCTGTTCAGTCAAAACTGAGTTCACTAGATACAGTAGTATTTCTCTGAATGGAACAAATAAGCCTCAAAGATTTTATAATGAATACCCCTTGCACACATTTGTACAATGCAGTCTATAAAAATGGGAATGAGAGATGCAGTTTCTAAACACAGACCACAGGACACTTTTCTCACAACTCCAATAACAAGGTATAATTTTCTATCTGATCCTATTTGGCTTTTCCATAAGGAACTGTAAAAACCTCTCTCAAAATCCTGGCACCAGTGTGTGCAATAGGAATCCTAATGCTGGCTCTGCTGGAGCAGAATTTCCCTCTTCAAGAATAAAGCCTTGGGAGGAAAAAAATAGCATGTTGGTTTTGTGGCTGAGCCAGCTATTTAACTCCACGAGCCAGCAGAAACAAAGGGAAACCAAATAAAACTACAAAGCTACAAATGCTCCTTTTGGACAAGTGAACCAAAAGCCTTTTGACATTTATGGCTCTACCCATCCCTACCTGATAAGTCACACAGAAAGCTGCAACTGCAGATATCAGCAGTCACATAAATAAATTTTATTATGTTGTATGTACAATACTAGTACAGTTAGATACACTAATCATGGGAGGAGGGGAGGTTGGTATTTTTTTCCTGTCCCATATGGTAATAATTTTGTACGATTGAACAGTTATGAGCTAAATAAAAGTACACATTAACTCTGAGATACATTGCAAATACATTAAATCTTCCCTGGAGTTTTAGCAAATACGTGCTTTTTCTATCATGCATGTGGAATTAGTAAAGGAATCTACACTGGGCCATAGGATTTATAAATAGATTTGGCTTCCTCTGCAATACTTTATGGGCAATTATTTCAGAGATGAAGATGCAGAGCCATGGATAAATAAAATAATTGCAGCTGATCAGGCTTTATTTACTGCTATCACATTTCCCTGACTGCTACACTTCTGTCATTTGCTCCACTAGCCTGAATCAATGACCAGATGAAGAGCTGTCAGTTAATGTCAAACACAGAGCACAAAAGATGCCAAAGGCTGATTCTCGTTTCCCCATTTCCAAATTCTGCCTGGGCTTTTCTGGAGCTGGCTGGGTAAATTCAGTGTGGAATTGGGAGGCTGGGAAAGGGCAGAGCCAGTCAGATGAGTTCTGCAGTGTGTTCAGCAGTTTTCCAGGGAGCACATTTCGCTGTGGCTGCCCTGCAGAAGTCACTGCCAAAGGTCTGGAGAGCTCCCCTGCCATGAGCAGATGCCCAGCTGTGTCAGGGAAGGGCTGCCATGGTCTCCCCTGCCTGCTGCAATCCCACTCAAACAGGTATTAATTCAGTTTGGAAGAGGCTGAGTACAGCTATGTGTGGTAAAAAACAGCTTTCCAGGCAATTCCAGTGAACCAAACCCAAGCCTGTGACTGGCCTCATGTCTACATGATGCCCTCTGTGTACCCCACACCATGGAGCCTTCAGCAGTCGAGATCTCAGGATGGGAAACTCTGGATTGTCAGGATTCCTTGGGATCAGGCTTGAAATCCTCCACTCAGCCCTATCTAACAGTCGTGTTACCTGGGGTTCATGAAGGAGGTTGCTTGTCTGGAGAGGATTATCAAGTCATGAGGAAAAAGAAGTGTAGTTTCTGCTGCTTTGAAAAACCACAGAGCTGATAGGACTAAGTGAAACTTGTAGGATTCACCAAGTGGAGACAACCTGACTACCCACCAAAGCTTCCTTTAATGAGCCCATCTCAGATGCAGCCACCAGGATGACATTTTATGGCTCTCAAATTGAACTCCTTAGAAAAGAATTGTCTGCCAGCCCTGATGAGCAGAAATGTCTCTGAGCTATCTGCAGCCTCCTGTCCTAGGAAGGAACATCCAGCTTGGTGAGGCCTGGATAAAAAGGGCACCCTATAGAAAAGGGGAAACACAAGAAACATCATGGAAGCTGTAAAGGACCTTAAGAAGATCCTACAAGCATAAATCTCATAAATTTAAAGCCCTTTTTATTATTATTTTATTTAAATTTCATTCTAGGCTGCTTATTTCTATATAAAGAAACGATGCTGCAAACCTCTCCAAGAACTTCATCAACGAAAGTCCATAAGGTGGAGAAAGAGGCCAGTGGGACCAGATGCCAAAAGAGCTAGGAAGATTTATGCTAGCTGAGCATCTGGCTCCCTGTTATCAGAGGGAAGACAAATGCTTGCAAACACCCTTATTCCAAATCACTGATGTGTTCAGCCACACTCAGCACAAACTGCTCCTGGAAGGTGTGCTGCCTGGAAAAGCAGCTGCTGAGTGCTTCTTCCAGGGGTTTATACAGTGCAAAGAGCAGTGAGAAAAGAGGGTGTTGCTGCCCTTCAAATCAAGCCAAGGGAATGATTAAGACATCATCATTTTCTGTTATTGTTCTGGAGGGTGGTGGTAATTGCTTCCACACAGGAACGTGGCTGCACCTCCATTTTCATCCATCCTGTTGCTGAGGCTGTGCTTTGTACAGTGTTTTGATTTGACCTCATCAGCATTCCCAGAATTACAATGTCATGCCAATGATAAAGGCAGAGATTATCTGCATCTGAGGACATGCAGAAGGAGCATATCACACACTCTGTGAAGAGCCAGCAGTGCAAGCACCACTCTGCCAAGTACTCAAAGGCTGCCTGAATCCCCCCGGTTCTGGATTTTGCATGTGGGACTGGACATGATTAGGAATTGTGCCTACATGCATCCAACCTGCAGATTAAGGGGATGCACTGGTGATCTAAACCCTCAGGGAGAGCACAGGGAGAGGAAGGGCAGGTGCTGGAGCAGATGCTCTCTGCTACCACCTTCACTCTGAGTTGCCAGTATTGTCTGTGCTTCCTCCAGCCTCTCCCAGGCAGCCAGTGATCCACCAGAAGCGTGGAGAGATTTGTGTGCCATTTGGGAGATGACACAGAGTCATCTGAGCTTTGCACAAATGCCTTGTGCTCTCTGGAAGTTCACAGGATTTTCTTGTGATTCCCAGGACAGAGGCACAGACAGAGGGTTCCTGCTCAAACTTGGGTTGAAGGAAGGTCAGCCCAATTTTTTGACCCTGCTGGTAGTCAAATAAAATCAAGTCAAATCTGTACTTGTCTGAGGTCAATCTACAGCAAAATTGTGGGGAATCTCTCAGTCTCCAGCCAGCAGCTTCCCCCCTGAGCTGTGCTCCCTGCTGTGGCTCTAACACACTGCCAACACATATTCCAAACCACCCATCCTCAGATACTTTAGACTTCCATGGACCATCTTAGAGGAAATTAACTGAACTTCCCTACAGTGGGAACAAAATCTGGAAATGAATTTATGATTCCAGTGGTGCCTTGACACAGATACTGAACAGCTCCATTAAACATTATGCAGCCTTGAGTGTCTCTGCTAAACCCTCTACACCGAGCACAGAGTCATTTTCCTTCTCACAACACAAACACACAGGTCAGGATCCAGGAGTCTGTTTTGTATCTGAATAAATTCTCTCATTTCAATGGGATCCAGGCAGGCACAAATCAAGGCTGCACAATCCTAGTCCTTCCCCTCCTCTCCAGAGTCATTACCCTGCAGTACCACTCTTGGATAAACTCATTTTCACAGACTCAGCATAGACCCAAACCAAATGACTAATACAACTCTTTAATACAAACAACAATAAATCAACTGATTAAATTCTAATTTATCAGACAAATACTCTTTAGCTCTTCCCAAAGCTGTTCTGAATCATGTCTCTTCTCTGGCTGTGTTCCAGAGGAGCACTGACACCAGATAAAACTCAGACCTGTAGAAGAGGTTTACATGAGATAGAAATGCTGAAAACATCCTGTATTTATGATGGGAGATTTCACAGAGTGAATAACATTCCTGAGAAGACTGTAATGTCTCTGAAGCCTCCTCAGCATCTCTTCAAAGACCAGTCTAGCAGGACAAGGCACCAACAGACCCTGAAGCTCCAGGCTCAGGAACCAGACACATTAACCTTGGGAGATCCTACAGCAAACTTGTATCAGCTTAGAAAACGTCTATTTCACCATAATTCTACTTGAAATCACAAGCTTTTTTTACTTACTTCATTGGTTTAAACAATGCTTGTCCATAGTTCTGGAATGTCATGATCAGCTTCAGCTGGGTGCCTCCTGATTTCATTGCTGTGGGGGCAAAAAACACAAAGCAGCTTTAAAAAGAGACGTGGATCTGCTCACACTCAGTTTCCTTGACACAAATCCTATCTGTGTTTCTTTGTATCAGTTCAGCACGGTGGTATCAGAGCATCAAGCAGGGTGATCCCAACTGGACACCAGATTATTCAGCAGGGTACAGGGAAGGGCTTTGAGCTGCTGACCAGGACTAAACATGGATTGTAATTCCTGACACTTTTTTGCCTTTTTCTGGCCACCATGGGCTCCATAAGCACCCCAGATGAACAGGACCTATAGGAGCAGACCATTGTGGTCTTGTTTTCTCCATCTCTTATTGCTCTTGGATCACTTTTAACAAGGGACTCACACTGGAAAAGGAGATGAGGGTGCTTCCAAGGACAGCTGCACACCCCAGTGCACAGCAGACAGCTCCTCAATTAAAAGTATGAGCAGATACTGTAGCAATCTCTGATCTCTGCTGCCATTTTAATAACTGTTTCTGAGCAGTGGAGAGATGTAAATTCACCTCTCTGCACACTGGATATGTATCCAAGCCCAGGCATTAACTTCCAGGGACCCCAGGGTGGTTCATCCATGGGAGCAGAGCTGTGCAGAGCAGAAGGAGGGCAGGAGAGGACAGTGGAGGTGACCAGGACAGTGGCTTTGCTCATCTCCCAGCTGGGAGCTAATGGGAATTCAAGACTGGTCCTCGTTCAGACCATTCTGAAAAACTTTGACAATGTCATAGGAACAGCCAGATTATAGTGTTTTTAAAATTAGAAATTTTTTTTAAATATATAAGAATTCCTAAAAATGCATTTTACTTCATGATAAGGCTACTTAAAAAGATAAACATATATTACAGAAAACAGCTGCTTTTCTGCTGCCTCAATCAAAAGTGTCCTAATAAATGAAGTTACCTATAACCTGACTCCTAAATGCACCTCTGTGTTGGGAAGGCAGGCTGTGGCCAGCAGGGCTGTGGGGATGAGTCAGTCTTTTAAAGATGCTTTTTAGGAATCATCAGATAATCAATCCCTTTCTTTGCAGTTCTGGAAAAAATCTGTGTCAACTGGAGAACTACATGAACGTCAAGTTATCTTGCTCTGTAAATTCTGGCTGAGAGTTGCCCTTGTTCCACCTCTACAGCTTGTACATGTTTTTTCTCTAACCAATGCCATTAGCTACACATCTTTTTAATTACTCATCTCTCTGCCTTATCACTGATAGGTCATCAGCTCTCTTTCAGCACTTGTAACCTATATTTTTGCAACAAAATGCTATGCAAATCTGGTCAGTGTAATTACACTTCTCCTAGAATAAAATCCCTCCTGCCCTGCTGTTTTGCTGATCCCAGCCTTCTCTTGCCTTTCCACTTTATCCCAAAGGGAGAAATAAATAATTAGAAATTAAAGGGCATTAAACAATTTGCACTGACCAGGTAAAGCAGAAGCAGGGGGCTTTCCTGGATTAAACTCCCTCCCCTGTGCAGGACAGGTCATTTGATCTGCACCTGAGGGCAGGAGGAGCACGAGGCTTCTTCATGCCCAGCTCAGAGCCTGAGGACAACGAGAAGCAGAAACCTCCCAGTCCAAACCCTGCCTGTGGTGCCCTGGGACCATCTGTGCCACCTGGCAGCAGCCCTGGTTAGGGTGGGCAGCTGGAGCTGCCCTTGCCCCATGGCCACAGGGGCACAGGGCCAGGCACAGGGCAGTCCCCACCACTTGCCCTGCCCCAGGCCTGGCATTTCAACCATGGAATCACAAAATGGGCTGGGTTGGAAGGGACCTAACAGATCCACTAATCTAACCCCCCTTGACATCACAGCCATGCAAAGAAGAAAAAAAAGGGCTTTTCAGCACACCCTTGTCTAAGCACAGAGTTTCAGATGCTACAAGGACTGGTTTCTCAGCTAATTGAGGCCACTCAACAGATAATGATTTTGTTAGCAGCCAAACTCCACAGCGAGGATGTCATCACCAAGCAGGGAAATGTATGAGGATTAACAATTCAGAATAATTCTTCCATGAGACATAAAAGCCTGGTTCCCTGTCAGAAGGAACTGAGCTGAAGTAAGACAAAAGCCTCTCTCTTGTCTTTTTAGATCCATCTTATTGTATTGCCTTAATTGGTTGCAACAGCAGCCTCACCCCAACACAAGTTTTGCTGGCACAAGTTGTTCCTCCACTGCTGCTGGGAGCAAACTTTGGAACTCAGGAAACCAGAGGGGGACACTCTGGTTTTGTGTCCCATTGTGCTTTATGGCAGGGCATGGTGGAACCCCCGTGGATCATGGAAAACATCCCAGTGCCAGAGCTGCACCTTGGCTTTCCCCGTTATCCAGACTCCCGTGCAGCTATTCCCACCTGCTCTGCTCTTCCAGTGCCCAGGGTGTGCTGGCCAGGCTGGGGGGAGGCAAAGCCACCCTTCAAATCCAGGCTGCTCAGAGCCTGACATTGCCATCCCTAAGGGATGGGAACACCTAAGCTTGGACTGTTCTTCTAAGCTAGACAAGACCCTTGCTGTACCTGCAAACTAAGCAGCCTTGGAGCAGTCCTGGCTGCCCAAATTTTGGGGGTGGCAATGCCAGAGAAGAGCAGATCTCACTGGAGATGATCCACTTTAGGTCAGATCACTTCCCCTGTCCTAATTTAGCATCACATCTGCTCACTGGCTTCCCTCTCATTTTCTGAGCTGTGCTCCTCCCTTTCCTGCTCAGCCTTAGTTAAGCGTGTCCCTCTGGCCACTGTGGCCTGTCATCTTCCAGGGCTTTGTCCCAAACAAACACTGTTTGCTCATCTGGAGATGTCCTCATGCCTTCCTCTGCTGCCCACAGGCTCACTCCTGAAGGATGTGCAACCCCCAGAGGCAGCACATCCAATTTTCCAAGGAGTGGAGGATGCTGCACCATTGCAATCTGTCACATCTGTGATCAGAAGGTCCAGGGATTTTTACAAAAGCCTTGCAACATAAGGCTGTGCTGATTCCAAAGAAGGCACTAGTCACACTTCACACTCTAAATTCACTTTTTTTTTTTTTTTTTTTTTTTTTTTTTTTTTTTTTTTTTTTTTTTTTTAAGTATTTTAATATACTGTAACACCACAGGTCACAAACAGCTCTGTAAAGGATTTACAAACCTGCTGGCTCACAGCAGGTACTTCAAATCAAGTCTCACACAGCTCCTGGATGTACTGGCACACTGCTAAAAACAAATCCCAATGCCATCATTACTTTTCATCTTCAGGCAATTCAAAGCCTCTCTTTTCCCTCCAAAGTAGAAGGAAATGGAAAGCAGCATTAACCTTTCCTGTTAACTCAGTGTAAGGGCTCTAGGGTGTGATCAGAAATCTTCCTAACTTCAGGAGGCTTTGCAAAAAATTCCGAGATACCTTTTTGCTTGAATGTTTGGGATTAGAGTCTTGTCCAAAGATTAGTGAAATTGGTGGGATTCCTTCTGTTTTCCCTGACAGACTTTGGATCAAGCCTGCAAGAATCCCCACTCCATTTACATCCCTGAGCTGCTGCCATGGCCACCTGCTGCTTCCCTACCTTGTCACCTCAGCAACACCCTCAGGGTCCCCTCCTGAGCCCCAGAACCCATCCAGTACAAAAGCTGTCCCAGCTAGCAGCTCTCAGTCACCTTTCCAAGCTGGATGCTCCAGGGTTCCTGGCTGCTACTGGCAATGCTGCCCAGAGGGGTTTGACCCAAAGGGATTTGGAATTCCAACTGCTCTGGCTGTCCAGCTCCTCTGTTCTGCTCCCTGACAGCCCTGATCCCACCAGCCTGTCCAAACCATACGGTTTTCTGATGGAGAGAGAGGCAGAGTCCCAATAGGATCTCTGAACTTTCCCTGATTCTTTTGGTCAGCGTCCAACAAACATTTTAAAATGTATTTAATTATGCAGTGCTAATGCCTGTGAAGTGAGGCACACTCACAGCCTGGGATGCAGTTAACATCTGAAACACAGGATGCTCAGATCCATTTTGGATTCCTATTTATAGATCAAGCTTAAATCTAACATAAATATGTTGATTGGCTTTAACAAGAAATCCTCTACCCCAGGCTGGAGACATGGCCCTGTACAAGCTGTAAAGAACATATTCAAAAATAAATTCAAGCCCTCATCATCTCTTAGTTTGTCCTTGCTCAGCCAATTCTGCTAGCTGGTTTTTAAAGGACTTTTTGATTTAGTCAAGAAAGTAAAAGACTTCTGCAGGGGAAGAGATCTGTGAAATTACTCTAAGGCTTTGCTGTACATTTTAAGTCCCTTCCTTTCATCTGGAATTGTACATTAAATCAATCCGTTGACTCTTGGCAGATTCATTGTTTCCTTACAGAGTAAATCAAAGACGCTGCATCTCGTTGTTTTTCACAAGCTCTCAAAAGCACTTCTTCCTTTCCTTTGGATGAAATTTTCCCCATTTTCTTTAGAGCCAGAATTTATGTTCAATATTTGGCATCTTGTCTTTCCCTTTTCTCTTTTCTTTCCCTGCCTTGAAGCACAGTCCACCTCAGGTAATTGCAGCTTTTATTCCCAGTGTGAGTAATCTCAAACACTCGTTTTCTAATTACTGCCTGTACAAACTGAAGGCATCACAGATTCACAAATTACCTCAGTCAGGTAATGTTTCCAAACCTTCACATCCAGAAAACTTAAAGAATCAAAAAATAAGTCCCAGCTACTCAGAGGAATTACAAAGTCTATTCTGCTGACAGGGAATCTCCTCTGGACAGCAAGACCAAGCCCACAGTGCCCCTCCAGTGCACCATGCCAGAGCTGGTGTTAAACTGCTGATAGTGCTGCCACAATTATGCACAGACATCTTGTAAATATGCAAGAAAATAGCTAACTGTGGTTATTTATGCATGCAATAAGCAGCTACAAAAGGCAAAGGAAATGTGCAATTGCCTGTGCATGTGCTTCTGAAAACCAGGCTTCAGTGCTCAGTGGAAAAACAATTCTCTCTAGGCCCCTATTTATGGCAAGAGGAAATTTTCAGTGAATTAAAACAAATTAAGAGCTATCCCTTTATGCTGAGCAAAATGAATAGGAAATATGTGTATATATAGATGCAGGGCACAGAAAGATCCTCAGCCCAAGCCCGGGTAACCCTGTCCTTTTCCAGGCCAGCTCTAGGTGTCACTGTGGGATGGGATGCTCCTTCCCATCCGCGGATTTGTTCCATTTAAACTTTAACATCAAGAAAATGTCACCTTGGTGCTCCCTGCTCTTGGGAATTGCTGCTGTCACCGTTTTCATTTTAAAATACCTCTGCACATTACGGAGTGGTGTGAGTGGTTCTAGCAGATGTGGGGGATCAGCCTGGTCCCCCCTCTTACCCATAAATAATGCAGGGTGAGCAGAGAAATCACAGAGTGGCAAAGAATGCTGCTCTGCTGCAGTTTGGATCTAATTACTGAAGGTATCAGGCAAATCATCTAATTCTATTAGAGCCAAAGTAAATCTGAGCACTGTGAAGAAACTGGATAAAGCCATATCCCATTTCATCTAATGCATGTAACCCTGTATATTTAATTGTCCTGCTTGCTAAAAGAAGCCCGAACACCAAGCATTATCAAGGTCTCAATTTATTTTATACTCTTAACTGACATCTTTCCAGCTGCCTTTAAAAAAACCAAAAAAAACCCTCCAACCCAGCAAAAATTGACCATAAGGAAAAAAAAACCACGGCTAATTAGAAGATAAGCAGGAATATGCAAAGAATGTAACAGCCCTATAAATGTCCTTTGGTCAAATATATTACACTTTATTAATCAGCTTACATGCTTTTGAATCCCTCTGCTACTCTGCAGTAAAGCTGAAAACTGGCAGGAATTACTTTAAAACATGTATTTTTAAACACCCAAAGACTTTACAGTATAAAATAAGAGAAATTGCATTGTGCAAAAAATAATTTTAAAAAGAATATTAGCAATATTCTCTTTCTCTCTTTGCAAGATGAAAAAGCTCCTGAATCCCCACAGGGTCAGGCAGTGAATGCTAACACCAAAACTCAGATTCTGGCATCTCTGTATTGGCAAAAATCCCCTTCTATTTCCATATACTTGATTTTAGACTGGGATTTATGTGTAGGAATCATTCCCTGTCAGTTCCCATGGTGGCCAACAACAATACCAAACACACCTCATGGTTTAATTTATGGAAATTATCCTGATTCATTGGTGGAAACCATGGCTCTGTGTTTTTGTTAAGAGGCAGAAGAGGCCCTACCATGCTCTTAAGAGCCTTGTTCAAACATTAACAGAGACAATCCCAAAGGGAATTGCTAACAGCAGCCATAAATCCTCCTCTGTGGTCCCATGGCCCTTTCCCCCCATTGATCTGCAAGCTCTATCAAAATCAGAATTAATGGAAGCCCCATGATACATCTGTATGACACATTAGGTGAAATCATGGCCCCGAGGATGTAAGTGGCAAAAAGTTCCACTGACGTCACCAGGGTCAGGATTTCATTCCCATTTTTTATGATAATAATTTTTTGCTGCTGGGCCAACTGAAGCAGAGAGAGGTGAAGCCACGTGCCCAGAAGCACAAGTGAACACCAAGCCCAGAAGATCAAGTGATGAATGAGCACTAAACTACTATTTCTTGCTCCTGCCTCCCTTTTTTTCCCATCAGCTTCTATGTCTCCAATCCACCTCAGCCATCCCCCTGCTCTGCAGAAGGGACAGAGCCCATGGCTCGAGCACTGCTGGGTTTGCTGCAGACACTGCTCCCCTCCTGCACAGACAGTGCAGCTGAGCCCCGGAGTGCTGGGGAAGTGAGGAAAGATCAGCACTCAGCAGCCATGTGCACAAACTGCTACAGCCACTGCAAACCTTGTGCAAACCTCAAGAGATGGACATGGCTGGTTTGGGCATCATCTCTGCCCCTCTGGGGACAGCCTGGCCCCTGCCTGGCACTGCTGCTCTCTGCAGGGACAGGGAAGGGCACAGGCTGCATCTGTCCCTGCTCAGTGCATGTGCCCAAGGAGCAATGTGCACACACGTGTTACAAAGTGCTGGCTCAATCCCCACTTGTATGTGCCACTAATATTCCAAAAATTGGTGGGTATTGAGGGGCAAGGTCGGGAAAAGCAAGGGATATACCAGGGAGAAAATCACCCACGCTGTGTCCACACAGTGCCCTCGTCACCCTCCAGTGCAGACCAGAGGAGCACGGGCAGTCTGCTGCTACCTGCAGTGTCACCTCTGGGGAAGGGGAAACAATGGCTTAATGGGCAAACATGACCCGTGAATGAATCACTCAATCCAGACTTTTGGGGACACGAAACCCACCACAGCTTAATGAACAACCCCGTGTTCATCATCTTTCCTGAGCTGCAAGTCCACTGGACCCTTGAATCCAACACGTGGGTACCACAAACTGCTTTATTCAAAGTGCTGCTCCAGCAGAGCAGTGCACTGAGCACAGCCAAGGCACAGCAAGATTCACTGAGCTGCAGGTTTCCTGTGGCATCCTGCATTTTACACCTCCTCCATCCCAACCAGCTAAATCAGCCCACTCCTGATGACCAAGGATCTCCTTTATTCCTGCTCAGCAGCCGCCGTGATTCACACAATGGGAAATGTGAACCTTAGGGCTGCTTGAGCTATTCTTGCCCAGGCCATTTCCTGCTGAAGCCATGGGAATTTTTGCCTTGCAGGGTTAAAGACCTGCTGACCTCATCCCACAGTGCCGACACACCATCAGCACTTTCACAGAGCTCCTGCTATTTCATCCCTCTGAAAGGGACTTTGCAACTTCGTGGTCAGCACAAGTAACTCCATTTTCTGCCTGGTGGATGGAAACCACTGCCTGTGCTGCAACTCCCCGCCTCTGGAAACCACGGGGTGCGCACTTGTTTAGCACCCCAGGGCTTCCACCTAAGGCTGTGACATTCCTTTCCCAGTGCAGCTACGCAGCTAAATTCAAGAAGACACGCCTTGCCATCAAACAGCCCTGGAGAAAAGCCCCGAACGAGCGGTGTCACCTTGTTGAACCAGAGCCAAAGGCTGACACGGGCACATCGCTGTTGTGGATTTACAGGCAGAGTAAACAGAGCCGAGCCCTGCCCGGCAGGAGGCTGGCTCGCCCGGAGCTCCCTGCCGTGCCCGGGGAAGCTGCAGCTCCTGCAGGCGCACAGCCCGCGGTGCCGGATGCTCCCGCAGCCGCCGCAGCAGGGCTGCAGGGCAGCCTCTCCTTCCTTGGCACGGCAGGAGCTGCCAGGCACAGCCCTGGAAATAATGACCAGCCGGTAACACAGATCTAGCTGGTGCAAGGTGCTGGCTGCTTTCTGCCATCCTTTTTTTTTTTTTTTCTTTTTTTTTTTTTCATCATATTTATTTTAAACAACCGAGCAGGGGCACTTTCAGCCTCATTGTGACTAAAGGATCTCTGACACCAATGGGGTTTGCCCTTGCTGGCAGACTTGGCAATTATTCAGGTGATACAGAGCTGGCAATATATCTTTATGTTTAGCAGGGAAAATGAGCAGGGAAGTCGGAAAGCAAAGTTGCAGGGATGCTGGAGAGGAGCCATGCAAAATATTAATACTCAAACAGCAGAGAGATCTTGAGCAAAGAGCAAATAATGATAAAAGAGTAACATATATCCAAACATACCAACACTGGTTATCTTTTGGGAGACAAGGTCTTGTAGTAAAGCCTCAATTGCAGGATTATGTCTGGAATACAGCTCGTACCGATTAATGCCAATGTGGAATTTTAACCAGTTTGGGTAGGAGTCTATGGAGGTTTCTCCAGTTGGCAAAAATTCTTCATGATGATCTTCATTTTGCCTGCCACCAAAAAAAAATAATACAACAAAAACCCAATGTTGAGGAGAAAGAAATGATGTTCCAGTTTGTAACATGCATTAAGAAACAGGGCTTCAAAATGTGACAACTTGGAAAGGCAAAGCGCTGCAGAAGGGAGAGAGGTCCCAGGTTTCTCCCTGAACCAGGAGCCCCCACCTGGGGCTAATGGGGACATGGATTCTCACTTCCACCCCTCCTGCCTGATTTAACACCCATGAAAGTCGGGAGCAAAGCTCAGAGTGGCACCACTGGGCGCTGGCAGAGGCCCTTCTCCAGCAGAACCACAGAGCTCAAGTTCTATCTGCTGTTTAGGCTGCGTTATGTTGCACACAGCTTTTACAGGTCTGACCTGAACAACTGCATCATCCTGAACCTTTATTTAACAAGGATGTGGGGCAGGAAACCAAGAGTGCAGCAGAACCTGACCTGTGGTGCCCAATGCTCCCACTCCCTCCTCCTTCTTAAAGAGGAAGAATCTGAACTGGTTGCTAAAGAAGAACTGGCTGGTCTTGCCCCTTCCTGAGCAGTAGGAACCTACTACAGCAAAGAATTAATTAAAATGATCACTACCTTCTGAATTTCACTTTAGTTCTGTGAACTTTGGCTGCTGCCACTAAGGAAAATATGTACAACAGGCAGCTGCATTGTGGATATCAGCGTCGAATTCACTCTTCACCTACTGAACAGAATAACCCATATTTTTGATGCAGAGTTCTCTGTGTTTACAGTCATCTCCAGATGTTCAGGCATTTGTGACTTTTTTTTTCCTCTCTTTTTCTTTCAGAGAATCCAAAACTTTACAGGTTATTTCCCTTCACAGCCTGTTAGGATTATTAGATGGAAGGGGCCGGGACAATCCACATGCTCATGGGGCGGAAATCAGAATTATTTATCCTCTCTTTCTAAGGGTTTAGATCATGCTGGCTGCTCTGCAGCTTGACAGAGCTTTTGCACGGTACAATGCAGCTGTTTAAACATTACAATGTCACTGTGTTTGGAAGAGGGTGCTGTTGTATTAGACAACCCTTTTGATTTTTCAGTCATTGAATTTCTCAGCATTTCTTAGGAGCCAACAGGGCATACGATTCACAGAGGCAACTGACTGCTTTGAAGGCTGGGGAGCAGTGGAGGTGCAGGGCACTGGGAATTAATTGAGGATGAAAAATGTAGCTCAGATCAGATCCTGGAAGCGGAAATACCTGCCAGGATGAACGCCTTTGTGGTACTAGACCTTGCTTTCGAGAAAAGTTGATGTGTTACTGCCTGGCCTCACTGCTCAGCCCCTTCACCTCTGCGTGGGAGACCGGGAAGGTGCTGGAGGGGAAGGCTCGCTGTGAGCTCACCCTCTTCCTCACACCGTTCTTCTGGCAGCATCCTCCTCTGCTGCAGCAGAGATGGGGCACACCGACCCCTGGGCCTCAGCGCTCCCGTGCTCCCGTGTTTATTCTGTATTTCAGGGCATTCATTTTCCAAAGGAACACCACCGGGCGAGCCTGTGAGCGGCTTCTCTTTTTCCCAGTGACCCCGAAACGCTCCTCTGCCCACGACACCCTGAATCCCGCGTTACCCAGCGCAGGGCAGCGACCCGGGGGACGCGCCACGTCCCCACCCCGTCCCCGCGTTCCCCCCGCTCCCCGGCCACTCACCACTCGGGCTGCTCGGCCGCCCGCGGGTTGAACCTGATGTCGCTGTTGACATTGAAGAGGAGGTCGCCGTCGGCCAGCGGGGGCAGGGCGGCGCGGTACAGCGGGTGCTGGAAGAGCGCGGCCAGCGGGGCGGCGTTGCCGGCGGGGGGCGGCGGGCGCGGCGCCCCGGGGCCGATCAAGCGCCGCGCCCTCCCCGCCGCCGCCGCCGCCGCGCCCCCGCCGCCCGCGCCGCCCGCTCCGCCGCCCGCAGCCCGCTCCGCCGCCTCCCGCGACTGCGACGAGAGGTTGGAGGCCGGCTCGGCGCTGAAGTCCTGCAGGATCCGCAGCGTGTGCTTGCTGGGCCAGCGCGGCGCGGCGGCGCGGGGCGGCGCGGCGGCGGGCGGCGGGCAGGAGCAGCCCGGGCGGCCCTCGGCGCCGCGGCGCTCCAGGCGCGGCAGCAGGTCGATCATGATGTGCATGGTGCAGGCGACGAGGAACACCATCAGGATCAGCACCCGGAACTTGCGGACCAGGAGCATTTTCATGGCCGGGGCGGCTGATGAATTACCGGGGGAGGGAGGGGAGGCGGCGGACAGAGCCCGGGCGGGCGCGGGGCTGCCGGGCCCCCCCCGGGGCTCCGGCGGGCTCCTCTCGGGTCGGGAAGCGAGCGATCAAGTCAATAAAGTTACCTCCATAGGCGCCGAGAAATGAACAGGCTAAACCCGATAGGTCCTCATGTCTCAGTATCATCAAGAACTTGGGAGGGGGAGGGAAAAAAAAAAAAAAAGGGAAAAAATTTAAAAATAATTTAAAAAAAGGAGCGCCGGACCGAGCCTTTAAAATCAACAGGAAAACAATGCCAGCGGCATGGTAATATAGAAAGCCATCTGTTCACGATTTCTCCCTCTTTTTATTGCAGGGATCACAACAAACAGGGAAAACTGGCTCGTGGAGAGAAACCGACATCAGACACAGGCGCTGATTAAATAAAATTTAAAAAAATAATAAGGGGAGGAGGAGGGGGGAAGGAAAAATATTAAGAAAACCTGTGCGGAAAGGCGACAGAAGAAAAAAAATCATCCATAATATTTGTCCGTGCTGGAAACGCTGACTCCCTTCCCTTGGATTTGAGCAGTGATGCAGCAGAAGCGCTCCCCGCTCGCTCTTGCTCCTTCTCTTCTCTCAGACTCTTTAAGAACATTGGCTGGAAAATCATTTTCTTAGAGCGGTTCCAGTTTCTTCATCCATCGCGTCCAGTGCTTGGGAGAGATTAGTATGTTCAACTGAGATCGAGTCTGGGTGGCTGCTGTATCCGAGCTGGGCTTGTGCTTTGGCTTGGGTTGCTTTTTTTTGGCTGCAAAACTGTCTGATGGCACAACTGCAACATAAAGGTTAAATATGGCACAGAAAAAAAAAATAAAAAGAGGAGGGAGAAGGGAGGATTAGAGGAAAGAAACTAATATGAATCAGTAGAGGTTCTTTTTTAGCGAAGAGGTCTTTGATCTCTGCTGGGTCTTACAGATCTTTTAAAGAGAGAAAGGAAGAGAGAAGGGGGGAGAGAAGGGAAAAGCGGGGAGAGATCTTTGGCAGGTGCAGAGTGAAAACCTCTTTCAGCTACACTGAATTCTGGAGACTGGTTGGACTAGTAGCTCTGCAGCTCCAGCTTTCAGTGGGTGTGTTAAATATTATGAGCGAGCCATGATTCCTGCCTTCCTCACGTCATAGTTAGGAGATTGGCTAAATAAACGCTACAGTGATAGTAACAGGAAAACCTCAACCAAAAGAGCGTTTTTTTCCCTCCTCTCCTCCCTCCTTCCCACCCCCCCTTTTCATTCTACTGCAGCTCCAACTGGGGCAAGGAGAGGGCGTCTGTTCCACAAAGGTTTGGGGAAAAAAATATCAAGGGAAAAAAAAAAAGAAAAAAAGAAAAAAAAGAAAAGCGGTAGAGGAGAGAGGAATCTGCACCAGCACAGCATTTCCAAGCGGCAGCGCGGTGTGTGCCCGGGCTGGGATGGCGATTCTGCTCCGTCACTGCCCGGGCTGGCGAGCGGCACTGCCCGCTGCCCTCGCCCCGGCCCCGCAAGGTCAGCCCGGGAGCCTCGGGCTGCGCTCCCCGGAGCGGCGCTTCGGACTGACCGCGATCCCGCGGGCTGGGACAGCCCGGCAGGGGCTGCCCTCCCTCCTGCTGCCTTTCCTCCTTGCTGCCCACCCTCCTGCTGCCCTCCCTCCCTCCTGCCCTCCCTCCTGCCCACCCTCCTCCTGCCCACCCTCCTCCTGCCCTCCCCGCGCAGCTCGCCCCGTGCCTGCGTGGCCAGCGGGCTGATGGAAGTGGTGGCCCCGGGGCCACCCCGGGGGTGCTGCTGGCGCCTGGCTGAGAGTGGGGGCACTCTGGAGGAAGGAGCGAGCTGTTCCTGCTCCTTCAGGTGATCAGACAGGGATGCTCAGAGCTGCTGATTTCTGTCTCTGGGCAGAGCTGCCCCGGGTTCTCTGCTCCGCAGCAGGGCTCCAGTGGCTGTTGAGCTGGGCTATAGGAGGAGTGAGCAATAGAAAGTGCTTACTCCGACCCACCGCCACCTTTCCACAGAATCACCTCAATGCTGAATGCGGTGGTCCATTTTTTCCCTGCATTAAGCCACATTAAAATATTTCTTTTTCTCAAAAAGTCTTCCCCCACCCACCAGGCTCCATCCAGCACGGTTCCCTTGCTGGTACTCCTGCAGAGCCCTGTGCCCTGCACTCCTCTGAAGCACATCCATGCAGTGTCACACTGTCACTGTGTTTCACACAAGGGAAATCACTCAGTTTCCAGCAGAAAAAGAAGACTGATGAACAAAAAACAAAAAACAAAAAAACCCCCCAAACAAACAAAAAAAAAACAAACAAAAAACAAACAAACAAACAAAAAAACCCAACCCAAACAAATAAAAACAAACCAACCAAACAAACAAAAAACCCCCAACAAAACCAAAAACCCAAAAAAAAAAAAAAATCCCAAAACCCCAGAACAATAGGGCCATGATCCTATGGGCTGCTTTGCACCCCTGTGGAGAGACAAAACTTGCTCTCCTAGGGCAGCCTTGTAGTCCCAGGGTTCAGAGGTACCCCTGGATCCTTCAAGTACAGGTGTACCCAGTCACAGAAAAACATTTTTCTACAGAGTCAGAAGCAAAACTTTCTGTCTATTCCCACTTTTTTCATCAAGAGCAGCTTGGCCAGAGGCTGGCTACATGGCTGGTGGAGGAGGGCAGCAGAAGGCAGTGAGGGGTGAGTGCAGGGTACGTGGTTCCCTGCCTATCACTTATGTTACACGGTGCTGTGGGTTTTTAAGGAGTTCTGGGGGAGCTGTTTCTATCACTTCAAGTGAGGACAGATAATCTGACACGTTATCTCCTTTAGCAAGGCACAGTAGAGTTTGGAGGTTGCAAATTTTAGCTACATGGAGGTTTTTTTCCTTAGTGTTTGCCTTACTGAAACTGAGGTCTGTGGTGTTAGATGGGGTTGAAACTGAACAGATCTGAGAGAAAGCTGCAAATTACTTAAGTGAGTTCTTTCATTTAAAGTTGTTTGAATTTACTTTACAGTAAAAGAACATTGTGTCAAAGGTTGTAACTCCGTGTGTAAGAGTTACATAATGAAAGGGAGAGTGGCTTTGAAATATAATGCAAACAACTAGATGCGGTTAATTACATGAGGTGAATTTCAAAAGGTGAGAATGACCATATTGTGAACAACCAGTTCCTTGAAACAACAAGTTTTTGTTTTCATCGGTGTGACCTTTAGTACATACTGGCTATTTAGTTAAGTGTGGTTTCATCTAAATTGTGTCTGCCTGGAAACTGAATCTCCCTGTCCTCCAGGAGCTCTTTATTCCTTGAGCCTTTTAAACATTTGAGTTTTATCTAAGGATGTGAGATTGGTAGATGTATTCTCTTCTGTAACTGACCTTTGTGGACAAGTTTTGCGTGGACTGAAGTGCCCCAGAGATGTGAATGAAAGAGAGCTGTCTCTGCATTTATTTCTCAGCTTCAGTATCCACAAATGCCTTTAGCCACTGGTTGGTCACCTGTGATCTGAGATGCACTGGCCATTTGGTGAGCTCTGACAGAGAGTGAGCTTGTAGCTTTGCTCTGGACTGCGGGAAATGCATAATTCTTTGTTTCCTGAGCCTTTGTCCTCTGTCCTGAGGGCTGGTAATGATCAGCAGTGTGGTACAGCCCCTCCGTGCCTCTGAACTGTGCTGACTGGTGAAGCCAAGGGTTGAAATACCTCCCCTGCAGCCCCCCAAAGTTCCTATGCTAGCTCAGATCCTAGAGGGCTTTGGAGGAATATTTCAGGGACAAGGCAAAAGATTCCAAAAAGAGGCTCTAACCCTCAGATATAGTCCAAGACATTTATTCCAGATGGTTTCCAGGGGGGAAAGAGAAAGAATGAGGAAGAACAGGGCTTTATGTAGTCTCCTTCTAAGAAGAGATAGTTGGGACTCAGCCAATAGGGGCAGAAAGGGGAGGAAGGGTTAAACTGCATGGTTACAGACTCCTGGGCTCTCTGGGGAGGGACAAACCATTCCCCAGAGAAATACAACAAAGGGTGTGAAGCCAGAGCTTGGCTGGCTCTTCCCAAAGCCCTGCGGGCTCCCCCTGTAGCCCATCCCACAAGGGGGATACCAGCCTACAACTTTTCTCGTGGACCTTTCCCATGAGCAGGTGCCAGAGCCCTGCTCTTGTCCTGGAGTCACTGTGCCTTGGGTGTGAGTGAGGGGCCCCTCTCGCCTCTCTAATCATCACTTTGGGAACACAAAATTAGTGCCAACCTCACACTTGCATCCCTGCTGGTGCCCCGTGGGGCTGGCAGGGAGTCTGCTGTTCTGGCCAGGGGATGGGAACTGGAGGATCTGCTGGCTTGGGAGGGCTGGGGTGGCTTCTGGTCAGGAAACCAGGGATTGTGGAGGTGTGAAACCACTGGGAGAGGCCGGAGCTGGGCTGCAGGTCAAGATAGCCTGGAAATTGGGTGGCAGGCAGGCTCAGGGACTGGCTCTAAGGTGCTGCAAGGCCAGTGCAGCTTCCCAGGACAACCTCATTGCTGGCCCTGGGCAAGTGTGAGCTTGGTGCAGGAGAGTTTCTGCTTGTGCTGAGATCTGGGTGTTGTGTGATCCACCCCTGCCAGGGAAGGGTTCCCTTTTTCTGCTGCAAGAGAAGAAATGGGGATTTGTGTTCAGCCAGCTGGATTTCAGCCTTACATCCCTGTCCATGTACTGTGAGGCCCTGGCCTCTTCCCTTTCAGTGCAATGTTTGCATGCAAGTTTCCTCCTCTGGCTTCAGATGTTTGCCTTCAAGACTTGATAAAAACCCCAAAATTCTTTGATAACTGCTGGTAATTGTTCAAGCAGTCTTTTAGGTACCAAACTTGTTTGCACAGAGCCATGGGGTCTTTGTAATCATGCCTGATTTGGGCAGTTGTTAGTTGGAAGTAGAAGACAGTTGTTTATTGTTTAACTTTCCAAGTTAACTTGGTCTTAGTAAGGAATATTTAAATATTTCTCCTTAACTAAACTCTACACTTTCATATGGAATTCCAGTATGTGGCAAAGAGCTTTTTATTTCTGCTGTGCTGTGTGTTGGACCAGCATTACCCCTGTAATTGCTGGCATTATGTAAACAAGAAAATAATCAGTTCTTAATGGAATATTATGACATCAATAAGTCATTGCATACAGCTCATTTCAATAATATAAATGAAATCAAGTCACTTACATCAACCCTTTATTTTATTTTTGGTCACTGAATTAAAATCTTTCCTTTATTGAGGTACTTGAATGTTATTGGGAATTTCACATTGAATTGCTACAATCACAAGCCAGGATTGCTTTGGATCTAACAGGCTTTTTAATTTGGTATTACAAATTGGCACTCGGCACTTCTTTGTGTGTTCTACCTTTGCTTTTATTTGATAATACAATCAAGAATTCACGAGGGGTTATTGTTATACGTCCTGGCATTTCTTCATTGTTTTGTGCACGAATTAATAACTTATCTGCTGCTGAAATCTGCATAGATGTTTATTTTCCCCATTTTTGTCTGCCTGCCTCACTGAGCAGCAATGGTCAGTGTACCTGCTAGTGTATTCAGGTAAATAAATGAAGCATGGTTTGGGGTGAATAAACACACCCAGCTATTATTTTCTGTTCTAACGGTTTACAGCCTGCTGATGTAAAGCCTGAATGCAGCAGGGCAAGCTGTAAGTCAGGCCTGATTGCACATTTTGAATCAGTGTAATATTTTTATTGTTACTTCTAATGGAAAAATGGATTTTGCTTTCCGAGAGCCTCCGTCTATGATGCTGGAAGTCCTGAGGGCATCACATGCCCTGCCTGGCCCCTGTGGCCATCCTGCCCTGGGTCCTCTTCCTGCTCTCCCTCTCCTTCCTCCCTCTGAAGATTCATGTGCTGACCTAATTTATTGGTGCTTTGCCTTATAAACACAGATCACACTGGCACTCTAATGGGTACTGCATATTAACCTCCCACACTGCCAAAATCACTTTTATTGCTGAGGAATGCACTTGGTGCTGAACAGGAGGTGACTCCATAAGCTTGATTTCACTGTCAGCTTCTTCTGTGTATGAAGAATCAGCAACACATGCTTCAAGTGGTGTGCTGGTATTTTTTTCAATAATGCATGCTAATGTTCTTTTGGCTGCTTTCTGGCCCAGGGTTTTGTTGGGTATTTGGTATTTTTTTTTAATGAATCTTGGCCAAATCTCCACTCCCAAATCCTAGAGGCAGTGTGGCCACCCGCTCCTTCCCATGGTGGCTTTGCTAAGGTTGCCTGAAGGGGCACTGAGCTGCAAGCTGGAGCTAAATAGTGCTGAAAGGAGGGACTGGTCCTGTCAGATCATCAGGGCTCTGTGTGGAAACACATCACCAGCCTCAGCTGCTTGCAGAAAGCCAAAGCTTCCAGCTCCAGACTTTTCCTTTAGAGTGTTCCCATTCTTTAGTTTGGGATGCAATATTCTGGATGATCTAAATCCCCAGGGATTTCTTGATCAACCTGTTGAAAACACTGAGCTGGGTATTTTATTAAGGCAGTGGAACAGGAGGGGTTTTTTCCCTGCCTATTTGTTACTCCTCAGCTGTTGCTGCTGCAGATCAAGGGTTGGCTCCTCAGCTGGTATCAGCTGGCCCTGGTTTCAATGAAATGCCATCTAACTATATCAGCTGAGGATCTGGGCCACAATGCTTAATTCTTCCAGTGTTTGGAACAAAGAGCTGCCTGGCCATGCAAGAACAACATTCTTGTTGTTGCTGGAGTGATGGGGTTGGGCCTGGGGAGGGATCATATTTGCTGTAGGCATTCCAGTGGAGGAGTGATCCTGCATATAGCTACATTACAGAGGGGCTGAGAAATCACCTTCCTCAGTGGTAGGATATATAGGATTATAAAGAGAATTAGTTGTCAGGAGGTTGTGTTCTTATCTAAAAATTATCCTTGAGTCCAAGTCAAAACAAATTATCTTGATGTGCATGACATAAGAGCATGCACTGCTTGAGTTATCATAATTTCATCTTCTTATAGTAACTAATTCCTCTAAAAATAATTGTGATCCAACAGCCTGGGTTCCTTGTGGACTTTCTGAGTTAGTGCATGAATCTTTGTAAAGCATAGAAAACACGGCTTGCTAAATTACACATAAAATAATATTGCAGTTTCAGTGAAATTGAAGAAGCTACCTGATTTATGCCAGGAAAAAAATGCATCCTGATGCTAAAACAAGGTGTAGCTACACATGCACACAGAAAGCTTCTACTTACTGCAGTGTGTAGTCACACACGGACCCATTTGAGTGCACAAAAAACCATGAACAGCCTAATTGTATACTGAAGAATCTCTTCTGGGAATTCTTTTTTAGTTTCTTAGCCTTATTTTGATGTGTATGGATGTTTTGACATCTCAACTTGAGCTTTTCTCCTCTTGGATGGCTAATTTTTCAATCAGATCATTAAAAAAAAAAACCACCTGAGAAATTGAGAGCAAACCATAAGCTATTTTAAGCGTGTGACAGCCTGAAATAGAAATTAAAATACTAATAGAAACCCTCACGGGAGAGTCTTACAACCAGGCAGTGTATCCTAACAGGCTGTGAATTACCCTGCCCCTGGGAGACACCAGGATTCTCCCCATGCTCCTTGCCAACATGATCCTGAAAAGTTGCTTCAGTTCTGTCTCCTTGTCTGATGGGAAGGATACCCTGGAGAATGTTGAGATCTATTAATAAAAACCACTAGAGGAGGGAAAAGGTGGCATTTTAGGTCTTGCTTCTTTGGAGAATAATTCATACTTCTGGCTTTAACCTTATGAGAAATTCAGAATCCTGAAAATATTCCTGATAGGGAGGTCTGAAACACTGGGACTTGGGGTGAGTCCTTGACTCATGAAACCCCTTAGACAGAGTCCTTATTTCTGACTCATGAAATTCCTTATGACTCATGAAACCCCTTAGACAGAGTCTTTATTTCGTGGCTTGGTGGGAGCCTCCTTTCTGAAGAACTGCCCCTTGCCCTGTGGTTTGGGGCTCTCCTTGTCCCTTCTGCCATGGCACTGCCACTGCTGCTGTCACCCTGCAGCTGCTCCAGTGCCAGCCTGAGCAGCTCCTGCCACACAGCCCTGAGCTCAGAATTAACCCCTTCCAGCCTGAATCAGGTGGGCCCAGGGCTGGCCTGGCCTTGATGAAGATGTGGGAGTCTGCTGTTGTTTGCCAGTTGAGGTGGTGATGCCTTGGGATCTCCCTCCCTCCCTCCCTTCCCATCAGCAGGATGGGCTTTCCTGGAACTGTTTTGTTGTCAGTGATTTCTGCACTTCTAGTTCTGATTTGGTTTTGTTTCCCTAAAGGGTTTTCTTTTTAAATACTGTTTCACTTTCTGCATTGTTCTTTTTGATATGTTGCAATAGTAAGTTTTAGTGATTAGATGTGGCTATTTTGCATTTTCTGTTGAAGGTTGGAGGTGTGCAGCCCTCTTGGTAAAGCAGCTATGCTGTTATGGAGCAGGGATGCTGCATGGGCTTGGGAATGTGTCAGGGTGCTGGGGGCAAGTTTGTTTTCTGTATCCATTTTTTCTTGTCAGGCCTTGGGCTTTTCCAAGGCATGGATTCAAAAACACTTGAGACAATTTAGGTACCTGAGCTGGAGGCATAATTGCCATAGACTCCCTTGTAAATCAGACCTGATTGCCTTTGGGCTTGTCATTTAGCTGAGAGACCAACATGATTTTCCATGTATAGGCTGGAGTAATAAGATTTGATTGATGTGCTGTGTCTCTTCAGAGAGGGCTGCTTTGGGGCAGAGTTCTGTGTTCTGAGTTTGTACAGAGCCTGCAGGAAGCGAGCTGTGTCCTCAGGTGAGACACAGGTTGGGAGGAGGGTGGGGATAATATCCACACACAGCAGCTGTAATGCAGTGAAAGGAGCTGCTCACTTACCCTCACTGCTGGAAGATGAAACTCCAGGCAGCTGCCAAGAAATGTGTCAAGGTTGTGACTCTCAGGTGGGCTGGAAGCACGAATGTCAGACGTGCAAAGTGAAAGTGGTTCCCAGTGCAGGCTTTGTCCTTGCTGGGTGCTTTGAAGATTGAGGTAACTTAAAAAGAAAGGGGAAAAAAAGGTTTCCATGGAAATTTTTGAAGCTAGAGGAGTGAATATTGGTGTTCGCTTTGTTCAGTGTTCTTCACAGCTGATAGAAGCCTCAGTGTAAATGGACTTAACTGCTGAGTGACCTTTGGCAAAGCCAGATAGGAAGTCTTTGTTGTTGTTGTCAGTGATGGTAATTTCCTTTTTTTCAAGGTAAGAAGTCTTTTTCAGTGTGGTGATTCACTAGTTTTAACTGGAACTTTGAGACAGAGACGTGGTGACAAGATAGTGATTGCAGTGAGTAACAAGGCTCAGTCAATTATTGACCAGCCCATCTCAGCACCTTTGTTTTCCTTGCTGACAAAATATCACAACCTTTATACAAAGAGCTGAGCCGGCAGGAACCCAGCATTGCTCATTCTGGATGTCACTGTGAGAAATGAACATTCTCTCGTTATAAAGTGAATTGAATCCTCTTCTTACAAAGTTTCTTCCCATTATCTTTTGGATTAGCACTCTGTACATGGCTGTCTGCTCTGATTTCTGTCCTTTCTCATAGGAAAGCATGCAGAAGAGGTAAAAGCCAATGCAGTGGCTGTTTTCTGAAATATTTTACAAGGCACCCTGGCACAGCCACCTAGAGCAGGGCTAGGATGGCCCAGATCTCATCTGGAACCCTTCAGACACGGCTGCCATACACAAAATGCTGATGTGCTGACTCATATTCCTGAATCCTCCTTCAGGAGGCATATCTGCTATTGCCCTGGAGCTAATCATTCCAAGAGCTCATGGGCTTTGTAGTGACAGTGGCTGCAAAGCTCTGCTGTGCTCAGATTTTGTGGTGCAAAGGTGTGCAGCTCCCTTTCTCTTTTCCAGGTCTTCTCAAATATAGGTTGTACCCTTCTGGCTGGTTAGCCAAGGTGCAGGGATGGGACTTTTCTGTGCATTTTGCACAGGTGTTACTCCATTCAGCACTGGTGTAGCTCCGAAAAAGGGTTAATACTCGAGATCCCTGAAGGGGCAGTGCCATGGCTCAAAGCTTTTTCCTTGATGTGACAGGAAGAGGCTTTTTCAGCTGGATTTGATTCCCTCAGCTTGAGGTGAGCCAGCAAAACCTGTCTGGCCTCCTCATTTGCTCACTGAAACCAACAGAAGTTTGATATTCAAGGACTGAACAGATTGAAGTGAGAGGCTGGTGAAGCCCTTGCACATAATTCCATAACCAGGAGCAGAGGCCCTGCTCAGTGAATAACACCATAAATGTGAGCAGAGTTCCCACCATAAATGTGAGCAGAGTTCCCTCCCAGCCCCTAATGATCATCACTCTGCTGGACTAAGTTCTGCAACACTCAAATGAATGATGCTGGAGAACTTTATGTAAGGCCACAGATGAGTTTTGCTCATTATCCACTTTAGAATTCCAGTCTACAAATAGAGTTGAGGCGGGCAAGTCAAGTTCTAGGGGTAATAAAGTGAAAATTAAATTTAGTAGTTACAGCGTGCAGTGATGCAATAAGGTTCCTGGCATCTGATTGCTTCTGTCCCACAGGTAAATAAGCCAAAAAGAAAAATAAAAGTTGCATGAAGAGCAAAGTAGCAGCAAATTCAAAAATGTATCAAAGACAGCACATGGAAACTCTCAGAGTTTACAAAAAAAACTTTTGAGAAAAAACCCCAAATTAAGAGAATAAAGATCAAAGAAAAGACAAAAGGAAATAGGGAAAAATAAATTAAAGAACAAAATTATGAAGCAAAAGAGCAAAATGTTTTATACAGAAGGACTGAAAATGAAGGACACAGAAAAATAATGAAACCAGGGAATGGCAAATGGTGAGGTGCAGCTCGGAGTATCCTTTGCGTAGGCATTCGTAGTGCAATACGAACACTTCCTTTACAATTCTGATTTTCTTTTCTTTTATTGTTTCTCAACCCAGAAAAGATAATTATAAGGTCCTTCTAATAATAATTAGAGGTGGGCTGTGCCTTCTGCCTCTGGGATGTCAGGAACAGCGCTGGGGTGGCCAGGACCTGCCTGGGTGCTTTGCACCCCTGGCAGAGGTGGGTGGGGGCTGCAGGTGGCAAAGGGCAGAGCACTGGGGAGTGCTGGAGTTTGGGTGGGACTTGGAGGTGCTCCTGACAGAGGGGTGAAGGCTTGTGGAGGACGGGGAGGAGTCTGTGATGGAGTCTGACAATGTGTGACTGCTCCCATCTGCTGCCTGGGGAGCACGAAGAGCTCCTGCAGTCCACAGGGTGCTTTATGCACTAAGGAAGATGCCACTTCCCAGAGCCTTGTCGTGGGGCTGTTAGCTGGAAACTCGATGTGGAGATCAGCATAGAAATTAGGGTCAAAATGTCCCCACGTGCCCCCCTGCACTGCTGCTCAGGGCACAGCAGCCCCAGGCAAGGGCTGAGGCTGCTCTGGGGGTGTGGCAGATGCCCAAGCACACTCCAGGGTGATCCCATTACAGAGGCAGCACAAAAGTTTCAGTGTTTAATCACTCAATTTTCCACCTGTTTGGTATTACAAACCTCTGGCAAAATGAAGTGGTCCTTGTGTCTCATGGGTCCAGCCAGACCCAAAATATTTCCCTTATAAAGGAACCTTCCCCTCCAAACTTGATCTGGCATTTTGGTTTATCCTCAGAAGGGAGACATTGACATTGCTGCAAAACAGTTCAGAGTTCACTTTTATTTGCACTGAAATACAAATAGTCTGTGGTGAATTGACCCTAGATGGACACCAGGTACCCACCAGAACTGCTCTATCAGCTGGACAGGGGAGACAAAATATAACAAAAATATAACAACAGGCTTGAGGGCTGAGATAGGGGCAGGGAGAGATTAATCAGCAGTTACTGTTACAGGCAAACTAGTCTCAACTTGGGTAAACAAGTTTGATTTTTTGCCAGTCAAATCAGAGGAGGATAATGAGAAATGAAATCAAATCTTTGAAAATGCCTTCTTTTGGTTCCGTTCTTCCCAGGCTCAACTTCACTTGTGTTTTCTCTACCTGCTGCCCCAAAGGGGCACAGGGGGACAGGGAATTCTCTGGGAAGTCTCTGCTCTGAGCAGGAGCACCTCTTGCCCCTCCCTCACCCTCCTGGGTGTCTGCAGGGTTGCTGCTCTTGTGTAGCCTCTTCTCTCCTGGCTGCAGTTGGAGTTTTTGGGGTTATTCCCCTTCTCAGACAGATGTCCCAGAGATGCCCTGCTGCTGCTGGGCTCAGTGACAGGTCCCTCTTGGCGCTGGCTGGCATTGGCTGGGCACAGGGGAAGCTTCTGCCAGCTTCTCACTGAAGCCACCTCTGTAGCCCCCCTCTGTACCCAAACCTTGCCATGCTAAATGAATATATAACTCTACCCCAGAGGGAAATGCTGGCAGTTTGTGTGCCCTGGAGCCTCTTTTGCACCATTAAATTTATGGAGGCCATGCTCTGGTGCAGCAGCTCATCTGCCCCTGCTGTGGCAGCAGGAGATGGGGGAAGACAGCAAATGTGCTCCTGGCTGGACCCCACAGGAGGTGCCAAATGAAGGAATTTTGTTCTTCACTTGCTGGCACCTGACAGCCAGGAAGGGCTGAGGAGCAAACTGCAGTAAAGGAGAGTGAGAAGAGAAAAAAGGAATGAGCTTTAGAGAGGGGAGAGACACAGCAGTGGCAGTCACCTCTGAAGCCTTTTAGTAGGAAATCCCTTTTCTATTTTTCCCCTTTTCTGTGCTCTCCAGACCCCAGCATTCGGAGGGCAGGGGCTGACTGCTGCCAGCTGGATCCTCCAGAGGTGCCATTCTTTCAGCTTGGGCAGCCCAATGCCAACAGTGGGAAAAGTTACCCTGGATGCTGAATATCCACATTTGCATTCTTGAAACCCAAGCTGAACTTTTATTTAGTCTGAGTCATGATTCAAAAAATAAAATATGCACGGATCACAGTTGTGAAGAAAAGCAGCAGAAATGGCTTTTTGGCACAAACATATGCAAGCCATATTTCTCTAGAGGTAATTTCCCATGGAAATTTAACCTCTGAAGGACACTGAAGTTAAATTAAACTGTAGGGTTTGTAACATAAGATGCTATTGTCAGTCTGGCAAGTCTGGCAGCCATGGAGGAGTAACACAATATGAAAGAAATGGTACACCCATATTTAGAGCTAAAAACAAGGAGCATTTCCCAGAGTCTGCATTAGTGTTGCCATCCCTTTGTGACTATGGCCATGTTATTTAATCTCATTGCATCATCTGAACATGGCTGTGAAATTGGTACCATATGTAGCCAGCACATAAGGGCCAGGGAAGAATAAATCACAGCAAGAGAAGATCACATTGTCCTTAGAGAGGAGAACTTTGGGAATGTGCACGTCTGAAGTGACTTTATTTTGCCCTTTGCCTTGTGGGCGAGCGGGCACGTGGTGAGAGCTTGCCCTGCTTGAGGTGAGAGAAGCCAGGGGCATCCCTGGGGATCTGCACAGAAGGTGGATGAGCCCTGCAGCTCCCCCAGGTCCTGGCAGCTCCACCACGGTGATGGTCTGGGACCTGTGAGTGCTGGGGGCTGCCTGTGCCTGGGCTGGCCTGGCCAGCCAGATGTGCCTCTGCTAATAATAACAGGAACTGCCCCACGAGCAAGGCTCCATCTGGGTCACTTGTGTAAGCTCGGGGTGTCTGCTCCTCTCCTCCAGGACAGGTTATGTAACCACATCAGAAATCAAATACACAATTTGGGTTTCACCTTTTCCTGAACATCTGGCTGCTCACATTTTGGGCCTGCTGATTTCATAGGGATCCTGGTTAGAAAAAGGTTTTCTGTGCATGCAAGCATGAAAAACAAATGCTGAAAGGTTGCCCAGACAGTGACCTGGGAATTAATTTTCAAATTCAAGTGGATATCTTTATGTTTTCTCCACTCAAAGTGTCCATAAGAGCAGTGTTGTGGTGTGTGACCTCTCCAGCCCTAACTCTGTGCTTATTTGAAAGCATCCCTCTTTTCTCTAATGCTGCATTGCTGCCTCTAAAATCAACATAGAGAAGGGCAGTGGAGCCCTGCACTGAGATGTGACCTAAAGCTGGTGTCATCTACAAAGAGAGTCCAGTTGACTTCAGCAGGCTTTGCAGTGAGCTGGTAAAAGGCTGCTGGCAGGGCACTCAGTGATGCCCTCTCAGTGCTTTAATTTCCTCCCTTTGCTGCTCTCAGACAGTGTGAACCCACTGACCTCTGGTGCGTGCTGATCATCTTCTGTTTTCCACCAGGGAAGCAAAGCTCGGGACAAGTTTTGCTGGAGAATTGTCAGGGAAGTGATTGCAGCTTTTAATTTGCTTGACTCGCTGGCTGAGGTCCATGTTGGCAGATCCTTCAGTAGCTCATTATTGTTGGAGGTTTTCTCCATGGGTGTTCTCTGCAGCTGTGCTGAAGGTATCTGCTACCCCCCGAGCTGTGTCCCCAGCCTCAGCATCCTCTTCTACACTCAGCAAAGTCAGTGGGATATTTTTTTTCGTCCCAGCAGCAGCATGTAAACATAAAGAAAGGTTTCACAGCCTTGTTCTTGATGGTTTTGAGTCCAGAGACTTTGAGGAAACAAGATAAGTGCGATGGTCTGTTCCTTCAAAGTCCCCACAGCATTTTTAACTGTACTTCTGATGGCTGTAGTAGATAATGGATACAATACATGCACCCATGCACATAAAACACTGTTATTTTGTTCTTAGCCCATGTGTTTCATGTAGAAATCTGGATGACGGCCAGATCAGTAAATGACTCTCATTTTTAATGGAAATCAGAAACACAACAGATGTACTGTACACTGAAAAGAGTTAAAAATAGCTGTTTGCAATCTCTGTGCTTGCCCTTAAACAAAATACTTGGTGCAGAGCAGTGGTGGTTCAGCATATGGAGGCTTTAACATCCGATATTTCTGAGGGTTTGCCAGCTTTGTGCAGGGAGGTCTTGAAGTTAATGGCAAGTTTCATAGGCAGGATTTCTGCTAACATCTTAACTCTCTCCATGGTCAAACCCTCTGGCTGCTGTGAAACTCTTTATGACCACTTGCAAGTTGCAGGAAATTTGTGAAAAGATATGGAAAGCCCAACAGAAGTTGTTTCCCATCCCTGCCCTAGTGGGGAGCTGGGTATTTTTATTTGGCTTTTGAGATGTTAATTGTGGGTCACGCAGCAAAATGTTTTTAGTGGTGGTGCCTCTTTCTTATGACTGGTGCCACTTCTTTCTCATTAAAAATCAGAATAACTAGTGCAGCATTGCATGGGGGATTGGCTGCACCTGGCAAAACTGGAATAATTCCAATGTGCTGCAAAACTCCAGATTGACTGCTGTCCCTGGGAGAAAAGAATTTGCCTTTAAGAGTTAAGTGTTGTCCCAGTGTGTGCATCTTCCAGTGTGCTTGGCCTCATTGCAGTTGTCAAATGACTGGGGAGCCTTTATGTAAATCATTTTGATAATACACATTTGTAAGCTGGCATAAAGAAAACATTTTCTTATGAATGTTATATAGTGGAAGAGCTTCATCTCCACATCACACTTAGGCTTTAATGCACAACAGCTTTTAGTAGTCTCCATGTCAGATGCTCTGTGTAGTCTCAGAAATAAATCTTAGGGAGCAATTACTCAAGCTACCTGAAAGGCTGATTTCTTTAAAGAGGAATTTTATCTATTTCTGCTGACTTCTGTACAGCACATTTTTGATTCAATATGTTTTTTCTTGTTTAAAAAAGACCTTGTTTTCCCAGAGTGCTAAAAAAAGCCCTTTGAAACACCATGAGACTATAGTGATGAGCTATGCTAGAGAAACCAATATTATATATTTCATCATTTGTCTGGTGTCCTTGCCAAAATTCTAATTTAGCAGTGCACAGTAGTGCACCAAAGTGAGTCATGAATTCTTCAGTATAATTACCACACAGTGCAAAACCAAGGCTACAGAAGTCTGAACCTTTTCCTGTCTGTCATTTTTCCCTTCTACTCGCTTTTCAAATACCATATGCTGTGCAGGAAAGCTGTGCATTGCATCACAGCTTCAGCCCTGTTCTGAGCAGATATGATTAAAGACTAAATTCTGAGTTAATAATGAAAAGTTCTTTTCTGTGGGACAGTCACAAAAAAAAGAAGAAAAAGGTGTTTGATTTCTTTTACAGCTAAAAAGTGGTGTTTTTTTAGGGAAACCACCCTGGTAGAGACAGCCACTGTGGAGTTGCAAGGCTGGATATGAGATTTGAGTAAATGCTAAGAGATGGTCTTGTTGACATTTTAAAATTAGTTTTTCCTTGAATTGATTTTTATGTCTTCATATTTGTCATTTTAGAAAGTGAGCCTTACGTGTGAGGTAGTTGTAAAGGGCTAAAGGGCAATTGGAAACCTCCTGTGTTCATTCAGGGTTGACCCCCAGGAATAACCCAAACCAGAAGTGTGCTGATGACTTTGAGTTATCAGAGAGATGTGAAGGTGTACCTGCAGCCTGGAGGTTCAAAATTATCCAAATTCATGTTCAGCTCAGTGTCTGCATTGAGGCTCACTAATTTTTACCTGTTTTATAAATGTGCACAAAGGCTCAGATTGTAAAAGAGCATCACAGAAGTCAAAGACAGATAAAGTCTTTCTTTAGAAAGACCCAACTCAAGTTGGTTTTGAAATTTTGCATTGTTCAAGTTGCTGCACTTGACTTACACCCTCCTCCCTCCTGTTGAAAGTAAGAGCTTAGAAACTCAACACAATTCCTGCTGTACTTATGTTTCTTCAGACTGCAAGATGATGAACCCTGTTTGCAAGCTAAAATGTGTTGATATGTTAAATATTATCCATGTTTTGAATTATTGCTGCCTCCATGCCTGTGTTGTGGGATGGTTTCAGCACTGTTTGTACCAGAGCACAAAGAGATGAGACAAACAGCCCTGGGGGACTTTGCCTCCTTCAGCTGCTGGGAGCTTGGTCACTGCTCAGTGGCATTTTGTTTCTAGGTGTTGTGAAAAGCTGTTTCCTGAGTAATTAACTGCAGAATTTTGCTTCCTGCAGAAGGCACAGGAAGATGTGGTCGCATTTCTGCAGGCACAGTTACATTTCAGAGAGCTACCACAGAAACACTGCCATTGCAAGGTTCAACTACATGACACTCCCCACCTCCCTCTTAATATTTCTTTAGTATTTCTTACTATTTCCCTATTTACCAGGGAAATTTGTCTTTCAGACCTAGATTGTAGATTAAAGATGATTAATTTTTAGCAGTGGCTATGGAAAAATATAATGACAAAAATGTTATGAATCCCCCTTGCATTTCTGGAAACTTCTTCCCATCCTTTCTGGTTGCTATTTTGTTTGCTGTGTCTCCTGTTTCTGGTTTGTGGCTCAGCCTTGCACTTGTTTCATGCTTGGATTAAAGCAGTTAAGGGAAAGGCTTTGCCCTTGTGAGTGTGTTTGTCCAGCTGCAGAGCACTCTCAGCTCACTGGCACTGCACTCTGCCCACACTCCTCTCACAGCTCTCAATCACCCCTTTGCAGTAATTGCATTAACTCAATGCAATAGTCTGACAAATTCCCAGAAGTGCCATTTTTTTCCCCCTTCCATAACTATGTTTAAAGGAACACTCTGTGGTGAGAAGTTAATTTTACATCCACGCTAAATTAGTTGTGTTGGTTCGCTTTTCTTCCCCCTCAAATGTTCTGTTTCAGAACTGCAAAGTGAGAGGTTAAAAAGAGGTGAGACCATTGTGTCATTGTGGGCACAAAATTCCTTTGCTTGGCAGTTGAATAATAAGTTATATGAGTAAGGAGGGGGACAGTTCATGTTATGGGGGTTTTAGGCTTGTCCATTGTGTGATCTGCTCTCTTCAGTTGCTACAGCATCAAAACATCTCTCCCAATTAATTTTTTTTTAATACTTCCACAGATGCATGAAAAATTGCAAAAAGCAAGTGAAATCGCTTTCTAAAAGAGTGCACAGCCTAATCTTGAGTGTATATCAGGAGGAGAAAATAGCAGGTGATAGAACACACTTGGTATGAAAGTCTACATAATTATGTGGTGTGATCACTGGGGCAGGTGAACAAATGGGGTGTTTTAGTGAGAGAGTGCTGGGTGGAAAACTTAGACAAGAGTTGCTGGGAAAGAGCTTATGGCAGAGATGAGGCATGGTGGATCAAATCCAACAGGACACTCGAGGCACTGGGACAGCATGAACAAACCCTGTGCTACTCACTGTGATTAGAATAGCAGCCTGAGAGAGATGGGCTCAGGCTGAATGCTGCATTACTTTGATTTTTGTCAATTAAAGCCTGATGCAATTAGATGAAGCCCTTGCTCTTCGTACTTGACACTGCAAGATGCTGAGGAGGCTGGCCCCGATCCAGCCAAGCACTTAAATGATTCCATTAGTTTAAATGGCTCTACCTGTGTGCTTAAAATTAAGCATGCACTTAAGTGCTTTGCTGGGTTGATGCCAGTGTGTGCAATGGGTGGCAAGATCAGATTTTCAGTGACCACCACCACAGTCTTTCTTTGGTTTTCTGCGTGCAGGGGAACTGTAAGGTTTCCTTTATTGCCTCATTAGCTTGGATGTCTAGCGTGCGATTTTGATAAAAATAAGTGGCAACACTGAATAAATCACCCCCAAAAAGTGCTTCTCTCACAGAATTTTTACAATGCACTCTATCAGAAGCTGTCCAGCCAGAGTACTGCTAAACTGAGCCATTCCAAGGAACAGCACTGAAGTGTTTGAGGTAGTTAAATCCGGAGACCTGACACCTTGTAACCAGTGAATGATTTTTTGGGAGCAGTTGAAAACCATTATTTGAAGTGGCTGATATTCTTGACAGAGTGAAGGCCACGTAGCCAGATGTCTAATGACATTCTTGGATTAAATGGAGTTATGGTCTGTGTATAATTGTGATAAAAGTATATCATAAAATACTATAATTATAATCACGAGGTTTATATGCTGTTCTAAAAAAAAATCCCTAGGCACTGTTAATTCAGAATTAAGCACATCCACCATGTCTGCAAACTTAGAGGTCATACAGGCACAAGACTGTGTGTAGAAATTTGAGCTGATTCACCCTAAATTAAAGAAAATGGGCTTGGAAGAGACTTGAGGAGTTCACTCAGTTCATCTGCCTCTTTAAACCACCAACACCCATCTATTCCCCAGTGTCCCTAAGCTATCTCTTTCAGGACATAACAGCCTTTACCATTAGAAAGTATTTCCTGATGTCTGAATTGAATTTCCCTAGCTGTAATTTTATCTCATTATTTCTTGTCTAACCTACCAGGCACATGAAGAATAGATTATTCCCTTCCCATATGCAGCATCCCTTTGCAGCAGTCTCAGGGCAGTGCTGGACTACTGCTCCTCCTGTGATTCCTCCTGATTGCTTTATTTTTTCCCATTTTCACACTTCTCTCATTTCCATCCCTCTGGGATCTTGCTGTGGACAGCCACCTGTGAGGGACTAAGCAAGGAGCTGAGACTGTGCTCCTGGGGTTTTAGGCAACAGGAAAGTCTGGTGGGTAGAAAAAAATTGTGCATCTCTGCCTTGCTGCATCTCAGCTGCCTATCCCAGTGCAGAGCCCTGCTACATGAGCTGATGCATTTATTTAGATGGCTTTTTTAATTTCAGTAACATCTCTCAAACTTCTAATTTCTTTCCCTTCACAGCAAGGGAAGGAGAGCTCAAAGCTGTGGTCAGAGGCAGCTGTCACTGACGGGTCTGTGTTTCCCTGGGGGGTGGATTTGCACTCCTGCTCTTTCTGGGTGACTGCTGACTCTCTCCTCTCCCACAAAGGAGGTTCTGTTGGGCAGTTCTGGCTCAGTTCTGACTTTTGGTTCTTTTGGGCACCACACAAAAGGCCAAGGCTGGTGCAGTTTATGAGCCACACTGCAGTTTCTGCAAGCTTTGGCTGGTCAGCTTCGAGGAAGAGACCAAGACCTTGTGGGGAGGTGTGAAACAGGAAAAAAGAAATCAGGCAACTCCTGAAAGCCTTCTGCACTTCTTCAGCTCAAATCCAAGAAAGACTATTTCAGGCTTGGGAAGTTTCAGTTACATTCCAGTGATTGATTTTTATTTCTCTGCTAAAGATCAGGTTTTCTTAACAGCTTGGCACGCCTGATAACCCCATCTCAGCACTTGGGCACGCTTTAGGTGCAGAATTTTTTCCCCACACAGCTCTACCAGTATTAAACACTCTTTTTCCTCCCCAGGAACATCCCTGAGGACAGCCTGTGATCACCAGGAATTCAGAGGGCAGCTCTGGCTCTGGCCATGCTTAGGCAGCAGCCCTTCCTTCCACGTGCTGGTGCTCTGCTCTTTTTGGGGTTCAGGAAGCTGCAGCGCCCAGCCTTGCCTTCCCTGAGCTCTGAGAACGCTCCCTGGTGACAGATGATATCCCCTGGGTGCAAAGCCAGTTCTATTTACACTCTCCCAGCAGGCTCTGTGCAGTTGTCACAACTTGTCAGTGGCCGGGGCCGAGCGCTTCGTGGTCGCAGTAAAGATATTTTTCTGTTACAGAACCTGGCGTGTTTAAAAAGGAGCTGCGTGCCTGTGATTATTGAGATGTAATCAAATGCATTAAGGCAGCTATTTCCTCGGCCATTAATAACAAGAAAGCTGGCAATATAATCTCCCCTCCGTTCTCTTGTTTCACTTTTGTGGTGAGAAATGAAATGAAAGCAATCAGGAGCTCCAGGAGCCTTTTGGCACTGTATTTTTGTTGTCATAAAAATCATAAAGCAAGTACTTCTGTCATGTATTTTTAGTTAAAAGTTTTTGCTGAAGAAAATCTGTCCTTTATCATAGCTCCTAAGTGTTTCCATAAATAAGAATTAGGTTCTTAATTCATCAAGATACTTTGGAAAACTCTCTCAAACCACACTTGCAGTGTGTTTGTCTCCTTCCCAGGTAATCATCAGTTTTTGATTCCTATATGGTATATTTATTTGTTTACTAAAGCTTATATAATTTATTTTAAATCCTCCCAAGGAGTTAAGGGATTAGAAAATGATGGGTTATAACAATAATTTTAAATCATGTTTAATACCTTAAATACTTTTCCACTACAGCAGGTTAAATAGTCACCAGCCTTTACCTTATAAAGCCTCATTTAAACCCAACGCTCAAGGAGAAATGCTGTAGAAATTACCATTTATCACTTGTGTTTGACATGGGTTTACAATGTTTTCTCAGCTGAGGAAAATGAGAAAAACTGAGCTGAAACAGTTGAATTCCATTATCTTTGATTCTGCCTTTTTAAAACTGATGATCTCAAAGTTTGTCTAATGATTCCCTCGAGTTTGTTAACCTTTGCCATTGTGCCATTTCATTTTTCATTTATCTCTTTAGTCAATTTTTGTAGTAGAATCAAGGCAATTTCTTCATATTCTAGAGTAAGCACCCACTAGAACCTGCAGCTCTAATTGGGCACCCAAGGCTGAGGTTTTCTGCTGTGCTCTGCCAGGGCTGGGCTGACTCTGGCTGTGGTAACACAGCCTGGCAATTCCCACTGGGATGCCTCAAAGGGGAACTGGGAGATCTCAAAGGGAACTCAGTCAAGCTGCAGAATTTATTAATTCTTGCCTTCCAAACTGATACAGTGAGTGGAAAGGAAGGCGAAGTGATTTGAGCAAGATAACAGAGGTAATCCCAAAGTCCTCATGGTGAAAGGTTCCACTCATTTCAGTGGTTTTGGAGCAGGTCTGCTGGATTAGAACAAATGACACAAATGAGGGGATACATCTTCAAAGGCTGGGTGAGGAAAGTCCTTGAGACATAACCAGGCCTCTCCTGATTTCACTTATGCTGTGTCACTCCTCTGCAGGGGTTTCCCTTGGTAATTCCTTTAACTCAAAGGCTTAAAATCCTCAGACACCTGCTCTGTTCTCCAGTGCTTCTGTGGGCTCCCAGCTCCTTCTCTTTGCTTTCTCATCCTGGGGAATGAGAGCGTGGTTTTAGTGCTCCAGCCACAGTCAAAAGCCCTTTATTGGAGGGCAAGAAGTGTTTTTGCTTTGGACCTGTGTGCTGAGGGCCCCCAAAGCTGCCAGTGTCTCTTTTATGAGATGCTGATCTCCTGTCAGGGAAGGAGCCCTGATTTCTCACTCTAACCCCTCCTAGGGCAGTGCTCAGAGAAACACATGGAAACAGGCTGTTCCCTGCCTTCCCACCATGCCAAGCCCACGGTGGCAGGGCCACCCTGCTCATGTCCCCATGTGCCACTGTGATCTGCAGTCTCTGGGAGGTTGTTCAGGATGGCCCCTCCAGGAGAATCTGCTGTGTTCCCAGTGATAAATCTGTGATGTGCTCTTGCCTCCCAGCAGCTGGGACGGGCTGGCTGCTCCTTGGGATGGCAGAGTCCCCCTGCAGATGCTCCCTGCAGGGCTGGGGAGGGTTTGCCTGCAGTTTGCTCCTCCTGGGTCGTGGCACTGCAGAGCTGGGGCTCCTGATGGGCTCTGCTCCCCTCCGGAGCTGGCAGGAGATCCTGCCCTGTTCCCAGCCCTTCCCAGGCTGGTTTTGCATCACTCTTGGTCTCTCCTCTTTGCTCCTTGACTCTGCAGTGTCTGACTCTGCTTTCCCATTCTCTGGAGCTGTTGGAGGGGTGGGCTGGGATTTGCAAAGGAATTTTTTTTTTTAAGAGAGACCATATCCTGTGCCCTACAGGAGAGAAAAAAGCAATGTAGTCTCTAAGTCTGTATCACTTGATGCCTGCATTTTTCTCCCAGTGTATGGAAGAGCTTTCCTGGGGACAAGGCCATCCTGTGCTCTGTCAGCCCCTCCCTGCAGGGCTGCACAAACCTTGTGATGTCCTTTCAGTGCTGGATTAGTGGATGACTTTGCCCAGATTTTTTTCTGCATTATTATTTTTCCTCTCCCCAGAACACCAAACTGCCAGCTCTGCCTCTGATAGAAGGGTAAAGTAAAAGCACTTTTTATTAAGTTTTGCATAGACAATCAGCTGGAGCACTGCAAGGATGAATTTATCTTCCAGCTCTTTGGCTTGTACTTTAGTCACACTTTGTCAACCAGACAATGCTCATCACTTATATATAAAATCCTTCCAGAGAACATACAGGTAAGAAGAATACATGTATAATGAAATAACAAGTCTTGCATTTTCTACAGAAGCAGCCAAACATTCAGCTGTGATCAGTTTTATTAAGAGGAGAAACTTCTGGAAACAATAGTGTCCCAAATAATTGATGAGAGATGAATTTGATCTCTGGCTGGTAGCTGCAATAAATTTCTCCTCTGCTCAGTCCACTTACTGCAGGTGAGAACCCTGTGCAGTGGTTAAAGAGACAAAATATTTTGGGCATAACAGAATGCAGCAGTTCTCCCAGTGAAGTGGACAAAAATAACTCCACAGGTAGATAAATGGAAGGGGAAGTGCTTTTATTCCAGATCCACATTAAATTAGGGGGCTGTTATTTTTGTTCCTCAGCCCTTGCAGCTGACAGTGAAGCAAAATGATATTTTTGGGATATTGCCTTGTACAGGCTCTGTCCAGGCTTTTCATTAGCACCTCAGGAGCTGAGGCAGGGACAGGAGCTGGGCAGGAGAGGAGGGAAGGGCAGGTCCTGCTGCAGAGCAGGGGAGGGAGAGCTCAGATTTTGGTTTGCTCTGACTCTGGTGGTGTTGATGAGCTGGATGTCCTCTCTCCCAGCACCAGGGCTCTCATCCACTGCAGGACAGAGCCAGGACCCTGCCCAGAGACAGGGGTGCCCACACAGCCCCTCCCTTGTGCCAGAGATGGAGAAAAATACCAGTGCTCTGCTCTAAACATGAAGTTGGGTTCCTTGAGGACATTGTGACTGCAGCCCAGGCTACCCAATTCTTTAAAGAGGATTAGGCAGAGAAAGCAAGCCCCGTTGCCTTTCAGCAGGGCAATATTAGGCTAGAAGGCACATTCAGGGCCAAAGACAGCAGCTGTAAATAACTCCCTTAATCTGTGCAAGAAAATGAGTAAATAACAACATTGTCCTACGAAAGAGTTACGTTCAATGTCTCATTAAAGCTTTGCCAATGCTGGTGATTCTTTTCATATCATTTAGCACGCTGGGCTCTTGTGTCCCTGGAGTTCTTTCCAGATGGGGCAGTGCACCCCAGAGAGGGAGGGAGAGGAGAGTCAGGGCCATCAGCACGTCAGGGCCAATGCAGGGGTTGTGGAATGATCCCTGCTGAAAAGCTCTGTACTGGCACAAAGCTGCCGAGCTGCAGCCTTCATCACCAGGGAGCATCAGTGGAAAAGATCATTTTGTATCTGTCAAGGCTACTGTAAGATTTTTTTGGCCAAAGAATTTAAGTGGGAAGACGTGTGTGTGTGTGTGTGTGTGTGTGTGTGTGTGTGTGTGTGTGTGTGTGCCTCCACGTCTGATTAATTGTAACATCACATAATGTACTCCTTACCTTGACGTATTTAAAGTAAGGGGTAGGTTGGTTGAGTCCTGAAATTAATTATAATTCAGATTTTGGAGTGTGAAAAACGGATAGAGAGCTTTCTATAAACCTTTTAGACACAGCTAGAATTTGGACTGATTCATTATGCACTTCCACTATGCTCTGCTGCTCATGTAACAAAATCTTTAGGAATTTATTGTAAGAAAATGGCTCCTTTTCACAAATTTGGTGCAAGGAGAAGATAGAATTTGTATTTTAATTGCATTTTGGTAAGGAAAAACAAAACCAGTCAGGGCTTTGGCCCTTTATACACCTGATAAATTGAGTGTCTGGTGGTCCTGACTCAGGGTAAGAAAATCTTATATTAGCATTAATGCCTGTGTGAAACTTTTAAAAACATAAAAAACTAACATATGCTGGGTTAGTTTATTTGCCTTCCCTTGCAGGAATAAATCAGCAAAGTCAGAATACTTCCTGATGTTTCAGCAGAAGACACTTTCCTTGGTTCTTCTTTAGGTGTTGCACTCATTAATGAATTTCTTTAGAAAGATTAAGTGGTCTCCAAGTTCTTCTGAAAGAGCAGAGATCTTAACTTCTGAACTAATGCCCCAAACCAAGGCCTGTCCTGGAGATGATGTTTTGGAATGACAGCTGTCTGCACAAGGGGTTAGTGAGAATGAACCATTACAGACTGCTGTTTTAATCCAAATCACCTTTCATGTATAAACATGGTGAACTGTATCACACTTTACAATCTTTAAGATTTATGGAGCAAGTTTCCAGTTGAGGAATCTTTCCAGTAACACCTGCACGCTCAGAACTCCAGAAGAAGAGGGGGGAAATATGGTGAAATGCTGTCTGGGCCCTTGTAGAATAAGTCAGAGGTGTGATTTGGATCTGAAGGAATGTTTGTAGCAGTGTGATGGGTATCAGTGTATCTCCACCGGGTATCAGTGCCTGGCTGGGAGCTGGGAGCAGATTGTTACTGAAGAACAATGGGATTTTTTCATTAAGTTCTTCCCTGTAGGCTAAGATAGATAAGAAAGCCTCCTCCCCTACTTGACTCATGCAGTAGATAAGATAACTATCTATATATGAGATAAAACTTAAGTGCAGCAGGTACTTGGAGGGACATTTTCTAGGAGGAAAAAAGCCTAGCAGGCATGAGGTTATAAAAAATAAAATAGGCATGGATTTGTACTGTGCTCTAATAAAAGCAAAGCCCCGTTGTTGGCTCAGTGCATTTTCTGTTGGAGACTGGATTGTAACCAAGGCATCATCTGCAGGTTGTGATTCTCCCCTCTGGAGCTTTTGGAGCTGGGCAAGTTCAGTTTGCTCTGAGACAGCTTTCATGCCTCGTTAACATGTGTGGCAATCATTTGCAAAAACTGCTGACCTTAGTGGGCTGCTAGGCTTGTGTCTTATGTGGATGGGTATTTCTTGAATTTCCTTCTTCTAGTGAGGTGAAAAAGACCTTTCACAGGTTTATCATTCCTGAGCCTTACCTGGGCACTCTGGTGGCAGCATTCCCAGTCATTGGCACAACTCAAAACCAAGCAGGGTTTTTTTTCTTTTCTGGGAACACTGCCTTTTCAAAGCAGTGACAGTGCAAGAGGAATTATCCATTTTTTTTCCCTTGAAGAATTTATTTCCATTTTCTCTTAATTATCTGCACCACTGATTTCTGCCTGTGTGCTGGGTTTGGCTGGGGTAGAGTTAATATTCATCTCAGTGGCTGGTCTGAGGCTGTGTTTTGGGTTTGTTGGTAAATCAGGGATGTTTCAGCTATTGCAGAGCAGAGCTCAGGCTGAGCCAGGGCCTTTCCTGCTCCTCACCCCACACAGCAGCCAGGAGCAGGGGGGTGCCCAGGAAGGGACACAGCCAGGACAGGTGTCCCCAACTGACCCAAGGGATATCCCAGACCACATGGATAAAGCTGGGGTAAGAAATAAAGAAAGGGAGGACACAATCAGAATGATGGCTTCTGCCTTCCCAAGTCACTGCTGCATGTGATGGAGCTCTGCTTCCCTGGGGTGGCTGAACCTGACTGCCCATGGGAAACAGAATTAATTCCTTGTTTTACTTTTCCTGTGGGTGTGGAATGTGCTTTACCTGTTAACTGGCTGGGGATTTGTGTTTTGTTTTTGTTTTTAATTTTACCTTTCTCTTCCCTCCCTGTCCCACGAGGGCAGAGTGAGTGAGAAGCTGCCTGGGGATGAGTTTCTGTCTGGGGTTAAAGCACAGCAGCACATTATCTACCTCAGTGGCTCTCATGAATAAAGATTCCAGGGACTGTGCTCACACATTTCCCCTTGCTCTGCGCTTTCCCAGTGCTCTGTGCAGTGCTCTAATAGTATATATGGGTCAGATTATATATTACATTCTGAGTTTGCCTGATGAGCTCTGACTGAAGCACCTAGGGACAAATAACCCAAATACAGGCCTGTGTTCCTCTAGTAACTTGGTTATAGTACTCTGCTCATTCTGGGAGTGCTTGAGCACCTATCCCTTCATGATTAAAGATATGCAAAATATGATTTAGGTGTTCCACTCTCTGCTTGCTCAGGGAATATTTCCCTTCTAGGTGAATAAATTCCTTAGCTTGAAAAGTGCAGTTACAATTGTCATGTTATCCAAGTTTGTGGGGCTTTCTCCACTACCCTCACTCTCATTTAGGTGCACTGCAGGTTCTCTAGAGGAGAATTGTACCCTGAAACCCGGGGTAAATTTCAGAGGAAACACATCTTAATATTAATAGATTTAAACAGAATGCTGGGGCACATACAAAACTCTTTATTAAGCAGCTCTACACTGAGTCCTTGTTAAAAAATGCCCAAAGAACCCTCAACAGAAAAGAACACATGAACCAAAGAGGTCTTCTGTGTTGGGAAGTGCTTGACTGAGGCAGAGACTTGAGTAGAAAAGATTATTTGCTCTTGGTTGTGTTGGGTGTGCTGCATTTTAGGTGTGTCTGTGTGCTGGACGCCCTTGCTGCAACAAAGCTGGGCTGGCAGCAGATAATTAATGAGAGGATGAAAGAGTGAAGAGAAGAGTAGGATCATCAGGTATCTTCCAAAATGGACTGTAATAGAAAGTGACAGAATATGCTGGCAATGAAATCCAAAGATGAAGTGCTCTCATTTAATCAATTAAGATCGATTAGTGGAATCGAAGGTACAGTATGGGCAGCAGCTAATGCAGAGGTTAAAGCATTTTATCACTGGTAATTATAAAATTGGCTCAACTTTCAATTTCAAATCCTCAAGTTTGCTGTAAGCATTATAAATAATAAAATGTTATTATGTTTTATTTAATATTTATCACCCATCTTAGTTTCTTGAGTAAATCACACATACCATACTTAAAACCATGACTTTTTTGCTTTAGTGCTAAATAGCCAATTTCCATCACCTTGCCCTCACCTGGCTGATATAATGGATATTCCAACCTGAATCCAGCTTTCTGTGACCTCTCTTTAAACCTGTTTCATAGGAGTATCCACCCATGTTTTCTTTCAATGAAAAATGAGCAGGATTATGGACCTTTGCTTTTGCAAAACCAGTCTTTTTTTTTTTTTTTCAAATGCTGACCCTCACCTCAGCACTTCACAGCAGCATGATTTTTCTGCAGTTTTTCTACATATCCTTTTGTTTCCATTTTGGAGAAAAGCCTTGATGGAGACATGCTTACACAGCAACACCATCCTTGTTCTGTAAGAGCTGGTTTGCTCAGAGCTATCCTGACAAATGAATTCTTTTATGGGTGTGAGCTGCATTTCCCTCAGGGGTGTGTGGAGTCCAGCTGTACCAGCACATCCTTGCTAATGCAAGCCAGTCCCAGGCTTGGGGCAAGAAGAGGGACAGGGACAGGGACAGGGACCCCTCTGCTGCTGAGGACCCCCAGAGGGGCAGGGGGTGTTGAGCAGGGTGTGAACTCACAGGACCCTTCACAACCAGCACCTTCCCAAGGCCCCTCTAAAGCTTTTCCCATCCTTCTGGCCCTATCAAATAGGAGAGGTTCTTGGCTCACAGAGAAAGATGTTTCCAAATGACTCTTGGCTTTCAAACCTGGGCTCCACCCTGCTCCAAGGGTGCTGATTTAAATGCAGTTATAAAACTGTATTGAGTGCAGCTGAGAAAATATGGGTGGGTTCTCAGCTAGAGCAAGGCGCTTTTCTTTTCACCTGCACGGAGAATTTCATGCAGACCCCTTCCCCTTGCTAGCTCCAAGAGGTGAATGCTTCTGTCCTTAGTGCTGTCTGTTCCCAGCCCCTGAGGGGTCAAAGAGCTGATTTTTCCCATGTGTTGACCAGGGAGGGTTTTTCCTCTTGGAAGAATCACTCAGAGATTCCACCTGGTGCTGAGGTGGAGCCACGGTCTGTGATAAAAAGGATTGGGCCAAGAAAGGAAATAATCATCATATGTACATTTAGTCCAGGAAAAGGGAAGAGTTCTGCACACTCTTGTGTTTTCTAAGCCCTTCATGTGCAATGTTTTTTTTTACACAGTTGTGGTTTCCTTGGATCCTGATCCTCTGAGGGCAGAAATCTGCCTCCCATCTTTGACGCCTGAGTAAGACAGGAGGAGCTTTACCCTGATCCAGTAAAGGCAGCAAAACCAACAGTGGAAAAAAAGCTGTCAGCCTCAAAATTACTGTGGGACCAGAACTGCAGTGCTCTTCTCTTTTGTGTGGTGTTCAGGCTTGAACCTCCTCAGAGGAAAGTTTGTTTCAGTTCAGGACCCAAACCAGAGAAATAGTCTGTCTTTCAGAAAGTAGGGTAGTTCCTGACACATTACAAACCATTAGTGTAAGATTTTGAGGTGAGCTATTCTCTGCTTTTCTATTAAAAATCCATAAAACTGAGCTTCTCCCACCCACTCAAGCTGATAAAGCACAAAACCCACAAAAAAACTTGTAAATAAAACATGAGGCAGAGGAATTCTCAATGTCTTTGGGGGAAGAAAGAAACAATAGCAAAATAAACAGCAGCCTAAAGCAAAACCCCACATGAGCAGCAATTTGTACTTGATGAAGAGCAAAAAAATAATCACCCCACCCTCCCCAAGGTAGTTCATGGGTTCTGTGAGACCCCCTTGCACAACTGAGGGAACAATTTAGATGGGGCTTTTTTCCTGAAGAGGTGGAGAAGTCCCTGCATCTCCAGAAAGTCAATTTAAGCTACATCTGCCTCACGTGACAGCAAATATCCCTCATTTGAAATCCTTGTTCAGGATCAGGGAACCCCAGCTCTTGTGGAGTTCTGTGTGAGCTGCAGCTTGGCCAACTCAAACTTTGCACCCCGCCCTGCTGCAGAAGGTTTGTGTTGATGGAGCAAAGGAAGGAGGGGAAAAAAGGTGTGAGAAAGAGTGTTGGGGCACTACTGCAAGCAAAAAGGCAGAGTAAAACCTGCTTGTTCAGCTGCAGGTGTGGATTGGGACCTCTGACAGCACAAATGGACTGTTCATAGGGATGTTCATTGAGTCTCTTTCTGATGGGGTCTGAATTCTGCCAGAACCAAAACTGTTAGTGAAATCACATTGTTTAGTCATTTTGATGTTGCTGTTGTTGGAAAAGAAGCAAGAAAAGAAAAAAGAAACAAAAAACCCCCAACAAAACAAACAAACAAACAAACAAAACCCAACAACAACAAAGAACCAAACCAAAAAACCCAAGGAAATTACAGCACCATGAGTATGGTCCGTGTCTCCACTACTAAAACAAGAAACTTCAATTTCCTCTTGGGGAATTTCAAATTATATTTTTCCTACTGTCATAGAAACTGTCAAAAAATAAGAAGTAATTCATGCAGAAACCAAATGTTTTGATAAATGCAAAGCAACTGTTTCCTCAAAAAATTTCTTTTGCCAGGAATTTTGAAATGTTGGTCTGTTCTAATGTGGAAGAGAAATTCATCTGAACATATTCTCCATGAAATAAGATGTCCAGTTGTGACCCAGGGCTGCAGTAAAATGCTCTTACTGATAAAATTCCGGTGGTCTAAGCACCATCAAGGATTTGGTAGATGTGGCCTTTCATTATCATAGACTTTGTTATATTTAAATAATTCAGTCTTTCTCCAATTTTTATCCCTGCAGAATTTATCAGACTCAGCAAATCATAGAGCTGTAGATGAAAATCATGAGAGGACCTAAAGATTTCAGGTAGAGCTGAGTTAACAAGAAACATAATTCTACAAAAAGTAGGGTGAATTCTCTGCTCTGGGAAGCAGGGCTGGACATGGGATTTTTGGGTGGGATTTTTTTCTGTGGAGTGGGCAGGGCTCAGCACAGATAGAAAAATACTCAATAGTGTTCTGGGCATCTTAACAGCAAAAGTTGTGGAGAGGGAAAGTGCAGGGCATTAAGAAAAGCCCATCTGCCTAAAACATACACTGAATAAAATCCTAATCTGCCTTGATGATTGGTATGAACATGTTTTCTTATTTTTCTTTCATCTGTATTGAAAAAAGATGTAAGCATAGCTGCATCCTACCCTTCAACAAGAATATACAGTAATCAGGATTATGTTATTTCCATACAAGTATGGAAATTAAACCAAGTATTGCTTTTCTTTGTCCTGTTTCAGCAAGCAAGACAAAGCAGACCCTGCTGTAAGATCTCCTGTGTAGTGCCTGCCTTGTGCAAGAGCTCTTGGCAGGGATGTGAATGTGTCTGCATGGGTCCCACAGGTAAAGGCAATTCTTGGTGTTTATTCTGATTTAGAGCTCTATGTGATCTCCAGGCCCACATCTGGGCTATGAGCCTTCATCCCCCCCAAGTCAATAGGCTTGTAGACATCTGGAAATTCGCTGTATTTCTGAAACCAGTGGGTTTGAGCATCTCAGTTCTCCTTGGAGGAGGGAAGCTGTGTCTGGGAGTTGGCTCCAGCTGAGACCTCCACAGGTACATCCCTCCAGCTGATTGCTGGCACAGGCCCCAGAGGAGCCCAGCAGTGACTCAGTTCCTTTCTTTCCCTGAAGTATCTCCATGAAGAGGTGTGTGTGTGTTAAATTTGCGATCCCCTCACCCTTGCAGTTGTGATTTTCCACAGCAAATACCTGGACCTGGTGAGCCAGAGATAATGTTTAACCACACTGCCCCAGGTTTGATGATGATGTGATCTATTCTGGGAACAAGGACCATGGTTCCAGCACATATTTATGAGGGTGGAAAGGTGCCCAACAGGAAGCATGACGTGACTCTGCAGAGCAGGGCATCCCTCCAGGGTGCTGTGGATTAACTGGTGTGTCCCACGGAGTGGAACAGGGGCAGCAGCAGGGAGGCATGGCTGGGCACACAAGGAAAAGAGGTATTTTTCCACTCCTGCTCTGAGCCTGTGCTGCCTGGGGGTGAGAGCTGAGCAGGCCTGTGAGTCCAGACACGTCCCAGGAGTTTGGGTGTGGGCAGCAGCACAGGGAGGGCAGCATTGCCTGCCCAGGAGCTGCCCCAACCCCTCTGCACCACGGGGCTTGGCCATGTGCAGGCTGTGGGTGCCCTCTGCACCCTGTTCATGTGCTGTACCCAAACACCATGAGCTTGTTGAGGTGTTTTTCCCTCAGAAATGCTGTGTGGAAACAAGGCTGTTGTGGCTCCAAACCCGTGGCTCTCCCGGGTGTCTCCAGCCCCTCTGTGGTCACACACTGCTCTGCAGCACCTGGCTGATACAGGGATATTCCAACCTGAATCCAGCTGGGTTGGCAGATTCCTCCTGTCCTGTCATACCCTTCCAGCTGCCAGGAGTGGGGATCTCTGCAGGCAGGGACAGGCAGGGGCTGAGTTGTTTCATCTCCTCAGCAATCCCAGGGCAGCCCAGGGTGATCCCTGAACACGTTGGTGCCTGCAGTGAGAGCAGGCACAGATCTGCTCAACACCCAGAACCAGGCTCTGGATCTTGTCCAGAGGAGTTTTCGAGGGCTGTGTCTGCTAAACACAGTGTTCAGAAAATCTGTGGCAAATTTAGGCAGGGCAGCACAGAGATGTCTGCCAGGGTTTGTGAAATGTCACAGAGAGTTTCAGGGACAGTTTCGTGACTACTTTCAATGTTTTTATTGCATTTTATAGTAAAAGCAGGGTTACAGTGTTAGATTATGAAATAAATAGATGCATCAGTAGATAATAAACAAAGAAAGGACTGCTTTTACTGGTGCAGATGTGTCTTGGATCTCAAACAGGAAACAAAATCCATTCTCAGAGCTATAAAAAAGCAGGCACTGTGAGTGCAAAGTTAGCTTTATCAAGTACCAGTGCAGTCTTTTAAAGGCAATCCCAAGCAAATGCTACCTGGGCATTCCCATGTGCCTGAATTAAGAGGAAACAGTGTTAAGCATGGTGAAGATGTGGGAAACACCCTAAGGCCCAATTGAGAAGGAGAAACCACACACTGTGGTTATTGTCTGTGCTGGGAGGGTCTGCTCTTTTTCTACTGCACTATCCAGATTAAAATGTTTGCTTATGACCTGCAGCACTGTGCATCTGATTCTGCTCTTGCTGGTGTCTGTGGCAAGAGTACATTAGTAAAATTTGGCTCCTTTCCACTGGTGGGATCTTCCAAGCATTCACTTCTCTGTGAAAGGCAGGGGGGAGCAGAGTAGCCTCACAGGCTCCAGTGACCATTTCCAGCACAAAACCTGATGCAATTAGGCTCTGCTTGAGTCTATTATAGTGGAATTTTCCTGCCAATATTGTGCTGTGAGTGTACCATGAGCAGTGGGGATGCTCGTCCTGCTGACTCAGAGAGGACAAAGGGTGTCCAGGATGTGTCTGTGCTGTGGGATGCAGCTTCCCACATGGCCAGAGCAAGCAGAAGTGGCTTTAAGGTAATCAAATGAGTTGCTGTACCCACAGGGATGGCTCAAAGGAGTTTTCAAGGACTTTTGGCAAACAGCATGTCCAGCAGGGGCTTCCTTACCTGTGGCTTGAGGCTGATAGTCCTGCCTTGTGTGACAGCAAGGTGAAATCCAGCAGGGGCTCACTGTGGTGCTGGGACCTTCCTCTGCACCAGAGGCACCCAGGGAAGTGCCCATGGGGAGGCTGGAAGGGACAATGGTCCCTGTCTGCCATGAACACGTTTTCCCCACAGCTCTCAGATGTTTTTCTGATCCTCCCCAGACCTTTGTTCCTGCTCCAAAATCCCGCCAGAGACACTGGAGGAAAACAAGTCTGAGGGAAAGGCCTCCAACAGTGACACAAATTATGTGTGGATTCAAACAAGTCCCAACCTGACATTTTTCAAAGTGAAATGCAGGACCTGCCTCTTGCTGATTGCTTTTGGCCTGTAACAGCAGCTGAAGTGCAAACAACATCGTTTTCCATGGATGATGACAAGGAGAGAAAAGAGGAATGGGGAAGAAGTGAGAAAAAAAGTATTGAATCAAATTATGGAGGAAAACCAGCTTCTTTATAGATAGTTTTGATCAAACTATTAATTTTGTGTGTATGCTCAGAAATTATCGTGATGTATTCACTGTCTGTGTCAGAGCTAGAAAGATTGTTATATCAAATACTGAGAGGAGAAATTCTCTTTCCTTCCTCGTGGCTGCCACTGGAGCAGGGAAACCTGAGGGCTTCATGCAGTCCATGCCAATGGAGAAGGTTGAAGGAAACTTCCCCAGGATGCTCTAGGCTGGGATGCCCAGGGCTGCCATCTGAGAGGGGCTTGGGCAAATGGGGCCCATTTTGTGCAGCCCATCATGGTCATTTTCCCTCCTTCCCCCAGCAAACCAGCCAGCAGGCTCTTCCTCATGAGACTGGAACTCTCAGTTCTTGCAGGAGGAGTTCTGACAGAAAGGTGAGGTGAGGTGAGGCTCCTCCAAGCATTACCCAAACCTTGCAGAACCAACTTCTGAAGGAAACCTATAAAAGGAGGGAGAGAGGAATAAAACTGCATTGCATTCCAGTGGAGCCAAAGACCATAGTCTCTTTAAATGTTATTAAGTCAATAATTAAGTGAATTTGGAGTGTGAACTGTGTATCCACTTTAAATGGATTAATGATACAAGAATTCATACAAAATTGCTGTGTTGATTTTATGTTAATGGCTTTCTGAATATAAGCTGAACTATTAACCAAGGATAAGTTGAACTAATGTGCCAGCATTACTAGAGAAGTATAATTGAAGGGATGGTCTGCAATTTGTAAAGGGCCCTGTTTCTCTGCAGTGGGCTGGGAGAACAAAGGGTTCCTTGGACAGACTGGAAGGGTGTCAGAGGGGTGGGAGGGCTCCACATAGAGGGATGCTCAAAAGAACCCTGAATGCTTCAGTGAAAGCTCAGGGGAGGGGTGTAATTCAGATATCAATAGTGACACTGCAGACAGCCAGCAGGGCAGGGTATCTAGTTTGTTAAGATCACCAGTTTGTGCCTTAAATCTCTCAGGATATTCCCAGGACTGCTGTGCCTTATGTAGGCAGCCAAGGAGCAAATATTCCTGAGATCTTGAGGAAAAATTTGTGTTTCAAGCTGCATTTTACACGACTCAACCTTTCTCTTCACTTTATTCCATCCTGAGTGTAGCATGGCAGGGACAGGGCAAGCACAGGAAAAATTGTGTTGGTTGGTAGAAGGAGGCATGGTGAGTGGGAATGGGGTGGAAAATGAGCAGAAGGAAATGTAAGCTGGCTGGAAGTGTGGGCTTTTTCCAAACAGCAAAGTCTGTTCGATTGTGGAATCCCCATTGCTTGAATCATTTAAATATCAACTGGATAAAAGCCCTCAAGAAAATACTACAGCATATTGACTAGGGTGACCTGTTCAGCCTTTCCAGCTCTTAGCTTTTAGCTGTTGGAATTTTAGCATTTATTTGGCAGCTGTGGCTAAAATATAGGATTGAGACAGCTGCTAAATGACCTTCTTTGTTCTGAGCTTTGATTCTTTTCCCTCCCCTCTCACAGGCACCACCCAAGGTGCTGAGCAGAGAGTCTGGGTGCAGCCCACAAAGGCAGGAGCAATTTGGGGTACCCAGGGATCCTGAAGCCTTGAACCTCCCCTCACCTATGGCCCTTGCGTGCTCCAGTGTGGTTCTTTTTGATTTGTGTGGGGTTAAGACCATATTCAAGGCATTTGACACTGCTAATATTATATAATATGGTGATATCATGGCAGTCCTCGGCAGTAAGTTGGGTTTGGGGGTGCAGAAGGGTGGGTTTAAAGTAACTGGTAAAATTGCTAACTGGGACAGCAATTAACAACTGCTAATTGTGGGCATTTTCCTGCTGTGTTGGGGGTGGAAGTGGCTGGGTGGGATGTCTCACAAGGGCCAGGCTGTGCAGGGAGGAGGGAGCTCAGGTGCACCCAGTAACTTCACACTGTGTTTGCCTGTCTGAAACCGAGGGATAAAATGCACATGGATCTCAGAGCTACTGCTAAAAACCCGCCCACAGGAGGAGATCTGCTCTTTGTAAAAGTGAGTGCATTCACCTCTGCCTCTCCAAGGACTGGCTTTAAAACCACAGACTTTATATTTTGAGGTGAAGCTGCAAGTTCTCTGTTGCTTTTGTGTTATTGCCAGTGATTGAAAAAGTACTGATGGGACCTGGTTGAATGCCCAGATGTCTGTGAGAGCCATTGATTCTTTAATGAGGGTTAGATCAGGCTCCAGAGGTCTGTACATAAAAGCAGCAAAGTTTTGTCAGAAAAACCAAATCAGTGCTCTGGATTTATGGGCATTATAAACACAGAATTATGCTGGTGATTAGAAGTGTCATTTATAATATAATGCTGCTGATAGTTAAAGAAAATGTAAATAAATCCTTAATCATGTTGTGCATCCTTGTAAAGCCTGTCTGCCAGAAGTGCAAACAAACAAACAATTGCAGCATATAGGTGGAAAATAAACTGTCTGATTAGCTAATCTCATCTAACTGAATCTCAGTGATAAAGTGAATTGTATGTATTTTGTCATTTGTTTTTATAAATATGATTGTGTTTCAAGGTCAGAATCTTTATCCCTTTAACCTCATGAAAATGTATGCTTCAAAGAAATTAGTTATTTTGTGATATAGATTGAAAATAGAAGACATCTTACAGTTTGGGGTGAAATTCTGCCATTATTTGTTGGGTCTGCCTATTGATACACAAAATCCTGATTCTTTCCTAATTTTTTTTTTCTGTCCTTCAGAGAGAGTCAAATCTCCACATTTCTAAAATATTCAATACACTTAGAAATCTACATCTTTGTGTGCAAATTTACATTTGCAAATATACAAATGCGTGTTGTCATATTTAAATGTTCAATTTGTCACAAGCCTTTTCCCTTTTCCCATTGATATTAACATGTATATTATCAAGCTTAGTGCTTCAGGTCTCTTCCCTCCTCTCTCTGGGACCAAGCTCAGTGCAGCTGAGCATAATTCTCCATTTGTGGTGGGATGAATGCTTCCTTAGTGCTGCATTTTGATGCATTTACTCATCTCCCTTGAATATCCATTTATTTCACCAGCAGTCCAGTTGAGTAATGGACATACCAGTCACCTATTTTGCACTTACAGAGTAATGTAGGTCTTAACAGAGGGGGAGATGTGTGAGTAGCTATTCATAAAGGGGAGGAGGAATCACTGCAGGTCAGCCCAGGAGTGTGGCAGGGTGGGATTGCCAGAGGCTGGGAATAACTTTGGTTTTATTTCACAGTACCAGAGCTATGTATCCTTTCACTACCAGACATATGGGAAGCCCCTAATGAGCCTTACATTATTGCTACTTAATATGCAGGTTGTTTCAAAGCAAGTGAAACTTGCAGTGGTAATGAACACTTAAGCAAAACACATTTTTCTTCACTGGCCCATTACTACCCGGAGATAGTTAATATCTGCTAAATGATTTTTCTCTCAAAGATAATGCCCAGAGAAGCTGTTACTGCCTCCTCCCATGCAAAAATTATGTCAGGTTCTCCAAAAATAGCAGGCTGACTTTACAACCAGAGTCTCTGAAAGCAAAATACAAACTCTGGCAACCTTTCCCCTTGCCTCTGGTGCCTAGAGGCGATGCCCGGGTTATGTTTGTGAGGTTTTCTCCAAAGTCATCAGAGCAAAACAGTTGTGTTGTGTTTTGTTTGTTTTGACGGTTAAAATTATCAGCTAATTAGATGCTTCCAGTGGGTAACAATTCTACAAAGAGGCCAAGCAGCACAGGAGGGGTGTTGTGGCCAGCAGTGGTGACCACAGCTCAGCCAGGGAGCACACACCCACAGAGCCTCTGCCACGGTGTCCCTGGGCAGAGGTGCTTCCTCCAGGAGCAGGGGGAGCCTGACTGCTCTGTCAGCCACAGAGAGGGTTTGGCACTGCCAGCAGCATCACTTGGCCCCAGCAGACCTCAGCAAACCCTTTCTGAATGCTCGAGGAGGGAATTGGAACCCTCTGCTCATTTGCAAGCCTGGATGTGTTGAAGAGCAGTGACACTGTGGGGGCACCCACTGCGTGCAGGGCCCCAGCACCTGGGCAGGCAAAGGAAAAGCCCAGCTTGGGAGCAGGGTAGCTGAAAGAATTGCATCATGCATGTGTATAATTTGCCCCTCTGGGTTCAAGGCTGGTTAAATACAGGCTGCTCTTTGCTCCAAGAACAGCATTTCCATGGCTCTGGTTGCAGTCCTGTGGAAACCAGAGGAGAAGCAGATGAGCCATGTGCTTGGGGACCTGCTTTGCAGAAGAGTTCTTTGCTCCTTGCCAGCCCATCTCAGCCAAAAAGGCTGTTCTTCCTCTGGGAGGCTCCATGGAGGGGCATTTCCTTAAGGGAAGGAAACTTCTCTTCTCTTCTCTTCTCTTCTCTTCTCTTCTCTTCTCTTCTCTTCTCTTCTCTTCTCTTCTCTCCTCTCCTCTCCTCTCCTCTCCTCTCCTCTCCTCTCCTCTCCTCTCCCTCTCCCTCTCCCTCTCCCTCTCCCTCTCCCCTCTCCCCTCTCCCCTCTCCCCTCTCCCCTCTCCCCTCTCCCCTCTCCCCTCTCCCCTCTCCCCTCTCCCCTCTCCCCTCTCCCCTCTCCCCTCTCCCCTCTCCCCTCTCCCCTCTCCCCTCTCCCCTCTCCCCTCTCCCCTCTCCCCTCTCCCCTCTCCCCTCTCCCCTCTCCCCTCTCCCCTCTCCCCTCTCCCCTCTCCCCTCTCCCCTCTCCCCTCTCCTTCCCTTCCCAAACGTTCCCTTCCCAAACCTTCCCTTCCCAAACCTTCCCTTCCCTCCCTTTCCAGTTAGGACCTACCTCCTTCACTTCTCCTTCCCTCCATCCCCATGGCTGTTTCTCACCCAGTGCCAACAAGTCCTTCCTACCTGAAAAAATTACTCAGGTTGCTGTTCTGCCTCCAGATAGTGAGTTTGTATTCCCAAATTCTTTAATAATCTAGACAGTTAAATTAGAATAATATTAAAGGGCAGTTTAGCAAGGATGAAAAGTAAACAGTGCTGCCAACTTCAACAGAAAAATATATTAAGTCAGGTTTTCATGAATTAAGTAAGAGTAATCTTAAAAATCACAGTTTAAATGGCTAAATTGGTCCCTTTTTCATTTTGTGTTCTGATTTCTGGGTCTTTAGGGTATAACCATAAAGTCTAGAAAATTACTGTTAATAAAAACCAAGAGAGGAGCTTGCGGAGTTTCTCATGTCACTGCACGCTCCTGGCAGCTCAGGCTGGAGAACACTCAGAAATCATAAGACTCAAGATAAAAATCATGTGAGCTGGCAATACTGCTGCAAGACTCCCCAGAGACTCTGTGCCTTCTTCAGGGGGCATAACTGTTGTTTTAAAACTGTGCCATTGCAAAATGCACCGGGGGAGAGGCTCCGGCGGGATGAAGGGAGGGAGCTCTGCTGTGGCTCAGCTCTGCGGCCGCCCAGGCTGGCTCAGGGCTGGCTGCAGCTCTGTGCAAGCCCTGTCACGCTGCTCATCAGGGCCCCAGACACGGCTGGGTGAGGGGAAGGCATGCTGTATGTCCTGACTTTCCTTGGGAGGATCAGCAGAATTGGTGCTGCAGGGTCAGGGAGATTAAACAGCCTCTTATCAGGAGAGCGGCGCGGCAGCACGGAGTTGAAATCTCTACATGACCACAGTGCAGGAAAGCCTGTTTTCCTCCCTCAGTAAAGGGAAAGGCCAATTTTCATCTTCATCCAGTCTAGACAATATTTCTGAAGTTACTTAAACTCCTGTTTGTGACCACAGAGTTATACTTAGTCTGTCAGACCTATTGATTTCCAAGTGCCGAAATTTTATTGCAATATTATTAAGTACATTATAGCTGTTTGAATTGTACTTTCTGTTCGCTGGTTGATCTGTGAATGATTTACAAACTGCTTCTGGTTTCTGAGCTTACCATTAGTTTCTGGACCGTGTAGTTATCTGGAAATGTGTATAATTCAAGCAAATCATTGACAGCACATGAAATGTTCCAGTTCCAAGTGAGATGCTCTAAAGCACAGAGGTGCTACCTGAGTGACAAACAAGCACTGGAAGGCTGGAAAAGCTCAGCTTCCATGTCCTATATGTACAACCTCTCAGGGGACTTGGTTATTTACTGTTTGTGGAGTGTTATCAGCCACCTTGGTTTTGACTTTGTGACTTGATGGTTACAGCAGGAAAATGATGTGAAGGAAGAGCAGGTGGTGAGTCTGACCACCACCAGCCAGGCAAAGCCTGCCTCTTGCTCCTTGGGGCTCCAGAATGATGTTCCCCGTAATTACAACTTGCTTTGTTGAGGAATGTGGAAGGAGTTTTGACTTTCAGCAGCAGAACCAAGGGGCTCTGAGCTCCCCATGGGTGGAGGAGACGTTTCCAAGTATTTTCACTGCTTCTTCACATGTCTGTAGTAAAGGAGTTGAATTAAACGTAGCTGCTTGACAAACTATGCTCTCAGAGTTGGTAGATGAGGAAAATCTAGGGAAGGTGCCCAAGTTTACTCCAAACTGAGTCCCCCTGAGTCCTTCATTTCCCTTAGAGGGAGGCTGGTGTGCAGTTCACAGCTCTGACTCAGACTCTGCCGTGTGCTTGCTTCAAATACACCTTAAACAAATGGAGCAGGATTTAATTGTTTTACTTTGTGACTCTGGTGCTAGAATGAAAAATGGAATAGCTGTAAACACCTGGCATGGGTTGGGGATGGGTGGAAGACATGTTGGTACTTGTTAGAGACCAGTTTTGGAAACAGAGTTCTAATTCTCCTTTCATTGATATTGTACAATTTAGGGATAGCTCCACTGCAGTCAGTACAACACGGAGAGGAAAACAGAGTGAAAAATGTCTTCCCACCCAAAAAAAGGTGTTTTTTGGCAGATGCATTCTGGCTGTGGCCTGTAGGTTGCAGCAGTGTATGCTTTTCATTACAACATGCCACTTCATCTTTGGTTTTCCCAAAGTGGAATTCCCCAATGAGCTAAACCAACTCATAAATGGTCCTATCACTTTAAAAAAAATAAATAAAAATGACCAGCTTTGATCTTGCTGGTGTGACAAGAGGATGTTGTTTCTTGAGCTCTTTGCTGTGTGGGTGGGAGGCATGCTGAGCCCTTCGGACCAAGTGAATCAGCACCACGAGGTCCAGCAGCACAGGAGAGCCTTCATGGGAAAGAGTAGGGCACACCACGAGAAATGCTTGGAAGAAGTGGCCCTGGAGGTCACATCCATTAGGTCAATTAAATTTCTGTGTTTTCTGTTATTTTTGGATCCGAAGTTTGCACAAATCCATGCAGTTGTCTGTTAATCCAATGTATTGTGCAGGAATGAGGTGTGCAAACAATGTCCCACCACACACAGGATTGCAGAGAGAAACTGCTCTACTTTGACATGATCCTGTCATGTGCTACAGAAATTAAATACTTTAGCAGATGGCACTGATGTAACTCTGCTGCAAAGATAGGAATAAACATCCACTTCATATGTCAAGTTCATTCACTTTGTTGATTTCTCACAAAATATTAATTTTCTTTTCACTTTGGGACTGTAGTGCTGGAAAGATACAGAGAACAGTTGTAAGAATAATAGCTAGTAAGTAAGAGAAGTAGCACAAAGCAAAATTGTGTGCGTGTTTGAATGACAAAATGTTCTGTTTTGCACCAAGAAATGCTGAGAGGAATCCAGCACTTTGTAAAGCCAGTCATAAACATATACGAATATATGAATGCCAATGGAAATTATTGACTGAGCAATCTCCTTTTTGGTGGGAAATGTTTTATCAATATTTATGCTGCTCTGCTTGAAATACTAAAGGCAGAATGGAAAAAACAGTCAAAACTCTGAAAAATTTAGAGCATGTTCTCAACTGGCTGAAAACCAGAAGGCATCATGTGATTTTTTTTTTTTTAAAGAAAAGGCAGTCTCTGTTACTTCAGATTCATTTGGCTTAGGGCCAGAAAGGACCTTTAGATCATTTACCCTGGCATTTTGTTTAATGAAGGCCAGTTACCCCTATATTTAGCCTGAAGATTTATATTTGGTTAACTTTTTTTCCAGAAACGCAAATAGTGTCTACTTTTCACTTGTATAGACTGAGAACTGCAGAACCCACCATTTCCTCTGTGTTTTCTATGAGCAATTTATAACTTTCCCAATTAAAATGTGCTTTGATTGCTCCCTTAAAATTGTTTTCACATTTCAGCCCTCACTTCTTGTCATGCTTTGCTGCTTTAGATGAAAGGGTCCTCCAGTTTTTTCTCCTTTTATGTGTATAAACACACTGCAATCACCTTTCCATTGTTTTGCTGCTTAACCAGATTGATTGAACTCCATAAAAAGTATATGACATTTTACTAAATTACTTTAGACACGTTCCTTATTCCAAAGCCTTAAAAAATGCAAGTGCTAAAACAGGACAGTTTTGCTGGTGCTGTGTGCAGAGGTAAGAATCCACCCCCAATTCTCTTCTTTTAGAATATCCAAAGGTCAAATTTGCTTATTTGTCTTTTTTTTTTTTTCTCTTTTCTAGAATGAGGGCTCACATTCAGCTGCTTAACTCTCTCCCAACCCTCTGCTTCGTGGAGCCCTCCTTGCTGCCTGAATGACCACCTACATCCCTCACTGGCAGCTGTGAAACTTTGGATTTGCTTGAATTAAACATACCTTGTCTTCAGTGCCCCAAACTGATAAATAATGCATGTTGATCTCCACCATTAACCCCTTATTTTCTGATGCTGATCCTGCATGTCAGGATTGCCCCAGCCTTGCAACCATGCCATGCTACAAAGAGCCTTTCTTCTACAGATGTTTCATAATGGTTTTATAACCTGCATGCTGTGTTCTGCTGAGTCCTGTGACTCACCAAACTCCTTGTGTTGCATCTCTGTGGTTGTCTTTATCAAGCAAATTTGTAATCTCATCAGAGAGTGACATCAGGTTTATATGATGAGGCCTGTTTACCATAAAGCCATGATTAATGGCCTTAATTATATTTCTATACTAGATTATTTTAATTAATTATCTTTATTAATCGGTGTTTTTATCAGCTTTGCCTCTGCTGGCATTGATGCTGGCCAGCTGGCTCACACTTGAGCTCCACTTGACTCTTGGCACCACATGAGCTGTCATCCACTTTTCAGGAATTTCCTCCATGTTAGCATGTTTATTAAAACTCATTTCAGCAGGCTCGTTCTTTGTGGCTCAGACACTTCACGTCTCTGCTATTCTCTGTGCCTTTCCTCTCCAGAGGCAGCAGCTTTCCCAACAAGTGTTGGGAGGGGAAACTGTCACCCAGGAATTCCTCTACATCATGGCAACTTTCATGTTAAACTGGCACAAGTTATCACCTTTTTCTGTCATTACTGAGTTATTGTTTTAGTTCAGCTTCTTATTTTGTGGGTAAAATCAGAGTGTAGAAGCATTTCACCTGAAGCTCCAGGACAGATATGCGAGGTGCACGAGCTTGAGCCACCACCAGTCTCCAAAAGCCTTGTCCTGTGAGGAGATTTCTGCAGTTCTGCCACAGCCAGGGGCAGTGAGTCACTGGAATCTGTCCTGTGCTGAGGCTAGCACAGCTCCAGAGAGCCCAGCACCACTCCAGAGAGCCCAGCACCGCTCCAGAGAGCCCAGCACCGCTCCAGAGAGCCCAGCACCGCTCCAGAGAGCCCAGCACCACTCCAGAGAGCCCAGCCCCAGGGATCTCCCAATGATCCATGCAGATCACATCCATCTCCCCACCAGCCCAGGCCAAGGCTGAGCTCCTGGGGAGCAGCATCGGCCGTGCGTGGGCTGCTCTGGAGACTTGTGCTGTGACGTTTCCATGTGAGCAGCACTAAAAACAGCCTCAGGCACTCTCTGAGCCTTTCAAACAGAGCTTCTATTTAATTTGGTGTGTTATGGAAAACTCTGGGCCAGCTTTCCGCTCGGAGACATATTTTGAGGGCGCTCTGTGAAGTACAGTGTTCTTTTTTTATCATTTATCTCTAGGAAAATAAATAGAAATCCTTATAACAATTAAATACCCATCTGTTACTCCCATGAAGCCGGGGGTATAATGCCAGAAAAGTAAACCAATCTTTTCATCAGTTGTTGGGTATTTAGAGTCAGTGATCAAGAAGACAGTTCAATGAAAGACATATTCTAGTTTATATGGCTAAAGGAGGAGGAAATCATGCCAGAAGAACCATTTGGGCCCAACCAAAAACAAAAATTAAGTGCAAAATTGTCCAGATTCACCATTGAACCATCTATCTACAGATTCTCTTCCTTCTTGGAAGTGCCAGTGACACTGTGATAGAATTGCAAATGGGTCTATAGCACAGAAAGTGTGACCAAAATCAAATTTGTGAGTGAGAGTGAAGAATTTTGCCAAAGAATCTGGCAATTTAGAACAAGTTCAAAAATCTCTGTCTCAGGAATAAGTAGTATTCTCATTAGCAGCACCTCCAATCACTACATATCCCTGTTGCCCATTGTTCTGGGAAGAATCTTCTGCACCAGCAATGGATGCTCTGATTTGGGCTGCGTTCATAGAATCATTTTAAATCTGGCTAACAAATGCCAAAATCTTGACTGAAAAGTTGTGATATCAGAAGCACTTGTTAAAGCTGCCTGCAAACATAGCTCTCATCATCCTCATTTTGCACACCCAGAGGTTAGCTCAAATAACTGACAATAATGTCAAGCATATCTTATTTATGCTATAATTATCTTTACTCACATATGTCACCAAACATAATTGTTTTCTCAGTGTTTTAAGAGTCCTTTTAGAGACAGAGAGATGTGGAAACATCTTTCTAACATGAGTTTAGGAGCATCTGAGAGAAGCTGCAGCTGAGGAGAGGCTGGGATATGCACAGCTGTTTGTGCTTCCAGCTGGTTTTCGTATATTCTCCGGGTGGAGCAGACATTGATAGCTGTTCCCTTATAAAATATGTAACAGTACTTCATGACCTAATATATTTTCCAGTCCTAGGGCCTGATCCAGAGTCTGCTTGTCTCCCTGAGCAGGCTTCCAGTGCCACCAGTAGAGCTCTATCAAATCCCTAATGAGCCAAGGCTAGTGAGGGGTAATTTAGGGCCATTATCTTTGTAGGGTTGCATATGGTTCAGTGATGCTCCAAGATTTGCCTCCAGAGTTCTCTCCCTGCTGCTTCCCTTGCTCTCATGAGCTGTTTTTCCCCCACCCTCCAGAGATTTGACAGCTCTGGCTCTCTGGCTCTGTCTGAGGCCACCGAGCTGCAGCCACGGTGCTCTCTTGCCTCCTTGGCAGCCCTCCCCACGAAAGCTGCAGGCCCCACGGGGGTTGGCAATGCCTGGTGACATTTTGTGGCACCCCAACCTTGTCAGTCTTGTCAAACCTCCCTGTGTCAGGCCTTGTCCACTGCAGCCTCCCAAGTGCACCTTGATATTCGAGTTCATGGGCAAGGGTCAGTCTGTGCTCCCAAAACCTCCAAGAGTGGAGTGGCAGGGAGGGCACGCTGCAGCTTTTTGTCAGGGGAGAGCTCTGCAGAGCCTTTCCTTTCACAAGAAGCTCGTTTCCACATGCAGGGTGTAGCCTGAATTTGGGACACAGGGAATGTGAGCAAAGGCAGAAGCCAGACTGAGACAGAGAGGCTAAAACCAGCCAGAGGGAAGGGGAAGATTCTGTGCTTGCTTGTGGGCTTGGAACTCAACATCCCAGTTGAAACCCATCTCTGCCTTCTTTAGGTCACAAAAAATATGGCTTCAAAGGCAGAATCTGGCCCTTCTGCCAGCAAATTCTGTGTGCTTTGCTCATTATGAGCACGGGCTGCTTGAACAAGCAAACACTTCTTTTCCTCTTCTCCAGAAGAGTAGGCTCGACTGGCTTTCCCCACTTTGGATATGATCCAAAAGGGCTAAAGCAATTTCAAAGCTAGTAGGGGTGTGCCAAGTACATATACATCTCACTGGTTTGATGTGGTTGTGCTGGGGACTCCAAATATTTCACACCTACTGATGTTTCTGGGAAATGTTGTTTCCACTCCTGCAGTTCCTGGTTTTTGCTCTTGTTTGTGCTTGTCCTTAGATCAAATGAGGCTAATGACTGAGGGATAGCCATGCTTCCCAGGGATTTGAGGATTTAAATGGTTGAAAGCTATTAAGAGAGCTTTGCTGTTGAATACATTGAAGCCTTTTGCTGCAGGGGATCATCCTAAAGAAAAAAAAAAAAAAGCTAAGTATTTTGTTGTAACAAACAACAGCTCAGTATTTTGACAACATCAACTCACAACTTTGTTTTAGAACAGTCTTCTTCTGATCCTAATGTAGGTCATGACTGCAAGTTAATTTGTTCCATGTGCCATTATGGTGTAGAATATACTCAGAAAAACAGGGTTTTCCCAGGGTGAGAAAAAAATTATGTTTACTAAGCAGTTAGTCTGGATTATTTTTTATTTTCTCCCCTGTGCTTTCCCATCCTTTGCTTCGCCCTCCTCCCTTCCTGTTTTCCTGCACTATCAGCCTGACACACGTGGCTGGGGTATCCAGTTTAACTCCCTGTGCTCCCCAGACCCTCTGGATGTGCAGGCACAGAGGACCCATCCCAGTCTCCTTGGGGCTCCTCTGCAGCTCCCCTGGGCTTCAGACAATGCATAAACTGAGGCAGTGCCTTATTTCAATAAGCCACGTGTTTGGTTATAGATTTGAAGGCTTGGTTGATGACAGAGAGAGGCTTTGCATGTGGTCTCTCCAGTGCTATTGCAGTGAATTTTCTCTGATATCACAAATCTGTGCAGAAGAATGAGAGTCCTAATTGCTGTCACCTGAGATGAAAGCCCTATAACCATGATTACAGAACAATTAATCATAAAATAAGTCACCAGACTCATTTTTTTCCTATTTGGTTTCTAAGTTCTGCAGATTTCAAAGAGCTGCTGGAGCAAGGGAGATGTGGGCTTTGGGGTCTCATTCCAGTACAGCTGGCTGGGAATCCCAGCGGGAGCACCAGCACAGAGGTTCTTTAACAACTTTGGTCCCAATGCCCCCCTGCCATCACTCAAAACTTCACCTGCTGTCACACAGGCTCTCTGTGAGCCTGAAAAGGTATTCCTGGCAACTTGAACTAAACTAATTCAGGCCCTTTGAAGAGTGCAGAACCTGGAGAAAAGATAATTTTCTCATATATAAATATATATATGTATATTGAACTTCTGTCTATATATGTTATTCATTTTTGGTTTTGAGTGGTTGTGCTAAAATGACCCAAGCAAAAAGGCTTTTTAGTATGAGCCCTCACTGTGGAAAAAACACTACAAATGTAATGAAACTATGTGATACAGGTTGAAAGTTTAAGCCTTTTTCCTGGAGTGTCTGTGTCAGCTGCTAAGTCAGGCACATGAAGGCTGTGGGTCACCATGATTATTTGGGATCCTCATGCATGGCCTGTGCAGAAAAAAGGGAAGTGAAAGGTCACATTTTCCTCGTTTAGCTTTTAAGTTCCTTGTACTGCATTTCTAGGAAATCTTGATTTTTGCAGCATGTTAGAGAGCAGTACTTCTGTTTTTAGAACGGTTTACCTCCACTTAAGCCAGAAGATCTCAGGGTGCCACTGAGCCTCAGCACTGGCAGAGAAAGCAGAGGGTTTAGTTTCTCTAAAGAAAAATGGATTTCTATTAGCTGTTGAAATCTGGAAAAAAAAAGTCTCGAAATAATGTGCTTCACATCAGCAAAAGAGGCATTTTATCACTTTCACCTGAGGTGTGAAAATGTTGTACAGATTTACAAGCAGTGAAAGTGTGATCAACAGACAGAGACAGTGTTACTTATACAAAAGAAACAGCACAAGGAGAGAATGTAAATATTTATAAAAAGACAAAATAATGTATGTAAAACTGTCTTACAATTGAGAGATATGGATGCTATCACCAAGGATAATATCTATAGAGAGAGAGAGAAAAAAACAAACACAAAAGCCACTTATAGGGATTTTGGCATCATCTAGTAAAATGCATGTGGCTACACAACACAGTTTGGTTCAAATTCAGGAAAATATATCTCAGGATGACTTTAGTGACAACAATTCATACTTGTGCCCAGCAAGGGACTGCCTCCCCCCCTCAGATTTGTCTCCTGTTGGACCAAAACTTCCATTTCTTGTTGAGACAAACTCACATCACTCTCATGGTGCTAAATTCCCTTCTCATTTGCATGGAAATGGAAGGGCTGAAGGATGTTGTTCTCAGGTCACAATGTCAGATTTCCAATCAGACCATCAGAATTAAAAAGCAGTTTGATAAACCCAATTTTCCAGCTGAAAACACGGTGTTTATAACAGTTGTAATCTTTGTAAATGATTTCTGACCCAGTTTTCATATATCTATGTCCTTGCAGCACTGGAGTTTTTTCTTTCTCTTTTCACTGCCTATTTGCAGTTTCTTGCTGAGACATAAAACATTATTATGTAAATGGTAGTTTCCTTAGAAAGCAAATCCACTGGGATTTTTAATTAGAATATCTTTGTGAACATCTGAACCAAACTGTAGCACACTGTGAAGTCCTGAAGTGATGCTGAGCAGTGCTGCTCACGTTGTTATTTCACATTTGCTGTTAGAACTATTTGGCAAAGATAAGATTTCAAAATACACAGCTCAGTCACATAGAAGTTCTTGCAACTGTGACAAAGTGAGGGAGCTTGAAATATATACAAACCCCTTCTTTGGTAGAAGGAGCAGGGCAAAATGTGCAATGAGAAATTATATTAGTGATCTTTAATTTATTATGAGGGCAATTTTCAGAATGCAGTGTCAAGGTCCTTCATGTTTATGAACATTTTCTGCACTCACCTAATAACTGAGAGTCAAGGAGAATTTATCAAATTAATTTTAGTTTTGGCTGGAGAGTTAGACTTTTTAAACAATGCTAATGATTGTGCCCAGACATTAATAAATCTGCAGTAAGGCCCAGCATGCAAAAGAAAAATGAAGGGACATTTTTGTCCTTCATTCCCCTTCCCTTGGAAGGCTGGAAATGCTGTTTGTCTGTGCTGCTGGTGCTAGGGACAGGTTTCAGAGTGGGTGGGACAAGATCCAAGGGGCAGTGCAGCTTAGAGAGACAACTCTAGAATAGGTCAGAGTCATCCTGTGTCTGCAGGGAGATGCCATTGTCCCACCACTGGAAATTTGAGGGAACAGCATTCCCAAAGCAGAAACAGAGCTCAGTAAATGTATCTGAGAGGGTGGGTCTGTGCTGATCCTCATTTTTAGCTTTTTACTGAGCACCTTTTGATGAGCATTGCTGGGAATGGGTACTCCTGAGCTGCTCTGGTGCAGTCTGGCTCTTTTCAGGAGCTTTTCCTTAGTGGCACAGCAGCCCCAGCCACTGGTGTCCCACAGGAATGGACATTTCAGCCCAGAGGCCGTGTCCAGGCAGAAATCCATTTAACTAAAGTGAGAACCTGAGCATCTCCAACTCCCGTTTGCCTCACTGCCAGCTGAAGACATTAATCATCTTGCACAGGACCCTGAACATATTTTGTAATCCTAAATGAGGATAAACAATGAAGTTGAATTTATTTTTTGCAGAAAAGTGGATGTTACTGAATGTGCAGCTCAGAGCACAGTTTAGCCTCTTGCTGTCACATCTGCAGGGAAAAATGTAATTATATCCATCTCTAAGTAACTTTGGGACAACTTATTTAGTCTCCCTGAAAGTACCAGTCCATTCCCAGAGCATTTAAAAGCGAGTGCTGTGCCCAGCCTATTGCCATGGCAGCCCTGTGAGGGTTTATGTGATACACACACACCAGGCCTTCCAGTAATTCCTCCGTAGGTTAATCCTGAAAACAGAGCTCTGTAAGTCCAGGCTAATTCAATATGCAGAGGTACAGCAAAGCCTGGGCAGACATTTAAAGTGAAGGAAAGTAGTGCACAGAAGCCAGAAGCCCAGCTTTTCTCCATTTTCATTTCCCCATAAATACAAATGCTCAATGTCCATTGCTCTCCCCTGCAGTGTCACAAGCTTGGATTGAATGCTGTGAGTGTCTAATTCTGCCTTCAGTGATGGATAAATTCCCAGTGAGCTGCCTCAAGACAGCACGTGGATTTTTCTAGGTGGCATCATTCAAGAAGCTTCCTGCAAGCTCTGTCTCAGTTTAAGTGACTAAAGGATTAACAGTGAGACACAGCAAGGAAAGCAAGCCCTGGGATTTCAAGGCAGCCAAAGCAAACTTACTGTGGAAAATAGACCTGAGGATCTTTGATACTTTGAGTAGTTTGGTTTTATTTTTTAAGGGCTGGAGTGCTATTTCTCTTAAATGGGTTATGGGTGGGGTTCGGGAATCTTTCTCTGCCCTCCAGCTTTCTGTACATGCATTTTCTCCCCATAGAAATGGAGCAAATACTCTCCTTCCTGAGCAGTACCAGTGAAGAGTATAAGCTCAGATATATAACCTCTCCAGCATTATCTAATGCCAAATATGCATCTGGATTGACTCCCAGGTCCATTCTCATCTCTTTAGACTTGCAAAGCTGTGGCAAGAGTCCAGGAAAAGGGTGGAACACCCTGTAAAAATTCAGAGTGCTCACTACACCCAAATACTTAAAATGTGAAGGTGTTGCCCAAGGAGTGTGCTGTGCAAAGGAATTATGGTATAGAAGGCAACAAAAAGACAAACAAATTTAATTTGATGGACAGAGACATTTGTAAAACCACCTCTTTTCTATCTTGGCATAATTTCTCTCTGCTCCTCTTTGCTCCTTTGAGGTTATAGGCCGAAATGGAGCAAAATACTTAGCTCATATTCTTCCACAGGTACTTACGTAAATGAAAACTCAGAAATGCCAGGTGAGGCCTCGATTCTGCACAGAGATGACACACACAGAGCTGTGTGCTGGTGTGCAGTCCCCAGGGGCTGGGGCAGCTCTGGCCAGAGATGCTGCAGAGAGAGGTTCTGCCCTCCAGGGTTGTTATCACCCACCACGACAGAATTCACTGCTCTTTCTGCTCCTGTAAGCTCAGAGGAGCTGGGTTGGAATTTTCCATCAAGATGCTTTTTCTCAAGGAAAATGCAATTTCCAAAGGCAGGGGAGATGGTGTCTTTTTGCAGTTTTAATTGGGAAAAAAAATTGCCTTGGGAGTTACAGGCTGGTGTTGCCTTGATAAACACAAATATATTCTGGCAAATGGAACAATACTGACGTGTCATTTCCTTGTGAATGAGTAGCAGATCTCCAAGTATTGGTGGAAGAATCAGATTATTCTCTTATGGTTACCTCACACTAGAGAAAATTTCCCTACTTGAGCATCTTTAATAGGCACTTCAATGCTTTCACATAAATAATCTAGAGTTTAAAGGGTTTTCTCAGTGCTTTGAAAAAAAGGTATAGAGGTAAGGAACCCTTATCTGGTACCTTTTGATACTGCAAGGCTTTTGCCTCACCAGATAACAGGGATCAGACCCAAAGTGTCTGATCTGTGGGTCTTTACATGAGAGAACTCAGTGTGCCAAAGGACACATCTGGCCTCATGCTCCACACATTTGTGGGAAAAGGCACATTCCATTCCAACTTATGAAACACAACTAATGCTTGTTGGTTTGAAAAAAAACCCAAACAAAAAACCAAACCCCAAAACATAAAGATCTGCTATTGCAAAAATAAATTACGTGAGGAAAAAAGAGAAGAAAGAGAAGGGAAGGTGCGGGAAGGGAAGGGAAGGGAAGGTGCGGGAAGGGAAGGGAAGGGAAGGGAAGGGAAGGGAAGGGAAGGGAAGGGAAGGGAAGGGAAGGGAAGGGAAGGGAAGGGAAGGTGCGGGAAGGGAAGGGAAGGGAAGGTGCGGGAAGGGAAGGGAAGGGAAGGGAAGGGAAGGGAAGGGAAGGGAAGGGAAGGGAAGGGAAGGGAAGGGAAGGGAAGGGAAGGGAAGGGAAGGGAAGGGAAGGGAAGGGAAGGGAAGGGAAGGGAAGGGAAGGGAAGGGAAGGGAAGGGAAGGGAAGGGAAGGGAAGGGAAGGGAAGGGAAGGGAAGGGAAGGGAAGGGAAGGGAAGGGAAGGGAAGGGAAGGGAAGGGAAGGGAAGGGAAGGGAAGGGAAGGGAAGGGAAGGGAAGGGAAGGGAAGGGAAGAAAAAAGAAAAGAAAAAAGAAAAGAAAAGAAAAGAAAAGAAAAGAAAAGAAAAGAAAAGAAAAGAAAAGAAAAGAAAAGAAAAGAAAAGAAAAGAAAAGAAAAGAAAAGAAAAGAAAAGAAAAGAAAAGAAAAAGAAAAAGAAAAGAAAGAAACCTTTGGTTTATTTTCCTGTGGAAGTCATAATCTTACATGATGGAAATGGCAAAAAATCAGGCTCATAAGGATTTCTGATGATGGGATAACCATCGGTTCTTTGTTCTGAATGTAAATTGCTGCATTAAAATGTGCTCATAAGAACTCCAGCTTCAGTGAGTGTAGCCAAGAATAAGAAACTCAGCTTCATAAAATGACACCTAATGTGAAAGCTGTCCAAAAGACATTACTCCATATAGACTCCAAAAAAGGCCCATTTGCTTTTGAAGCGAAAGAACAGATAAAAAATGCAGAGTGCACCAGACACTTGTTGTTCAGGAGTGGGCTTGTATATAGATTTTGAAGTTGGTGCTTCCTTATTAAAGGCCTTTATAAACCCAGTCAAGTTAATTCCGTGAAAAATTAGCTTTTGCTGGTTTCATTTTCCTTTGTGGAACTCTGTGGGCCATGAAAAAACCTCTCTGAGCTGGTGGAATCATACTTTGTTGATCCAGAGAAAAGTCAAGGTGGAAATTTTGCCCTATGCATTCAACCATGGTGTTGACACCAGGCTTTTCCCCACTTTCCCTAGATATGGATGTGTTTGCAGATTTGTTTTCAGTCCCATGAGCACATGGGGAGTAGTTCTACCAGCTGTAGGGAGAGCACATTTACCCCTTAGGCTGGAGTGAAGCCAAGATTTTGATAAACAAAATTTAAATGATATAGATTAAATTTCCATTAACTGATTCTCACTTAACTTATGCTGATTTGATGTCAGTGTAGTTCCAGGGATACACAAACAGAATTTGCAATGATGAAAGCCCTTTGGGAGATCAGAACTGGAAGCAGTGTGATCTTTTTTTTTTTCCAGTGTAAGTAAAGCTGGCTTGAAACTAATTGTATTAGGCTTTATACCCTTTTGGCTAGAGCAGCTGAGGATATGAATGTTTTAAATTAGTGAAAGCAGTTTCTTAGTGGAAATGAGCCTTGGTGGCTGCTCAGACAGACAGGTAGGGAGAATAAGCTCAACAAATTTCATGAGTGCAGGCGTCTGGGCAAAGAAGAGAAATCCTATTAGTGCCCAGTTAAGAGAATGGCTGCATCATGAATTCAGTGCTTATTAGAGGATCCAGAGGGACTCCCAGCATACAGATGCAAATCCACAGGAAATTAGGTCCCTGAATTCTAGTGCTCAAGGAAATCACTGTTTTTGTGGAGGTGCTCTCAAATGTGAATGGTGAGAAATTGGTCTCATTTATATTTCTGTAAATCAAGAATAACCGCAGAGCAAGGAGATGGAGCCATCATTCTTGGATATTTCAACAGCTCCCATGGCCTCAGAATCTGAGTGTTCCTATATCTGTGTGGATCAATTACTGCCTGAGAGCAGGGGAGATGCTGACATCCTCACTGCACACACTGCATCTGAGACACACTGCAGACTACTTCCCTAACAAGATTTAAATATATAATTTCTATTGGTTTCACTACTAATCAAGGGACTTTAGGTGCTCTGTACTAGGAAGGTTTTTTTCCCAGGAAATAACTGCTGAAGGCTGGAATTGAGCTGACAATTTTGCATTCACAGTTACCTTTTAAATCACAGAACCTTCTTCCCTGTCTGGAGAAGACTGTGGCTCTTCCTCACCATGTAATAACCTGCAGGAGGCAAATGGGAAGGGGTTAAAGGGGGAGAAGGAGGTTTTTGTTTTCCCTTTATCATTTTTGGAGGTGATAAGATGCTGCAGGACTCTGCAAGAAGGGTTGAATAACAGAACCCATGGTCTGATGGCAGCTGCTTGTCCTCAGTGTCTCACTTCAGGGCGTTGTTTCTCACTTGTGTTTCCAGAGAAATTCCCTCCTGGGGTAATGATGAAAAACTAGTCACAAATCAACACAATTCACAATCTATGAGAATCATGAAATATTGCAAAATAAAGCAAACAATACAAAAGCTCAGTGCTTTCATCGTGCAGGGAAAGGCCTCAGAACACCAAGGAATTTTGGAACTGTTTCAGAGTCTCAGAAATCTTGGATATTTTTCATCTCAAGGCTTTTCCTTCTCTCTTTCCTCTCTCCTCCCCAGTGAATCACTCAGTAAAAGAATACATTACCTGGAAACACAGCAGGAGCCTTGGCCTTAGTGTAAGAGAGTAGATTATAATGAGTATCATACTAAAGAAGAGGGAATAAAGAGCACTAGCAGCCAAAAAAGATAGGCAATTTGAGGGATATGATGTAACTCAGACAAGATGTCAGTGATGGGCTGGAAATAAAACAATGTTAGTCACTGTGAATTAATTATTCTTCTATAAAAACGAAGCAGTGGAGCAACTTAGCACACAGTTGTACTGAGTCATGAGGTTTGGCTGTCACACAGGGAAGTGGTCACTTCACACTGCCCCAGGGCAGGTGTGAGAGGCTGGTGGGGACTGAGAGTCCCATCACAGGAGCAGGAAGGTTCTCAGAGTAGTGGAAAAATTGCAATTTCCATTATAATCCCTTTGTATGGAAGAGCTCATAAAGCCAGCCAGAAAATTTTGCTTTAGGCTATAGCTGAGCTGACAAGGTCTCAGCACAAGAGTGAGTGTACCCAGTGGGGAATCCCTCCATTGTGGAGAACAGGCTGAATTTAATGAATGGGAGAGGGCAGGGCCATAATTGGTCTCTTGGAGGGAAGGAGAACAAGCAAAACATTTAAATGCACACGACACAAATTCACAGGTCTATTGGAAAGTGCAGGTGTGTATTGCAGCAGTCATAGGTGTCTCTGCAAGGCCACAGGACTGCTGCTCCGCCTCATGGCACAGTTTGGTTTCATGCACTGCTTGGCACTTTGAAATACCTGATAAAAAGTCCTGAATGTGCCAAGGACTAAACTTTGTCTCCTTCTTCAGAGCAGGACACCTTCCACCTTTCTGCTTCACCCTTGACTGCATGAAATCCACAGCAGCAATATTCTCCATCTCAGATGGGGAAAGGTGGAAGCAAAACCCCACCCTGAGTGTCCACAGAGCAGAATTTACCATCTCATCTTGCTGTCACTGTCATCCTTTGTGCAGCTGGAGCAAAACAGCCTGTAAGGGGTGTTGGAGATGGAATTGCCCAAAGCCCTTGGAGGTTTGTAGTGATGCTCCAGTGTTTTTTACAGATAACTTGGAAAAAAAAATCTGTGCTCTTAATCATGTCCTTTATTCCATGCTGACAGTGCTTCCCATCCTAACAGTCAGCATTCATTAAAAAGCAACAATTAACAGGAGGAGAGTTGAAACAGGGACGGGGCACATATTCATTGGGTGGGCAGGATGGGTGTGAAGTTGCTATCTGCATATTTTTTCACATTTTTCCCCTCTGAGCCAAGATGTAGCTGAAGAGGTGGGTTCAGAGTCACACTGTCAATTCCCCTGCTGAGCATTTGGCTTGTGCTGTTAGTGAGCACTTGGGGCTTCTGAGGGCTCCCAAAGGGAACTGCTGCAGGCACTGATGTAATATTTTACAACAACAACAAAAATCCCCAAAAAACCCTTTTTTCGTGTTTCTATCTTCTGGGCTTCCATTGCATACACACGGAGTGGTTGATAGCCAAAGGAGATGACTTTTTTTTGGCTGGGATTTTCAGAGACTCAAAGGAGCACCATCACCAGTTATCAGTGGTGACAGGTCCTGGTGGAGCTGTGACTTTCACACAGAGCAAGGAGGAGATTAACAAATCACTGCAGGGGGAACAGAGCACTGAAGCTGCAGCTCTTTGAGTCTCCTAAGAGCTGCTCCTTCCCAGCTACCCAGCAAATGAGCAAAGCCCCTGTTGAGCAGTGAGGATTCCTGGATGCAGGAAATGCAGTAGCAGCCAGAAACAGGCAATTACTGTCAAATATTTGAGTGCCCAGAGGATCATGCTGAGGGTAATCCCCCAGTGACCCCTGCCCAAACCCTCTGAAGAGCCCAAGCTCTGTGTGCCCAGCAGTACCCCGAGCTCCCAGAGCCAGCACAACAATTTATTCTCCCACCAAAACCCTCCTCTGAAATTTCAAGCAACGACAGATCAACATGCACATCACCACTTTGGAGCATTCAGGGGTTTTATTACATTCAGGACTGTGAGGCCAAATGCCTTCCTTGGATGAGTGGACAAACACAAGTTCAGACTGGGGGTGAAACCCAGTTTCTCCAGTCCCCTGTTGTGCTTGGACTTGAAAGAAGAGGTTTCTATAAATCACCAACTTGCAGGTGTAAGGGAACCCCTTTCTGCTTGTGCATAACCTTTAGAAAAGCAAAGCAGGCCCAACCTTAAAGGTATAAAGACAGATTTATTTTGCCTTTACCTGCTGGGTGCATTTTTACATTTTGGGAGTCCTGTGTGAAACATGCTTCAATATTTGCCACTGAGTAATCCAAAACCATCTTGGACATTTTTCAGAGGATCACTAGCAAAAAGGCTTGTTTTATCTATGTACACATGTAAGTCTCTGATTTAGAAATGCCTGCTTTATGGATTTGATCCTTCTCGATATCCCTAAACAGCTTTTCTCTCAAGGGGTCCCTGAAGTCTGCCAGCAGCTCTGTCACACTGGGATTTATCCCTCGGCAGAGTTACAGCCCAGAGAGGGACACTGTGATGCTAATGGCACTCAGAGGTGCCCTTGCACTGATAATGGCACAAAATGCATGGGCCAAAGGGGCAATGGGACAATGGGGCTGCCTTTGAATGGATTCACATCCCCTCAGGTGACATTTGGGCCAGGCTGCACACTGGGTTAATGCTAAACCCTGGGGAATAAAGGTCAGACACCCTCAGTGGTGTGTCCCAGTGAAAATACCAGGTTTAAAACTGTTAAAAGTGTTAAAACAGCATCAGTTTCCCTGTCTTAAGTGAGGACAGATTGTAAATATGTTTGTGAATGATGAGTGGCCTGAAGTGCTATCAAAGGTTCTTTTTGGGCAGATGTGCAAAATCCCTCTATTCTCTGCCCCCTCCAAAACCAGATATTTCAAGGTTATAAATGGAGAGAAAATCTCTGGAGAGGAAGATATTGCAAATAAAATCTAATCTATAAATGTCTCTCTTTAAAGGCACAGCCCAAGCTTTCCATTTTATCTTCTTGACAAAGCAAAACAACTCAATTTTGAACTTACTCACATTGATTTTACATCAGGGAATTCCACCAATTTCAGGGAGATTATTGATTCAAGCAAGATCAAAATCCATGCTTTTTTCTTTCTTTTCCTTCAAAATTCTTTTTCATCTATTGATTATGGTTATGTGCTGTGGCTTATTGGCTCTGAGCTAATAATGACCAAGTGCTTTGGGACAAACCAAATTGCTTAATGGGCCACAACACCAGAATTGATCTCTATAATGACCCAGAAATTAATTAAAGTAATCATTCTCATGTAGTCACATACCAGGGTATGTCACCCACCTGGCTACAGTATTTAAGCCCACAGAATTCCAGCTGTTGGAAATCTGAAGGGATCACCCACATCTCACATCTCTGAGTGAGGTCAGCAGGCTGTGACCCTCAACAATCCCCTGATGGGCCAGGTCTCTGTAGCACAGCCAGGATCAAGACAACTCTCAACAACAGCAATTTCTTGCCCTCCTTTCTTCTTTTATTTTTTCTTTTTTTGGGGGGTCAGATGGTTCACATTTATGAAAGGACATATTTCTTTTTGATCACTGAGAGACAGTAATATTTTCTTGCAGCGTTTACAAGCTTTGGTGTTTTTAAAATACATTTACAGGACCTGGCTTCCTTAGAGAGCAGATCCAGATGGAGGGCAAAAGCTGCAGCCCAGGGAGGGTGTGTGCTGAGCAGAGCTGTAGCTTGTTCTTCCCAGTCCAAAGGAAGAAGCTGCAGGTTAATTTTGCATAATGACACAAACTCCTATTCAATGGCATGCAGGAGCTTGCAGGGCAAACCAGAGTCCAAGCTCAGACCTGGAATGTGCTGATGGCAGGAGCAGCTCTGGGAGGATGAAGGTGTTTTGAGGCCACATGAAGTGAGGGTGTGGCAGCTGGTGGGGTTCATAAATACACAAGCACAGGCTGGTTTTTGAGGCTAAAATCTCTGATTTCTTCTCTGCTCTGAGTGTCCACTGAACTTTGCCAGTTTGCCAAGCTGCCCCTGATTCACCACAGCTGCAGTAAGCTGGCCCATGTTTTTGTAAGAATGTGGGTTTTTTACAGTATCCCTTTTCTGTAATTCCACGTGGGCCTCTCTGTCCTGTCAGTAAAAGCACTGTAATCCAGAGAGTCCCTGCCATGTCCAGGGGTGTGGTGCAGAATGAGACACAGCTCCTGAGGGAGATTCAGGCCAGGAGGTTTAGGGGTGAACATGTCTGTGGGAAATACTGAGGCTGAGGGACCAAAATGGTTCCACAGAATATGGACAGAACACATTCATGGACAAATCTCCTTTCTCAAGTCTTCCACCTTGCACGTCAGTCTGAGCAAAGTGCATGGTCCATTCCACATCCATACCCATCCCCTCTTCCTCTGCCACCTGGGGTTTGTCATTATTGGCAATACTCTTGCTGTCAGGGTGATGTTTTCCTGTGGCACATGGAGTAATGCTTCTGAAGTTACCCAAGCAGTCCAATTCACGTGCCCCTGCTCCTCCCTGTGGGGTGACTCAGATCTGGGGACCTTTGGGACATTGTCCTTAGAGTGTCTCTTTAATCTGAGCTATCACACTAATGCCAAACCCCACCTGCTGTCTCTGTTCTGTGTGGTGCAGATCCACCAAGCTCAGAGTCACTCAGGAACCTCTGGAGACTGTTTTATTGCCAGGTGATGAAATCTCAGAAGAGAAGAAATTAGAAATCAAAAGGGGAAACCAGAATGGCATGGGGTCACTGTGCAGGGGAGGAGCGAAGTCTGGCAAGGGTTTGTGCTTGGAAAATGAGTTTGTTTCAGCTGTAAAGCCACTGGCTATCTCCTGCACAAGGTTTCATCAAGAGCCTCATTCCTTTCTGTGTGCTCTGCAGCCTTCCCTGGGGCTGGCAGGGAAGGGGTTTGAGTGCTGCTCCTCAGCAGGAGAGGCCCCAGCTGCATGCCCTGAGTCCATGGGGCGCCAGGGCAGGGACAGCTGTCCTGGGTGGAGGGATTCCCTCACATATTAAATTCATTTGGTCCAGCAAACTTGCTTGGCTGAGCCCACTCTGTGTGGAGGTTGCAGTCTGTTCAGATTTAGGGTAGGGTGAAAATTGTGCTTTATTCCTCTCTTATTTATTTTTCTCATATGAGAGCTGTTGGGTTAAATAGCAGTTTTTAAGAAGTTGGCTTTTCTGCAGTGCTCTAAACCCAGGATTTTTTGGCGGGGTACTAACTGGATGCTGGTTCTGTCAAGCTGTTTTCTTACCCTCTCTGTGCCTTATCCATGACAAAAAAAAATTCAAATGGGGAGAAGACATCTCAGGAGATTAAACCAAAGAATGGAATAGGAGGGAAAGAAACAAATACTGATGAAACAGCACAATAGATCTCAGATAAGATATCTGATTAGAAAGATTTAGACAAAAATGTCCCCAGATTTCTGTATTTGGGTGAGTGGTCCTTGCTGGTGTCTCAGCCTTTAAGCACAGAGCTGCTTTCCCAAGAGCAGGCTCAGTCCTGGGGGTTCAATGCAACCCTCCTGTGCTTTCCCTGTGCTGCAGGGAAGGAGGCTGATGTCACTGGCTGTGTGTTTCTGCAAGCAGAGAGCACATTTTCAACAGTCCCCTGGAACCACAGAGCTTTGTAAGGTGTGGATAAACCCCCAGAATTTTTGGGAGAAGGGCTTTATTTTAACACCCATGGCCAGATAGGGTTTCTGCCTTGAAAACACTTCTCAGTGTGAATGAAGGGTGAGTGATCTCGGGTTTTCTGTCTCTTGGAAGGAGCACCTGACTGCACGGGGCTCATTAATTATTGATGCACTCATGTTAGAGGGAAACAGGGAGATTCCTTGCCCTGTGCAGAGCAGCTCAGCAGAGAGAAACAGATGCTGGATGTGCCTGTTTAGCCACACCCTGGGGCAGATGCCCAAGGAATGAGCTGAGCCTCGTGCCTGTCTGTCTGTCTGTCCCGTGTGCTGTGGGCACAGGCCAGCTGTGGATTGGCCTTGCCAAAGAAACAGGAGGATAACTGGGCTCTGGATGGGCTTTTAATTCCATCCTTGCCTTGTGTTTCATCCAGTGCAAAAATGGAAAGACACCTCAGTGGCTGCAGGGTTTTGAAATCAGCCCATCATCAAGCAAGCCCTGGGTGCTGCTGGGGATGCTGGTACTGGCAGGGCAGCAGGGGAGCTGCTCTGTCCTCCTGGGCTCAGTGATGTGCTCAGAGAGTGAGGCCAGCCTGGGCTCGTGAGGGCGGCTGAGGGCTGCTCATTAGGCAGCAAAGATGAAGGTGCTGCTGCATCCCTTAATTCAAGGGCAGCAGATGAGGCTGGCATCGATTGTTCAGCAGTGCTGGAGATAATAAAGCTGAGATTTCACAGTGTCTGCCCAGGCTGCTCAGGAGGCACCGAGCAGTGCAGAGCTTTAACTGTGCTCACAGGGAAGAAAACTGTAAATTCCCTGGAGCTCCAGCTGGTCCCTGGGTGCTGCTCTGTTCCCGGGTGTCCATCTGCATGCAGACACCTCTCCTGTCCAAGGGAGTGTAAATAACTTTAGAGGTTTTTTTTGGTTTTTTTTGTTTTTTTGTTTTTTTTGTTTTGTTTTGTTTTGTTTTGTTTTGTTTTTGTTTTTGTTTTTGTTTTTGTTTTTCTCAGAAAGGTTGGGCAGAGCAAGCACTCAGGGTGGATAACCCTGGAGGAAATAAAAGCAAAGGTTTGGCTCGTTTCCCTCTTCACATATATCTGAACTCTCCTGCCATGAACAAAGACCTGTTTTAATTTTCTTGCTCATAAACATGACTCACTTTTATAAACAGGAGAAGAAATCTTATTTCTACTCTTAAGTTTTAAAGTGTAATTAGCAAAGGCAATTCAAGGACTTGCCCAATACTCAGTTAGGGATAACAAGCATTGACCAATTAAATCCCTTTTGCTTTGAAAATTTGATTCCTTAAACACAAAGAAAAACTGTTACTGCTGTCTTTTCACCCTATTTAAAGAATTTAGAAACTACTAAGTTTAATTTGGCAATAATTCATTTTAAGCCAATTTTATTTAAGCCATTTTCATCTTCAAAGCCTCCTTTTTGATCTGTCACAGCTGTTGCACTGACACATTCCACGACCAATTTATGTCCCATCTTTCTGTGCCCAGCAAAGGCCAGTGTGGCACTATCTGTGCATCGTGGGCATAAATTAATGTGTGAAGAACTTGTTTTATTGAAGTTGCTGCTTTCTGATGTTACTTTCCTCCAGAGTGTGTGTGTGTGTTTGTATGTAGAATCACAGCAGCATTGAATCCTAAGAGAAGGGTTTGGGTGTAACGAGACACTGACCCAAGATTTCAGCCAAAGCCAAGAGACCAGAGCTTGTGACTTGTGGAAGGCTGGCTTTGATTAAAATGCTGTTTGTGCAGCGTTAGCACACACAGCCCCTCTGCCAAGCCTCTTCTTGCTGCCAGCTCTGCAGTGCTGCTCACTGTGCTGGTGTCACTGAGCTGCGCTGAACTGGCTGAGCTCCCACGAACATGCAAAGTTCTGATTGCAGAGCCAGAGCCTGCTCCTGAACCCACAGCCTTTGGAGGGAATGGGAGCTGGATCCAGACTGCTCCTGAACCCACAGCCTTTGGAAGGGATGGGAGCTGGATCCAGACTGCTCCTGAACCCACAGCCTCTGTAGGGAATGGGAGATGGATCCAGACTGCTCCTGAACCCACAGCCTTTGGAGAGGATGGGAGCTGGATCCAGAGTTCTCCTGAACCCACAGCCTTTGGAGAGGATGGGAGATGGATCCAGATCACTCCTGAACCCACAGCCTTTGGAGGGGATGGGAGATGGATCCGGATCTCTCCTGAACCCACAGCCTTTGGAGAGGATGGGAGCTGGATCCAGAGTTCTCCTGAACCCACAGCCTTTGGAGGGGATGGGAGCTGGATCCAGACTGCTCCTGAACCCACAGCCTTTGGAGAGGATGGGAGCTGGATCCAGAGTTCTCCTGAACCCACAGCCTCTGTAGGGATGGGAGCTGGATCCAGAGTTCTCCTGAACCCACAGCCTTTGGAGGGGATGGGAGCTGGATCCAGAGTTCTCCTGAACCCACAGCCTTTGGAAGGGATGGGAGCTGGATCCAGATCACTCCTGAACCCACAGCTTTTGTAGGTGATGAGAGCTGGATCCAGATTTCTCCTAAATTCACACCCTCTGTAGGGATGGGAGCTGGATCCAGATCTCTCCTGAACTCACACCCTCTGTAGGTGATAAGAGCTGGATCCAGGTGGCTCCTCTGGGAAATGCAAACACTGCATGTCCAGGCTCTCAGGTTTCTGAGAGATAAATGAACGTGGAGCAGTCTGTAACAGGAGTGGCTCAGTGGTCAGTGGGACAATACCCAGCAGTCATATCCATGAATGGCCAGATAACTTTTCAGGACATGCTCAAGCCTGTAGCTAACAGGTAGCTAGGTAACCTGTAGCTAGGAGAAGGAGCCCCTTGTTTTACTCAATATATGAGAGGGAGAGTTATTTGTCCTGCAAAAATGGTGAGAAGTCTGTCCCATCCAAATGGCCGTGCTGTCCTAGCTGGCCTGGTTTGGGCAGGGAGAGAAGTGTGTAGGATGGTGTCACATGCAGCTCTGATGTGTTTTTCACTGGCTTTAGCTGAGTTGATGACCCTGGGAGAAGATCTGGAGGGTCTTCTGGTCATCAGGTCCAGTCCAGTTTCACTTGACTCTCTGCAATATTCTCCTTTTAAGCCGAGTGGAGCCCAAAGGAGGATTTTGGAGGGGGCTAGAAGGGTAGAGCAGGTTGGGTTAAAGACATCACTGTAGGACACACTTCATGCCTCCATACCAAAACACCAGTTTCCCCCTGAAGGTGACATTCCCTATTGCCAGTTCCAGAGCAGAGTCACGGGCCAGGGGCTGCTCCAGGACAGCAGAAGGGCTCAGGAACCACCACAGGGCTGAGCTGCTGCTGCTGCACCTCACAAAATAGCCAGCAAGGAGTTAAACACAATGCAAAAAATAATGCTTCCCTTATTTTCTCCTTCTTTCCCCTCCTCCTCCCATGTGCTTTTATTTTTGTCTTGAGCTAAGTAGAAATGTTGGGTTAGTTTTTGGGTTGTTGTTTTTTTTTTTGCTTTGGCTTAGCTTATGTTGTTTGATTTTTACACAATCCTCAGGTACCTAATGAAATTGCCACGTGCTCAAGGGAAAACAAGTTTCATAACAGAACGACAGTAAAACGTTGCTAAAATCCTTTAGGATAGGGAAAGGATTAGAAGGGGAAAATGCAGAATAATGTAGACATTAGTTTAAACACAACAAAGGATTCCTAGTCCACTGACACACCAGAATACAACAGAAGTATTCATAATTACTAATAACAAAAGGCTGCTCTATTATGACTATTCCATTCAAACTAAAACACATGTAAAGCTTGTGTGCTGGTGAGTGTGTTTTGATGATAGGTCTGGTTTAAACCTAATCTGCTGAAATACAGACAGGATAGGAACAATGCTTTCTCTAGGGATCAACAACTTTGTCCCTGAACAGACTGCCTTATGTAAACACCCATAATTCTGTTAAAATTCATGCAGACAGCTTGGCTTAAAAAGAAACAAATATCAAGCAAATAAACAAAAGTCATGAGCAACAGGGGCTGGAAAAGCCATTGTGGGAGAAAAGTGCTTTTTGAAGCATATGCCAGTGTATGCTAAATCAAGAAAATTAATATTAAACACTACAGATCATAATATTGAACATTTTTTCCACCTTCTGAGAAAGTAGCTAGAAATCCTCCTTCCTGCAGTGGACATCTTGTTTAGTGTGATTTTTAGCCTTAAAAAACCCAGCCCTGAACTGATAACTTAGGTGTTCACCACTGCTTTGGCCTTCACTTTTCATAACACTGTACAGAGTAATGGTCCTGGCTTGGAGCTTGCAGCTGGCACGGATTTATTCAGCTGGGTATAAAGGTGGCCTACCCAGAAGATCCAGATAGCAGTGGTTACATGGGTAAAAAAAAGCAGTAAGGATAGAAATTAAAGTCCTCAAGCATTTGTTCCCTTCCAGTGTCTTTTAGTTCATCAAAGGGGATTAAAATGTGTCTTAGAGTTGACACAATGACCTGGGGAGATCTTGGACTCTGCTTGAACTGTTGACATAGGGAGAAAATTCCTTCTTTATCAGGTTTTTTTGTTGCTGTTGTTGGATTGTTGGGGTTTTGGGGTGTTTTTTTTGTTCTGGAGGGGCTGTTTGTTTGAGATTTTTTGTTGTTGGGGTGGGTTTTTTCTCCATTTCATCCCTCTTTTCCTTGTACTCTCACATTTAAATCATGTTCCTCATGTTCCCAGTGAATGTGGGACTGTTGGATTTTCCTTAAAATTTCTGCTCTTTCTGCTTCTGCCACTTTCCAGGTTTTTTATCTCTGATGCAGGTTCTGGGAAAGGCTGTGTGAGAGACATCCCTGAGACTCAACAGGGCTGACTTCAGCCTTCTATTTTTAGGGTAGGCTTCAAGACTCTGGGCACCCTGCTTGGGTGTCCTTTGCCACAAGACAGGTCAGCTTTAATGTGGGCATTTCAAGGAGTATTCCCTGCCTGTAGGTGAAGGGACAGGGAGGAAATCTGTGGGAAGCTTTCCAAGCTGGTGGAAGAACATGGGAAAAAATAGCTGTGGCTCTGGAACCCAGCATCTGGCCAGGGAGCTTGGGCTGAGGAACGTGCTGAGGGCAGGCTCTGGGATTCCTGAGCCAAGATCTTGTTTGTTTTTCTGGCTGTGTTCAAAGAAACCAAACTCTGTCTGCTTGCAAATAAATGGGGTTATACCACAGGTGCACCCGGCGGGTTTCAGTGAGAGAGAAGAAAAATAAAACCCTACAAGGTCTGGCTAATTGCAGTGGTTCAGATAATACACTTCAAAAGAGGAAAGTTTATTAACTGTTTAAGCAACTTCCTGTTCCAGGTGCTTTCTCCTTCAAAATTTCTCTTCAGTAGATTTTCATGGATTTTCCTGCTTGGAACCACTGAAATTTGATTACTCCTGAACTGAAAGCCTTTCAGTGGCAGTGCCATCTTTTCTTAGGTCATGACCTTATCTCCAGCTCCTATTAGTGACCTTAGGACAGGACTCTCCTGTGACCATGATTTACATCTTGTATGGGATCTCTCTGGAATGAGACTGAGAAGAAAAACTGGCAAATCTTGCATTCAAAAAGCATTCTCTGAGGGCTTGGTATTTAGCTCAGTTTTCAATTCCAGCACTGCTTACTTGTGTTGGAAAAGTTATTTTTGGTTGCTTTCTGCGCTTCATTATAATTCTGAAAGTGACTAATTTGATGTGACATTTACTAATGTAGTATGATCAGACATAATTTGATCTTATTAACTCAGATTGTACCATATTAGCAAACATCGGATTCTATTTGAGAAATTTACACATGCTGCAAATGTGGATACACCTTGAAATCATACTGTATTAGTATAATTTGTCACCTTAATGTTGTATCTGATAAAGAATGTCAGAATATACTGCAATTTATAGCTACCTACTTACAGATCTGCAAAGATTCAGATTGGCTCTGCTGTTGTCATATTGTTCCATCACTTTAAAAAAAAAATCAAACTTTTCCCAAAGATACAAGACCACTGCAGTTCAAATGCTTGATGCCCTCCTTTGCTTTGGAAATGCTTTCCTTGCCTGGCATTTTTGGTGTCTGAAATCTAAATTAGCTGAGTGGAATAAGGAGTTCACCTTCCTACCCACGTGTGATGGTGGCCAAATTGAGAAGTTTGCATGAGCTGGGCAGCAATGCACACAGAGGTGGCACAGCTGCATCAGCAGCACATTGATCTGTGTGCTGCAGCCTTTTGCCTCCCTGCTGGGCACTGAGTTCTTAAAAACTCTTTGTTGATATTATTTAGGAAGGAATGGAAAGGCCAGTTGCCTTTTATAACCTTGTGCAGTTGAGACAGTAACTCTCGTGTGCACGTCTCCCACTCCAGAGCTGTGATTTCTCTTTGCCAGCTCAGGCTGTAACCAGAAGTTTATCTCCTGTGTTCCCATGGGAGACTCTGTATCCTTCTCTTGGAGTTTTGTTTGTTTGTTTGTTTGGGTGTTGTGGTTTTTTTGATGTGGGTTTTATTTTTTGGTTTTTGGTTTGGTTTGGTTTGGGGTTTTTTTTGTTGGTTGGTTGGCTGTTTTTTTGGTATTTTTGAAGGGGAAATGAGGGGTTTTTTTCCTGATCTTGAGGAGTACTGAGGGCACTGTGCATTCCCATCTGAGCTGTCTGGCTGTGCCTGGTAAAGAGACTTTGGCATTTAGACAATTGTGCAGTGGGCTGGGCATCCCTACAGAGGAAGTGCTTCCACTGGAAAAGTGAAAGAAGGCAGGAGCAATGTCCAAGGAGGAGCACCTACTTTCCCAATGTATTCCCCAAGTATTTTTCCCCAATCTAGATTCATTTTGGTGTCACTGCAGCAGACAAGAGAGTTTCTAGTGGAGGAAAGAGGGTTGAACACCCAAATTTCACACAATTGCCCCAGTGAGTGTTGGGATCAGATGTGTGGCTTGACAGGAGAGGTTGAGGTGAGGGATGAGCACCAAAGGAGCTCCAGGTAATCCAGGATGTGTGATTAAAAATGCAAATTGCTTCCCATCTGCAGCAGAAAGAATTTTAAAAAATATTTACAAATAGAATTCAAAGGGACAGTTAAGAGCTTGCTGCAAAGGCTGCAGTCCTGACTGCCATGATCCACGGGCATCTGCTGGGATGAGCCAGGACAGGCTGTGCACGCTCTGCAGCCCAAACCTCCAGGCTTACCTGGCTGGATTCAAAGGCACTGCACACCTGGCTGTGTGAGCAAGGCAGGCTGGAGGCTGGAGCTTAAACCCTAATGCTCAGACTGCAGGGCATCTGTGATATGTGATATTTGACTTCCTTTTGTCTGTCAGAACAGTAGCTGTCAAAAAAGCTTTTATTTTTCCATAGTCCAAATTCTTTCTGATTTGGATGTCAGGTTGCCCCTTTGATGTAACTTTTGCAAAACCCCTCAGTGAGGTTATTAGAAAATCCTCACTGAACCACTACAACTTTACTGAACAAAAAACTGAGCAGAGCACCTACAACAAAAAGGGTGTTTGAGCTCTTTTCATTGACCATAAGTTTGAAATAATACATTCAGTTTTAGCCATACAACGACTTTGATCCAAAACTGATAATGTTGCATCTTTCCCAATGGATTTCTTCTCTCTTTTGTGTTATTTTTTCATGCTCTATTTGGAAAATAACAATCAAAGGCACTTCCAGGCTTTTAATTCCCTTTGCTTCCACCACAGTGTTCTGAACACTGAGCAAATCCAGCCAGCTGTCAGCCTGGGTTCCTGCTACTCTGATGTTTTACATCTCTGAAGGTAATGCTGCCTCCTGCTCTGCTCTTCAGATACCTCAGAAGTGTGATGCTGGAACTTTATTTCAACAGGTGGAAATATGTGGGGCTTTTGTCAGGTGATTTCTGTGTTTCCAGGTATATGCAAAAATAGGAAAGATCCCTTGAATCTAAACTGCCTTCACTTTATTTTCCAGTGATGCAGACACTTAAAGGAGCTGCTGGAACACCCTCCTCATCCCATCACACAATCATACATAGAATACCTCAGGCATTTCTACCCATAATGAGTTCCACATATGGACAGAAATTGGCAAGAACTTGCCTCAAACTTACACCAGCTCTCTCAATTTTAATTTCAGAAGGACCTTGGCTTTATTCTTTCTGACTTTGCCTTATCTATCTATCCATCTATCTCCATTCTTTACAGGTATTGTGCTTGCAGGAGACTTCAATCTTCTGTATTTTAGCTGGATTGGCTATTTCAATCTACATTGAAATTCACTGATTTGATTAGGTGCTTTGTTGAGGTTAAGCTTTATGCACTTTTTGAATTGTTTTTGAAGATAACAGTGCTGGTATATGTGTAAGTGTGGACAAATATTCAGTGTGTCAGCCCCAGTGTAAGAAACAGTAACTAACAGGGACAGAAGTCGGGGGAATGCCATCAGGATTTTATTTTAGATGTTCTTCCCTTGGCATGGTGGATTATAACTTCTTTTGTGTGTATACAGACATACAATAATAATTTCTAGTTTTTTGTCTGTATTTGTATGTATACAGACAAATACAATAATAATTTCTAAGTACAATGCTCCTCAAGGCAGGGGAAAGCATCCCTGGCAGGGAGGGTTTGCCAGGGGAAGCCCTGAGTCCTATGGAGCCTCTCTCCTTGGAAATAGTTAACATTAGCTCACAGATGACACCGGTGATTGATGCTGTGTCCCTGCCACCCCTGTGACCTCTCCTCCTTCCTTATGGTCCTGTAATTCTGTGTTCTAGCAGTGAAGCAGAAACGTGGATGAAATACCAGCTTTAGAGCAGCTCAGATATTGACTTTTACCTCCAAGGTCAGGGGCAATGAAATATGGAGCACTGGGCCAAAAGTGATCCCCTGCATCAAGGTGTCAGCTCACCTGGCACTGAAACCCTGGGTTCTTTAATCCCCTTTGTGAACTTTATGGAGTTGATCTCTAAATATAGTTAGTGTCTGCGATGGAGATATTTAAGAGAGATGATTGTTGAGGTAGTAGAGATGTGTATAATGCTTATTCAGAGGTCACTGGGCTGACAGTCACAGAATTACTGACATAAGTAAGAGCATTCCTCTGCAGAACTTTTCACATGCAAATGTCTAATTCCTGTCTTTATCACAGGAGTTTTAAAATACAGTGAGCCAGTCAGGGTGTTCTCCTTTCAGAAAGCTACATGATGATAAATGCTATCACTTCAAATTATTTTTTAAAAAACCACTACAGTTGGAAAGAATGAAATATGATTCTACCTAATCACAGATGTTTAATGTTATGCAACTGAGGCTTTTCATTGGTGCAGGCTTTTTATTTTTACAGTGTACTTTCATTAAAATATGCCTAATATAGATATTGGAAACACATTTTTCAGATGTACATTTTCTTACAGGAAGGTATTAAAAGATAAGGCAGTTTTAGATTTACTGGAGCAAAGTCAAATCATCATTACCTGTGTCACACCATCCTGCTGGAGGCAAACAGGCTTAGGGTTTTTGGATGCTCAGATTTCAGGGAATTCTTTTCAGCTAGAGCATCTTGTTTTTTAGGAGCTGAATGAAGGGAGGATTGTGGGAAGGACAGGGTACAGACCATGGTGGCACTCTCCATGGATTAATCCATTAGTCTCTATTCTTTGTGTTTCCAGAACATGAATGCTCTGATCCATTTTAATGAGGACAGTGTTTTGAGTCCAATCCATCTGACACGGATTTTTGGCAGGGTAAGAGTCCACATCTCTCTTGTGTGCAGCAAGATCTCTTCCTTTTTAGCAATAACTACATTCAGAATCTGTGGCCTATCTTAATTTGAATTCAAACCCGAGGGGTAGGTCCTGATCAAAATTGAATTGCTTTTCTGAATGAGTGACAATTGTAACCATATCATTTAGTCCTGAAATTGGCTGCTTCATTCAGAGAAATTAAGGCTTAAAAGAGGCATCTGTAGAATCACTCCAGAAAACTGAACATCCTCCCTCTGGGGAAAAAAAATAGTTAAAGCACTGATGGCAAGATAATTCAATAAATACAAAAACCATTTCTGATTTGAAATTAGATTTGCTTGTTTTGATCTAGAAAGCTGGTTTGTCTTACAACCTTTTCTACATGAACACTGTCTTGAGCTATTTCTCTGCTCACATAGACCAGGACAATAATATCCAGACAATTAAAATGTTATTCATTTATTCTTAGTGATACATTTTGAAAATTACCTTCATTCTCATATGTGGCAAACTGAGTCATAGAGAAATAGAATGTCCTGGTCACAGCTGCATTAGATTTTTAGAAGAACTGGAAATTGAGTGCAGATCTCCTGAAGCCTGGTGTGTGAATCTTGATGTGTGAAAAATAAAATATAATTCAAAACCAAGGGCGCTGCTAAAAAAGAAAATTGGATCATAACCTCTGTCCTGACTCTTTCCACTTGCTGCTCCTAATCCTAATTTTCACTCTCTCCTCCCAATCCAGGAGTCAGTACGAACACAAGAAGGGCCAGAATTTTTGTTGAGGTGTTTTGAGCATCATAAATAATTCAGAACTTTATTTCTATGTTGCTCATGCACAGTCATCACTTGGGAACCACTAAAAATAATAGTGAGGCTGATGATTAGCTTCTGGCGTGACTGCAGGAATTGTGATGAGGTTTGACTGGGTTCTAGATGCCAGCAAATGTTTACAAATGTGGCCCTTGGACTGTGTTTTCTCCATGTGGTTATTTTCCAGTGTATCCTGAACTCCTGCCCACATAATGGTGGTATTGTCTTTAAAGGATGGAATTGTGCCCTGCTGTGCTGTGCCTGCAGTGAGACAAGTACAGGGCTGCTCTCCACCCTGCCACTGCTGTCTCGTTGTTGTCACACTCAGGAAAATGAGGGTTTTGAACAGACAGTCCTTTGGGATGGATGGAACACCCAAGGCACTGGTGGGGGCAGGAGGAGATGCACAATTCGTGTCTGCAGCACTGCTTTGGGAGGTGCTTCTTGTCAGCACAAACTGGACACAGGTTGGGGTGTCCTGCCCTGGATGAGAGCAGGGCCACTGCTGCTGTCTAATTAATAATTAGTGCTGATTGCCTTGGCACAGGGAGCTTGTGTGGCTGCCCAGGGGTGGGCCAGCACAGCCCATGGGCATTTCCCATGGGCTCTCACTTTTCCTCATGGAAGTGGTGTTTTTGCATCTCAGACCATGGAAAACCTTCTCAGGAGAGCTTTGGTGCAAGGGAAAAGCCCTTGGGGAGGGCAAGGTAACCATGTGGGGACTGTGAGACTTGCATGTGTTTGCTGAGTAACCTCAGCTCACACTCTGAGGGGTGCTTGTGGAAGGAAACTGAGGAACAGATGGCAAACTCCAGCCAAGCCAGTTCCCAAACCAGGCTGCTGCAGAATGACAGCCCTCAAGGTCATGTCAAAGACACGGAATAAACCCAAACTGCAGCCTGAAAGGTTGTGCAGAAAGCTCCAGTTGTGTAAGAAACCCAAGATAATGCAATACTTTCCATGAAGAAGAACACCCTTGTTAGTGAGAGCAAAGCTGCCAAAATAATCTCTTCTTCTCTGCCTTTCTTCCCCTTTCTGCTCTCATTGCAATGGCCATTAGCTGATGTTAGCCACTGGCTTCAAACCACTGCAGGGATCCCTGTGAGGAGGGGAAGGCTTCCCACAGCAATTCCAGAGGGCTTAGCAGGGCTTGCTCACCCTGATGCTTTTCCTCAAGCTTTTCTCTCTTCCCCCGTGGCAGTCCCTTGCCTGGTGCTCTTGCAGAGCCTGCCTGCTCTTAGTGTGTTTCCTGATTTCCAGCTTTTCCCCTGGCAGCACACATTCAATCAGAATTTCACATTAGCTCAGCAACCCACAGCAAAAGGGAAGGCCAATGTTACTGAGTATGAAAACAGCCCTGTGCACAGGCTTGCAAAACTCGCTGCAGCAGCTTGCACTCTCTAAACTTTTATGTATAGTCTACCCAAGAAGGCTGATGAGTGCCTCCACCCTTAGAGCTTTAAGAGGCTGGGATGGAGAAACACCTGCTGAGAAGAAGATTTGATCTTGATTTAGGGGCTGAGGACACATATGAGGTGACTTCCCAAGCTCTTTTGTGCTCTGGTAGCTGTCCATCCTAAGCAAACTGATGTCAGTCTGGGATGGGAAAGGGAATCCTGTAAGTGTTGGCAGGAAAGCTCCTGTGTGCCTGCCCTGGTGCCCCAAGCCATCTCTGATGTTAAGGTTGCTGTGTTCAGCTGTGGCTCTGTTGGAGTTTTGGGCTATGTGGATGCAGCACAGTTTATCCCAGGAGGAAAAATGCACTCTTGTTAGCCTATTATTGATCTTGTTAATTCTAGTAACTGATCTAGTATTAACTGTGCACTGGAGCTGTGGCTTCTGAGTTTGCAGCTGGAGAAAATGCTGACTCAAAGTCACAGCCATGTGAAACACTAAGAGCTGGATGGGGTTTTTATTTCTTAAGAGATCACCAGTGATTTGAATGATGCTGACAAGTAACTGGTTCATCTGGCTGTGTTTGTAGAATAGCTGAAAAACTAAAGCTGTTCTAGAAAGTAAAGGGATTTTCTCTTAATGAATATTTTAGCGATTCATGTGTAATTATTTGAACTTTCTAAATTGTAAATTATCCCGCTACAAATTCATCCTTTCCAGTTCTACAGGAGCTTGGTGGTGTTTTAGAGTGCATTAACTACCTTGAAAATCCCTCCCTCATTCCTGTGCAATTTATTCTCCCATCCTCTGTGATGAGTTAATCTATTTTGAACGAAGTTGAGCTGCTTGCTGCACAACTCCAGTGTGAGAGCTGCTCCCAGTTCCTGTATCAGCTGCTGGCACAGCCCCACAGTGCTCCTCTGCCTCCTGCCCAGGAATCTCTGTGGAAGTTTCACGTCCTGGGACTGCTAAGAACAAAGACAAACAAACTGACTGCTGCTCCTCAAGGCTGTGCCAGCCTGGGGAACACCTGAGTGTACAATTGCTGTTAAAATCCTTGCTGGATTTAGTATTTACCCTTTACCCCTGCCCAGCCATGGGGCAGCTCCCACCACAGACCCAGAAGGAAAAGGTCCTCTATAGATCCTACATGATTCCAGTCCAGGAAAACCTTTCCTATTGACATTTGGGGGGCAGAAGGGATTTATTCAGAGGTCACCATCTAAAGCAGATCCAGGCTCCTGGGCAGGTGATGTGTGTGCTGCATCCTTGATGTTCTTGTTATTGAAAATGATGAGGAAGTGAGGTAAATGACACAGACCTGGTGTCCTACCTGCAAGGCATGTTAGAGTTCTCAGAATATCTAAGGGTTTCTGCTAATGATAAGCCATCATTCCAAATGCTGCAAACAGCTGCAGGTGCTTTATTATTCAAGGCAAATCATTGCCTTCATTTGTTTCCATCAGAAACCGACTTAGAGAGCACATCTCTGAGGAAGGGGAATTAAATAAGTGACTCTTTTGACAAGAATTACATATTACTGCAGCTTGGGCATTATCAAGATCTGGTTTATCAGTGTAACAAGATCATGTGTTCTTTATATAAGGCTGAGATATATTTAGATTGGAAGGAGCATTTCTGAGAAACGTGAAAAAGGAAGAGACAGTGATACAGGGAAAAAAAACTAGAAAACTTTACAGCAGAAAATTTTATGCCTGAGAATGGTTCCTTGAAACTAGAAATTCAAATAATGGGCACATGCTTTGCTGCTTAAACCAGCCCTTGGTCTGACACATCTCCCAGCATTTATAAAACACAAATCCAGGCCAACAATTTGCAGAATTTGAGCTCAGCTCAGCCCTCATTCGTGTGCTGAAGTGTTTTGCTCAGCCCTGGCCTGCAGTTTGATTTCTAGCTCCCATCTTCACCAGGTACCAAGTGCCTTCAATACCCTGGTGAATAGCAATTAATGACACTCAGCTACTTCAAATGCTGGGATAAATTGCAGCAGCTCCCAAAAGTGGCTATTAGAGCTAATCAGAAAATGCTGTACTTCCTGCAGAAAATGTCAACTTCTTGTTTTTGTAAACCAAAAGCAATCAGGAGTTCTCTCTCCAAGGAAAGCTCCTTTAAAAGAAAACTGCACACATCTTGTAAATGTTCTCTCTGGTCAGAGCCCCAGATTTCTGTCAGAATGGTTTTGGCTGGGTTTAGTGGTTATTGCTGATACTGCCAAATACTGTGATCCAGTTGCAAGGAATTTTAATAGAGGCTCATTTTAAGAGCTGCATCCCCTCAAAGTGACTCTGAAGTTAGGAATATTATGGCTTGTGAGAATTTGGGGTAAAGCATTCCAAAACAGAATATCAGTGTTTAAAAAGGATGACACTGTAAAAATCTCCTAAGGCTTAAAAAATTTATGGCCATCTACACCACAAGAGAGTTGAGTCAAAGGCAATATCTCAGTGCAAACAAATCAAATGTGATTGTTTTTCTGAACTTGAACCAGATTTAGACTTATTTTTTTAGGATCTGGCATGAGTTCAGCCTTTATTTTGTTAAAATTGTGAAGTTAAATGAGTTTAAAGATTTTCTGCCCATGAATTTGGCATGCAGAAGTGAAGTGCATTGGCAGGTGCTGCTGTTGAACTCTGTTTCTGGAAAACACTGCAGCTTTTATTTTATGTTAAAGGAGTTAAAATAAGTGTTATTATTGTGTTGACAAATCTCTTCAGCTATTTCTGAAAACCAGTAATTTGCCATATTCTATTTCTATGGTATGTTTTTATTTCTGCAGATTGGACATCCAGAAAGTATAATTGCACTCTTTTTTGTTATCATTAATATTGTTAATCACTTCTGGGACAATATTTAATTGCTAATGAGCTTTACCTCTCAGTGAAATTTCTGGAGTGAGTTAGGTTAAATTTGCAAAAGTTGTAGTTGATAATAATTCAGCATCTTGGGAATGCTATTTTACAGCATTAAACAATATTGCATTGCATGCTGCTGCAGAAATGAAATGATACACTTGAAGAATTAATCTGGATAAGCCAGCTATCCATGCTGCTTTCTGGAGTTATGTAAAAAAGGAGTTTTAAAGGAGATGTTTATTTGACCATTTTATCTGACTGTTTTCTAGGGATGAAACCATCTAAATGTTCATTTCAGCCAGCAAACAAATCCAGAAGTCTCAGATTTCACCTCTGGCCTGAGCTACAAGAGGAGTAGTAGTAGTGTAAATAGGAATAAAGTCCCACCTGTATCCTGTTGAACTATCTGATGTGTGATGTTTGAATAATTTGCTGTGCAATAAAAGCTTGAAAGGTTGATTTTTCAAAACAAATACCTCCAACCAGTGACACCACCCTCACACACAGATCTGCTTGGCAGAAGGGCAGCAGCTTCAGTCCAAGTTTTTAATGACTGTGCTCAAAACTCACAGAAGCTCTGAAAAGCAGTTGCCAGTGGAGAACAACCCTGTGAAGAGTGTGAGGAAAGGAGAGGGTGGCTGGGGGATTCCAGCTCCAGGCAGCTCCTCAGCAGCTTGGAGAGAGTTTCTGTGGAACTGAAATGCTTTTGTAGGCAATTCTCAGTTATTTTGGACGTGGCAGGGCAAGGCAGTTTGATTCTTTGCTGCCAGCACTGGGCACTGGTTGTTTGCAGCCCTCTGGATGCTGTTTTATCCTACATGGCTGTTGATTTGGGGGGTTGTGTTCTTCAGATGTTTCCAGGTGTCAAAGTGGAAGCTCTGCTGTGTTTGGTTTTTTTCAGTGTTCTGGGGGAAAAAAATGGAATTTTTGTGAGAAGGGAAGAAAGGGAGGTGGAACAGCTTTTTAAAGCTCAGGTTCCCCTGTCCAAAACCCACCTATTTCCTACCGTGCCACAACACAAGCCTAATCAAATGAACTTCTGTCCAGCTTGTTTCTGGCTAAACCAAGCAATGAAAATTTATGCACTCCCAATTTTGTCTCAGTTTTCTGTCCCTCTGATGTGGGCATTGACTCTGATTGCAGCAAAGGCATTATATATTCCTTGGTGTTGGCTGCATAGATCTTGTAAATAAAGCTTGTAAATTGTTTGCTTTGACTATTTGCTCCTTGTGAGATGTGGATGTGTTTTTGTGTTTAATCAGAGCATGCTCAGAAGCAGAAGCATGTTTCATGAATAATGGCTTTATCCAAATATAATGAATACAATTCCTCTGAATTCAGTGAATTTTTGAAATAAATGGCACACAAAAAACATTGCTGAGAAGCTATTTCAATGTGTGTGCATTTCTCATTTCTTATTCCCCTCAGGATATTTTGATATCTTGCACCTTCTGAGAAAAGGCACACCTGTAACTGTGCTACTGGCTTTAAAATATAACCGAGAAGTCAAATGACTCAAAAATTTAGAGTACAGAATTTAATATGGAAAGGCTGCTCTTAATAGCAGTGCCTGTTTTGACATGGGAAACACTGGGCAGCCTCAGGGAGTCCTGTGCACCCCATTTTCAGCTGCTTGAGATTCTGGCAGACTTTTCCAGCTGGAGAAAGTTAATCAGTTGTCATCATGAAGATTCCTGAGGAAGTTGCCCAGTGAGAATCATAGTGAGAAATCCTAGTTTAGAGAGGAACAGTGGTTTTCTCTTGAAGTCCAAACTGATTTCTCCTATGAAGGCCTGGTGGAGCCCTGTTGTTTGACCAATATTCTGCCCTCATTCCAGTGGTGCTGTAGTCTCCTGGAGAATAAGGGGGTGTGATTCTGCTATAAATATTTTCAGGAGGATAGGACAGCGATTTCTGGCCACTTCTTTGAGTGTAGTGGTGGAGCCCGTGAGCTTCAGCAATAAAATCCGGCCTAGAGTACCTCCAGCTAGATTACAACCTGGTGGAATATGCTTTAGCATTTTACCTTCAGAAGTGTGAGCAGCACCTGCAGCATCCCTGTTAGAAGTCTTTCATTTTAAAATAGTTTAGCTTTACAGGAATTAAACTTCCTTCAAACACTGCTGCCTGGTGTTCAGGATATGAAACACTGTTCTGTACAATGTATTTTATTTCATTCCTGTTGGTCACTAAGGAAACAGCTCAGAAGTTGCTGCCCCTTCCCAGGCAGTGGTTTCCTGTTTAACACAGATGTGTTTGGAAATAAGCAGGATCTTGGTGCCCATCAGGCCTGTTTGAAATGGCAGCTCAGGACCCTGAGTTCTTCCATGGTATGTGATGTCTGCAGAGGTGATAAACCCATCAGCTCCCACCACACGGGGTCTGAGGAGCTTGCTCTGTGTTCTGGTGCTCCAGTTCTCCCCTGCTTTGTGCTGGCTAAATTTTATTCTTTCTATTTCTCACACTCTTGAGTCTTAACCATTTCTCTAAACAAGTGGATTTATTCCCCTTGTGCACATTACATGAAGCAACTGTTTTGCTTTCTCAATAAAGAGTAGGCTGGTGTTCTGAATTCAGCAAATAAAGCAGCTTTTTAATGTGAAGAGCGTAGAGCTACCCAAAGATTCCGTGTGTGAATGGAAAGGAAGCCTTGATTTCCCTTCCAAGGGCAACACATACTCCTCTTTTTTTTAGGAAATTTCCACAGCTGCAGTGAACCTGATCCCACTGAAATCAATGGAAGTTTTGCTATTGTATTTGCCAGCAAATTTATTCCTTTTCTTTCTTTTACATCTAGGATACAGTAGACAGAAAACTTTGGGGTGTGAAATCCAGAATTTTTTTCCTTTTGCTAGGGAGAGTCTGCATTTACTTATGCCACAGATTAAAAATGTCATGGCAAAGCACTGTCTCAATCAACACTTTTAATGATATGTGATTATTCATAGCATTTTGAAAATGTCATGAGTAGTTCCACTTCACATGCTAACATATGCTTTCTAAACAAATACTGATGAGTTATCTTGCCTCTCAGTTTCTTACAGTAGAGTTACAGGTTCCTGAGTAAAGAAGGAAACAATATTTAAGATATGGAGAAAAGTGTAAGTGTAAAGTTATTAATCAGTAAATAAATGCAGATGTCCAGTGTTCAGAGCTGTTCAGGATTTTATCCACACTGCTTAACTACTCTGATCTGAAAAATGTCTATTTGCTTTACAGTATGGAATGCAGTATAGATTTTTAAGTGTAACAGATCTCCCTCCTAAATTTTTCAACAGACTGAACACTGGCAGAAACCTCTGAGTCAAAATAAATGATACCCCAAATAAATGCAGGGTCTAAGGGGAAGATGTGGTCATCACTGGCAGTGGTATGGGTTACCCCAAGCCGGGTGCCAGTGATGTCCAGCAGTACTGCTTACATCATGCTCAGGTTTTTGGAACACAAACTGTCATCTCTGAGCTAAAGATTACTCCTGTCATCTGCTCTATATAATAAAGGAGGGTGACAGCAGTCAGACTGCTCCAGAGTGATGAGCTGGGAGGGAGAGATGGTGCTGGGAGTCATCTGTGTGGCAGTGACACTTGAACCCCACTGGAGAGGGAGACGAGCAGGTGGGAGGGACAGGGGCTGCACGGTCACTGCTGAAGAGCTCCATAATTCCACCTCCTGCCAGCTGAGGATGATGAATTAAATGTCACCAGCAGCATGAACAGACAGTCAGGAGTGCCAAAAGGAGTTGCTGAATGATCTGATAACTCCCGAGGTGCCAAGGGAGCCTGAGCATCCGAACTGCACCATGGCGACATCACCCATTGCTAAATGTCTAGGAGGGAAAATTTAACCTCTGACTTGGTCAAATATTTTGCTGAATGCTTCAGGGAGCATCAGAATTTCTGAACAGCCCAGTTTGGACCAGAATTTTTTCTGGTTGCTATACATACAGAGTAATCTTCACGTGCTTGCTTGCACAGAATCTTCTTCCTCGTGGAATTGGAATTTGCTGTGCTTAGTGATGATGAAGCTGAAATGGATTTTTTGTGTAGCACAAATAATAAACACAGAAGCAGCCTCAACAGCCTTTAGGGCAGTTATACTGTATCACAGCTATATTGTTTATATTAAAATCTGAGTGCTTTCTGCAGGGATAACATCCCACAACAACGCTGTGGAAAATACCTCTCCTCGTCCCTCATCACAGTAAATTGTAGTAAGAGAAACTCTCTCTGTTTGATGAAAAAATATCTTGCAAGCTGAAGGAAGGGGTAAAAACACACTACCAGCAGTTTGTATAGATTCCAACTAGATTTTCTGGGGAAAAAGTCTAGGTGAGAGTGCACTGGCATTTGGAGAGCAGGGTTTTGCATATGCCAGCTCATTACTCAGCACTGTTTTAAAGCATGGACAGTTGTTGCTGGGAGGCTACAGAGAGAAAAATGTCACTGAATTTCAAGATGTTTATAAACAGTGTGACTACCTGCAGTCACTCCTGAGAATCACTCTGTGTGTTTCAGCCTAATTAAACGCAGTGGTGTCATTTTTATACTTTCAGTGCAGGTTCTGCTAAGGAGTCTTGTGACAACCATTGTGGTGTAAGGGTTAGATGTTTAGATGGGGGGAAAACACAGATGCAAGCTTTAGTTACATAAGCCTTTAGGAAGGTTATGTTTCATTGCTTTTCACATTTCATCTAGTTCTTACTGGGGAAACACTGTACTATAGAAGAATCATTATGCAGATCAAGAAACATGAGCGTGCTGCTGCCACGGGAGGAAAAAAATATAAATAATTAAATCTTTTGCCACCTCTTTCACAGCCCTAATCTCATTAATATAAAGCAATTTTAGAGATGGAGAAGAGCCGATAACAGCATTGGACTCGTGAGATATTTCTGTTTTCCATCCATCAGGCAGGTAATTGTGGGAGTTATGACTTTGTTAGGCAGAAATGTACAGCTCTAAAGAACCGATAACTGAGCATCTCTGCTCAGCAGACAATGGAGCAGCATCCAGTAATTGAATACATCAATAAGCTCTCACATCTCGTATAACTTCAGTGCCCTGGACAGGATAGCATTAGACATAATCATATTTTGATCAGGAGAAAATAGAAGTTGGATGAAATAATATCAATTTTATTTACAGGGCAGAGAAGAAGCCATCCAGTCTGTGACAGAAAAATGATTTTTTTTTTTTTTTTTATCTGGCTTTGATCTGGCTCTGGGCTTTGATTTGGTGGCAAATAGGTCTATAACTCATTTAGACCAGCTGCCAGGCTTTTTCAAAGCACAGAACATTAAGCAGAATCCTGCTTCAAGGAATAAATACACAATCAACATAATAAATGGTGACAAAACAGCCCCAGCTCATTCTTTACAGTTTGAAGTTGCTACAGCCTACATGAAACACTGCAGATACTCAGCTCAAATGGTGCTTATTGATTTGTGGCATTCTTGGGCCAAAGAGCATCTCTTGTGCAAAATGTTAGAATGAGAGCTCAGGGGGGCTTGGTGGGGTTGGGGAGTGTCTTTGGTTGAATTTGATTTGCAGTAACACTTGCAGAGTGTGCCAGAAGAGGAAAGGTTATTGGAGGAAGGTGAGGGAGGGCAGAGAGGGGTTGTTTAGGGTCACAGCCTGTGAGCCTGGCCGGGGCTGTCAGAGGAGATGGGCAGGGCAGGGGGAAGCCCATGGCATCTCCGGTGGGATTGGGTCTGGATCAGGGCAGGAGAGCTGCTCCCTGCCTGTGGAAAGTCCTGAGGGTTTTGTCCCTTGCAGGAGGGAGGGATCCTCCTGGCCAGAGCCTGCAATTTGGGGAAGCTGGGCTTGCTCCCTGCTGGCCTGGGATGCAACGATTGCAGAAGGCTTTGAGCCCCTTAAGCCATGCAGAGCTGTGGGTCTTTCAGCTGCATTTTGTGTGGAAAACTGTATTTTTGAGCCCGGACTGCCCTTCATGTTCCCCCCGCCCCTGCTCAGAGATGTGTGTGCTCTCTCCAAGGCTCTTGTACAAGTCTCCTTCTTACATAATGCTGCACTTCACTGAGGGCTCCTTGTGCACTCCTGTGTTCATAAAACAAGAGTTGTCACGATGCTGCCTTACAGGGGCTGACAGCCCTGCCTGCTCTGCTGGGGAGGCAGAGGCTGGGCTTGAGCTCCAGAGAGCACCAAAGGCTCCAGGAGTGGTTTTCAGGCTGGGGGGACAGAAATACTGAGCAAAGCTCTTCCTAACATGGTCAGGGGATGTGTATTTTATACACAAGGGTTCATAAATTACAGATTTATTTTTGTTGTTCTTCTATTGCTATTTTACTCTGTGCCAAAACTAAGTGGTGGGGTTTGCAGGAGGCAGTGGCTGAAAGATGGAATCAGGCAAATGCTAAGAAGGAAAGCACACTTTTAATCTGAGTTGGAAGATCCCTGATAACAAGCTTCCAAGTAAGACAATAGGATTCTGTGGTTTCCTGTCAAAACACAACCAAAAAGGTTTTATCCTAGCACAAGTTGTGCCCTTAAGTCAGAGCTCTTCATTAGGATCATAAGCGAGAATTCAAAGTGAAGTTTGATGGCTTATGTTACATAGCTCTGACCAGAGGATCCTCTGAAAACATGGTTTTCTGCATTAAAGCATATTTAATGATGCAAATATAATATCATGATTATTTGCTCCCCTTCTTTAGAACTACAGTAATTGGACCATATCCATTTTCTCTCTTTTCTGCTCTCATCTCAGTTTCATTCTAGTCTGAGATGTAGATCATTATCCCATGGTACAGACTATTTGCCTTGGCAGATTCTATGGAGAAAATAGTTCAATTACTTGAGCTCTTCTGGATAGGCAGGATAAATTCCTACGAAATCTTTTTTGCAGTTCCTGATTTTCTTTTCAATAAGGAGCTTGCTTTGAAATAGTTGGCAATAGACAAATCAGGATTTAAATCTGGGAAAAATAATGGAGATTCTCCTGCTCCAAGTGAAAGTATTCAAGTAATGTATTTTTTAACATGACTGTTCCTTTCATTTCTGTGAATCAGGAGCCTGGTGGAGAATTAGCTTTGGAGATGGAGTTTACTGTCCCTAGAGCCAGCTTGACCACTTCAGAGAAAACTCTCACCCACTATGTAAAAGGTCCAAAAATGGAATGTAGGGCTCCTGTGAGCTGCTGAGTGGTAGGAGAATTACTTTCCCAGTTGAGGTTTCCTGTCTCTTTTGGGCTAGATTGAGGCCTTCTGTTATATAAGAGGTGGAAAATGAAGGTTTTACTTTCATGTGCACACACACCTCCATTTGAAAGAGAATTACTCCAGAATGTTTTCCTGGAGCCCCAAGACAATTGCAAAACTAAGAGAGCACTTCATTTCAGTGAGCACCAGCACAGAGCATCTTGGACACCATCCCATGATCTGTAAAACACTCCTTCAAACAGAGGAAATGCACCAAACCCATTGAGAGCAATGGGTCTGAGATGTCCTTCCTCCTGCTGGTGAGTGTTCTAATGCAAGAATAATTGATTAGATCCCTAATCTGGTGTATTTCTGCTTAAATCATAATGTATGAGCTACCTCAAGCTCCTGAGGTCACATCAACAGAGGTGGTACCATGAAAAAATCAGAATTTTGAGAGCACAGTGTGAGTGGATGAGAAAAACTTGACTTTTGAGAGTCTTATTAGCAGGAGTGTATTTTAGCTGTGCATGCTCAAAGGCAGTGTACCATCACACCAGGGCTCCTGGATTCAGTCATTATTCATCTAAAATTTTGCTTTTATCAGTAATTTTTTTCTCAACACTCTAGGTTCACACCTTGCACTTAAAATACCAAGACACAGCAAAACCACTGTTTCAGGTTTCCTACCTGTCAGGATCTTCCTTCATCCCATTAATCTGTGTGAGAGGCTGATTGGCTTCAGAATGTCCTGGGGAATGAAAAAGAAATGTCAGCTGTGTCACCATGTGCTGTGAGAGAGGGAGAGGGGCCTGGTGAGATCCCAGTGATTCATGCAAAGGGATTCATCCCTGTGCTCCTGCAGTTCCTCAGCACTGCAGAGTGTGCTGAGCTCCACAAAAGGGACAGCCCTCAGCTCTCCCACAGCTCCTATGGGAAAGGTGCTTTTTACTTGAAGCAAAAAATGTTTGGCCTTATTTTAAGGATTCCTAAGAGTTATCTGTCACCACATGCATTGAGTTTGGGGTAGGATCAGGGAGTTTTGGGTGCTGTGAACCAGCAGTGTCTGTGCTTTGCATTGCTCACCCCAAAAGAGCCATCAAGGAGAGTTTTCTCCTCATTGCCACATTGGCTTCTCACAGCCAGACAGGAATTCCTTTCAGATATTGGCTTAAAATGTGAATTTGCAGTTGGGGGAACAGGTCCTGAGGACTCCTGCCTCACACTGGGAGTGGTTCCAGCCTGGCTGCAGCCTCAGGTGAGGGTTTTGGGTGTGAGGCATGGGCAGGGCAGGGTGATGGGAGTGTCTGTGACAGTGTCCTCAGCCCTGGTGGCATTGCTGGGGTGTCCTGTGAATGATCCTTGTGGGTCCCTTCCAGCCCAGGATATTCTGATTCTGTTTTCCCTAATTCCCCACAAATTCTGCAATTCCAGAGCCAAAAATTCCCCAAAATCCCCCAATTCCAGTCATAAAAATTCCCCAAAAATCCACCCAAAATTCCCCAAAAATCCTCCAAAATTTTCCCCCAAATCCCCTGAAAAATTCTCCAATTCCAGTCCCAAAAATTCCCCAATAATTCTCCAATTCCAGTCCCCAAAATTCCCCAAAAATCTGCTAAAAATTACCAAAAATCCTCCAATTCCAATCCCAAAAATCCCCCAAAAATCCCCCAAAAATTCCCCCAAAATTCTCCAGTTCCAGTCCCAAAAATTCCCCAAAATCCCCCAATTCCCATCCCAAAACTTCCCTCAAAATCCCCAATTCCAATCCCAAAAATTCCCATCAGTGACTGACTGATCCAGACACATTAATTAATGTATTTAATATTCCTCTACAGAGAATACTCTGGACCTTATAATAGCCCAAATTAAATAACATCAACTTAAATAAAACAAACAATCTCTGTGAAAAAAATTACCTTTAAATAAACTTAAGAGGCTTTTTCTATTTTTTTAACTTTTATGCACATTTCTTAATGGGAAAATCAGAGTGTGTGGTTGAAAAGCTGGATTGTAGCTCAGATAATGACAAAATTTCTGGTCATTTCTATAATGTAATGAACATGCTTTCTGAAAAGACAGTTTGTATGCTGAGTTCAAAATGGCTTGAAATTAAAATTTAAAATAGGACATTAAGCCAGGAAATAAATCTGAACAATGGTAATAGCCATTCTGTATTGAAACTGGTTAAGAAATCACATAGCAGTGGACATAATTAATAGTTCTAATATTGCATTAATAGAGGGTTCATGCTAAATATTACACTGATGTTTATTTTCTCACATCTCTAGCAATGTGCATTATTAAGGCACTAGCCTTTATTCCAGTTTTAGATAGTTCAGTGCATAAATCAGCACAACTTTTAAAATTCATTATGGTTGGAATGATCATAGTATGACAGTTCAGTGACCAGCTTTGCTTAGAGATTTATTCTCTTAGATTAGATTCATGTTATAGATTTCTCTGTAGTGGCTACAATTTTTTCCCAATGAAGTAAATAAGCTTGAATGAACTGGGTGAGTTTTTAGTTTGATGGGGACTTTAATCTCATTCCTGTCTGCACTAGATGACAGAAGTGCACTTAAGATACTGGTTCAATTTAGTCTACAAGTGCTTTAGACTGGGGAATAATCTGTAATTAACTGAGTATTTTACTAACTTTCTACTTAGCCATTCATTTAAAGCATTCATTTTAGTAAACTAAAGAATGTAAGGATCCTTGGAAATAAAAATCCCCTTAAAATATTCTTCTGGAGCTACACTTAATACTCATTTCCACAATGGCTTTGTTTGAGGATTTTTTCCTTTTCATTTCTTCTCTTTATCCTTGTTGACTGCAGAAAATAATAATTAAAAAAGGCAAAAGTCTAATTCCTTTTAGGAGAAAGTAGACTAACCCCCTTTTTTTTTTTCAAAAGAGCAGAGCTTGCAGATTTTCAAACCTCCTATGATTTGGATTTTTTAAAGATATTTATATGCATTTTTTTATTCATTTATGCAAGTAATAGGCAAAGTAGTGGAGGCACCTGCTGACAAATTGTGCTCTGTTCTCTGTAAGCAAAGGGCACCAGGACTTGGTAAAATCAGGGAAGATTTTCAAAGGAAATGTTGTCTAGGGTTTTAGAAGCCACAGAATTCTCAAAGAGTATTTAGAAAGGAAAAAAAAAAAATTCTTAAGTATTACTTCTTAAGTATTCTTAAGTATTAAGCTTACTTCTTAAGTATTTTAGGGAAGAGAAACAAGAAACAAAGTCAAACAGGAGTTATAATCCTTATTGCTCTGTAAGTGGTCAAGTGAACACAGAAATGCAGGAGTTAGCAGAGGGAAGCTTCTGCTACTGAAATTAGGAAATTTGTCCACTCTCTGTCCATGAGACAACTCAGTTCCCCCACGCTGCTAAAAGACACTGATGAATTTCTATATATCACAGAGTCATAGAAACATCAGGGTTGGATAAGACCTCCAAAGATCTTAAAGTCCAACTTTTGACTGAGTGCCACCATGGTAACTAAACCATCTTGTGAAGCCCTGCATCCTCTTGGGGGATGTCAGAGTTTTTTAACACTTCCAGACAAGATATTGTCTTGTGCCACCTGAGAGGGAAAAGTGTTTTTCAGCTCCAGTGTGTGGATTTGCCTTTTGAGGCATCAGAACTGTAACTTGTTTCCTTCCAGTTTAACTATTGTTTATGCACACGGTTAAAAATAAAAGCAAGCACCTGTCTATTATTTTTAATTACATTTTTCCAGACCTGGAACAGAAAAGTAAGATATCCAACTGTTCTGACCCCTGATATTAATTGTTTTGAGTTAAAAAAATGCACCACCTGTCAACTGTAGCAGAAAACATATGCTCAGTACAATAGTGTGTGAACCAAGAGCTACACAGCTCATCTTCAAAAGTTACCCCCTTTATGATTAATCTGCCTCTAATGGAGGTGTAGTAAACATTGCCACAGAAAATGGTTTGGGTTTTCAGAAGAATGTATTTGCTATCTGGAGTGAAAAATGCATTCTCCATACACAAGCAGTCCTCAAATTATTTCTGTACGTGTGAGCTGGGAAATGAAAAGTTGTCTTGTTTTAGTGGTGAAAATCTTGTTTGCTGGGATTTAAAACTTTGCCTCTTTCCCTAAGCAGGAATAATTGGCAAGGATGTCTGTGAAGCCGTGATTTCACTCCTCTCCAAAATCCCTCTAAAGTGGTTCCCTTTATTTGCCTTTTTACCCAGAGGCTTGGAATGAAACATCTTCATTACATTCATGTGACTGGATAATATCTAGGAGCATGTGTGCCAGGTAGGTTAGCTGCCTCTGGAAGGAAAAAGCAAGGTTCAGTTCCCACATGCACAGCAAAGGTGTTTTGGCCAGAGGTAAATAACTTCAGACACATCTTTCTCCTTCCCCACCAAGGGTGAAACCTGACAGAGAAACTGCCTTTCCTGAAGTGCATTAAATACAAGATCACCACTTTAAGAAATGAAACCTGCAGTATAAAGACATTTTTCCTGGCCTTTATTGTCCCAATTTGTGAGGCTGAGTAGAGAAAGGGCAAACAGGGAACAGCAGTAATAGGAGAAGTAGAATAGCAAAAGAAGTACATTAAAAAATAAAAGCCTGGATTGTCTGATCCTAAAGACTGCACTAACTTATGTGCCAGTATAGCATAGAGTGCATTGGGATTTAGGTATTGATTTAAGGGATCTTTTGATTCCTGAATGATCTGATGACAACGTGGCATTTAAAGTTTCTTTTGCTCACATTGCCATCAGTTACAGACGTGTCCTTTGTGGTGATGCTGTGAGAGAGCAGCTGAGTTTTTGCAGCAGCATCCAGCCCCATTAGATAAAACTGTGGCTGGGAAAAGGGACTTTGCCCCTCTGTAAGGGGGGACTGTGTCACTGTGGTGTGGGCAGTGCAGGTGGGCTCCGGGGATGAAACCTGGCTGTCCCTGGCAGCAGTGTGAGAGGGGCTGTGTGCAGGGACCAGCTGAGCTGCACTCCAGAGATCACCCTGAGCAGTGATCACTCCCCTCACCGTGGCAAACAGCAGCTCTGCTGCCTGTCACACCCTGCAAGTGCTGCTCTGACTAGGGAATGAAACCAGGAGTTTGTCTGGCAAACCCACCTGAATTCTGAGCACTGATACAAGAAGAATCCCCAGATTCATGAGGTTTGAGTAGCCAAGATGTTTTTGAGCAGCATTTGTTGATGGGCACCAGCAGCACGTGCAGGGGTGGCACTGAGTGGGGAAAAGCATCTCAGTTTGATATTGATCAAGGTGCATCTTGTGAAGCAAATGCTGAAACATAAGGTGTTATTCAAGCTTCAAAGCAAACACCAGCCAAGTTCATGCTTTATTCAGCATCATAAGCTGCTGCATTTTTCAAAGTCCTAATTATGTTTCTTGTGGTATTTCTTGCACTGAAGCTTTGGAAGGAGCTGACTCCAGGTACTCACAGCTGTCACCACAGCTCAGTTCTAATGTGATGATCTGCAGCTTGGTAATGGCATGATCTGAAGTGATCTCACACTGCTGCATTTTACAGCTCAGCTGAAGTGCCCACTAAGAAATTCATAAAGCATGTTATCCACATTTACTCTCGGGTTAATGGAAATTTCTCTGTAATGCAGTAGAAACCCTCTAAGTTATCCTTTACTTAACACATTCCCTGCAGGGATGTTCTCTAGGTGTTAATATGTGTGAGCCAAGAGGAGGTGAATTCAGTTTCTCTAGATATCAGCTAATTTTTTTTGTGTCTGCATGTTTTTCATGAATTTTTCCAAGACAAAAATATGGAATTTGCAATACCCTTGGTTCCCTTGTCCCAACCCATCAACCTTCAGAGCCCTGCATGCACAGAGTTTATATTTTGTTAATGACTTTGTAACAAGAAGTGTATAAAGGATTGGATCAGTCAATCTATGCCTTTATTCCAAAACCAGAAAAACAAAATCCAGACTGAGTTAGATACATATTGCTGTGCATAACTGTGTGATCTGTTTGACTGTGGTGTTGTTTGAGGCAAACTAATTCCCTTTCCTAAAATTTAACCCCAGAAAATGCCTCATGATACTGGGACAAGTTATATTCTGCTTATGGCATAGAATTAAAGGAGGCATGACTTCCATTGTCCTTGTTTGGCATCTGAGCTTTAGAAACCTGTCTGTAGCACATGTTGGAAACCTGGGAGAAGGAGCTGTAATCCCTTAATCCTGGATTAAACATCCTGTGTATCTCTGGGATGACATCCCACGTTAACATTGCAGTTGTGAGCCCTGTGAGCTTCCCCTGAGGGACAACTTGGCACTGTCTGTTCATGCAATTGTCCAAAAGTGCATTTAAATGTCCTCTTTTTGAAGCTGCCCTCTGTCTGTTGGAGGACTCAAGAAACCCCCTGGCATCTGTGACTTGCACAGTTTTCTGAAATTGCAGCATATTTTGTGGAATTTTTCTCCATCCCCTTGGTCCCAAGTATGATCACCTGAAATGCATTAATAAAACACTTATTGCAACAAACAATAACCTGGCTCAACAACAACAAAAAAATGCTCTGCTGGAAGGAAGGTGCTGTCCCATTTCTGCAGTTCACCCCATTGTGTGCCCAGGTTTTCACTTCATGCCTCCTCTGGTCTGCAGCCTTGGCTTTACCGTTGGTACAGCCTCATCTACTGGAAATTTTTATTTATTAAATGGTTCACATGCAAATGTGCTGAGAAAGGGGCTGGGAGAGAGCATGATCCATGGGCTGCTGGGGAATATAAAACCTTTCTTAACATATAAAACAGCAGCAGGAACAGCTTGCCAGCCTCCCAAGCAAAGACAGCAGAGTTACAACGAGGTCCCTGCCTTAACAAAGCTTTGAAGGCTTCCCTTGAAATCCTTCACCTTCCATGCTTCTGCCTTGCTTTGAGATATGAATAATTCTTTATCATGGACAACAGCTCTGTTTTCTGAGAAAACACTTTATGATGTCTGTCTCTTCCAGAAATAGCACATTTCTGCAAGGGGTCTTGCATAAATAAGGATGGTTTTTATCCTTCCCAGTGAAATGCTGATTTACTGATGCTGAAAGCATCCTTCTCAAAACCAGCTTATTTCAGTAATATTTCACAGTGTCAGGTGCACAAGTAAAAGGGAATCATCACATTAGACATTAGCAATAGGTATTTTATTGCTTATGCCTCCTGTAAAATCAGAGTCATGTTTTGCCCAGCACAGAAGAGGCATCTCCTTGCAGAGAGCTGTTGATTAATGGTCTGCTAGGCTGCCATTTACAACTGGTAACTTCTCTGCTGCTATATTGGCTGGATTTGCTTTTAGGATATAATTGAAGGGAAAATAAAATATTACTGGAGACATTACTGAAGGGATGGCATTTTCCACACTCTCCTTTCAAACCTGTGATAATTAATTGATGTCTCATTATTAGATTATTATGAAAGATGGACTGGGTACGAATTGCAGCTGAACCTACAGCATCATCAGCTAACACACTGGTTCAATGGTTCATAAACCAGCTGTGTAATTATCCTAACATGACAGATAATAAATATATAGTGTAGCTCATTCCTATCAAAGGTGATCACACCAGCAAGCTTCAGAAGAGAGGATTTTTTTTTAATTATTTTTTCTAAAAAAGTTATCCTCTCTGCTTGCTTCTGTGCAAGTTGCTGGGAATAATACCATGAGCTTAAGTGGGAGATGTGTTTCCAAAGCATATTCAGCAATAAGTTATTTGCATTCAAACTCAATACACTTATTTTTCTGCCTCTATTTTGTAAGTTCAAGTCAAAACTTTATATTTGATTTACCTGTATACATCTCTGAAAGGCAGAATCACAAGAGTCAGGAAAGGCATCTTTAAAGGACTTCCTATGGTGACTGTTGCTAAGGAAACCTTCATATTGCACCAGGTTTTGAAATGCCTGTAGCATCTGAAATACACAGCTGAATCTCATAGATCCAGATCCAAATTAAGGGTGACAGGTAAGGAGGTATAAGTCACTGTGTGTCCCAGTTATGGAGAAATAACAGAGAGGAGCTGGATGCAAAAAATACCCTGGGATTCATGAGCTGAGGTAGTAGATGCTGTGTGCTCCTGAGATTCTGGGTTTGTGAGCAGAGGCAAGCTGCCCAAGTGCACAGATGATGGATCAGCCCAGACAGGAGTGACTAGCTGGGGGTCATATCAACATCTGGGTACAAAGGGAGTCTAACTGCAGATTAGTGCATGTTATTAATTAATGTTTTACTGGAATTATGCAGGGGAGCTGCAGCAGGCTCCCACAGTGGGGTGATTTGCACAGATGCTACGAGTGACGTTGTCTGTTTTGGCCAAGGGCAGCCACTTGATACTTGGATGGGTCTTTCTTTCCCCTCCTCCCATTTATGTGTTTATCTTGGATGCATATATTGTACAGGAGAGGGGCTTGGTGTGTTACCCTCATTTTCAACACAGCTGAAACACAGCCAGTGACTGGCACCCACCTGAATCCAGAGCATCCCGTATTAGCTGCTCCAAAGAGAGAAAATCCTCCAAACAGGGAATTTCAGTTGAAACTCATCCTTCCTCTGCAGAGTCTGAGCACAAGCAAGCCAGAACAGGTCCAGAAAGAGAGAGGCCTTTGGCAGCTGCCTGGGAAGAACAAGACAGTTTAATTGTGTAAAACACTCGTGCATGCCTGAGAGAACACTCAGACTTGCATTTACAAGAAATCTCTTTAGAGCTATACTTAGTGGCTTAACAAGGAATAAAATATGTACCTGAGTATCCTCTCCACACGTAACCCTGAGCAGAAGTTTGCACTGAGCTAGGAAATTAAACTTCTGCTGGTTGGAGAGGTAACAGTTGCTGCTGATTGGGAAGTGGCTGTCAGAGAGAACTTCTTAAAAACTGAGATTCAAGTGTACTTCTAAATATGGCATAATCCATGAAAGTGGGATGAGTGCTGCTTCCAGAGTGTCTGTAGCCTTGGTTTACTGATCTGTAGGAAATTTCACTATCATGGAGGTAGAAATAACACCTCTTCAACAAGAGATCCAGGTCCTTCAGCAAATGCTTTCTGGCAATTTCTTGCCTCTGAAATAACTGAGCTGTTTCCTTAGAGGCTGTGTCATGTTGGTGAGCAATGCACAGAGCCAGAGCCCGTGTGACTCCTGAATTCCTGAGCACATGTTGCTGCTCACAGGCACAAATGGTAATAAAAGCTACCTCAGAACACCATAACTAATTTTACAGGTTATTATCTGCTTTGTTTCATTTGTTTTATAATGTCACTTTACATAAGCAAGCTCAAAAATAAAATTCATGACAGCTGAGAAGTGTGGCAAATTCTGAAATATGTTTACACTACACAAACGTTGAAATGCATGTAATGTGAATATAAATTTCAGGGAGTTGCTAAATAAAAGATTAGAGCTGCTTTGTAGGATGTAGCAACAGATTTTGGGCTCTGTGCAAGGAAAGGTGTTTATCTCTCAGGTGTATAACCAGACATTTATGTGTGTAAGTAGCTGACTTTGTGCTCATGAAAATCAGGTACAGAATCAGAGTGTTTGCCATGCATAACCTGACTTCTCACTTTAAAAGCCTGGGATTTGGGCTGTTTTGCAGAAGTTTAGGTTGTATTTTCTTTCATACCAGTGTAATCAAACTAGTGTTTTTACTACTTCTAGGATCAGTGCATTTGTTTGTTTGTTGCCAGAATTCCTCTGCAATGCTATTTTTTTACTTGAGAAAAGCTAAAAATAAGTTGCAAGACTGATCTGCTGACTCTGGAAAAATTGTTGCCCAGGCAACCTGATCTTCGTAACTTTGTGGCTTCAGCCATCTGATGCTTCCAGCAGGTAAACCTGTGAAATCCTCAACGTTTCCATTCTGCAGGAGCTCCCCTTGTTGTGAACAAGTTTTCATTCACAACTATGATGGAAATGAACTTGGTTTTAATTTGGGGGAAAATGATCAAATTTTAGAGGTTAAGAAAGCAAAATGTTGGTGGAAGTGATCTTTAACTGGGTGAGGGGGTTCAGATTTTTCTTCTGTGCCTGGGAGAGCCCCAGATATTCAGAGCCACGTGGCTGGACTGTGCAAGCTCTGCTTCTACCTCAGAGCAGCCTGGGCATTGTTCACCCATGGATGCTGATTTTAGTGGCAAACTGGCTCTCTCTTCTGGCAGGATCCCTCTGTTTTCCCTAGAACCTCCCTGCAGTGACCCTTCCCAGAAAACTCTAGCTGGAACTCCTCCTGCTTCCAAAAACTTGGGCAGGAAGCTTAAGGAATGTTGTAGATTAAATTGTAATTTCCAATCTCAGTGGATTTATGCCATGAGAATCAGCCTCAGGCTCTCAGATGTCACCATCAATGAGAAAATGCCCACTGAGTTAATGAGAAATAAATGGGCCCAAATCCACCACTTTCAGCTGGTGCACAGGGTTACACTGTCAGCGAGGGGGAAATACTGGCAGTGACAGCATCAAGAATGCTGCCCCTATTTTTTCTGGAAGTAGATTAAAGAAACAAGATCAATACAGCATGTAACATGTCCTGAGAACTTACTAGCTAGTTATCCACCTTATTAAGAGCAAGAATGAAATAAAGCTCAATTTCATTCTGCATAGTTTATTCAAAGTGAATAAATGAGCAGGCAAAGATTGCTGTGTTTATACATTTTTCATAGAGGCTTTTGATAAAAAGCAGAACTAACGATTTAAGTTTAATTGCATCCAAATAAAGAACTATTTCCCACGGCTGCTGAATAATACAACATTGTTTTTGTTCTACTGTGTTCAAAAACAAAGGCATTTCATAGTAGCTTGGGAGGTAAGATGTAAAAGCCTTTATTTATATGTACTGGGGAGAGGGGTGGAAAAAAGTAATTACGTCTGACAGGCAAGACTTGCTCAATCTCAGGTACTGGGAGATAAATGTGGTTTGAAATGAGAACATCAGATAAAAGGGGTTTTAAAGAGTTAACAGCCCTGCCTCTACAGTAACTGCAGTGATATTTGTTCAACCAGAGGCAGTTATGATTTTTTTGTATTGAAAGCTTGTGCTGTGAAGTCTGAAATTCCCCAAAGATTCACTCTACATGGAGCTAGCAGGAGAGACTCCACTGCTCAGTCCTCCTGAGAACTGCAATTGTTGGTAACAAGGCATCGAGAAGTGAAACACTGGAAATTGTACTGCACCCACACTTTGCCATGCTACCAGGAAAACAAACAGGATGTTAGAAATTTGTACCATTTCTAGGGAGCCTCAGCACACCTTGGGACACAGCAGCGTCCTCCCTTTCTTTTGGTGCTTACTTAAGGATCTGAATGCTGAATCTTTTTTTACACGGTCTGCTGCTAATAAGATAATTTTTTAAGCAGAAAGGAGAGAAAGAATGTGGGAGAAAACTCCTGCCAGTAAGTTTGCTTATGCAGACGGTCTAAATTTTTGGCAAAAGAAGGTTTTCCTATTTTAGGGTGAACTGTTGAACCCTGAGAGCCAAGTGTGTCAGCACGAGCAGCACACGTGTTTGCTCTATGGCTGAGTGTCCAGCTGGGAACAAGTGAGACAATTGTGGGACTGAGATTTCAGCCTGAGAACAGCTAAGGATGCAAGGAGCACACTGAGGGCTCTGACTTGTCCTTTGCCAGCTGACTGCTGGTGACAACTCTTGAGCTGCACAAGTGGCAAAGGGAGCGGCGTGTCCCCTCCCTGCCAGGACCTTTTGTTGAGTTAAAATATTGCTGCTTGCAGCCCGTGCTGGCAGTGGCAGGGCTGAGCCCCAGCAGCAGAGGTGCTGCCAGTTTTCCAGCCCCTGTCAGGAGGGCTCTGTGGAGCCGGTGCCCTGCACAGCCCCCAGGCAGCCCCAGGGATGGGTGGCACAGCCCAGCTGGCTCTGCAGGGCAAGCAAAGGCAGGGAGGAACCTGGCAGGGCTGGGCTTGCCTGGGTTTGTCCAGCACGGAGCTGGCCTGGCCCAGCAGCCTCTGCTCACCATGTCCTGGGGCTCTCTTGGGGACTGAGCCTTGCCCAGAGCCTGATTCACACCCAGGCTGAGGGTCCAGGGCTTTGCAGGGAAGGCTTTGGTGCTCTGCCTGCACAGCATGTGTGGACAAACCAGTTTTTCTTGTGTTTTCACCCAGCCCTGTTCATCAGTATTGTGCTTATTTCTCTTCCTTTAGTTTTCTTATTAAAACCATGCTGGAGAACTAAATTACTCACCCCCATTTTGCAAATGTTCTTCTGATCATTCACTTGAGTAGATCAAAGCCCAAAGAAATTGTCATTATTAACCATCCAATTGACTGTTTTGTTCAATGCCAACATGGCTGTGTGTGCTGGCCTGGGGACTGCAGCTAAGAACAGAAAAAAATCCCCAACCCAAAAGGCTTTTATTCCTCACAGAAAACATCTGCTGCTTTGGGCTGATCTATTGAAATGGAGACAGGCTCTATTCACATAGGCTGTTGCCTCAACTGGAGATAAATTATATTCTTGCAGAAAGACTTTTAATTAAAAGGTGATGGAAAATTTTACTTTTGAAGTCCAAAGTGACTTCTATAGCCTAATAAAGCACACTCCCTCCTAAAACGTAACAGATTGTCTGTAACATTTAAATCCCTGTTTAAAAAAATGACTAGCTCTACAACTGCTTAATCAAAAGTATTTTTTTAACACCATGCTCACTTCTGGAAATATTGATTAGTGCCTCAATTCTTACAAAAGGGCAGAACAGAAATGTGGAGATAAACACTGTTAATGTTTTGTCTGTTATTTCTACTGAAGTATGCAAACCATGAGCTTGGCAGGCAGCAGGCTGGTGGGAACACTCACATTACTCACAGCCAGAGAAGATGAGCCCCACTGAAGCCAGGGCTTTGAATTATAGGAGGCGACTCCGATTCTGCAATTTCTGTGCTGCTGCTGTTCTCCTTTCCCTGGCAGTGTACTTAAAGACAGTTAGGGCTAAGTATGCTGATACTCTGATCTCAAGCATGGAGTGAAAATATATTAAATCTGCCCTGGTTTACTAGAAAAGCAATTCTTCACCCATTCATGGAGGGTTCACACACACTGCAGAGTATTTCCGACCTTAAATCATTGATTACTTTGGTCATTTGACCCAAAAAAAAAAATTGTTCAAAAATATTTTGGTTATCTCAACAACACTGGTTATTTTACAGGAATGTGCAAATGTATAGGAGGATGTGCTTGGGAGAGCTTTTCCTGATGTGCATAAAGTAAATTCCATTTCAGTCAGAACAGCTGGGTTAGTGTAGGCTTTCCTGAGATTCAGTGGGAAATGCAGATGCACTCTGCAAAACCATGGAACATCTGTAGCCTTCAGGAGGTGGAGAGAACCTTGAAAACAACGAAAGTTCTCAACTACTCACACATTACCCTTAAAAATTTAGTAAAAAAATTTGCCTTTCCTGTCTTGCCTTGAGCCCAGCTATTGCCAGGTCAGTTCCTTATGTTCAGGGCATCACCCTACACGTGCTGAGCCAAACTCTTACAAGCTCATTGAGTGCTAATGGCCCTTGATGAGGACGAGCTTGGCCCATTTTGCCTTCCAAAGGTCAGTCCCTTGCAGTGAGGTCAGACCCTTGTGCGTCAGTTTTAGTGGTTGCCCAGCTCACACTGGTTTTCAATTTTCTCTAGATGCTGGTCCTGAAATTCTAGTTGATCAAATTTAGTTGGTACCTTTCTCAGAGAGAATTGAGTTCTCCACCAAATTAAGGAGCAACCTTATTCTATTTTCAGTATTTTAATTCACTTCTGGTGGACTCTGAGTTGGTGATTATCTGAAGAGAAAAGGGTTACACTAGCTTTGATTTCCAGCAGTGTGAGGAGCTACCCCTGTTTGCAGCAGGTGTAAAATGGGTTGAACTTGAAGATTCAAATGGTTTTGAAAACACAGCTCAGAAATATTAATTTTTCCACTATGTTCTTTGTGTTTGGATCAAACCAGATCAAATGGCTCAAACTGGTTCAAAGCAGATAGAACCAGCTCCAACCATTTCAAACCAGTTCAGTTTCCCAAAAATTCACCATTTCCCAGAAATTCACGATTTCCCAGGCTAAAGTCTTTTTGATTTCACGTGTTCCTTCAGTCCAGATAACATCAGTTCTAGCAGCTTTGAGTGCTACCAGAGGTACAGTTCAGAGTAGCTGGATCTGAAATATTTGCCAGGAGTATTCTTCAGGTGCTCTGGTCCATATCCTGACAAATCAGCATTGGATTAACTCCATGTACTTGCATAACAAACAGCTCATCCAGAAAAAAATACTCTCCATAAATGACCCCAGATACATTTGAGCACTGTGCTTGCTCTCCTGATTAACTGCTCGTGTCTCTCCATTTCAGACTGCACTGTCCTTGTTTAAATTCTTCCATCTCCCTTCCCACTGAAAACTGGAGCTCCCTTTATGTGCCAGCTGTAAGCTTTGGCCCAAGGCTCTGTGGCTGACAGGGCTGTCTAACCCCTCTGAACCAAATACACGTCAGTAAAATTCCTCCCACTCCAGCTGGAATATCGTGGTAAGAAACAGCACTGCAGGTCTGAGAGCACAGCCTGGTCAGAGCTCCTCAGCCCCTCTGGGGCTCTCCAGAATAAAGGTGCTGCTCTTTACAGCTCTTCTGGCTGGAGCAGCCCAAAGGGATGCTGAAGGTACAAGTTACAGCCAACTGGAGCAGGGTGCTGGATGTGCTCTCTCAGGGTTTATGAACACACCATGAACATTTAATTATATTTCCAGTTAATAGTCAGGATGTTCTTTGACTTCAGAGTATGAATCCCATTAGATTTCCTTGGGAAAGAAATGGTTTCTCTCAGGCAACATCAACTTTTTCACTGTGCTTAGTGCAGAGTCTCCATCCAGCTCCTCTTGAAAAGATCAGTCCTTCAAATTCTAGTCCTTAAACTCTCCCTGTAGCAGCTGCACCAAAGCTTCTCAACATCCTGGAATATTGCAGAGGATTTGGGCTTTTATAATGTTATCCACAGTGTGGCCAGCAGGACAAGGACAGTGACCACCCCCCTGTTCTGGGCACTGGTGAGGCCGTGCCTCAAATCCTGGGTTCAGATTTCACATTTACTGAATGTAACAGAACAACCTCAAACCAAAATGGTTTGGATTTCTCCAAAGGGTGAAGGGGTGATGGCTACAGGCCAGCAAAGTGAAGGTTTTGATTTCAGTGGGACTACTCCAGTGTTTGGAGTTAGGTGTGGGAATTACCAAATCCCAGACACCAAAGCACATATTTTGGGCTTGCTCTGCTCTCAGAGCTCAGTGGCCTTTTGATGGTTCCTGCCTAAATGTCTTGTGTCCAGCTGGAAACATCTCCTGCAACTGCAGGTTTGCCTTATCCCAGAGCAGCCACACTGATCTCTGCCAAACCGTGCCTCTCTGCGATTTTATCTTCTTTTTGCATGTACAAACACAAAACAAGATTAAACCAGTAAAGTCATTTTCACGTGTGACCTAATGCAGTTTCCATAGAGGCACTTAGGCTCTTTCCTCCCTCACACCATATGAGTTCCTAATGAGACATTAATGAGACATTAATTGCTTATGCAAATTTAGACTAGTAGACAATGAGAGTTGTTCTACCAAGAGTTTAAGGGCCATAGAACTACTCTGGATGTTCACATAATTCCCATTAACATTAATTGGAGTTGCGTGCAGATTAGAGCCTGGTATCTTCAAAAGTTATAAAACAAACCATTGAATACTAATAGGGTAACTTGTAGCCATGTATCTTTCTTATAAGCACTTTGGATTTTATACTGGTTGCTAGCGAGTCATCTAGTGTTAAAATGCTCCAGATGGCATTGGAAGGAGTTCAAAATACGAAAGAATTATTTTCACTTAATATGTCAGGAATGTGAAACTTTACCCCACATGATTAGAAATAGAATAGAGGGGCCATATATTTTAACCCCTTGAAAACTTCTGTGGAGTGTTTTAAGCTTTGCTGGTGAAGTGGAGACAGGGAAAGGCAGGGAAGTTGCATTTCTAAAAGTAACTCATGGAGGTGTTGAAAGGAATTAATTCCCTGACTGTCGCCAGGGCCTGCTGATGAGGAGCTGTGAGAACAGTGACTGGAACTCTTTGACCAACCAGCTATTTGACACATATGCTGGTAGCTCCGAGGCTATCTGGGCTGTCTGCCCTAACAACATCTCTGCTCTCATTTCCATCTCTCGCTGCTCCCGCTGCTCCCGTGTCATTTCATTTAACACATTTCTCAGCTCAGCACAGCCCAGTCCAGTGGAGCAGCAATGCCTCTGCTTGGAGCTCGTTTTTGCCATGACAGATTGATAGACAGCCCGTGCTCAGTCGCTGCTGGGAGGCCTCATTTGGGCTGTTTAATGCCAGCCCTCTTTGGGGTGAGCCCTGGGAGCCCTCTGCCCCTCTGCTGGGAGCTGCCTCTCCCCTCCGTGGAGCCGCCAGGGTCGATGAATTCAGCAGCAGGGCACAAGCTCTCAGGACTTTATGAATGTCTGTGTGCTTTATAACACCTCTGGCCACATCTGGTTCTGCAGCTGTCACAGGATCGCGGTGATGGAAACGCAAATCTGGGGCTGTGGCAGGGCTGCTCCCCTGTTTGTCACCAGCAGTGACACCTGCACCTCACCTCACCCATCTGCACAGGGCTCCTGCCACCCTCCCTGGTCCCCAGCGCCTGGCACAGCCACTCCTGTCCTGCCCTGCCCTGGTTCCAGCCTCTGGTCAGCCCCTGGGATGCTGCAGTGTCAGGAACAGAGGTGTCACTGGGCACCTGAGGCCTTCACCAGCTCAATTAAAATGACCCGCAACACTAAGGGAGTTAAATAGAAGGTTTAGCAAGATGATTAGCAATAACAGCCTGCAAACAATGGATAATTTTATTTTAGATATTTTTATTATCAGTTCAATTACTAGAGAAGCTTAAATTTTTGCTGGAAGGGAAGTGCTTGGCAGCACAATCTAAACATCTCACCTATAGTGGTGCTTTCATTCAGAACTGCAAAATACTGGATTTGCCTCATGTTTCAGTGCAGCTGAGAGTTCTTAGAGCAGGAAGATATGGCCATTAACTGTTATTTTCTTAATAATAGCACCCCATTGTTAAGCAAAATGCTTACCCCAGTTGCATTCAAAGCACTAGAAATCCAAAGTTAAGGCAGCATAAAATGGGTTCTCATTGCATTCAGATGGTAATGCATGGCAATTCTTCTTTTTGCACTCCTAGCATGTACTTGTATGTTAAATGAGGTGAAATAGAAAAGGGTAAAGAAAAAAAAACCGATCTGAGGAAATAATAGTGCTCTCCATGGTACTCTTTGGACAGTATCAAACAAAGGAAGGGTGAGAAGCTCTGAGGTGGTGAATGAGTCTGTGGTATCAGGGCAGAGAAATGTATTTTATGGACAAATATACATACAATATTAAAGTAATAATAATAATAGCAATTTTAGGGATTCTTTTCAGTGGAGAACATTTTGCAAGCAGTAGCTGATGAAGCTGTAAAGGTTTGGATTGCTGTGCTGTGGGGAACAACTTGCTCTGAGCCCTTCAGACAACCCACAGTTATTTGTTTTCTTTTAGTTTTAAGTGAGGAAAGCTGGCAGAACAAGGCAATGTTTCTATTCCTAAGCACAGCAAAGCAATCGTTTCCTTTGCTAAACATCTGAGACATCTTCCCTATCTAATGCAGTTACACGGAATGATGGGAGAAAAGCAAATTGGAGGGGGGGAAAAATTCAGCATTTACTCAAAGGAGAACATTGCAGCAAGTTGGGTAATGACAAAACAGCCCTAGAAGGTGCCAGCTCCAGAGGAGCTGCACAGAGGAGTTCTATTAAAAGGAAAAGAAAAATGAGGAGTTTGTCCTGGATCTATGAAAACTCATTAATCAGGGAGAGGATTAAGCTGAACGCCTCCCAAACATCATGCCAGCTCTCAGAACACGCTGTAACACTGACAGGAATTTCAAAGACTTCATCTCCTCAGTCCTGGGGTCACCTCGGTGCCACAGGAGCCCGGTGCCTCCCTGCTGTTTGATCACCAGGATTTTCCATCTGAAATGACAGCTCCAGGCAGGCAGGAGATAAGGAATGAGATTCGTTTAAAAGAAGAGAATCACAGTGTTTTTCACTCCCCTCCTGCTCTGTGGGTTCCTCAGGTGGGATCCAACCTTTGGAGCAGAGAGGTGGGGCAGCAACGCAGCCACCAAGGAGCTGAGGGCAACTTTCTGCATTTCTCCTTCCTCTTCCCAACCCAAAAGAGTCCCTTCCATGCTCCTGGGAATTTGTGACACCTCTGTAATGTGGTTTCCTTGCCACAGGCCATCTGCTGCAGGTGCCACTGGGGCACTTTGATTTTTCTGAGTGAGCATTTCAGGTGTCCCCTTCCTTTATCCAGATTTCAACCTGGGGGAAATCACCCCACATGCACAGACTTTTCTGAACTCAACAAGACTTAGAGGGCTTTGTGCTGACGTCTTACACCCCCTATTTCCCTCTTTCCATCTCCTAAAAACATTTTATCTCTGACAGCAGGTATCAGCAGGTCTTAACTTCACATATTTTTAATATTTTTAAGAATGAGAGGGGAAGTAAATGTTATATTTGTAAAGCAATAAGTGTAGAAAATGGGTAAAATGGGATCAATATTGAGAAGGGTAATTAAAATGTTGAAGATAAATGAATATGCTTTGATTGACATTATTCACAGCTTTAAAGGTCAGATTGCAACAAATATATGGGATGAGTATTAAAATGAAAGATACTTTTAATGGCACTAGTGAGAGATTACTGCTGCTCTTATTATTATTAGTTCCCTGGAAAGGAACAATATAAGAACTTAATCTCCAGGGAAGAAAAAAAAAAAAAAAGAGAGAGAAATCCAGAACAGAGAGAAGACACATCTACAATTAATTTTAATTGATCTTGTCCTCTGCACCCCAAAGTGCACAAGTCCACATTCTACTTAAAAAAAAGAAGCAAGAGTTTTATTAGCACACAAAAAATAATTTTCCACTTTTTTCACTCCATGCTCTGCTTTTTTCCCCCTGTTTCCCTCCAGATCTGCAGGAGGCACTGCAGAGTGTGATCAGCATCCTGTGTGATGCTCCAGGGACAGATTGCAAAGCTGTCCCCTGCTAGAGGAGCAGAGGGAGGTGTTGTACCTCAGGAGATTTTACAGATGGTGATGGGCACTGGGGGAGAGCACAGGCTGAGAGAGAAAGAGCTTGAGACACCTCCAGAAAACTCATCCCAGCCCAGACTTGTACTCTTCCCATCCTGGCAAGATCAACCCTTCCCCTCCTTTTTTGTCCTTCCAAAGTGTGCCACATGTGAGACCCTCTGTAAAGCTTCTCTCATGTCACATCAGACTCCCCAAAATCCAGGCATGATCCTGGCTGGCTCCAGCTCTGCCCAAGGCAGATCTCTCCCTTCAGGGAACAGTCTCCTGCAGATATTCAGGGTTCTGTGGGTAGCAGTGCTCTATATTACAATATATAACAATATACAATTCACTGAGAGCCACCTGCAAGTGAGCATCAATTTCTTCACCCTTCAGCCTCCTGTCTCAGCTTTATACCTCTCACAAGGCTCAGGAAATTGATTTATTTTACTTTTGGGGCAGATAAGTATTCCATGAGTGTTTAATATGACCTTTGCACACAGCAAGGTATTTGCTTTTCCTAATTCTAGCATCATTAGCAGTGCATAAGTTTTGAAATCTTCTTACACCAAAAAAGCAGTAATGGTTATCTGCTATACTTGCTTAATGAGTCATAAAAGGAAATGGCAGATGATTTGTTCTGCATACAATTAATCCAATAGTTAAGTAATGGCCAAGACTGCTGAGAAAGGACAATAAATCCAGTAACCCAGACAACATCTCAAAGTATTGGCTTTACTGATCACAATCAATTAGATTTTTTCCACCCTACTTAAAGTAAAAAGAGAAAAACTTTCAGCTTTTTTGTTTCCTTTATGAAGTTTCAATAGCAATTAGGCTTGTCTGTGTCATTTTGAGGAATGCTGGCTGTGTTGATCTTAGTTTGTTTTAATCGTGTTAAAAGGGTTAAGCCAAATACTCCAAGAGCACAAAGTGGAGCTCTGAATGCAGCAGAGTGCCTTTATGCCACTAATGAAAAGAAATTGTTGAACAAGATTAGATGCACACTGGCACTCAAGGCTGTTTGCATGATTGTGGCTAACAGGAACTCCTACCAAGAGTTAAGACCAGTCAAAGCGAAATAAAACCAACAAAATTAATTATTTTGGCAAACTCTTACTAGTGACAAATAGTAGTATTCCAAATATTGATCCCAAATTCTCATGGGACAGAATCCACCCATGAAGGGCACTGTGCAAGGGCAGGGGCTGACCCTGATGTGCTCCTGGCTGTCACAAAGGGAGGAGGTTGAACAAGTCCTGAGCGTGCACCCAAAGCTCACAGGACCCCTTCCAGCAGTGAATGTGCTGCTGACCTGGATGCTGATTCCACTGGCTTCCACTGAGGCTGTTTAGGGTGGCAAAATGCTCTTTGGGATGGGTTTCAAAGTGCCCAGGTGGGTGTGCAGGGACAAAAAGGGTGTTTCAGCAGCCAAATGTTACCATAACCACGTCTGCCATAGAACAGATGGAAACTGAGGGACTCCACGTTCCTGGCTGAGGAGAAAACTTGTGTCCTCCCCACACCAATCCCATCCCTTGACTCTACAAAACTGTCATTAAAATGTGCATATTTGCAAGTCTGGTGAAAATTTATTAAGCAGATGAATACATAAATAAACGCACAGCTGGATGCAGGCAAAAAATGGGTTCCTCTTGTCTGGTGATGCTTTATTGCTGCTTTTATTTTAACTGATTGAATTTAACAAATGTTTCATTGTATACCACATATAAATGACACTTTGATTCAGTCTCTAATTGTGTAAATCTCACTAGCTGTGTAAATATTTTAAGGTTTAAAAATTACATTTTTCATAACTGTGTCAGAAGAATTAGATTCAAGCATTGCTCAATATTGCAACAATGCAGGATATATAAAGGAAAACTAATAGACCACATTTGTTCTCTGGAGAAGAGCAGTTGCTGTGAAGACAGATAGTTATTTCTGAGAGTGGATTTTTAATAAATAAAGTGTGTAAAATATTGCTGTGTGTTTCAACATTACTCCTTCTTCACGCAGTATGTGATTTTAGTATCAGAAAATTTCTTGGTGCTCCTCTCAGTCTCTAATCCTGCACCCTGATTTTTTAAAGGTCTTTATCAGACTGGTCTTTCCCTTCAGCCCATGCTACACCAGCCTCTACCTCAGCACTTTTAAACCTTGTTCCCAAGCCTCTTGCACAGCTCCAAACAAAATCTTTCCCCCTATTTCTGCCCATTTTGCCCTCTGCTCCCCAGCCCTTTCCCCTCGCAGCCTGAGTGTGCAGGGAACAGCACAAAAACCTCTGCCCTGCACTGCCACATGCCTTTGTAAAGAAATGGGAAATGGAGGAAAATAGTGGTTTATGGTGAGCTGTCACTTCATTCCATCCTTGGGTGCAGAAACACTGCCTGATCTCATCCCTTGGGCTTTCCCTAAGGTGTAGGAAGAGCTCTCAAGAAAACAATTTTATCTGTGACCTTGGACAAACCACCTAATTATTTCAATAATTAATTTTTACATTTGCAAAATGTGCTGTGTTATCTGTTTTACCTCAATACCAGGTAAAGAACGGGGTTTGGCCATGTGTATTTTAGAACATTGCAGATGCCACTGAATCCTCTAAGGCCCTACTGTCATTTTATGGGGATTTCAGAAACAGTGTATGTTCAAGAATCATTGTACAATATACCTCAAAAACAGTGCTGGGAATGTAATCAAAGACTGGCTGAAAAGGCATCAGCAAATTGTCAAGACTGGGAAGGCTGAGGCAGAGGGATCAATCCATAGTTTGACACTTGGTTGATACAATTTACTGAAAGGATTTTTCATTCCTAGAAACAAGGATCAGAATAACACTGCAGTACTTTTTTTCCCAGAAGCAGCTAATAATAACTTCCTTTATAGTTTTCATCAACTCCATTAATATTTTCCCTATTTCTTTTGAATTAATCCTTTTTTTTCCAAATTAAAAATTTTTGCTGCAACAAATGCTGTAGGATAGGGGATGCTCAGCCTTGATAATGAGGCAACTTCTTAAAGCCATCAAAATGTGGGACCAAGATGAGAACAAAAAAAATCTCACAACTTGTCAATGAAAACTGCAAATATGTGTCTTCATCTGAGGAATGTTTTAATCGAGGTCTGTTTTTACAGAGAGATATTTAAGCTGCATTTGAAACAGTAAGTGAGTTCATGGGGAATTGAAATATCCCTCATTTAATTTATTCTTTCTGTTCTTGTGCACCAATTTGAAGCTGCAGCAGAGTTGTATGAGGTGTCTGAGGTAGAGTTGTTCCTGTGCATTCTTCCCCCTTGTTGGCTGCAAAAGCCTTAAAAGTTAATGTCCACTGAAATTGTTCTGGTTTTACTACCACCTAAATGTAATTTGTTCTGATTTATGCCCCTGTAAAACAGGTCAAGACTGATGAAAAACAAGGCCAATATATTAAGTGCTTATAGAACAGTTTGTAGATGTAAACATTTGAGACCATTTGTGCCAGTGCATCTTATCACCAGGCAGATGTTGTTTATGTAAAATGCAAAATTGACACAAATCTTCCTACTAAACATAAATAAAACTGGATGTGTTTGGAGGGGAGAGCCAGCAAGAGGTGCTCAGTTTTGAATGCAGGTTACTCTGTGAATTTTTATTTTAAGAGAAGACTTATTCCCAGCTGTCAATTTTTGAATCTCATTTATGCCTGTGTACATCAGGGCTCATTCTGTAGACAGCAACCCCTGAAATTGTTGGACAGCTGAATGGATGTGTCTCTGAGTCTTTCACACTTCAGACATGCTTTCAAGCCACCAACACTTTACATTTGCTTTTGCATATTACATTTCAAAAATATATCTTTTCCCGGAGTCCCATGAATGCATTTCAGTCAGAATATGGATAATCAGCTCCACTTCTCACTCAGACCATTTCAACTTGTCTTTTCCCCTCCTACTTCTTTTCCAGTGGCTCAAGGTTAGATGATAAAGTTCATCAGCAGTCTATATGGTGGTTTTTAAGATTTCTATTTTACCTGGATTTTTTCCATCTGATCAACTGCTTGGAGGAAATTTTTATAGAGAAATTGTCAGGGGTGATGCTGGCAGGAGCAGAAAGCTGCTGATTGCCCTTAGGAGGACATGGACCACTGAACTCTGAATAACATCTGCAGGAGGGTTTGTTTCCACATCTTCAGAGTCTGAAGTGCTCAATTCATCTTGTGAAGCCACGAGGATCATACAGAGCCTGGCACAAACCTGGGAGAGGGAATCCCCTTCCTTCACCTTGGGGTAGGAATCTGGGGGTGCAGAGGGCCTGGCGGCAGTCAGAGGATGGGGCAGGGGTCTGCAGTTGTCTCCTCTCCCAGGGGCTGCTGGGCTGTGCTCCCTGTGAGGGTGCAGGTTCCATCAGCTGCAGCTGGAAAAGCAGGATGTGTTTTTGGATCCAGCAATGCCTGCAGGACAGGGCTGATGGCTGGCGGTGCCATGGGAAAACAGCACAGAGTTTGTCTTTTGGAAGACTTTGGTTGCTGTGGTACAATTAATGTTTTCCCACTCTGATGTGTGCAGAGGAGCTGCCAAAGAGGAAGATCCGTGAGCTACTGGCTCCAGTTCAGATGAGGCTTTTCAATTTTGCTCTTTATGCTAAGCTGCATTTTCCAGCCCTGCAAGTTGTTGCATGTCCTGCCTCCCTGGATCCTGAACTGAAATATTCCCAGCAGCTGTGTCAGCTCTGCTCCCACGAGTGTTGGCTCTGCCCTGAGCACAGGAGCCCCCCACAAAAACAGGAGCCCCCCAGGTTTGCCACAGGCAGGTGGCAAAACCAACAAGTCAGTCTGCTGACCTGTCTGCCATGGTTTAATGGAAATATTCTATGGGAGGCAGTCAAATACCCCAAAGGTTTTTCATCTCTGCTCCATCGTCCTTCTCCAGGTCCAGCCCCGCACCTCCCACTGAGGAATTCATAACTTGACTGTATAAATAAATGTTCAAATCTCCTACTTATGTCTTCAATTACCTCATGGATTAGGCCAGCCCTGTCCTAATTGACCTGCTCTGTTTGCTTTAAGTGCTTCCCAACACGCTTTGCTGGATTTATTTAGGCAATTCTTGGAGAAGCTATTTTGCAATCTGGATTTGCATAACGGATGGGAAACATTGCGTGTCTCCTGTAAAAGATCAGGAAGTTTGTCACAAGCCCAGCTATTGCACATTTTAAAAGGTTATAAAGCTGCTAGGTGTGTGATAAATGCTGGTAGAAACACTGGCTTTGCTGAGGCATGAGGAAAATTCTTCCCTGGAGGAATTTTTACAGGGTTCCCAAAGCTATGCACTGACTTTCCAGCAAATATTACTGTGAAACAATTGTTTGGGGATCGAGTTGTGTTTTGTTCAGCTGGGAATTTATCTTGTGATGTTGGACTGCAACCAGCAGCCAACACTGACACCTGATACAGCTGCTTTATGTGTCTATCATGAGACATAAACAATCCATATCTTTCCTCTGTTTCTCTTTGAAAGTCATTTTCTTTGCTTTTCTTCCAGCAGTCCTACAACCCACTGAAAAATCCCAGACAAGGAGCTCTAAATTGCTTGGATGGGTTGGAGGCTTCTCTCCAGCACCAGAGGTTTCCTCTGGTCCTGGCAGTGAGTAGGGATCTCATCAGGGCTGGGGAGAACAAGCAGGGACCTCTGTGGTGTCTTTAAAAACTATTTCTTGTGGGAAAGATAAGGATAAAAGTGCTTTTCATGACTCTGAGGTTCATGGTTGGGGTGTCTGCAGCTGGATCTCGATGGAGACACAAAAAGGGATCTCCAGCCCATCAGGAGTGCCCTGAGCTGGGCTGAGCACTGGGGGGGTTGGATGGCCACCCCTAGAGGGAGTGAACATCAGAGGGGTGTTCCTTTTGGGGTATTCTCTCAGTGAGGAAGCTGAGAAAGGCAGCATGTGGGTGCCACTGGCAGAAAACAACCCAAAATACGTGCAAAGAGATTATCATCTTCATTTCTCAGATGGCAGCAGAGCCTCAGGATGGGTCAGAGAGACCTCCAGAGGAAAGCAGGGCTCCCTCACACCCTGACTAGTGAGGTGCTAGGATCAGCAATGCCAGGGGCTCTCAGTTCCAAGGAGATCCTGTTGTAAGACAACCATATAAAGTTATAATTCCAGGGGGTTTTATCATCTTTTCTGTTGGAGCAGAAAAGTTTGAGCAACTGTGAGGAATTTTCAGGGTTGCAGGGAGCACTCAGTGCAGAGGTTCCACCCAAGATCTGCAGTTTGCAGCTGACTGCAGCCCCCCAGTGGGATTGTTTCTGTGCCCACTCTGACTACATCCTTTGAATTGTGCAGTTTTCAAATTCCTGCCTGCACAATAATGGCAGAGCGTGGGACAGGGTTCATGCAGGAACAAGAGAAATTGTAGCTTTTCACTGCTTGTGCTCCTGCCTGTGTTTGTCCCTTTTGAGAAGAACAAAAGCACTGACACCGTTGCAGACAAACTCTTCTCTCTAAATTAGGTGCTGGTAAGGTGTTGAAAATTTAACTTTGCGTTCTTCCAAGCCCTCCTGTTAAAAGATCTATACAATATAATTTTCTTTGCTGTCTGTGCCTTCCAAGCATTTTCAGTTAGGCAACTTGAATATTCATAGATTTGGATGAGCAGAAAAGAAACTTGTTTCTTCCCACATAGAAATGAAAGGGGAAATTAAAACATACTTTCCATGCTGCTAGTACACATTTCAGTAAAACATCAATGGTATATATGCCTGATTACTTTCCTGTGGAATAATTCTCATGAAATCGTTGATATTAAAATTCAATATACTGTTTTGTCTAAGCATCACTGGGGATATCACAATCTCTCGTTATTTCCTTTTCAGCATAGACATAGCTCATAGTATGGATATGCAGATTTTTAATGCAGCAATGGAATTGTAAAATGGAGATATTTTTCAGCTATCACAGAATTTAGCAGGCCTGGTGAATTGTGTCTTAAAGCCACTTTATTTTCTCACTATTTTTTTTAAATGCCTGCCCTGTGCCAACTCTTATTTGTTATGTCAAATAGGAGGCATAGGGAAGCATCCCCATGAAAAGGTGTGTCCACCAGCCTAAAGCTTTGCTTTAAAAATTCATTATCTCAAACCACCTCAGCTATGGGGTGAACACTCTGCCCTGAATATCCTGCCTGGCAGAAGAGAGGGCACGGGGCAAGGGGGAGCTGCAGGGGATAAACAGGGAGGAGCAGCCCTTCTCCTCCTGCTCAGCACTAAACTTGGGCAAGATTCATTCTGGTTTCTGTCTTTTCTTGTGGCTGATGGGTTTGGGGACCCTCCACCTTCCAGACTGCCAGACTCAGAGAGCTGGGCTGGCAGCTGGGAGCTGGGATTTCAATTTTCATCCCAGGCTTTCCTGTCTGGAGCTCACAGGGCTCTGCTGTGCACATCTCCTGCATCACTCTGGAGGGCCTGCACAGAGGTGCAGCATCTCTGCACTGCTGCAAGGATGCAGCCCAGAAAAGGCAATGCATGAAGCATCCAGCCCTTGCTCTGTGTCCTGACACATAAATCCCTTCAAAGAAAGACAGGCAGCAGAGCTGAATTCCTCTTTTCGAGGATTTAGTCAGAGTAAATATCTAGCAATTCATAAAAATGCATTTCACATGCTTTTCTTTCCAGGTCAAATGTTGCATAATACCACCACATGTTTGAAGTATCTGCTTCCCAAATGTTATGTTTTGATAACAAATAGTATAAAAAACAACTAAAAAAAGCCCTCATACATTTGTCCCTAATAAATTTCATGGATTTTTGCACAAGAGCTTGGAAAAATAAAACCTTTCCTGAAATAACAAAGAGCAGCTTTAGAGCAGCAGATTTCATGGCTGATTACCACGGTTTTAGTGACAAGGGTTAACCAATTTGGTAATCTGGGTCTGACAGAGCTCTGCAGTCTCTCAGTGCTTTTGGACTAAATGCTTTACTCAATTTTGGGGAAACCAAAAGATTGATTTTCTTTGCCTTTTGATTAAGAGAATGGGATTTGGACATGAAAATCCAATTAGATGAATGTGGGGCGTGGGAGGGAGACAGGGAGAGAAAGAGATGGATGGCACACGGCTCTGCTGCAAACAGACCTTCTGAAACTTGGACTACATCTCTGCTGACTTTCAATTAATTAATTAAAACTGTTGCTCCTCTCTCCCTGTGCACTTGGACAAAAGATCACAAAGTTTTAGACTTAGCAGGTGAAAATACTGAAAACTCACGAAAGAAAGAGAAAACTTGGAGCAGCTGAAAATAAATAATAGGAGTCTTAAAAAGTGAGAGAAGGCAGTATTTTGTTATCTCCAGTATTTCTTGCAGTTAAGTATCTTGAATGATATTATCTGCTTTACTATCAATAAACCTTGCAGCAAACTCCATCTGTCTGTCATTCGTAAAATGAGATGTTACCATTTCCCAGAACCATAAACCACATAAAAATCAAAGTATAAGGACCCAAACACTTTCTAAGTGAAAGACTCTTTGAAGCAGCTGTTTTCCTTTATTATTAGAGACAATTATACTGTCAAAACAGTGGAATATTAGCTTTTTACATGCCTGGTTCACCTGTTTATTGAGTGCTACCCAAGAGCAGACCAGGTGCACCCTGCCAAGAGGGATGGGGAGCAATAAGGCTCTCCACAAATCTGGAGATTTCTCTCTTTTTGCAGAGCAATCAACCCTCTAATCCATCCAAGAGTCAGCAAGAGCCTAAGGAAAATGTTTTAAAGGAGAAAAAACCTTGCAATGGAGCCTTATGACTCTGTCCTTGCCTCATAATTTCCTTCTAAGCCCCAGCTGTGGTGGTGCTGTCTTGGTGTGAAGGATGCTGGCTGGGTTTTTTCTTAAAAAAAAACCCAAATTGTGCTTATCTCTGCAAATTCCTGTTGAGCAAACCAAAGAATAATCTGTTAGAAGCTGCTCTTCAGCCTAATGAGGGCTCGTGACAGTAAGTTCCATGTTTGTGTCTTCATGGGGTAACTTGAAACAGCAAGACAATAATTGCTATTTTTATATCCATAACCTAGATTTAGGAGCAAATGGACAAGAAAATTCTATCACTGAGATCTTTGTGACTACATGGCAGAATGACCTTCTGGGGGAGTTTCAGGGATTGTTTTACAGCAATACATTAAAAAAGCAGCTGAAAAAGCTGATTTTAAAAGCAGTTTAATAGATGAAAGAGAAATGCAGATTTGACAGAAACATTCCAGTTTTCCAACTATCTTGTTACCAAGAATGTTTCACCAGGGAGACCTGAACATTGCTGTGCATTGTTCAATTAAAATCCACCAAGTTTTACACTAAAAAATAATGGTTATTTTCCCCTTTAAATATGTCTTCACAACTTTCTGTGGTTATTGAACTTGCAACATTATCTCTTATCTGGGGAATGCTAACCATGATAAACAAGGAAATAATCAGGGCCAAATGTGAGTTTTGGCAGTTGTTTTGGATTTTCAATATTTGGTACTTTAGGGACGTGCACAGATCAAAATCCTGGAAGCTCTGTAAACACTGTAGCCCAGAAGCTCATATGTATTCTGAAGCTTTTATTTTCCTTTGTGAACACAACCTGGTTGGCAGTGATTAGTGGTTGTTATGATTTCATCTAGAAACCACTAACTGCAGTTAAAAAAAAAAAAAAAAAACGCAATAAATTCACATAGAGTAAAACATGTTAACACAAACAGTAATTGTTTAAAGTTACCACTTCTCTTTTGCAGTTTTAACTGGGATTGTCCCCTCTAAATCCATATAAATATCTGGGTGTGCATGCATGCGTCCTGGAAGGTGTGTAAGGGGATGCTGCAGGGCAGGTCACCAATGAACTGCCTGAAAAGAACAGTTTACTGAAACCAGTGGGTTTGTTTGATGCCTGCTCAGGAAAGGGCTGAAGACATCTGGACCCTACTAGAAAGAGCAGGCCACTTGAAAATTGCTTTTAACACAGGAGAAAAATTGCACAGTTCTTGCCTCAAGTACATAATTTATCTGGTGTGGTTTGAAGAAGCCTCTGTACTCCTTGATAAAATGAGGATTAAGCTGTACTGTGCTAGCAAATGGTTTTTTCTCTGACCCATGCAGTACCTGCTGGTGACACATAAATTACTGATTCAGGTAAACTGGGGCCGCTTATGATGGAGATGAAATATTTGTTTCCTTGCACTAAGTGTTTCTTGAATGAGGACTGTGTGAAAGGACATATAAAAAGCAAATTCTCTTCTAAAGGGTAATGCCATCATGAACCAGAAACTCAAAAGAAAAAAAAAAGAAGAAGAGCTCAAATCCAAGCTGTTTTCAAAGCAGTGACTTTAAAGGAGTTAGTGAGGTATTACTGCACTGAGAGAACGCAGGCTGCGCCCTTTGCTTTCCCACATTTCTGAGCAGGGGTAAGAGCCAGCTCCTCTCAGCTGTTCCTCAGGATGAACACAGGGATCACAGACCCATCTGGGTCCCAGCAGCACCAAGTGAGGGGTTGTTTGTGTGCTCCTCACAACTGGGACATCTTCTAGGCAGCATCTGGAAGCTTATCTCCTCTTTGACTTGTCTGGCAGCCTGTGTTCCAAAGAGAAAAAAAAGGCATGTACAAGAGTTGCATTTACACAAAGGCACCACTGGAATTAGCTTTTTTTTTAAATTTTATTGTCATTTGGATGCAATGAGGAGGGTAACTTATTTACAAGAAGTCAGCATAATTTTACTAAATCAGCTCCTAACTGATTGTGTCTTGCAGCATTAGGTTCATTCTCCTTTTCCCTTGCCATCTCTTATGCAAGTCAATAATCTGTCCTCTGATTGTTAAAAGACTGCAAATCACTACACTTCTGTTATTTCCCACTCATCTGAAACTCCCACCCACTACTTATTCTCTTCTGTGTGTTTAACTCCCAGCTACCCAGAGTATGTGTCAAAATAGGTTTTCAGATATTCTTTAAACAGCAGAAATTAATTGCTGTGATTCTACACATTCCAGAAAAGCACAGAAGGTATAAACTGAGACTTACTCACTTTGCTAGGTGTATGTGGCAGATTGTACTGACATCTTAGCAGCACAATTAATTGGATCTATTTCTCAAGTGATTTTCTCTATAGAACAAACATCTGAATTAGAGGAATGCCTCCTGGTTAATATGATGTGCTTCATATTCTCTGTGTTCAGTGCTGCTGTAATTGAAAACATAATTTTCAAGGTACTGTGATACTGGTATGGGTGAAATGGGCACCTTCATCATGCTGTTGGATCAGGATAACATGGGCCTTTTAAAAAAATCACCAAACCTGTTCGTCCTACTCAGATCGATGTGTGGCTTTTACCAGTAGGTTATTTAAGTGCATGGATTTATTTGACAAACCAATTGTGCAGAATGGGGAAATAATTATATTTTTTTTATATTTACTGTCATTCAGACTGACAAATTTTTCATAATACACACGTTTGAGCTGGCCATGCCAGCCAGCAGCACACACATCTGAATCTCTGGAACTGTGGGATTTCCAGGGAAAATCTGTGGGGAAATTTTATAACCATTTGCTCTGATTTCCAGAACTGGGCTTACTGAGAGCACAAACTGCAGGTGCTGAACTCACTGCCCAGCTTCAGCTTTTTCCTGTCTTTAATTGTTGGAATGCTGGACATGGGAGAGACATTTAGATGATGAAAGGATCCTGTCTGTTGGATTGGCACTATATTTAAGCAGAAAAACAAGCAGAAAATTAGTTTTTCTCTGGTCTATTTGTTGTGTATTTTCTAAGAGATACTGGCATTAAAGGAGCATTTAGCTTCATTAGCATGAAGGCCTCAGACAAGATCAGGGCTCCATTGTGTCCATCTCTGCAGGGGCCACATAAAAGAAATTTGCTATCATTACTAGTATTAGTATTAGTATTAGTATTAGTATTAGTATTAGTATTAGTACTATTTAATAATATTAACATTAATAGTTATATTAATATTAATGTCAATATTAATATTAATAGCAACATTAATATTATCTTATTCCCCCTAAAGATAAATAGTCACAGCAAAAGGGCAGGAAGAATAAGGAATATATGGAGGTGGTCAGGATAAGGGATGGAGATTATGGGATGGATACCTGGCCACCAGTTCAGCAAAGGTTTTGATGAGCTGGGGCTGATATGATAAGGGTTGGGGAGGTTTGTGAGCATGGCCAAGCTGGGAAATCACCTCGAGCTCTGCTCTGAGCCACTGCTGCTCTCAGGTTTGGGCTTTCCCATTCCTTTGAATCCCTCACTTTGGATTCATACAGCTGCTCTGCCCTTTTCCAAATTCAGGAGCAGAGACCTGAATTTCTGGCTCCCAGGAGGATTCTGCTATCTCCAGGGCTTGTGTGGGTGTTTGATGAGGTCCCTGGAATGCTTTGCTCCTTTTGGTCTAACTTGGGACTGGGGGCCCTGCAGCCACTGCTCCTGGGAGTCCTCAGACAGGTTATGTGGGGGGACATTTCTTATAAAAACTGCTCACTACCAATCTCTATCTAGAAAAATACGTTTTTATAGCTAGCTGGCATTTTTCATCAGTCAGCTGACCATCATAAAGTTCCTGATACACTTTGGGTTTGGGGTTAGCCCTCCTAATCAGGATGTCTTGCTCTTCTGTGTGGTTTGCAAAATGTTAACCTACTGTTCCATTTTGTTTTTATAATTCCACTGTAAACCTTTCCAAAAATCCTAGACAACAAAAGGCCAACAAAGCAAAACAGTCCTGTGCTGCTTTCATTTAAATATTTCTTAACCAAGCAGATTTCCAGTAAGTAGAATCCAGAATTATTTTGTTTTAAGAAAGCAAAACAAATCCATGAGCTATATAATCTCTCATTTTCTCTTCCATTTATTGGGTTTTTTAAGTGACTGGGACAAGTCTTAAGCCTTGCACTCTCCCTACAATGGAAGGGAGTTCAACCATTTGGAGGAAATATGTTAAGCTGATGGCAATGAACTGTAATGACATTTGCATAAACTAATTTATGTACATTCATTTCAGGGTTAAAGCGGAGCCAAAACTTAAAAAAAATAATCCAAATTGCTTATTAGATGTTTCTGAAACAGATAACTTTGACTATCCAGGCCATTTGTCAGTGAGTTTAGTTTGTGTGTTTTATTTGCACTGAGCCAGACTAAAAGAATTTGGTTTTGATGAGGAATTTGTTTCCTAATACAAGAATCCAAATTGTGTCACCCTACTGACCATCAGGCATTAATGTTGTGTTTACTCAACATTCAGTTTCAGTGGGGGACTACACAAAAAAGTAAAAGACAAAGAAGACAAAAGGAGCTTTCTGGCCTTTTCAACATGTGAACTCTATCTTCCACTCTGATATTCCAATAAAGCAACAGCGGATGTTTAAACAGAGATTTCAATCCCAAACACTCCTTGCCTGTTTGTTTAATTACATTTCTGGAAGGTTACAGCTCTCCAGCAAATCTGGGCTCTGTTTTCATAGGCTTCTCAAATTCTCTGCTTGCTTTGACCCTGCAGCTTTGATTCAGTTCAATAATTCGATACAGAGCAAACCCAGTCAGCCCTGCTGGAGCCAGTGCCAGCTCTGCTCCTCAGTTCACCAGGGACACCGTGCTGCAACAAGATTTTCCTCTTTATTTTCACGCCCTGGGCTTTGTGTCACAGCTCCCAGCAGTTCTGACACACACGTCCTGGTGTCTGGAAGGTGCTGCTCGTCACTCAAAGTGCAATATAGAGCAAAAACATCCCTTTGTGCCTTTCCCTGCTCTCATGCAGAGTGTGGCAGGTCATGGAAAAAATCCCCACCAGCCCCAGAGCAGCTCCTTGGCATGCAATAACTCAGAGGGCTGATCTGCAGAAACAGGCAAAAGAACCTTAGGGGAAAAAAATAGCTATTTTCACATTTAGATTTTGGTTTAGGACATCAAATAGAAGAGGGCGTTATCACATTATATGCACATACTTCATGCTCACAATTATACCTATATTTCACCATAATTAAGTTCACTAACCATCCATATATTTTTCTTTCTTCTTCATTTGCCTGAGGCTTATCACTTTATCCTCACTCTTGTCTAAAGGTTCTTACAGTTCCACGGGAAGGGAGACCCTTTTATGTTGAAAACACATATCTAAATCTTTGTAAATGTTGTATATGTTTCCTGCTGAGGTCTGAGTAAGCTTTCTCAAATAGGATCTATTAGCATTTTAATAGCATACTCACACTAGGAAGCCTTTTTGTTTCACCAGCCAAATATGAAAATATTCTGTATTTGCAAAACAATGATTTGATGCCAGTTACCCATCAGAAATGATCCCCTCACATGGAAGGCCAGGCCATCATAAACAACATGACATTACATAAACATTAACAAGAAATAAATAGCTATCAAATGATGTACAAACCTCTGCTTACAGATCCATACCCTGACGACTCTAAAGAGTTTCACAGTTTTGCACTCTGTGCTTATATTTGAATCACAAACGTTGGTAAATGTTGATGTCTCAATAGTTATAATGCAATTTAGCACCTCGCTGTGGGAGCATACACACATATTCAAAGACAGTTGAAGATTTTTTTTAAATCTCCTGGGCAAATATATTCCCCACATTGCCTCACTATCAAATATTCTATACCCATGAGATCATTTTGATTCCCTTTGCCTACACAGGGAAAGATCCCACAGGGAGGTGCCTCTACCTGATTCTTTCTGGGATTGGCTATGAAAAGGGAAATTCTTTGGTGGTGCAGACACACCTGCCCCATTTATCACTACCAGGACAGACTTTTGCCCAAATTGCTCCAGCCCTGCCTTCACTGCAGAGAGCTGAGGAAGAAAGTGGCATCTGTGCCTCGGAAGACAAAACAAGACATAGACTTGGATTTTTTCTACAGTCCTTGGCAGAAATCTTAAAGGTTGCATTTGTTTCTCAGAGGTTCTTTGTTCCAGAATCTATGCAATGAATAAATTCTTCTGTTTGCAGTCTGAGCAAGATAAGCAAATGAGGAAGAGCTAGAAATCCCTTTTGCTTCCCTGTGATCTGATGGCACAAAGCCCTATGCTTTAGATATGATTTAGAAGATGAATCAAAACTTTGTTTTCCTGTGGCTCTAATTTGTATGAAAAGATATAATTTCTGTAGAAAAATCCAAGTCTTGCTCTTGCACTCCAATTCCCCAGCTCTGCTCTGCTGTAGGCTACACTCAACCTTGAATCAATAGCTGAAATAGAAAGGTCCTAAAAACCATCAAAGTAACAAGTTATATTTTGCAAAAATGACAAATAACTTTGTCCTCACAGAGCATGGAAACAACTTTACAAGCAAAGCAATAAAAAAAAAAGCATTGTTATTGCCTGAGTATATTATAACCCTCATTTCAAAGAATCTCAGTCTGGTTTGAAATCACTCTGTGCATATGTTACAGGAAGTCTAGAGACATTTTGTTCCTTATTAATGAAGCATGAAGAAAATGGTACTGCGTATATTTTGTTAGAAGTTTTGGCTCCTTATGCATGCTGTACATTAAGCCTTCCCTAATTAGATTTTTGTAAGTTAAAAGGCTCAAGGAGGGCAAGCACACGTGACTATTTCAGTAGTCACATTGGTTTTCTCCCCCAAAATATTTTCTGTTGTTTGGCACACTTCATCCTAAAATGACCTTTCTGGCAGCTGAATGGAGACAGGAGAAGAACAAATTGATCTTTTAGCTTGCAAATACAGAAATAATATTGGAAAGCATGGGTGTTCTGGTGCTAAAGAAGATATTTTTTTCTGGCAGTGTTTATAAAAGCTTGATGTGGAGTGTAGGACCTGTCAGAAAGGGCAGGTGTGAGCAGAGGTGGTGCCAGTGAGGATGCCTGGGGAGGTCCCCTCCACCCTCCCTGAGCCACAGGAGCTGTGCCTGCCCCACCTGGCAGGGCTCAGGGTCAGCCTGGACAGGGCTCAGAAGATCCCCTGAACATCTCCTCTGCTCAAAGTGCCCACAAGACAAGTTCTGAGGGCCTGAAGGCACAAACCCAACCCAAGCAGAAAGCTGGAGGCTTTGCCCCTGAAGGAGTCAGCACATTTCTGCTGCTACACCTAATGATTTGGGTTTGTTTTTCTTTTTTTTGTGGTGTAATACAAAAATAATGGGAGTTCTGATATGATGAGGGTCAGGCTCACTGTCACAGCCAGCAGTTATTATTTGCAAAGAGAAAACTGGTAGTTCCAGATTTGGTTTCAAGGCTTTGGAAACACTTGAGGGTGAGGAGGTCTAATGTGATGTGCTGGAGGAGGAGAAGCTTTTCCACAGTATGAGGTCTGAGGCTGTGAACTCTGTGCAGAGACAGCGAGCAGAGCTGTGCAGGGACAGAGCTGTGCAGGGACAGAGCTGTGCAGGGACAGGGCTGTGCAGGGACAGGGCTGTGCAGGGACAGAGCTGTGCAGGGACAGGGCTGTGCAGGGACAGCAGAGCTGTGCAGGGACAGGGCTGTGCAGGGACAGAGCTGTGCAGGGACAGGGCTGTGCAGGGACAGGGCTGTGCAGGGACAGAGCTGTGCAGAGACAGCGAGCAGAGCTGTGCAGGGACAGAGCTGTGCAGGGACAGAGCTGTGCAGGGACAGCAGAGCTGTGCAGGGACAGCAGGTCTGTGCAGGGACAGAGCTGTGCAGGGACAGCAGAGCTGTGCAGGGACAGGGCTGTGCAGGGACAGCAGGTCTGTGCAGGGACAGAGCTGTGCAGGGACAGCAGAGCTGTGCAGGGACAGGGCTGTGCAGGGACAGCAGAGCTGTGCAGGGACAGAGCTGTGCAGGGACAGCAGGTCTGTGCAGGGACAGGGCTGTGCAGGGACAGCAGAGCTGTGCAGGGACAGAGCTGTGCAGGGACAGCAGGTCTGTGCAGGGACAGAGCTGTGCAGGGACAGCAGAGCTGTGCAGGGACAGGGCTGTGCAGGGACAGGGCTGTGCAGGGACAGGGCTGTGCAGGGACAGCAGAGCTGTGCAGGGACAGAGCTGTGCAGGGACAGCAGAGCTGTGCAGGGACAGGGCTGTGCAGGGACAGGGCTGTGCAGGGACAGGGCTGTGCAGGGACAGGGCTGTGCAGGGACAGAGCTGTGCAGGGACAGAGCTGTGCAGGGACAGCAGAGCTGTGCAGGGACAGGGCTGTGCAGGGACAGAGCTGTGCAGGGACAGGACTGTGCAGGGACAGAGCTGTGCAGGGACAGGGCTGTGCAGGGACAGGGCTGTGCAGGGACAGGGCTGTGCAGGGACAGGGCTGTGCAGGGGCTGGGCTGTGCAGGGACAGGGCTGTGCAGGGGCTGGGCTGTGCAGGGACAGGTCTGTGCAGGGACAGAGCTGTGCAGGGACAGAGCTGTGCAGGGACAGGGCTGTGCAGGGACAGAGCTGTGCAGGGACAGAGCTGTGCAGGGACAGAGCTGTGCAGGGACAGAGCTGTGCAGGGACAGAGCTGTGCAGGGACAGGGCTGTGCAGGGACAGAGCTGTGCAGGGACAGGGCTGTGCAGGGACAGCAGAGCTGTGCAGGGGCTGGGCTGTGCAGGGACAGGGCTGTGCAGGGACAGAGCTGTGCAGGGACAGGGCTGTGCAGGGACAGAGCTGTGCAGGGACAGAGCTGCAGCCCCCAGGGAGGCTCACCCAGGCAGAGCTCACACTGCATGGCAGCACTGCAAGGTCACTCTCAGCCATCCTGAGAAGTCACCAGTGAGGAGCAGCAGCCAAGCTGGGGGCACTGGGCAAGCCTTGCAGCTGCCCTGCTGTCCCCTCCCCTCGGGCAGAGACCCTTTGGGGCTGCCTGCATGCTTTGTGTGCCTTTCTGCCATCCCCAGAAGCTTCTGCTTGTGTTTATAACTCAAACGGTAATGAAAAAAGAAATTAAAGACTTTCTAATTTAACAAAAGAATGAAAATTGCATTGAGAAAGAGTGGAGGGAAAAGGAGCTTTCGCTCTTTTGGGATTTGAGAAAATTAGTCCTGCAGTACTTTTTTTTTCCTGAAGAAAAGGAATATTAGCTATATTAACTTCATTCTTTTGTCCTTTCCTCTCAATGTTCTAAATTCTTTGTATTTAGAAAAAGAAATGCTGCAATCCAACCATTAAACTGATCCTTCATTTCTCATTTCGTAGTATTTTAATGCACAGTCTTAGTTCTGTAGCCTATTTTCTCAATAAGCAAAGCTGGTTACTTATAGATAAAATTATATGTTCTATAAAAAGCAACAGAACTAATGCTCAATTGACTTGTGTGAAAAGCCTTCACATGTGTGATAGGTGGAGGTGTGCATGTGTGTATATTTTTGTATAGGACCTATGTTTTTACATTCTAATTAAGTTACTATTTAGTATTGGTAGCTGCAAGCTTTTCAAAGAATTTTTTGACTGATAAAACAATTCCTTAAAAAGGGTTAAGGTTCAGATCCCTGAGTGTTGGGGTAGTTAAATATAAAAGGGAATTTTAGGACTGTAGGTTTTAAAAATAGTCATTCCTCTTTGTTGTCTGTTCTCTGGCTCTTCCATTCAGGCAGATTTTAAGGTTTATTATATAGAGACTATGGGATTACAACACTTGTAATCCCATAGTCTCTATATAATAAACATTAAAATGTTTATGGCTTTGCAGGAGTGGGATGCAAGAGCTCCTGGAGCACCTGGGCTGCTGCCCTGGCTGAGGCATCTCTGTGTGCCATGGTCCTGGGGAGCTACACCTGCATGGAAGGGGAGTAGGAAAAGCAGTGGTTATCCCCACTCAGCTGTCAACGAGAAGAGACACTAGCAAATTAAAGGACTTGCCCAAAAGCTGGAGCTCCAAGCTGGTTTTCCTGGGGCCAGAACTGATGTCTGTGCTGCAGGGGTGAGCAGCAGCCATCAGGAGCAGCACAGTGGATAAATAATTCCTGTATTTGCTTCCTCAGAGAGCTGGGGAAACCTTTCTCCCCAGTGCCCCAGTGTGCTTTGTTTTCTAGGGCTGAGGTCTCTGGAAGGTGAGGAGGAGTGAGGGAGGGCAGCTAAGCAGTTGCATTAGCCCTTGGTAGAGAGGTTAAGGGGGCCAGGAGAATTAATGACCTTAACAAGGCAACAAAAACCTCCTCAGGGTGAACACAAAGATGGTGACATGTCCTGTGGTCAGAGCTTTTGTGGATGCCTTCAACACGAGGAGTGCTGAAGGAGATAATGCTGGCTGTGGGTACCTCCAGTGATGGAGGGGCTGTTACCTGGGGAGGACTGGTCACTAAATAAAAAGGACATGACCTGCTGGAGAAGAGCTCTGCTGTTTGGTGTGACAGTGGAGTGGCCTGAGGCAGGACAGAGCCAGGGCACTGGGGGCTGCTGCAGGCACTGTCACCAAGGAGGTATTGAGCCAAATCAGCATGTCCTGGAGATAACACACCAGACTTGACTGGACCACTATTTTTACGAGGCAGTTTTCAGGAAACAGTTCCCAGTGATAGGAAAGAGATGAAAAGTATCATAGAAATTTAGTGCATATAATCAAAACTTTTATTTCCTCATTTTGGAGCTCTGGATTTATGACCAGAGCCGTCAGGAGGAGGGTGGCAGCTCTGCACATGGAGTGACCTTTGCAAACCTGGCTTTGAAAGTTTGCCTTTGGAAGACAGAGGAAATTCCCCTTTTCCTCTCCTTGGAAGGAGGGATGGTGTGCTCTGGTGAGTAATGTTGTGTCAAGAGGCTCCCTGCCTTACTGCCAGATTAGCAGCTCGTTTTTCTCCAGCCTGTCCCACCACAGGGGTGGGTGGGCACTGAGGGAGCAGATGGGGGGGCTGGCACCCCTTGGTGACAAGAGCAGGGCTGTCACCAGGGCTCTGATCACTGTCTCTGGCATTTAGAGAACTCTGGTTTCCCAGATTGGTGTTGCTTCCTATGGGGCTGAAGTCACACATGGTAGGAAACTGCAGATCAATTTGCCCCCCCACAAAACACAAGTTCTGAGTGGGCAGAAATTATATTCAGGTTCGTGCTGGATTAAACAGAAAAATTTAGAAACTTAAAAGAAAATGTGAATGAGTGAGGGTTCATTTCAAAACAAAGCTCTTGAAACTTTCCTTTTGAGGAAATATTGAGTGGAAAGTAAAACAATATCAAATTAAAAAATACCCCCCAAAAAACTAAGCTTCATTTTTGGGTTCAGCATGAAAGATCTTGTGGAAAGGTTTGATTGGCTTTAGGTCAGTCCAAAATCTACAGTGGATCTCTCCTACTGTCTTGATCCAGCAACTGGATCAAGAAGCCACCTGGTGACATCCAGGTTTGATTTATAGGATCATAAACCTGGCCCTTTGCAAGACCCTTATGACTCTGTCTGTAAATGCTGGGTCTCTTTGCAGACTTTGGCCACTTGACTTCTGCTCTCTGCCCTTAGCAAAAGCTCCTGGAGGGGCTGTGCTCACCCTGCTGTGCAAGGTGGTGTCAGCAACACCTGCAGAGAGAAAATTTGGTCACTGCAATCTCTGAAAGTCTCCCTGAGCCAGGGCAGGCAGCTGAGGTGAGCTGCTGGGCATCACCTGCCCTGGGAAAATTCAGTCTCTGCTTTTAAAAGCTTGTTGTTTCTGTGCAGAGCTTACAAGAGACAATAGCACCACCAACACAAAAAAAAGAAAAAAAAAAAAAAGAAAAAGAAAAGAAAAAGTGGAAATCCTTCCATCTGTATTTAAAAACGTGTCACAGGGAGAAGGCCCAGGCAGCATGGCAGGGTGTGGCTGAGCTGCAGGGTGGCAGCTGGATGCTGAGAGCAGGCACAGCACGGCTGTCCCTGAGCCTTGGTGGGAATTGCCTGTGGATGCACAGTGTGTGCTCTGAGTGAAAATGCACCTGCAGGAGCAAACCCATCTCAATAGAGCTGTTAACTTGCAAACAAATGGAATATTGAACTAACCTAAAAGTGACATAATAGAGAAACAGTCAGGGACCATATTGGCATTCAAGTGGCTATTTTTAACTTGTATTTACTAATTGCATTGGAGTAAGAAAAGTAGGTGTAATTACAAAGACAAATGTTCTTGGTAAGTGGAATAAGCTTTTTTTCTGCATGGTGTCTCCTTCAGAGAGGCTCATACATTTATTTCTAGTGTTTTTCTAAGAACAGAAGAGCAAGCTTACTAAATAGGTGGTAATTGGTATGAAGTGGGCAGCCAGTTAAAGCTGGAAGTGCTTGTACCAGCTTCCCTCTTCATTATATTTTTGTGTCATGTAGATGGCAGAAGTGCAGTAGCCTGACAATTTCCTTGATTAAAAGTGACATTGTAAATATAGTCAAAGGCAATTTGTATTAGAAACTATTTTTGATAAGAAGGTTGTCCTCTGTAGAGTTATTAGCAGTTATGAGATGAAAGACAATGAAACCCTAATTTCCATATAATTCCTCTTAGTATTTTTGAATGAGGCTTTGTGTGTTATTCAGCCACGGGTTTTGATTTGCACAGATGGAACCAAGTGCTGGAACATTTTCAAAAAATGTAAATATAAGGGCTGTATTTCAGGCTGGTTTCACTTTTCCTTTCAACAGCAGTCATGCAGGCAGGAGGAAGTAAAGAGGAGGTCAAAAAATATTCATGGGCTATGTAGTGCCCTGAGACCATGCTCAGATCTCCCACTGACTTCTCTGTCTCCTGGCACAGCAGTTGTTGAGCCAAGATGCAGAATTTATGTTGCTGTCCCTAAGGTTGTGTTCTTATAAATATGTTTTTTCAAGAAAAAAAAAGCAGCAAACCAGAACACGCTGCACAGGCCCCCCAAAAAAATCCAAAATGGGTCAACCAAAAAAAAAATTCACATGCATGCTTCAGAGGCTCAGTTATTCCAGACAGTCCAGGTTCCCAGTGCCATCATGAGGAACTAAAGATTATTAATAAATATTAAATTATTAATTAAATATTTCACATATTACTGTGGAGGCTGAAACAAATAGTGTCATCATCTCTGGAAGCTATATTTGTGAGGCAGTGCAGCAAGTGTCTTTCTGTTGCCCTTTCATCAAATCATCTGTTTATTAGTCCAGGAACAATGGCCCCTGAGCAGTGGAAGAAGAAATTAAATTAGTTGGTTTGGAAAGGAGAAAAGTTGGAAGGGCAGAGGGTATGGGAGAGACGGGAACATCACAGTCAGGTGACCAACAGTGAAAGAATATTTGGGAGCAAAATCAGTAGTGGGCAGAATAACTGAAGATGGAGGGAGGAAAAATGGTAAATGCATGGATTAACATGAAAATGTGGAATGGGGAAAATGGAGGATGAAGCTTAAAAGATATAATAGGGCATTTTATCAAAAGAAGATGCACTTGGAAAATGTCTCAAACAGCTCTCTACAGAACCCTTTTTTCATATCCACTTGGTTTTATTTTTTAAGAAAAACAAGAAAGCAAAATGGAAAAAAATCCCAAAGCTTTAAAGAGTCCTGGCTGTTTAATAGAGTGGTTGGGACATAATGTTAAGAAAATGCCATGCCTTTGTAAGCTATTTGGAGAAACCTCAAAGGGGCTTATGTTACATAGGGACAGCATCTTGACAGTCCTCAGTGGGGAGAAAAAGCTCATCATTTTAAAAGAATGAATTTTAAAAGGAGAAGCTGCCCCGAATTTCTAAGGGTATTTCCACAGTGCAGTGTAGTGTCTACTTTAGGAAGAGCTAAAAAAGGTTTATTCAAGGGTTATGAAAATTATGTTCCCTTTAAAGTTATTTATATTTAAACATTCAAAAATCATTAGTCACTTTAAAAAATGTTGGCCACTTTTTTGTATACTACATTTTTCTATGAGTACTTGTGTAGTATGCAAAATACACAGTGTTTCTGAGCCAAGGGCTTTTGGTATAAATTGAGTGGGTTCTAAACTAAAGCAGAATTATAAATATATGTAATTTATTGCACATCTTACACTTTTTCTCCTCCCTTCCAACCCTCAGTCAGAAAAATCCAAAACACTGAGGATTGTGTGCTCCAGAGTTTGTCAGAGTTGAGCTCGACTTCTGCACGGAAAGATTTCTTGCATTTCCACAATTCCCAGTTTGTACTTGCAGAAAAATGGTACCAGGCATTTGGATCTCTGATCTTTGTGGAGCCAGAAACTTTGAAGACAGTGAATTACTTCCTATCTGCTGGAAAATCCTGCCCATTCTCACTTCATGAATCCACAGCAGACAGGGAGCTCCTTCAGGGCACTTCTGTTTACCCCATTTATAAAAAGGCTCTGTTGATGTTTTAAGCTCCTGCTTGTGAAGCCAGAGCATAACAAAATCTTGCTTGTGAGCTCAGCTCCTCCCTCTCAAAGGAGCGTGCCATTTGAACAGGAAACTCTGCCAAAGGAAAATGAGAGTTTCCCAAATGGGTACCTGTGGAGGGGAAGTGCTGCTCACAGGGACACAGGGCTGCCTTGGGTTGATGGAGGTTTTGTGGTTTGGGTTTTTATTGGGTTTTTTTTTCTTTTTCTCTCAGCAAAACTGTCCTTCCATTTTACAGGGTGCAAAGTGGCACAGAGTAAACATTATCCAGTAGTAGGAGGCATGAAATAAAACAAGGAGAAAAATGAAGAAACGCCATCTATAAAACAGACCAAGGGCAACATTTCACTGAGTGGGGAATCTGTACCTTCAGACCTCCTCAGCTATTAAATCACCCTCTTTCTTCTCATAATGAGGATTCATTTCTGAGAGTTAATGTATAGCTCATGCATACACCCAGATGGAAATGCAATACATTTTGATAACCATATGGTACAACATGAAAGATAGTCAAGTATAAAGATTATAACAACCCAGAAATTAATTTAGTGCTGAGCTTGATCTAGATCCCCCTAAAACCCAGTGTAAGCTCTTTCAATGACATTTGGGTCAGGTCTTTCAGGTCTTTCTGTGCTCTTGGTGTGTGACTTTAGATTATTTGTCAAAGGTGAGCATAGCTGAGCATTAATAATAGATAGCTTGAAGCTTTCTCTCCCTTTAAATCTGCCCACAAATCACCTTTTGGGATTTCAAGGGGATTTTTTACTATTTTGCTTTCCCTAAAACAATAATTAGATAATGTTCCACTTGCAGCTGTAATTTGTGCTAGCTGTAATGAATGGTAAAGTGTTCCTCCATCAATGACCGGGTGAGAGTGACGTGAAAATACAGCATTTAAATACAAGATAAAGTACAGCAGATTATAGACTGGCTGTGATTCTAGGGCAATCTGTATTCTTTGCAACCAGGAAAATAGCACTGGCTATCTAGAAAGCAGGTAATTTTTTCCCTAGGTTTTGGAATACCAGTCATTTTCAAAAGATTTTGGATTCTTTCTAAGAGCAAGTTGTGGTGAGAAAAACACAGGCCTTTAAAAACAAAAGATGACCATTGTAGAAGTGAAAGCAATTGCCAATAAAGAGGCATTAGCTGAGTAAATATTACCACCCAGCTCCACTTAATTAAATGCTTTGCTAAACACATACAAGTACTGTCATGGACACCCGAAATGCAGGGAAATGCCAACTGGCTTAGTGGATTCTTATTTAGTATTTCCTGTTTCCAGGGCTGAAGCATCTGAACAGAGCTGCTTTGTAGCACTTCCCTGGGATCTGCTGAATGCCAGTGTTCAGGGACCACAGTGTCACCACCAAGCAGACACAGGAAAAGCACAGCAAGCCTTGAGCAAAACGTGGGTTTGCTCTCCACAGGGCCCCCAGCAACACCTTCCATGTGCTTTCACAGATGGAATCCCTCTTGCTGTGAGTGCTCCTGCACTGCTCTGAGGTCAGGGCCCTGGCTGCCTGCCAGTTCCCCATCTCTAACACAGCAGCTCCTGTTGACAGCCCCTATCTCTCTGCCACCAGCCCACCCCTCTGAGAGCTGCAGGGCAGCAGCCTTTCCTTGGGGAGGCTGAGCTTTGGTCCTTTGGCCATGCAGGGCCTGGGGAGCAGCACTCCTGTGCTGGCTGCAGTGCCCATGGCTCTGCCTTTTCCATGGAACACCTCCTGGACACACTGGGTACCTGGAGCTTGTCCCACCCTGCCCTCCCAGCCCTCCCACCTGTGCAGCCACTCGTTCAGAAGCAGCTGCCTTGGACAGAAGCCAGGTTTTTGACTAGGAAAGATCAATTTAAATAGATGTTCATCAGAGTTTAATGATCCTTGTTAGCTCCGAGCCGGGGGCAAGATCGTCTCCTGACACCTCTGCAGGTATCATCAGTCTGCAGAGGCAGAGAGACAGCAGGAGAGCTCCTCACCCAGAGTGGAGCTCGCAGGCTGACACAGAGCCCCTGTTAATCACATCTCACCCTGCTGCATGCAGACAGATTGCCACCTTGCACACATCTCTGAGGTGAGGTGCTCAGAAGGTCATTGCTTATTCTTATCGCTGAAGGGGATTCAGGCTGTGTTATGGGTATTTATTGTTCCTGAGGATTTCTGGTTTTTATTAGGGATGCTCGTAATCAACCTGCAATGTTATCTTCTAGCTCAGAGAGTAGCACAGTTTGCTCAGGCTGCTTATTTCCAGAGAGCAGGCAGTGTACCTACCACCCAAAACACACAAACAAATTCATTCCCAGTGGGATCATAACCTGCAGTTCAGGGAGTCAATTTTTCTGCAGCAGCTTCAGTGTTCCGTGGAGTCTCATTAATGCACATTTTTTAAAATCTGCACAGATGCCTGAACAGGCATTAGGAACCTCAGAAAATCCAACCTTTAGTTTTGTATTCGGTGTGACTTGACTTTTTGTGGTGAATGATAAGGTGGTGAGACTAATTGCTGTCAGAGCTGAATTCATTGGAGTTCTGCAGAACACAGATTTGAGGCAGTGTGGCTGTGGAAATGTTATGCTCCATGTGCAAACACTCAGAGATCCAACCCTTATCAAATGTGTCACAGAACCCGTGCTCCTCTTGAACCTGTAAACTTTTCAAAGCTATTAACTTTTTCTAATTTACATATCTATACAATGAGGTCATGGTCCCTACTTCTTGCCTCTCTGCACCAGAGTATGTTCAAAAGGGTAGAATATAGAAAAGGTCCATAAGATTTGAGCAGCAAAATTGCTTTCTTTGAAATCTCTGGGATTTTTTTACATCTTTGTAGAAGAAATATATGGGTATAACAGGCTCTTTTTTCTAAATCAATAGTTGAAAGTGATTTGCTCTGATTAGCCTCTCAAGATTGCTCTAAGTTACAAGATTGTTGGGTTTAAAACAGCAGGTGAATTTTCTGTGCCACTTAATCCCAGCAGAGCTCACATTTTGCTTTCTAATCCTGAAAGACCCTTTCTCCCTCTCAGATCTCTGCTATCATTCCTGCTGCTCTGATGGTGATCTGAGCATTAAGTGAGCATTCAGTAGTTTCCACCTTTGCAAGACTTTGCAGCAATGAAGGTGGTACTTTTTAAAAGTTCAATCAAGCCTTCATTCTTCTGAGGTGAGGGCACAGAAATCCCCCATAACTAACAGTGGGTGGGGTTTTCACCTATAATCCTAAGAGCTGAGAGGCTCAGGGAGAACTGTCCTGGTGCAGGGCTGTCCATCAAAGCGGGGCAGTGTGATGGGCACAGGGGAGAGCAGAAGTCCCCAGAGCAAACCACCAGGAACAGGGCAGCTGGAAGCTCAAGGGAGTCTCCCCTGGGGTCTTCAGGTCCATGGTGGATATTCCCTCAGCCCTGGGAAAGTTTCAAAGGGCTCAGCAGTGTTTTACCCTGCCCTTCACCAGTCTCAAGTGAAGCCTGTGGGCTCTGTGTGGTCCTTAATTCAAAGGGAAAGCAGTGCCAAGCCTTGCAGTCGGTGCAGTCCTCTAAGATGTGACAAGTGACAGGGTGCCATCGCTGTCCTGAGGGATGACAGGGCTGTCCTTTCATCCAGATTGCTCCAGGGGGGTTAATTTCTTCTGATAAATGAAAGGCATTAAGGAACGTCTCCTGCCCTTTGAAGATACACCAAGAAATTTCACTTAGCTTAAACACGATATGATGGGGTTGTTAATCCCAGAGTTTAGCCTAAAAATATGGGTTCTAAATGGTTTGAAAGTGCACTGCAGAAAAGTCATCAAAATGTCTTGGTAATAAACAGACATTTCTCATCATACACCAGAGGAGAGAGGCTCCATTTCTCAGCGGTTAAATAGTGGCATTAGAGATGAGCTACTCTGTGATTTTGTTTGCAGGGTAAATGAATGTCCAAATATATTCTTACTGAGGAAGAGCTATCTCACCATTACTGAAAAATAAATGCAAATGTGAGAGTCATAATCTGCTTTAACCAAATAATGCACAACAATTAAGTGTTAAATTATTGATGTTATAAAAGGCAAAACAGCCGCTAGGCACAAGAGTTTCCATGACTTCAACACTGAATAATGAAAACTTTCTCCCCATTTTTGTCAAGAGTATTATTAAAATGTAATTTTTTTTTTCCCTTTGAACTTTGAAGTCTATTTAAGCAAGGCCACTGGGGAAAAGTTAATTAAATTGTGAAAGCTAGCTGGCATATTTACCATTTCAGGGGCCATGTTGTATTTTTGTTGTGAGAGGTGAATTGGGTTTGAATTCAGAGGAGTGACCTGTCCAAAGTCAACCCTGAACAGCAACAAACCACAGAGGCAAAATCTGGTTATTGGAAAAGAGCTACAGGCTAGTGAGGTTTACAGCTTTATTTCATCTTTAACACTACTGAGTCTCTCTGTGTATTGATAAATAGATATTAGAAGACAACTTGGGGTTGTTTCTGTGGAACAGCATTCCCTGTACAAGGAAAAAAAGAAAGTTTGGGGTGCAGTAGCTTTTTAGTTTAGCATAGAGAAACAAGGCTGAAGAACTGGCAGCAGACAGCACACAGATTCAAACCAAATTAGGTCCTTTAATTATGCAACCAATTGCTGAGGAAAGGTCTGGACTCTCCACCTCTGTGTCCTCAGACTGGGTGACCATATGGCCCTGAGGGACTGTGACCAGGACATGTGTGGGATGGGAGGGGTGTGGGGCACCCAGTGAGGAGCTGTCATTTAGGATTTATGGCACAAACAGTTTTAGAGCAGCTTGAGCAGGCGGGATCTGGGGTGAAGATGATGGCAGGGTCTCACCAGCTGCTTTCTCACAAACCTGCAAATGTGATGCTGCACATCCCCTAAGCACAACCCTGCCTTTGGCAGGGTCAGAGCAGTGGTACTTACTTCTGGGTTTCAGGCAGCAAAAATTCTCCATACCTGGTGATAGTGGGCACAGCCCTAAACCCCTCACAAGGAATAAGCAATATGTTGGGAACATTTGACAAGTTTAGTAACTGTACCACAACCTAGATGGGGGTTTTGTTTGTTGGAGACTTGTTTATTTTTTTTCCTTTTTTTTTTTTTTCCATGAGTCTGCTAAATTATTTAGGGGCTGCACTTTAAAATTAGAAGACATGGCATTAAAAAAGCGATGAATATTTTATGAGGGGTTCTGGGATTCTGTGGTATCAAAATACACGTGTCAGCCTTGGAGACTCCAGCAGGGAGCCACAGGAGCATCCTCTCCCCTCTGCCTGCCCCATCACAGCTGCAGCACAGAGCTCAGGGGTCACCCCCGCCCCCAGGGCAGGAGGGAACCCACTGCACCACCTCACCTTCCATTCCATCAGTTTTCCTTTTTGGTGGTAAACAGGAACATGGTATTTTCTATCAGTGAAGTTCCTCCATACTCTGTGAGAGATTTTTAGGTGAGGAATGTGGGGTTTGTTCTACAGTACCCAATGGGAGAGGTGAGGGGTGATGCAAAAGCCATTTGAGACTGCTCCCAGCAGCACCACGGGATCAGCAAAGCTGCTGGGAAGCCCAGGGATGCTGGAGAAGCAGGAGTCTGGGCAGAGACCACAGGAGTGAGAAACACAGGCTGGCAGGGATAGAACCTTGGGTTTCTCTGCAAGAAGGGGCAGCAAGAATAAGATTGCTGAGCTTTCCTCAAGGACACTATCAGGCATCCCAGAGGGGTGTGTCTGAGCAGGCTGCTGCACTCTGAGGTCTGTCTGTTCCTCAGTGGAGCCCTTAGCAACCTCTCAAGTCACCAAGTACTGATGGCCACAGCCAGGCTCTCTCCAGAGTCATTTACCTGTGTCTAAATGTGAGGGAAATAAGATCTGCTGACGCTTCTTATGAATTAGCAGGCCTTGCTGCCACAAATCAGGAACTCAATACAATATTCAGCCAGCACATTAAACCTCCCTCTAACGTGCAGCACGCTGAGACACTCCTCATTATTAGCAGAGTAGGGGGAGCTGAAGAAATGCCAGCTGTCCCCTGTGATGGCAGCGAGGATGACACAGGCAATAATTAGCGCTGTGCTGCACGGCTGGCATGGATGGTGCTGCTCTCCCTCGAGGTGCCACGCAGAAATCCCTGCTAATTAACCAGCTCTCGGTGCCACTGCAGCGTTAATGACTCCTCAGAGCTGCATGTGAGGTGATGTGCAGGCACACAGGCCCCAGCATGCTCAGGGTGCTGTGCTGTGGATGCAGCCTGAGCTGGAGAAGCTGTGGGTGTCCCCAGCCCCTCTGGGTTCAGGGGACCCACAGTGACAGTCTGCCCTGGTCTGCGGTGTCAGAGCAACTCCTTGTGCTTAAACCTGAGAAGAAACAGCCCTTTGGGTTTTCCCCCTGTCTTTGACTACACTAGTGGGGAAGAAAATATTTTTCTGCAAAGCCTAATTTTGAAAGGAGCTGAATTCTCACCCCAGAATAGAAGCTGAAACTTTATCTCATGAGGCTTACAAAAATCTGATAGTGTTTATTTAGCACCTTGTTTCATTTTTATGCACATCTACCTTTCCTGTTTTGTTTTCCAAAGCAGGAGACACTCAGCTTTGTGCAGGGCTGATCTTGGTGGGATGTTCTGGCAGTTCTCTGGTGAACTCACCACCACTCTCTGCTATTAACCAGGCACTGAAGGCTGATTGCACATCTGGTTTTTTGGGTTTTGGTTTTTTTTTTTCAGGAATATATCTTCAAGAATTTGAAGACCCATCCTTAAGAGAAGACCCATTTGCCTTAAGAAATAATGAAATTTTAAAAAAAATTAAAAACTTGAAAGATGAAATTAAAGTTCTGCTCTGCAGATCTGATTCTGGAGAAGGGGAAAATTTTCTTGCTGAGAGATGATGTCACAAACCTAAAAGGGAGAGACAGCCCCTCAAGCTCCCCCAAGCATGTGTTTATGAGAGCCAAGGCTGTTTATGATTACTTAGCACCACAAATCAAAGCATCCTTTCACAGCATCACAAAACAATTCCCTGGGCCATACCAGAAGAAGGAGTTAATTTTCTCTGACCAGATTATGCTGCAATTATAATGTGCACCAGAGGATAATTTGTTCCTCCATTGCAATGCTGGAGATGTTTTCTCCTTTTCTCAGCATCAATTTCTCCTGCTATTGGCAAATACTGCAACAAAGAGAAGGAAGTGGTTCCAAATATGTCCATCCTACTGACATGGATTGTAATGAGCATGGAAAGTGGGCCAACATTAACTCTCATAGTGTCAGTAGCATAAGCCCAAGTGCCAAGCCATTTCAATTAATTATGTGCTAATAGTCTCTGGGCTGATGCAGCATGCTCTGTGAGTACAAGTTATCCTCATCAGTTCTATTTCTTTCCTTTTTGAGCAAAAATTAACAGTAATCCTTCAATTCCGTGGAAGCCTTCTGTTGCAGTCCAAAAGTCAATGCAGCATTCAGGCTTCATATGCACGTTACCCTTCCCTCAGGCCCTTGCTGAGATGGGGTTTTTAGGAAAGTTAAACATCATCAGTATCCTGTGTCCTGCTCTGGTGCAGCAAAGTCACTCCAGAACTGCTGTGGGGAAGGTTTGCAGCTACTCTGGGGCACCAGGCAGCCAAAACAGCAGGAGCACAACAGCAAATGGGATCCTAATAGCCAGAAAATCATAAGAAAGGCTTTTATTTAGGCAGATATGTTTTCTAGTTTTGGGTTTTTTAATCACCTCTTTCTAAGGAGAGCCTCTTGGACTCTCGGGCAGATGGAATGTCCCTCGTCACAGCTAATGGAGGAATATCTTCTATGGACCTTTTTCACTATGAGAACAAAATATTTTAGAAGAACCTCTCAATACATTTTGTACATCTCAGTATGATTAAATACAGAACTGGAGGCCAAGCAAAATCTGCACATGGTGCTGAGGCAAAGCCCCTGGAGTTGTTGGTGGTTCCCCTGGTAGAAAGCTGCCCTGGAGGAAGGAGCTCACAATTCAAGGCTGATTTGGAAGGATTTGGGGATCTGCTCTCTGGCTTCTGTTTTAATTGTTGTTTAGCTGTAAACATTCCCTCAACCCAGAGTGGATAGCAAATATCAAAATCAGAATAATTAAATGATTGCAAGTACTAATGAAGATCTTAAATAAGTGAAGACATTAAAAGCAGTCAGCTTCAGGACCACATCAGGTCTTTGTATCTGTGAGACTGAAGCTTGAAAATCAGATACACTTTTCTTCCAGCTCACAGATAATAATCAGATATTTAAATATCTCTTTTGTCCAGGCAGGAGACCACTGTAATATTCAGTATGCAGTAATATAGTAAGTGTACAGTAGTCATGGTTATTTTGATTATTCTCTCTCCCAGTCAGTATTTATTTTGAAAAGACAGATGGTAGCATTCTGTGCTGTATAGTAATGTGTGCTATTAACCCAATACAAGATCATATTCATGTCTTTCTCATGCAAGGTCATGCACATACAGGCCAAGGATAAAGTCAAGCTTTTTTCCTCTGGGCCTATCTTTGCCTGTGGAGAAAACAAAAAGGATTCTGGTTCAAAATCTGACCTCCTGATAGACATATTCATTCCATATAAAATAAAATCTCTCTGATTTTTACTCCCACACCTACCTTGAAGACCTGGGTACCTGTGCTCTGGGTACACAAGCCCCCAGTACTTATATTTTTCCATAAGCACAAAGACCTTTCCACAGAGGTTGGGGCAATGTGACCTCGAGACCATGAGAAGCCATCCATGCCCCACTCCTCAATGCAGAGCTGTGATTTTGGCCAAGGCTGCTCTCTTTGCTGCTGGAAATGAAGATGAGTGGAGCAGGAGGACGACTGTGGAAGGTTCTAGTAGCAAATATCCAGAGACTACCATCCCTGTCAGAAGGGATGGATGTTTCAACAGCCAGTCAGCCAATTTCACGCTGAAATTAAAGTTGTCAGTCATCAGGTGGCCTGCTTGGTAGATAAGTGATATTACAGTTTCACATGCCCAACCTTTTCCCATTGGCCAGAGTTTGATGCAGAATCCTTGCTGGCATGCCATTGACACATAAAATGTAGCAATTATTGCTAGCATTTTTATTCTCAAGGCTTTTTGGCACATCGAGTTCAGATTCCCATTTGCTATGTTTGATACACGTAAACAATCCAATTTTTCATCAGTTCTGCTCAAGAGCTCATCAGTGACTGCATATGGGTGTAATCAAGTAAGCATCGTTTACTAAACCCAAACCTTAGATCTTCATTTCCATCAGTTCTCACTTCTTTTTATATTTCCTAGAACAGCTCCATATTTTCAAATAGTGTTAGTCAGGATTCTCTTTTGTTTGTTTGTTTTAATCTTATTGATATCATTTCAGTGCTTCTTTTTTTATTTATTGCTTGAAGTGTAATTCTACTTTCCCCACATAATTTCCTTGCAAAGCCAGCTGGACAGAAATGGTGCCATGCCATGCTGAAACCTTCCATCTTATTTACACAAGATAAATCTTGTTGCTAAACAATTCTGGAGAACGTGTTCACTATACAATATCCACTGAATTTGTCAATCAAGTCATTCCTATTTCATCTTTCGTCATTCTGTTGTTGTCTACACACATGTAATAGAAAAGGGGAAAAAAACCAAAGCTGTGGAGAAGATGATGACAGGAATCTTGAGAAATGGATGAATTTGCCTACCATTGTTTTGCCCCCAAGGTGACAAATGGATTTTTTTTTTCTGTCACCCTTTTTTCCTCTCCCCCCTGAAGCACACAGAGCTGCCTTGGGTTAAGCAGCAAAGCTGCTGGAGCCAGTGCTGAGGAGCAGAGTACAGCCCCTGCTCTGCCAGCTCTCCCAGCTCACTTGTGTGCTCAGCATTCCGTGTGTCTACATACTCCTAAGGTGCATCTCTGGAAGTACATGTGTGGAAAAAACAAATTTATTTCATCAGGAGAGCACACTAGAGGTTTTGGGAAGATGTACTTGTAGCAAGTAATCTGCAGTACATATTGGATATCTTTATTCAAGTGCAGCTCTTCAAAGCAGCCTTTCAAAGGGGCAGAAATTCCCATTGTGGTGCTCAAAGATGGAGACTTCAAGGCAGAGGGAGTGCAAACCCTCCCAGTGCAGTCAGACATCTCAGCAGACACGAGCATTTCTCCCTCCTTCGTGCTTGCCTGTTGCTGCCCTGCTATGCTGATCACACTTCTGAAGGCTGACTGTACTTCTCATTTAGTTCAGTGCCAAAAAGCCTTTAGTGCAAAGACAGAGGAGGATTTTTTTTTCACCCGTTTGCCTCCTATGTCTTTCAGAGGTTTTTAGCTCGGCCTCCTCTGCTCTTTGTGTCATCACCGCTCTCAAAGACCAAGAGAAGGACAACCTGGGCTGTGCAGCTCTAAAAAAGAATGAGTTTTTCTGCTCAGGTTTTCACCCCAGCCCACCTGCCCTGGAGTGAGGCTGGACACCAGAGCCTGAGCCTGGACTGGAGAAGATGTGCTGGGAAATTTCCAAGACTTTTCCTCTCCTACAGATATTTTTACCCACGCCTGGATCAGCTCTGTTCCTTAATTGAAATCATCCTGTCTTCAGCATGCTTAATCCTATCCTTTGTGGGAGTCCCTTCCCCTCCCTGTGCTTTCTGCTTGCGTGTTTGCAGCTGATTGCCACTGTTTATGGAAAGTGGCACATGCTGCCTTCCAGTTTTTAATACCTCTTTCAACTGGAATATTAAATATTTTCCCCATAGACCTTCCTATTTCTCTTGTTTCCTGCGTAAACACTGTGTGAAATGCTGGGATCTCCCTCATCTGGACCCAAGTGCTTTGTGATGAGTATTAAGAGATATCTTGTAATTTAAAAAATTACTGTTCTATTGCAGTGGGAAAGACTTTTGCAGTTTTGCTTTTTTTCCCCCTTGTCTGAGACAATGTCTCCCCATTTCACTAATCTTGATTTGAAAGTGCTGGAAACTCTGCTTTCAAAGGCAAAGATGGAGTCCAAAAAAGAGCACCAGCCCCTCCTGTCTTGAAGGATCAGACTCCTCATCTTCCCTTGATGATTGTTACTTTATTTGTTTTACCATAATTCCCCGTTCATTCCTGCTGCTCACATTTTTCATTTGCTGGGCTATGATGCAGGGCTGCTGTTTCAAGGTTCACTTACAGTAGAGCTCAGGAAATCATGTTCTCTCCACAACACTCAGAGTTTCCAGCTCCCAAAGGTCATCTGTAGGAAAGTCTGTGTGAGGAAGTACAAGAAAAGGTCTGGAAATGATTATCTGAATCCGTGTAACTGGTTCCTGGAGGCCACACAAGAACAGCCATCCCTGCTGGGTTCAGGATGGAGAAGGGCAGAGATCTCCTAGCTCATGACTTTCCGTATTGAGCAAGAAGAGTGTTGTGTCACTTAGCAGAAGTACAAACCCAGCTCGTGCTCTTCAAATTCCTCATTCTCACCAGTGCTAAGGCCCTGATTCAGCAAAGCCACGCTGCTGAAATCTCTCCTTCCCAGCAATTCTCACCAGCACAGCTCAGACCCGTGCCTTCGCTTGGTAGCACAATTAAAGAAAATACCCTGATCCCTTTGACTGCTTCTTAAAATAACTTCAAAGGGATTTTTTTAATGGAGAATGTCTTGTGGGGAAACACTACAACCAAACAGCAAAGTGTTTTAAGAGTCTCATCTCAGAGGAGTGGCTGTGTTTGCTGCACTATGATCTTGCTAGAGCCTTTATTGTAATGTTCTAGAGGCCAGGTTGATATCCTAGATTTGCATCTTAAATCTTTGCTTATAACCCAGTGACAAAGTATTTTTTCAGCAGTTTGCCAATGCAGTGATTTGTTACTTGATTGTACAGGTCATTGATATGAATAGTTAATACAATTTAAATGCTATATTAGAGGAAAAATCATAGAGTTTATAGAGCAATGTGGTGGAAAATCCTCTTGTAGTAAAAAACTGACATGGCATTTATAGTGCTGGATGGGCTAGCCATGTAAAAATGGTAATGGAAACATAGAATTCTGCCAATTTTTAATGCTATTTCCTTCCCAGACATTATTGATGCACCTCTTATCTTAGTCTGCAGTTATTTGTTTAGTAACTATATATTAGTAACTTATTGAAAAGGTACCTTTACCTTTATGGACTGTTTGGTTTGGATCCAGTACAGAGTAAAAATAGAGCTTTATCTGTTCATTCTATCTTATATCAATGGGCTAAGGCATATTTTTTTCTCATCCCCACTCATCTTTAACTATGGAAAAATGATAATTAGTCAGAAGAGGTAGTGAACAGCACAGTGGAAAGCCCTTATGAGTAAACTGTGGAAAAAATGCGACCTTATTAAAGCAAAAAGTAAAATAAAAAGCTGGAATCCTTAAATACCCTTTAAATAGTTTGTTTTTACAGCTGCAAAAAGAGTGAAAGAACGGATTGATTGAGGCAAGTTGGACTATGGTTAAACAACATAAAAGGGTGTTCACACATTAACACAGTGTGGGTTTCCTCTCCGAGGTTCAGGTGTGAGAGTGCGCATCCCACACAGACCCAGGGATGTGTAAACCTGGGAAATAACCCAGGCCAGTGGTGGCTGAGGTGTCTCCAGGGGTAGATCACAGCCCAAGAGCTCAGTGGGTCTTACCAGTGCCCATAAAACCCTGACCTCTTGCTGCTGCATGTCTGCATTGTTGGTGGCAGGGCTGTGAGAAGGGGAGAGGTTGTTTACTCAATAGAGTTAAAATCTGTGATTGTTGTAACTGCTTTGTTCGGCCAAAATTGCAGAGAATTGTTTCCCAGGACTGTGTTGGAGCTGTGTTTGATCACACTGATTGCTGGTGCTTTAACAACCATTGGTATTAACAATTACTCATAATTGCTGGCACTCTTTGAAAAAGTCCTCTTGCCTCACACGATTTGTTGACAAAGAAGACGGTTCTCTCCCAGACCTCTTGACTTGAAAAGCCTTCCTCTCTTTTTAAGGTTTTTAAGTAAAATTTCAGATGCATGTGAGCAAATGTTAGCAAAAAGAGGCTGTGATTTATTTTTTTTTTTAAACAAAGTTGAAATTCAAATGAAACACATTTTATGTACAAAATTAAACGTCTTGATAAAGATGGACCAAGATATCTGATTTGTTTTTCAGATAAAGTGAGTTGACATTATAAAATAGCATCTTCACTTGGTCAGAAAAACTGTATCCTGCCCAAGCCTGGCTGTTATCTCAGTATGATGATAAGGTTTTCTTGTCGTTCCATTCTGTGAGAAACAAGTGTCAGCTCGCTTTGACTCACCACTGAGTCACAGTACAAGTTCACTTCAAAGGCAACCTGCCCAGAGCCCCAGACACGGAGCTGTGAGAGAAGCACAGTGACCCCACCACGCTCAGTCAGGCTGGGATTTTACAGCTCCAATGACATGCCCCTGTTAGCTGGCAGCAGATAATTCCTGAGTATTTGAGCTGTGGCTCTAAGATGTAATTTAAAGGGGGTTTTTTTGTCATAAGCAAAAAATATTAAACAGGGATGTTGTGTTCTGTGATTTTAAACAGTTTGTTAAAAATAACCAACAGCTCACAAACACTTGAACTGGTATTTCTCCCTGATTCTGATTAAGAGCTCAAACAACCCTCTTGAACAGGATTTTCCCAGGTCAAGTCTCAAGTGAATGCCCCCACTTTTACCTCCTCAGTGTCCCTGACCCTTTGCCATCACCACCTCCACATCAAACCCGCACACCCAGCACAGCCACACTCCTGCTATTGATGTGCTCCGTGTCTTGGGGCAGTGATACAAAGGGAGCACAACCCCACTGACCCGTGACTGTGTTTTCCAGATCTCCCTCTCTCACCAGGCACCGCCTGGTTTCACTTCTGAGAAATTGGATCAGATAAAAGTTCAATTGTTTTGTGCTGAATTGCAGCCAAGCTGCGCTGTCAGTTTAATTAACTCCTAACTCGAAGCCTCTGATGAAGGTGCTTGGGAGCAGACAGTGGAAATAAAACAAATGATGGCAGAGTTGTTGCTGTCAGGGCTGAGGTGTTCTTCACAAGGGAACAGTGTACAGAGAACACCTCTGCACTCACTGAGCCTGGCACAAGCTCTGTGATACAGAGCACAGAGAGCAGAGAGATAAACTGGAAAAGGTCACACGTGCTGGGCTGGACCTGGTACAAATTACTTTAGAGGGAAACTTTGTCCTCTACAAAAGATCAGTTTAGGCTGGAACACAACACAAAGGTAATTTTTCAAAGTTTTTAGTGAATTTTGAGGGCAGAGACTGTGTTCTGGCTTGTTCAACCATGTCAGATATAATCTGTAAGGCTTTTAAAGGAAAGATTCCTAGAGGCATTTCCTGGATAACAACAAATCTCTCAATTGGGCTTGAATCTGCAGAAGAGGAATCCACTAAACCCACTGAATTCACAGCTGCTTTCTTATTGACCAATAAATTTCAGTAAGTTTCAGCTCCTGCTTTAGCCTGGGAAGGTGGGGCTGAAAGTGTGAATTTAATTTCTCTGAGAAATTAAATTTCATGGCTGATGCAAATCTGAACCATGGGCAGCATGGTGGTGAGGGTGACTAAACACTGGCAGGGGTTGCACGAGGAGGTTTTGGACTCTCCATCCTGGGAAATATTCAAAAGCCATCGCTGGCCACTCACTCCAGGTGACTGCTTGGACCAGATGACCTGCACAGGTCCCTTCCACCCTCAGCCATTCCAGAGACTGGAGCAGCATCCTCTGCAAAGCAGGCTCAGAAATCCCTGCTCACTCCTGTACCTGCCCTGTTCAGACCCCAATTCCTCAAGGGGATCTGGTTTTAGGTGGAAGGTCTAGCAGATAAGTGAATATCAGGCTGGCAGGTGGATCATTTGGGGAAGTACAAATAAATGTTGTTCCAAAGGAACAGAGAAGTCTTATTCTGCTTTTACCTCTCCTCTTTTGCCCTGCAGAGAATCAGTGGGGTGTATCCAGCCAGTGTGTCAGAAAAGGGTGAACACTCAGGAATTCAATTAATTTTGCATCTTTTCTTCCCTTTCACCACCTAAAAGTCTACGGAGCAGAAGACAGCTTCCCTGGAAATGAGTCATTGTAGCAAACCCTTCTGTGAACAGCTTTTGGGCTGTAGTGTATGGTACAGATAATTTACAGCACTTGCTGTTCCAGACTGTAACAGTTTTTATTGGGCCTTTCTGCCTTGGGCAATACTATGATGTCCTTCCTGGAGGGACAGTAAATAAATCAGATGTTTACCATGATGAATCAAACATTATGACTTTTAAAAACTTTGTTTTCTGAAAGTATTTTCTCTCGTTGCTTAAAACATATTGTTCATGCCAACACATTTCCTAAGAAGCCTGCAAAAAACCCAAAGACAAAACAGATACAAAGGATGAAACATATGTTTTAAAATGGGAGATGTGTTCTTCTGAAAACATTTGTATGTCTAAGTCTCCAAATATGAGCGATTTCTTTCATTTTATTGAGACAGTCTTGCAGCCCAACTAGATTTGACATGAGTAGTAAGAAAGACCCTCTGAAATCTGGCACTACAGGAGAAACAACATGTTTGTATCCAAAACATCCAGAGGGGAATTATGCAAAGGGATTAGTCATCACTGGAGCAAAGTCTTAATTTCCAGAGCTGATTTACACTGGGCCACAGCACCAACTTCTCTCCCTATGCAACAGGAAAAGGCTTTTGCCCCCCTGCAACTGATGGATGAGGCTTGGCTCTGATCCAAACCAGAGCAAATATTTGTTAATTTGTGGATTGCAACAGCACAGGCCTGACCTGAGGTTGGTCATGAAATACCAGCCCAGGCTGGTAACCAGCAAGACGTGGAGCCCTGGCTGGAGAGCTGAGCTGAGCCACCAGCTGTGGCTTCAGCTGGCCACACTCACAGCAGGCTCTGCTTGGCTGGGTAGGAGTAAAATAAACACAGCCTGAATTCCTGCATAAACTGAGATGATTCAGGATTGCTCTGTCAAAAACCTACTGTGAACTTTCAAATATTGACTGACAGCACCCATTTCTGGAGCACAATAAAAGATGTAATTATAAAACAGCTTGTGGTTGTAGAGAAAAGCCTAAAATCATGATGCAGGGGTATATGGATGGCTGAGAAATTGAGAAATAATAAGAAAAAAAATCAAATTAAAGAAACCACAGGCTGTGTTAGTTTTAAAATATTCATGACTTTGAAAGAAATTTGGGAATGGCCAGTTTCTTAAAGCAGAGATTATGGAGTCTGGTAGTTTGCCTTTCTGGCAGTTGGTGTTCACAACAAACTTATAAAGTTGTTCATAATTTTAGAAAAAATGAGGAAGGCATAATTTAGTATGTTCTGTGACTTCTATTGATTATTTCTGGGCTGGAAAAAAAGCCATAAAGGAGTTAATGTAATTACTATAGAGGCAACTCTACTCTGTGCTTTCGGCTTCTCCAGGACCATTCCCTTGTCCCTGGACGGGACAGAGTTGACTCATGCTCCATCTGGAAAAGGAGAGTTTCCCATCTGCACTGCCAACCACCTCAGCTTAACCCAGGGAATTCCCCTCTGCCTCCTGATACTGGTGGATGGAAGGTTTGGGGCTTTGTGCTTTCTCTTCCCCTGCTCTGCCTGGCCCAGGGAGCAGCCTGGGATCTGCAGGCATGGGAGCATCCCTGGGCACCCAGCCACACACAGGGAAGGGCAAGGCAAAACCAGGGGGTGTTCAACATCCTGGGCCATGCAAGGGCTGGAAATGATAGTTCATTAAGGAGAGGGAAAGGAAAAACCTTCGGCTTTCTGAATCCCCCTCATCTGGTTGGAAGGGGCTTTCTGTGGGTACAGACATGGGAGAGGGCTCTGGGTGTAAAGAGCTTGTCCCTGCATGCTGGGGGGAACAACACACTGGGGCAAAATATCTGCAGGAAGAAAAGAGAAAGAAAGTGACACATTAAAAAAACAAAACCGAGAAAGGAAGCTCAAAGAGGAATGATGGCAGCGCTGTCAGGAGCCAGCAACCCACAGACATCCATTTTATCTGTGTGAGTAGGAGGGGATCTGATAACACCCAGGGTGATTAAAAGCATTGTCTTTGCACTCTGTCCTGTGTCCTCTAATAGGTGTATGAGAAACCTGAACTGCACAGCTGGTGTTTGGGGCTGTCAGCCCAAGGAGCTTTCACTTCCCATTCATTACAGCCTAAGTGAGCTGCCAGGGAGCACAGGGCACAGAGCAGTGCCACTCACCCTGCTGGCACTCCCATTTTCTGCTCCACGAGCCACAGAGGAGCAAAGCAATGCCAGAGGAGGACATGGCAACCTCATCACAGCTGAGATCCACCCTCCTCTAAGGCAGCTGATGGAAGAGGCTGTGGCTGGGTCGCTCTGCATCAGTACAATTTGGATTTGGAGAATTCACTGTTTTGGGCTTGTATGTTTTATTGAGTGGCAAAAAACCCCAACCAAACCGTCCTTGATTCTTGTGCTGTGCTGTACAAACACTTCTGATGAGAGGTGCAGGGCTGGCAGATGCCTGCAGAGTGAGGGAGAGCTCTCCTGCACGTACTTAGAAGGGACTGGGCTGCCACATGCTTTTCTTGCCTGCTTTGCTGCAATTGGCCATTTTGCCTGGTTTTGGAAAACAGCAGGAGATTCCTTTCCCCTGATTAAATGAATAATTAGATCTATTTCAGTATTTACAAGAGACTGCTAAACACTGTAATTTCAAGAAAGCCGGGAGAGGCGCCTCACGTGCGGTGATGCCACCACTGGGAGTGGGAGTGAAGAGCCTGACTCAGGGCTGTACCAGGGACTTTCTGAGCCTGCTGCAGGGCAGTAAATCAGCCTCTTCAATCTTGTTCTGACTGCTCAACGTGCAGGCCCAGCCTAAGGTCCTCCATTTGAAGAGCATCTTGTTTCTGAACCTGCCCTTTAGGCAGTCCCTGTGTCCTGCCTGTGCCATGGGGCAGTGCAGGTCAGCATTTGGTGCCTTCCAGAAATCATTTCCCTTGGAAATGGAGCCTGGCACCTCCCTGCTCCAGGGGTGTGCTGCAAACAGGGCAGTTTCTGTGGAAGTTAGCGTGCCTCTCTTGGTTTTATGCTGCTTTCTTTTGGCCCTGTGCCTCTGAGGTTTTCCATTGCAGCACTGGGCTGTGCTCAGAGCCCTGCCACTGCAGTGTGACCTGTGGGGTGGCTTCTGAAGAGGCTTTATTGATTTGTCACTTAGGAGGGAAGTGCTAAGCCATCCTTCTTGCTGCTCGAGGTCTCTCTGTGTCTGTAGCCTCAGCACAGCGTCTGCTGCAGCCACATTTTCTGCAGAGAGGTGAAAGTCAAATTCTCTTTTTGGAGAAGAGTCTCGGGGTTTGCAGGCCAAATCTCACGGCTCTTTTTGACAGGCAGGGAAAACAAAATGTGAGCTGGGGAGATTTGGAGTTTCTTTTGTCACTTGTCCATGACTCTGGGCACAGCAGGACCTGGATCTGCATGGGGGGACCTGACACATCACCTTGAGATATCCAGGGACTCACAGGGCAGAGGAAATGCAGTCCTTGTGATGCATTTATGGTGCCCTGCCAAAGGGAAGAAAGCTTGAGTTAAAGCAAGAGATGTTATGTTTGTGTTATTTTTTTTTCTTGGACAAAAACTATTTGAGGCAAATTTTTGAAACAGTTTCACACAAGAAAGCTGGTCAAAACTTGGAAAGGAAAACAAAGTAATTCAGTCCTTCTTTTTTTTTTTCCAGTCCAAAATGCCTCATTTTTGAGTGTGTCCGTGATATTTTTATACATTTTTTTTCAGGATCAAACAAACCAAACCAGTTTCAGCTTAAGGCTAAGCAAGAAATCTTTGATTAGCCCCAAATGATGGTGTTTTGTTGTTCAGTATTTCATTTTCCTGAGGCCAGCAGCACAATCATTTGGCATCAATCAAAAAAAAAAAAAAAAAAGCTTTCAATTCTTTGCTCATTTGTGGTCTGATAGATCCTCCCTGCTTTCCTACCAGTTTGGTCTGTCATGCTGTGGGACCTCCACATTTTCAGGGTCTGTGCCTCCAAGGCTACAACTGCTCTAGAGCTAAAGCCAGATTTTCCAAATGCCTGAGGCACCTCCTTCCTGTCCTGTCTGGTTCCAACGCCCCCTTTGTTCTGACCACAGTTCCCCATGCCCCCTCATCCAGCATGAAGCAATCACACCCCAATCTAATAAGAATATTTCACTTCTCATTGCTGCAGGGTGCAGTAATTAAGAAAAAAAATCGCTTCTGAGAAGGAATTTATTCCATTGTTATTCAGAATTGTAGTAAAAAAAATTAATGATGAAAACAAATACTAATGGCCAGACAAGGCCAGTGCCAGGGGCTGGCAAAATCCCTGCCACTGCCAGGAGCACAGAGGAGCTGTGACCCAGCTGTTTTGTGTCCTGGTTAGCAGATGTCTCCTTTGCCTGTGGAAAAGCCCTGAAAAACTCTCAGTGCTGCTCAGAGAGAAAGAGAAAAGCTGGAGGGCACCAGTGGCTGCCAGATGTGAGATCCCTCTCAGCCCTCTCGCCTTAGGTCAGGAACTGTTGTGTGATGCCTTTGAGCTGCTTCTCTTCATGCAGAGTTTTACACCCAGGAGTTTTATCAACTCCCCTGATAATCCCTAAACCTGAGAGCCATAAAATGGGGCCTCAGAGCACTTACAAATATACTTACTTACACCTCAGAGCACTTTGCAAATATATTGGAGGCTTTTAATAACTCCCTTTAACATAGGAAATCGGGCAAGGGAAGGGTTATTTGTCTGACCCAAATGAATCTACCAGGGAAAGCTGACTGCAACATTAGTTTTCATTTATAGAGCCATGAGAGCATCCAGGAGTCAATAGCAGTGTCCATATTCCCATCCTGTAGATAAGAAATAGGATAGTCCATCAAGGTGTTTCTTTATTTGTACACCAAGCTAAAAGTATTTCCTATTTTTGTCACTTGTCCGTGACTCTGGGCACAGCAGGACCTGGATCTGCACAGGGGGACCTGACACATCACCTTGAGATATCCAGGGACTCACAGGGCAGAGGAAATGCAGTCCTTGTGATGCATTTATGGTGCCCTGCTAAAGGGAAAAACGCTTGAGTCAAAGCAAGAGATGTTGTGATTGTATCATTTTTTTTTTGTTGGACAAAAACTATTTGAGGCAAATTTTTGAAACAGTTTCACACAAGAAAGCTGGTGTTGTTTTCAGGATGGGGGGAAAGAGCTCACTTATAATAAATCATGCAAATCCTGCTGTGGTCAGTGCAGAAATACCTGGTCAACACTCAAAGGTTGTAACCTAAGTGTGTGTCCTGGTGCAGGTTTTTCTTTTTTCTTCATCCCCCCAGGACACAAGAAAATCCCAAGACATCTCAGACATGGGCAGGACAAACAGCTGATCTCTATTTGCATTTTGGGTGTAGCTCTCAGTGGGTGGGTTTCTCAAAATGTGTCTAAAATTGCAAAGGAACAGGAGCCCAGAAAGCTCCTGGGAGCTGTGCTGAACCACTTCCCTCAGCTGGGTTGACTTAACCAGATCAAATACATGTGAACAGGATGAGAACTCACAGGTTTAAACTGCTGCTCAGGAAATTCAGGTTTAACATCAGGGAAAACTTTCTAACACTGAGAACAGCTGCATATTAATAGAAATTGCCATGGGAGATTGTGTACCCAGTGCCACTGGAGGCTGTTAAGAGCAGGTTAGAAAAACATCTGTCAAGAATGATGTAGGCAGAGTTGGTCCTGGCTTGGGGAAGAATTGTGAATTAAATGAAGCCCCAAGTTTCCTTTCAGCCCAATTTTCTCTGCTTCTGTAGTGTTGTGTAGTAGTGATTGACAGATAAATTATAGTATTACATTTTTTTTTCTTTTCTGAAGTATATATTTTGAGTTCTCTCTTCAGTGTAGCACAAATACAGGTTTCAGCCAGGAAAGGTCCATAAGCAAATAAATTATTAAACAGGCAAGAGCAAGAGCAGCGCCCCTTTTTTTAAAGGGAATGAAATTTCAATGCGGAAAAAAGGGGAAAAAATGAGGCCCCAAAGAATATGCATTAGCTTGGGGATGATGATTGTTATATTAAGAAAATAAATCTAGAATGTATCAAAAATTTCATACCTGTGGGGAGAAAAGAGAGGGAAAGAAGAGAGGGAAAAGCACAGATATCATTAGAACAAAACCCTAGAAAAGGGGAAAATCCTAAACAAATTAAATTATACATCTAACAAGCACAAACAGACATCTTCTTTCAGAAGAGATTTAACCCAATTCTTCAAAGAAACAAAACCCAGCAGTAATTAGTAAGTGCTTTTATCTCTTCTGGATTACAGTACCCAATAAAGCTGAATTCCTAGAGGTGATGTTCCTCCTCCCCAAAATATGAATCATTAGAAGATGTTGTGCAAGGCTTTTCCTGCCTCAGCCCAATAGGATGCCACCAAAGTCGGACAGCTTGGGCTGTGCTTATTCTGCATATCAAAAAATCAGCTGTGGCCAGACCCCAAATGCAGAGATGAGAAAAAGAAACTTGGGAAACTGGGACTTTTCCTTTGATGTTCTGTGAGTTATGAATCAGGCCTTAAAATCCTGCTGGTCTCCAGTGTTTTGACACAATACTGAAGTTTTGTAACTTCTTCAGCAGAGTGAAGCTGGAGGGTAACGAGGGAAGGAAATGTCGTAAGCAATAAAATTTATATTCTGTTTCTTTGCTTGGGTGCAAGTGCCCTGGCCACATAAAGGGAAACCAGGCCCTTGTTTATAAAGTGGACGTTGTTCTGTGGCCCAGACAGGTAATTCCATGTGGCTCCAGAGTGCAGACCTGGATTTCACAGCACTTGAAAATGAAAGTACAACAATCTCAGGCAGAGGAGGATGCAGATCCCTGCCATAACCCCAAGGCCTGGGAAAAGCTCTTATTTACTCTTTGTGGAAATTTCATGCCAGGACTAACCCACAAGTGACTTCTGCTTGCCACTGAGCAGCTTTTTTAATGACATGAATAAATAAGCCATAAATCCCTGATGGAAAACTCGTCATGGCTCACTCAGAGACACGCTCGGGCAACAAGTATTTCAATGTGTATTTGACTTTCTTTCTGCCTTTGAAGCTGCCAAAGCATCCCTTAATCCTGTAAAGCAAGATGGGAGGTGGGTTGTCCAGGAGGGATTTGCCCCCAGGTGTGGCCACGATTTTACCATGCAGAGATGAGGGCAGTGAGGGTGGGAAAACCCAGCCCAGGCAAAGCTTGTGCTCTCTGCCATCCTTGGGAAAAAAAAAAACAGAAAAATGTATTACCACAGAAATATAGGTCAGGGTGGAAAAACACAGCTCAGGAAGGTTTTCAAACCACTTCAGGAAAAATGAAGATCAATTCCTGTGCTACTGCCTTTTGACTTTTCATCCAGGCTACGTGCCTCTGGTAACCCAGAATCTGCATGCTGAGCTGAGTGGATGTTAAGCACTCAGATAAGAGTGGCAGACGTTGCCAAAATTTTTCTCCAGCCAGTTCTTTCAGCCCAAACATTCTCATTACTTTTCTATGGATTTAGACATTTCCCAGTGGGTAGCTTCTCTTCCTTTAGTTCCCATGTTTCAGGAGACAAAGTTAATCTGTCTCAGCAGAGGTGCCCGGGCTCTGTGCTGTCAGCAGGGTTCATATCAGCGCCATTAATCATCTGGTAGTTGCTGTTCTTTCATTTCCTTTTGCTACCTCGTGTTCTCAGCTGTCCTCCTGTGCTTGGAGGCACAGATCTCTGCCTGGCCTGCATGGGCAGTGGTGAGAGGCAGCTCCAGGCTCTGCCTGGGAGGGGAACCTGCTGCTCCTGGGGGGTTTAGCTGTGCCTGGCGTGTGGGGCAGCTCCAGACATCACAAACTCCTCACCAGGACATCAGCTGCTGCCCCTCTGGAGCCTCTGCAGCCCAGGACCTCGCCAGCAGTGGGATGACATCTCAGAAATGGAATTTGTCCCTTGCCCAAGCTGACAGGGCAGTCCCCATTGCTGCTGGGCCGTGTTGCAGCCTGAGCTGGGGAGCTCACTGTGCCTGTAAAGCCCAGGAGCATCCTCACCCTTGGAGCTCTTTTCCTTGCATAAATACATCCTATCCAACTCAAGGTTTGCTTTTAATCATGCATACCACAGTAAGAAGGCACGTTTGTTTTGTTCACCACGGTTATGATGCAGTTTCTCTGTAGTCTTTCCATACATCTTCCTGTTCATACTTCTATTTTTTCTTATTGAGATAAATTATATATTTCCATTATTGAGATAAATTCTTGAGCTTAAATGTGATGAAATCATCTTGAACAAGCTTAGTATTCTTATTAATATTGAGATAAGTCCCTGTCATTAGTAACATGGGTAATTATTTGTGATTTTGTTGCTTGCTGTTCATACACTGTTGTGTGCACAGTTCTTTCTAAACCGGTAAAAACTATTGCTGTTATTTTATTGTGATAAAATTCACAAACTCAGCAGCTTTGATCACTGCCCTCTGCTTAGAAATAGCCTTGGTGTGAAACAATATCCTCTTCCAAGCCAAAATGAAGCATCATGCCACTTGCCAAACCAAAGGCTGGTGTAAGGCAAGCTGTGAATCCAGGAGCCCTGGAAGCACACACTTGATCCCAGAGAGTTTGAGAGGCTGCAGGAGAGACAAGGGATGTTTGGTGAAGCCTGGGTTTGTCTCCATCAGAACTGCAGATGTGTCACAGCACAGCTGCACCCACCACAGTGAGCACAACCTGAAGCTCTGGGTCTGCATCCCACCTTTGTTCTGCCAGCACTGCTCCTTTCTGCTCCTTTCTGCTCCTTTCTGCTCCTTTCTGCTCCTTTCTGCTCCTTTCTGCTCCTTTCTGCTCCTTTCTGCTCCTCTCTCTCCTCCTCTGTCTCTTTTCAGGAGGTTTGGCCCCATCAGAAGTATCACAGGTAACAGCAGCCTGAGGAGAGGTGGGGTGAGGATGTCCTGGCAACAACTTGAGCAGCAAAATGGGAAGCACAACTAGAAACACCCCAGAGCACACGTGAAGGAATGCTCTTTGTGTATTGTAGGTAATCTCTACAGGAAGGCAGCTTCCAGCCACAGGAGCCCATACACATAAAAATTATGTTTTTCACTGTCACAAACTATTTGAGACATTATTAGGGTTCATTCTGTGCCCTGGGTTGGGCATGGAGGCAGCTAGAACAACCACAGCCCTTGGTCCTGCAATTACTGTGTCTGGTATGGAGTGATTGTCTCAAGTGCCTGAGATTTTGAAAATTATTTATTTATATTGTTACTTTATTTAATCATTGTGGTATCTCTCGGATACATTTATCGACCAAAGTAGCACTGCTTTTGCAACAGAAAAAAAAAATTTGGTCTCATTTAAATTTGTCTTAAAAGTAAAAGGGGTAAATCACAAATGTGTACAGAATGAAGGCCATGAAGGCAGAGTGTTGAGGTTTAGTGGCAGGATGTGTCTGTCTGTTACAGCTACTTTAACTACGCTTCAAAATTAAAAAGTAGAGAGCCTAAAAATAGAGTTTCAAAAGCCTTTTCTTATTGCTAGGCCAGCTTCAGAGAGGCAGGAATTTTGCCCAGACTGCAGGGAGTGCTGTGTTCCTGAAGGGCACCAGAGCTCCCTTCTGAGTACAACCCTGATCTCAGAAGCTCAGCCCAAGCTGGGTTGAGCCTCCCCAAGTCCAGCATTTCTCTGATCCAAGCTGAAGTCCTGGTGAGTGGTCACTTCCTGGGCAATGAGATGCTGAGCACTGGGACCAGATGCTGCCTCCCTTGGCCACACTCGTTCTGCCATCTGCAGAAGGCAGCACTCCTGACACTGCTGCAGCACAGATAATGCTCAGTGGCTGCTGCTCTCCCCTAATTACCAGGAACATTGCTTTAAGAAGTTACAACTTCCTGGAATGATGTGAAAAACAAATTGTTTAGAGCACAAGTGGGTAATAGGCAATTGCAGGCTGGAGCATCTTTAATCACTTTCAATTTTAAGTACATTTATGAAGAGAGTGGCTCATTATTACCTGGCAGATCGTGATGGAGTTCTGCATTTCTGGGAGCCTAGATTACAAATGAAAACAAGAATTTTATCTACAGGTTTGGCAGTTTCTTCCCCCAGAATGACCAGTGGCCAACAAGTTCTCAGCCAAGATGATATTCCTGCCTCAGACTTTGGAAGGGAAGAAGCCACACCACCTGTCTGGAGTGGAATAGGAGGGATGAACCTCACTCCAGCCACAGGCAGATGCCATCATCCTGCACTGCAGATTCCTGGGAGGGATGTCTGGAGCGGCAGGACATGCAATCCCACTGGCCCCAAATATCTGAAACTGTGTTATTATCCCCATTCCTACTGTGCATCTGCAAATGCCCTAAATTCATTGCCAGCATGTTGATGGAAAGCTGTTTTCTCCCCAATTAAAATATTTCCAAATGCATTTTCCCATTGTATGCTCACCATATTTCTTGCCAGCAAATGGAGTTTTCTTCTCCCTGCTCTGGTGGCAGTGGGAGCCTGGAGGGGAAGGGCAGGCAGGGCACAGGGATGTGCATCTCACCCCCCATACCCTGACTGTCCAGGCATTACCCACTGCAGTGGCCTTTTGGGGAGCAAAGGAGGGACAGCAGCCCAAGAGCTGGACAAATTTGATGTTTTAAAATAGGATTTATACCTCTGGAACAGGAAGGACAGTGTTAAAGGACTCCCTGCACCATCAGGAACCTGGCCCCATATATGATTGGCATTTGCACTGCTAATGAGACCATCTCTATTATAATGAGCTCATTACTATTTTTATTACTATTGTATTTTGCATGCTTCACAAATCATGCAGGGAGCTGCTTTTTACCTCTGCTTTCTTTTTCTACCTTGGAAACTCTCAGGGCAATCCCAATAACCCAAGAGAATGAATTAATCCCTGTGGAGAGACCGAGAAGGAGTGGCTGCCCCTAGCTGGTCATAGCAGGAGAGGGAGAAGGAGAGAAAGGAGGGGATTGAGTCGTGGCTGGAAACTAATTCAGTGAGGAGTTCCCATGCTGTGCTGAAACCCAGTGACAAGACATTTTTATGAATGTATCTCCTACTCAGGAATGTCTGCACAAAATTAGTCTGCTCCTAAGGGAACACTTGGCATATAGATTATGCTCTTTGTCAACGTTCTCTTTCAAATATCGATTTGGATCAGATTTTGTTTCTCTGCTATTTTGAAGTATTTTGCTTTAATAAATTTTGGATATGCTAAAACAAAGACATTTTGGCTTTGTAGCAATGTTCAAGTTTCCACTGTTGCTCAACTGGTCTGATTCATGTCCCTTGAGGTGCTCCTTTCCTTTTCCAAGTTCCAAACATATGTTCAGTAGGACAGACCCCAGAGATAGGTCTCCCTGGCTTCCAGTGATTCTGTTGGCTTGGATTGCTTTGGCTTCAGCTCCTTACCATTAGCAATTCCAGTTGGCTCCTCAGTAGCCACTGCCTCAGCTCTAACTCTCAGTGAATGGCCAACACCCTGGAAATCATCCTCTGCTAAATTTCAGGCTACTTGGCTTCACCACGAGATGCAACTCAGAGAGATGATTAAAAGGGGTAACTCTGCCCCTCTGGGAGCTTCCAGAAACCTCTGGAAGTGAAAATGAATCCTTGCTGCAAACCAGCTGCTGGAGAATCAGGTTGCTCTGCCATGTGGCTGCCACTAATAGGTGTAAGCACACCAGTGCCTGATGGAACAAAGACACCAGGATGCACAGATATGGAGGGATTTGGCACTCTGGACCTGTGCTAAAGGCTGTAATTCCACTGATTCCATTAAGAGAGGACAAACCCATGGATTTGTGTCACCTTGGATGTCACTGACTGCAGGACCAGGATGGTTTAACCTCACCAGGCAGGTGAGAGGTATCCAGGTGGGAATGGCCATCTGCCAGACTGCATTCCTCATCTACTTATCATACCTTTGCCTTGCCCATCAGCAAGGAAGAAGACTGTACTTGGATTTTTCTGTTCACAGTGACTCCAGACCAAATTTTTTTCTTACCTATACATTCCAGAAAAATTCTGCAGCCAGGCGTGAAGTCCAAGAATCGGTCAAGAAAATTGACTTCACCAAAGGATAAAAAAAAAAGTAAATGTGTGAGTACATCTGTCTGTTGTTGGAGCTACCAAGCTGCATTTTAAATTTCAGGTCTGTTATTTTGTTAGTTTGACATTGTAGCTCTCTGACAAGCTCCTTCTGTCTCACTCATTTCCTCTGTGTCCTCTGGCTGCTGAGAAATCATCACTCCTTCAAGCCAAGGGTTAGGGCTGGCCTGCTTTTAATACTCAGTAGACTTTGGTGGCATCTGGCAGTAGTACTGCCAGCTGTTGCAGAGAAGATAAAGAAAAAAGGAAGACATCAGCATTAGGAAAAAAATAAAACCAGTCAACTGGGTGTGTTCAAAGACTCAGTTTCACAAATTTATATTGAAGAAAAATATGGATAAAAACTTCAACTTTCAGATGAAGCTTCTCCCACCTTGTTTGAATACCTCACCAAGAGCAGAGGAGAAAGAAATAATAAATATGTAGAAAAACAGAAAACATGCTGCCTCTCCTTCAGGAATTTAGTAATTACTTAAGGGAACCTGGAGTTTGTTTTTCTCAACATCTTAGAGATGTGTCCATGTTGTTCTTTTGTGGGCTTTGTACTGAACTGATATTTTATGTTTAATAACATGTGGAATGAAATAGGAAAATTAACAAGAATTTTGCTTCTGGCAAGATTATCTACAGAATCTGCCTTTGGCTGGATGTAACAAATGTCTTTTCTGCAGGTGTCTGTGGGTGCCTTTGAGACAAACTGCTCTGGGATTTGAGATCCTGCTGCACAAACCAGCAGGAGTCAGCTGAGACTGGTCCTTTCCTTAGAACACTGTATAAAGGGAAAGGAAAGAGAGGGAAGCAAACTGGGGCCCTTTACAACCACATCCCAAGGAAATTCCTCCAAAACGAATGCAAATCATCATCCATCATTCTCTCCATGGAGCTGCTACAAGTTTCCTGCACGTGGGGTGAGCTTTTTGTCCTCCAGCTCCTTGGCCACAGGAATTCTGCAGTCGTCAACAGATGCGGGTCTTAACTTCACATTTCAGTCCTTCTTTACCCTTCCTTTGCCTTCTCAATCCACAAGAGCCAGGAAAGCCTTGAGGAATGTGACTAACATTTAAAACCTAGCTGGGTGTTTCACACGCTTCCTCCTCACTGTGAGCAGGATTTCAGTTCAATTAAGAGTAGACCCCCTCCCACTGACTTGGTTCCACAACCTAATTCAAGTTTTAACCCTGTAATGCTGATGCTGTGTATTTTCTGGCTGATTTGGGGGTTTTGTGGTAATGTATTTCTTCAAAGAGAATAGATTTAATCTATAGATCCAAACTGGGATTACTGAAAAAGGTCACACATACACGCCCTCAACCCTGCTCATCCCCACAGCCTCTCATTTAATTTCAACATCAGTAAAGCCTGAATTTTAATATTATTTGTTATATTTAGGGCAGATGACCTACCCAGTCAGAATAAGAGATTAGAAATTCATCTTTTAAGGCATTATGCAAAAACATAGAAAAAATTTGACCTTGGTTTAAGTACTCTGAGACCACTTGTGTGTAATTTAAAAATCAGGACAAGAATCTGAGGAGAAGAAAATGAAATAATGCTGGCGAAGATCTTTGGGGTTTAATCTATTTTTTTTTCCCTGCATGAGAGCTTCTGTACACAGAAACCTTGAGACAGTGGCTGGCTCCTTTGTGAATTCAGGTGTTTGTAGCAACCAAGATTGCTCAGGAGCAATAAGAATGACCCCAGCTTTTGTATGCTGCTAGAAACCTTTCAAATGGATAAGGACATAGTCAGTAATTACAAGGGAGGAAGGCCACATGGCTCAAAGTGACCAGTTAGTTTTGTCCTTGTTTTATGATATGTGTGGAAAAATGAAAAACATGTGCATAGAAATCAACAAAAGAAAAAGTGAAAGTTCATTCAAAAATGAATAATGTAGTCAGCATGGTATGAAATCCCACTGTTTTAAAATAATACCTAATTTAATTTCATCAATCTTCTAAAATAATTAAGAATGTGAGAATAATCGGTTTTCCTTTCATTTCAGACCTTTTTGTGTGTGTTAGGGAAACATTTTTTATCTGGTTTGCTCCCACAGCTTCAGCTTTAAAGGTCATGTTTTATCAAGATATCATTTTGTGATGACTTTTTTATTATTCTCAGTGGCACTAACAGCATGCAGTGGCTTATCTTGCTTCAGAAACCGTAAAGGAAGTAAGTGATTTATCCATATAACCTAAAAATAAAGGATATTTCTCTTGCATTTTAATTTAGCACTAATTAGCTGAGAGTTTTTGAATATGTATTTAGAACACAAGGAACAGATCTGGCCTTCTGTGTTGATTTTGTTACTGAGTTTCAGGAAATTAAACAACTCAACCTCAGAAAAAGAAGGAAAGCTGAACGCAATAAATGCTGCAGCAAGTGAAACTGTGATTTTAGAATTCAGTGATACAGAGAATGACTTTGACACATTTCTGAATAATCAGAGCCCAGATTGCTCCTCGAGAGCCACACACCGGAAAAGACAACACAGAAAGTAAATATTAAAATACTGAAATGTTCTGGGCTAGGGGAAACAAATCACCCCTTGAGAAGGGGAAGGCAACATTCCTTGTGCTCTCACAGCTGCCCTCGTGCCGTGGATGGAACTGGTGCTGCAGGCAGGCACAGCTTGCAGTATTTCAAAAGGACATCAATGCCACATCTTCTGTGTAAGTAGTGACAGAACTCAGGTTTGTCAGCAGCGCTTTCAGCGGTGAAGCTCAACTTTTTCCTTCTTTAAATGCACCTGCAACAGCACTGTCCCTGCCTACAGCCAGTTTTTGTCACCCAGTACCAAAAGAACTGGCTACAAGTAGGAGCAAGGCTGGGAAGAGAATCAAGAGGGCTGTGCACTGGACTGTTTGCTGTCCTCTTGCTGTCAACGAGGCAAATTCAGGAGTAAATGCTGCAGAGCACTGGAGAAGTTACCAAAGCACTCATATGGAAACTGTGCTGTCATCACAGTTTCCCTGACAGGCCCAGGTTTTGAAGCAGGAATGGCAGGACTGAACAGAGAATGTGGAATTCTTGAGTCAGTTCACAGTGCCAGAGAGGGCCCTGTGATTCACAGGGAAAAAAATGCAGCCTGTCTCTATTCAGTCCCCCATGCATAAACCGCATAAAACTCTCTGGAGTGACCTCCCATGATTTTGCTTTGTTTTGTTAAGGAAGATTTCCCCTTGCTTGAGCCTCTATTATGACTGCAGTAAGAAATAGTTTACTCCAGAGCAGTTCATAGACCCAGGTGCTTGTGTTCCTTTGTTCTTAAGATACTTTGAGCATTTTGCTTTTCTTCAAAGGGCTGTTTCTTCTTTGAGATGAAGCCATTCGCTTCATGTTTTAGAGTATTTCATATCCTCTGTTGTCTCCCCAGAAATTCTCTTTTTGTAAATGAAACATAGGCCTGGATCAATACCCTTCTCCTTGCTGCAGGGTAGCATAATAAGAGAAAGATGTTTTTATAATCGTTATGAGGACACGGGGGTTGTTTCATTAATGCAAGGGAACTGTGTTGTTAAGTCATCTGATGGTATGAGTTGAGCGTGAGCTTTCTTTACTTGTGGCAAAATGTCAATATTCCTAAAGCATCTTACAGTCAGCAGTTTCAGAGGGCAGGTTATTTGCAAAATAGCCTCACCACTATAATCCAGTGACACATAAATCTGCTGCTCCCTAACTTCCAGCACTGTCCTTTCCAAATCCAAAGTTAAATGGATTCTATTCCAAGAGCTGAATCGTCACCTAAACTGCAGTGCTTGAAAGATTTGCTGTTACTGAGGAAATTGGTCTCCTACATATTTCTATTGAATAATTTCCCAAGGACCTATCTTCAGTGCATGGTAATACCATATATTGCAGTGTTGTAGCTTCTGGATAGTCTAATAGACATGTAATCTTATTTTAGCAGAAACCCACATGCTCATAGACTTGTACAGAGCAGTAACTGGCTGTACAAATAGTCCCTCTGAAATCAACAGGAATCCTTGTCCAGGTATTGTTTCATATATTAAAGTATATTCACAGCTCATTAGCTCACACCAATGACTTCAGCAGAGTTACTTCTCAGCTTCTATTACAGTAAAGCTCAGGCCCTTTTCTGTTGGGCAAAGTATTTTTTACTTTGTGTAATAGGAAAATGTGAAGATTGCATTTGAACACAGTAACTTTCCAATCCATTTCAGCCCTCCTTTGGCCATGTTCATGAAATCCTGGTTGCTGAAAGGATCTTGTTCACAATTACCTAATTCTGCAGTTATCTTTACTTCCAGTGACCCCCTTGGTACGTATGACAATGTTCCTGCTCCTGCAAAGGGAGATGTTGGCCATTTTTTGTGGATGATTTTGAATAGAAGGAAAATACAGTAAATCATGCCCATTACTTAATAGAACCATGTTAATTTCTTAGGCTGTGCTACCCATTCCTCCTCCGTGAGCAAACTGGAAACCAGCAGTGGGACACCATTGCCCGTGCTTGTTCTTGCACCAGCTTCCTTTCCACCTCCCATAATTGCTTTTTTCCTTTCCAAAACTTCTGCAAATTTCTGGGTAGAGGGTGCACTTTGCTGCTGAACAAGATCAGAACAGATATCTCAGAAAGACACAACTGCAGCTTGTCACTGGTGAGGGATGAGCAGTGGGGCAGTGACGAGCAGTGGCCTTGGCAGGCGCGGTGAGGATCACCCTGGCCTCTGATGTTCCCCTCACACTCAGCACTCAGGAGCTGTGAATTTGAGAGGTTTGAGCTGTTCCACACAGTTGCCATGTCCCAGTGTTATCCCAAGGACCCTCCCCACCATCCCTGGACAACCACAAAATCTTTCAGCACAGATCTACAGGCGCCCTCAGGCGAGGCCCGTCCCTGCCCTGGGACAAGCCAGGGCACACGTCCCCCTTTGCCTGCCACGGCTGGCACTAGCCCGGGGTGTGCTGGCCAAGGATCACTGTGGCCCATCCAGGAGAGCATTTTCGAGCTGTTTCCCTCTGACAAGGCAGGCCAGGGGTCTGTCTGGCAGCCTGTTTGCAGATGCACAGCGTGGACTCAAACGCGTGCGTGCGCTCCGCTCTCACCCTGACAAAACAGCCTGAGACGAACGCCACAGCGAGAGCAGCCACGAGAAGCACTGTGGAGAGGGTTTGGAGGAGCTGATCAAATAGCTCTGGAGAGCCCTCGAAGCAGCCCGGCAGGAAAACGTGGCCGTGCATGTGTTCCAGAGAGAGTTCTGAGGCTCGCTGGCCTCTCTGCTGCTCCTTGGAGCAGGCTGCTCTCCCACGGCCAGGGTCTGCAGGCAAAAGATGCCAGAGCATGTCAGGTGCCAAAATGAACCCCCACTGCCTTTGTTCACCTTGCCAGATCCAGCTAAATAATGAACTGCATTCATTTCGTACAAGCCTCTCTCACCTCCTGTTGATTTGATGTAATAGATGTACTACAGATAAAATAGGTGCAAGCAGTACTTCCTCGTGAGCCAGTGGCGTGGAGAACTTTACACAATGCAAGCAGTTTGAGCTTTGTACAGGTTCAAACTCACCTGAGGAAACTGGGGTATAAATCTCCCTTGGCTTTCATTGTTATGTGTATTTTTCCTTTGTTATTAGGTAAGACCCACGCTTGTTTTAACTGCCCCTCTTTAATTTCTTGCTATTTAGATCCTTTATCAAAGCCCCAGAGTCTATCTTACGGAAAGAACTATTAGACTCTTTCTCATTCAGGAAAAGCAGAGCATTTTAGGATTTTTAGATTTTAGCAGTCCCAGTAAGTTGACAAAACATTAACTCTCACCCCCCTTCCCCAGCATATATAATATCAGAGGAGTTTCACAATGTACTGCATAGCAAACAATGCTGTGACATTTTCTGCCACTATATGTGAGACAGAGAAACACAAAGAAATATTTCAAGGGAGATATAAAGAAGCAAGAAAGCTTAGTACACAACCTGACACAATAGTGGCATTGTGGTCTTGTTTAAAGCCTAAACAGAGAGCCTTTTTGGCTGAGTGCTGGCTCATGGAGGCTCGGTGTTGGATGTAAAAGTATTTTTTCATATTACTTGATTTGGATGCTAAGAATTAGGATTTTATGTTCTTTTCAGATAAACAGAACTACATCAAAGATACCTGACTATCATCATTCCTTTTCTTCTAAGGGAAACAACAAAGTTTTGTCTATCCCTTAGGGACAAAAAGAAGCTGTGTTATTGAATACCTCACCACATCAGTTTCCTGGTTTGTTTGATGGGATGACTATGATTTACAGGATTTCTTTATGAGACTCAATTAAATATAGAATTTATAATATTCATGCAGTTTCTGTGCCAAATATACATAGTGCTGATACAGCAGGGATCTCAAAATATCAACCACCTGCTTGGAAGGAACAGAATTATGAATACATCTCCTTAAACAATAATTCATCATACTCAGAAGCCTAAAGTTGAGATGCTCTAGAGCCAACACAGCTGCTTTATCAACTTATTTGGGGGATACTGCTGACTTACAGTGCTGGGTATCATTCTTGTATCTCACAGTTAAGATTAAATTCAGGAATTTAGAACCTTAGGAAGCAACACTGACTGTGGCATGAAGGATCCCGATTTCCAGAGGGGAATCCAGAGCTGTGAATGCCATATCCACACTCATACAGCGTGCCAGGAAGGGAACCATTCAGAGATAATATCATCCCAGTGCCTGTGGGGAAGCAGGAGAATCCCTGCATACCTCACTGAGGACTGTAGGGAACATCCCCTCTTCTCAAGGACCCTCACTCTTAAGCCCCAGCCCCTCCAAAAGATGGTTATGGGGTAGAGTTTTTTCCCTAAATGAGGTCAGCTGAGGTACCAACTCAACAGAGCCAAGACATCTTTTTCCCTAGGGAAAGCTGCTCTACCCACAGTAATGAAGGTAATTTTAATCCTCATGACTTTGTGAAAAGACTCTGATCTCACATACTTCAGCTTTATGTTTTTGGGTTTTTTTTTCCCAGACAGGCTGAAGCTACAGAAGTGAGACAGAGTGAAGACCCTCTGAGCTGAGCTTAGAAGACTTACATTCAGTCTAGGAAGATATATGTGTGTAGCAAAAATGGAATCACAGGACCTGAGTGGGGCTCTGGAGGATAAAAACCAGCACCACAGCATGATAGTGGCTTTAAGTCCATTTTCACTGCATGGATGCAGAGTCCTGCTGTGCCCATTCCAGACAGATGTTAGTCTAATTGGTCTTTTCTAACTTAGATTTTACAGCTTCCCCTAGCAGCCAGGTTCACTGTTTAAATATCCATCATTAGGAAGCTTTTCCAGATTTCTAATTTAAAATTTTGCCCTATGTAGAGCCAGGAACCCTTTTACTCCTTTAGTGACCAGAACAGTATTTCAGAAGCACCTTCTTTGCAGACTTTTTGAGAATTAGAAGACTGTTACCATGTCTTTTTACTTCAAAGCTCTACAAATTCACCACTTTCAGTTTTTTATCCTTATGAAAAGGAACTTCTTGTAAACTTTATAATGCCTGTTGCTCTCCTGGAACCAGGGGTACTTTAGCCCTTTCTGTCCCTTTCTCACCAAGTAAATGTATTTCTGGATGACCACTTGTGAGAAGGGGACATCAAAATCTCTTTTAGTCAGTAACTGGGATGTCATCCTGCCTAATGAATTTTGCTAAAATGTTCAGACATACTGGGATAAAAGCCTCCTGAGGAGCCTTAAGTAGTCAGAGTAGGAAGAAGGCTGGCACTGCAAATACAATCTGCTGAGAAATACCACTCTTAGCTGTAGTATCCATGCTTCAACACAGCTGCTTATATCAGAAAGGAAAACATCCCAAAACACAAAATCCTGCTCGTTTTACCTCCAGCAGGTTTGCATTATTACCTGTCTCCAGGTCTTCCTTTTGGGACTTTGTTCCTGACCAAGAGGTTTTCCAGCCAGCGGCTGGATTTGTAGTCCAGCTCTGAAAGACACAGACCCCTCTGAGGGCATCATTACTACCTGAGCTTTGAAAATCACTCCAGACCAAATAGACCAGGCCTCTTTATTAAAGAAAACCTGTGCCACTGTAAAGACAGCAACCACCCTATTATTTATCTCTAGGAAATAACTTTTAGAGTTTTAACAAATAAGAAGGAATAGTCTTTTCAACCAGACTGTTCCTGCCTGAAGGATTCAAATAGACTGAGGGCTGTTTTCAGGAACAAAATGCACAACAAACTCAGAGTGGGATAAGAACACAGCAAGAAAACTTCAGATTTATTTGAGATTACAAGGAGATTTGCCTATCTCATCCAAAACCCTCTTCTAATTAGCATTTTCCTCTCATCTACTGTCTCATTTTACCTTTTGCTCCCCAATAGTGCTGGAGGCTTGGTCCTAGGACAGCTCTCTGACATCCACAGTGTGTGCCTTCTCCATTTGACTGAAGCTCCATTTCAGTGATGCAGAAAATTAATTAGGATATTTTATTTCCTTCATAACTAGACCTATATACTGTTTCTAGAGCTACAGATCTGTTAACTCTGTGAAGGAATAAACACAAAATTAGGTTCCTTTTCCATGATTTCTGAAGCTGATAGCAGCAACAGCCATGAAGGAATCTCAATACAGAGTCTGCTGTTTTAACCATGCTGGAAAAACATTCTCTGTACCAATTAGAGAGATTACTTTCCTCCCAGTGATGCAGAGAACTGAATAATCAGGCAAATATACTAACCAGATGTCACTTTATCAGACAAGAGGAAGGAATATTCTGTGGTGAATGGAAGACAGTGTGTGGGATGCCCATTGGCTCATGCAAAAATTTCCGTTTAGTCCCTTTATATTCACTTTTCCTGTGGTCTTTGCCCAGCCTTTGCTCATGAGCAGCATGAACAGGTGAAAGGGCTCCTATTTGTGTATCTGTGGCTCATCTGGGCCAGTGGCCACTTGCCCTGAGGGGGTGATGGCTGTGTACAGGTGATCCTCACCTGCTCTCCTGGTGCACCACAGTGAAGCATTAAAATGTCAGGAGGCAAAAATGTGGATTTGTGTCTTCAGCTCCTCTCATTCCAAACATGCACAGGGCTTGTCATGGCAAAACTGACAAACCACTAAAAATACAGGAGGAAATAAAGCCACAGAAGGGATTCACAGTAACAGCAACCAGGTATCACCCCTGTGCTCAGATGTTTTTATTCAACAAGCCCTTGGAAATGTTAGTCATGTTCAGGTTTTCAGAAGTCCCATATTTCACCAGATTGAAACCTTTGTGATATTAGGACTTCATGAGTGAAAAATAGTTCTTTCTACCCATATCTAAAAATATATGTTTGAAGCTCAAGTTGATTTAATGTGAATTCATGCTCAACTGTGCATGTGATGTTTGGATATAAACAACATTTTCACATTGCTCAGTATCACCCTGCTGCTGTTGTGTCTTTTCTCAGACTTAGTTATGTATCTTTAAGGTATTTTCTTCTCGGGGCTGATTAGATAACTTTAAATGCCTGAACTAAAATTCACTCTCTTTAAATTGGGCTAAAGACATCATAGTTATGTACAGTCCAGTTAAATTACTTTGACTGAGCTAACTTGCTATAAAATGGCATCTTTTATTTCAAAATAGGGCAAAAGGTTTTCCACCATGTCTTTTTTTGTGAGGTTAAAACAACCAAACAGACACCAGACCCTGCTCACCTGGAAATCCTCTGTGTGATCTCATCAAGCAATTCAAGGTAGAGCACGAAAGAAAAAGTCCTCCTACTCAGAAATCGAACATAAAGCCCCTTCTGCTCAACTCCAAACATGTGCTGAAAGCTCCCCAATCATCCTAGCTGTGATTTTGTCCTTGGCTGCTTCAAGACAAGGGAGCGAATCTCAGCTCATTTGAATCACAGCAGCTGCGATGACGAGTGATGAGCATTTATTCCTGCAGGAAGTCGTACCCAGAATCTTCCCTAGCTGTAAGATCCCTCTCACTGCCGAGCAGGATATTCCATGCCATATTATGCTAATGCAGTGGAGTGTTTCCAGCAAGCATAGTCTGTCAGCAGCACCACAGTGACAGCGATGACCACCACCCCCTAACTCAGCCACTCACTGCATCTGATAATTGTTACTGCATTTTGAAACCCTCCATGGGTGTTCCTCCTTTGTGGCCACAGAACTTACAGATCTGTTAAACTCCATGAGTAAGAACTGTATTCTTAAAAAGGTAAAATATTAGTTGTCTGGGGACAGCCTAATCTATAGAGGGCTCATTGCAGTGTGAATATTGTCCTGAATCATAAAGTGCTTTTAAATAAGAAAAGGTTAGGTAGGGCAAGAAGACATTTTTGCACCTTATCTTTATATTCTTTTTGTTAAAGATGTCAAAAAACTCCCAAGCTCAAAACAAACTGTTTGTATAAAGCCACACACCATATTAAGGCAATGGAGGGTTAAGCAAAGCAGTATTTTTAAAAACTAAAGAGGACAGGTTTTATTTAGGGGTGGAAGCCCTGTGTCCAACAAGGAAGGTTCTTGGACTCCACCTTGCATTTCCAGCCCCCCAGTCCATGCCCCAGCTCTCAGCTCCCCTGCCCACTGGCATCTCCTCTCCTTGATTTGTGCAAAGGCAGATTAGGCAGAGGGGTGAGAGTGGAGAGCAAATGTTTCAGTGCAGCAAACACAGCCAGTGCTCCCCCAGCACTGGGTGGCAATTATTTCTGTGTAATAGGCAGTCACCCCCTGACCCTCTCCTTCAGCATGCAACGCTTCCCTGTCAAGTGCTAATCCCTTTGTTAGCTACTCAGCTGCACGTTCATTTAGGAGGGCTAATGATTTACACTGCTCCTTCTCTGCAGGATTTCGATGGACATGTAATTAGAGGTGAATGGAGCCTTCGGAGGTACAGCAGCCACGAAAGCCAGCGGCAAAGTCAAAGTGTTTGTCTAATTTTGCAATCGGCTGTTTCAGTGAATGAAACCATGTGGTCAGCTGCACACTGAGAAGAAAGCAGAAAAGGAGAAGAAAAAAAAATCAGCCTTTAAATTAAAAAAAAAGTGGGTTGCGTGGCACGCACAAAGCTCTGAGATAAAAAGGAACGTATTTCAAAATATTTTTGGTCGGGGTGCCAGAGAGCAGGCTGGAAGATAAATGCCAGCAAGGGATCTGTTCTTCTTGTACAGAGGGAAAAAATATCTAAAGGTGAAAAGCTTTGTTTCAAAGTGCTTGAGATGCTTAATCATTAGCAGAATAAGTGTGAGAGCTGGAAAGCTACAGAAAAATGCATGAAGGTGAACTGAAGAACGTTTTGTGTGCCATGACATTGGTGTAAAAATTCGAGTATTTTTTTATGTGAGTCATCCACACCTGCAACACCTCAGGAAACATCCTACAGCTCTCACCCCAGATGAGTATGGCCTTTTGAAGTCCCAGGGATTCTTGCATATGTATTAAGATCACTGGATGAAGTGGAAAAGTGTAACAGGGAGCCAGAGTCTTGACAGATTTTAGATGAAATAAAAGCTCTCAGCTTTGATTTCTGGACAAACCACGGAGAAGGTCCCATTTTGCTGCAAGCCATCACTCCCTCTCCATCACACGGGGGGTTGTGGATGATCCCAGCAAGAAGGGCTGGCTGCCATCGGTGTCACTCTTGGCACTGTGACATCCCCAGGTCTGACGGTGCTGGCTGAAGGCACAGAAAGCAGGAGGTGACAGTGGGCTTGTAACTCCCTCCCAGCACAGGAGCAGATTCCAGCTACCAGTGATACCTGCCCTCTGCCTCCCTCTGTGCTGCTTCCTGCTGTCTCCTCACACCTCCTGAGGCTGCAGATTGTTTCCTGCTTCCCAGAATTTTTTGGCAGGGTTTGGGGTTTTTATATTACTGTATTTTATAAACTCTGCCTATGTTTTTGGTGTCCTCATCATGGGTTCCCCTGCACACTGCGTGGCCACCCCTTTATTGAGGCTGCTGCACCACCTCCCTGCCATTGACCATTTGTCCATTTTGGAGCAGGGAATCTCCATTCTCCACACAGATTACACACAGTGCATCCCTGGATAAAATAGTGTTTGTGTTAACTAACACCCACTCCTATCCTCTCAGTTACACAATAGCCAGTCAAAGTGATATTTTTGTGAATTGAAGTAAGACACCTTCACCAGTGCTCTGAATTCAGAAGCATAATTTCATTAAAAATGAAAAAACAGAGTAATAATTAATAATTGTTTTAATTCATCTTGGGCTTATGGGCTAATATCTCTCGCAGAGTTGTCTAATACAATTATAAACATAATTTCATGCTTAATGAAATATAAATGATGCAATTGAATGGTGCATTCCAAAGATATCTCCCTATCAATCAGCTGTCCTCCCAACACTTCCATTTTCCCGTGTGCTTTAGGTAGCAATTTTGTTTGAAATGTGGCTCTGGTTTTGATTTGATTTGCAGACAGCAAGCTGCAGGTATTCCACCCTGTCCCTGAGGACGGCAGTCTGGGGGTGAGGTGTCATCCCAATTTAAACTGGGTGTCTTTTTGCTGGTATGGGGCCTTTTATCTCCTCAGATCTTGATTCAGAGCACTGCCTCTTGAGTGAGCACAGCACAGCCTGTCCTCAGCCCTGCAGCAGCACAGCCCCACAACAAGAAAACACATCCACAAATGCCTCTGCTTTCACTGCAGCCTGTTTCCCACCACACCAGCAGAGACAGGATGATTTGCTGCTGACAATGTCAGAAGATGGCTGTGGGCAGCTGATGACGATGTTTGATTTTCTGAGTGATCTGGGGTCTGCTGATAATCAAACACATGAGCATGCACTTCTTGCTTTTTTTTTTTTTTTTTTTTTTGAATTACCATCTTTATCACTGATATTCACCTTTTGAATTATAGCAGTAATTTCTCTCCCACGTTGACCAGCTGGCTCATAGCACCCAGTGGTGCCATCATGGAAAACCTTGTGTGCAGTTGCATGACTTGCAGCTACAAATAGGTAAAACTTTGCAACACTTGCTCACTAATTTCTTGTGTTTGTATTCCAAGAGCTTCACTGTGTGCCTACAGAGGGAGAGGGAGAAAGAAAATTCCTCCCTTTGTATCAGAGGTGTAATGATCCTGACAGAAGGACAGGGGTGGGGGCAAAACCAACCAAACCCCAAACAGCAACTCCTGCTGTGGTTTGGGTCTGTGCAGTAAATATATGTTTTATCTTGCTGGGGCTTGGATATAATTAAATTGAAGTTTGTTGGAAAAGTAGCCTAGACATGCTGAAAGCTCCACACAACTCAAAACCAGGCAGCTTTGCTTGGTTCAGGTTTAATTATGAATGGTTCACTCAGCCCTGGTAGTGACTCATATTCACTAACCAGCCTGTATATGAGATGTGACGAAAGTGTGGTTCAGATACACAAAGCATAATTATTTAATGATGAAGTAAAGTTGATTAGGAAGCCTTTAAGCTATTACACTCTTAGCAGGGTATTTTGCAGTCACTGAATAAATGAACATAATTTAATTCTTAAAAGCTGCATGGCTCCTGCTGCTTTAGAAAATGATATGTAGCTAACATGATAGGTTTTTCCCATTATAGAATTCTATATGCTACAACAAACAGCATACAGAATGCAATGCAATGCCACTAAGAATAAGGAAAACTATTCTTAGTGACTATCCAGGCTAAAAATGATAGAACTCATATATCCACTTACAATCATGAACCTGACAAATCAAGCTTGTAAGCCTGTGGTGTGATCTGAAAACCTAACAAGCTTCCAAGAGGAATCTCCATTTTAAAAAATACATTCTTTCTTCCTGGATTTTTTTTCCTCATGATATGTGCAAGACTGAACAAGCTGAGAGGGGCTGTGCAACTGAAGGGATGTATTTATATATTATGTAGCTGTGTTCCAATTATGAAATTGATCCATGGATAAAAATCCCTCAAGGGTGGCTATTAATGAGATTGTCTGCTCTGAGTGCATCCAGTAATAAGATTAGGTATACATTTATCCTGAGCAGAGATAAACCAAAGACAAGTTCATGCCAAGATAAGACAGTTTTGAAAGGCAATTAAACATGGGACATAATGTGCTTGCATATGTCTGTGGGAGGCTGCAGGGTGGAAAGTTGGTTTTCATCTGCAGAAGTGCTCCTGAGTGTAACAGGTAAGGAGAAATAGGCTTTTCACAGGAGCCTCAGAAATCAAAATATTTGAATCTTGAATTTACAAACCAACATTATAAAATTCTACAAATTTGTACACCTTGGCCTTTTTTGGTTTTTTCCCCATTTATGAAAGGCTTGTAAACACCCTTGACAATTAACAGCTGCCCAATAAGACAAGAGTCCATCAACACTCTTGGGGTTCAGAGAGCACAGCACCTTAACAGCACCCAGGCATAGCCTTGCACCCTGCCTAGTGCAGGCAGATCACAGTGATGCTCTGACACAAACCATCTCAAGCATTTCCTACAGGATTTGCAGCAGAAACACCTCTGCCATAGCTGTGGCATGTGGGACACAAACTCTTGCACCAAGAATCAACCAGGGATAGTTTGGGTAGTGCTGGAGGAGCAGCCAGAGCAGCTCAGGGCTCAGCTTGAGCAGAAACACACACAAAGCCAATGGCTGTCACCACATCACAGCCAGCACCTTTCTGTCCCCACTTCGTGACCATTGGAACAGGTTGGTTGCTCATCACACTCCTGCAGAACAGCTGAAATACTTGCTAAAATTTTCCCTTATTTTTACAACACTGGTTAAAGATTCTCCTTCTCACGCTGCCTCTGCTGCTGCTCAGGACATGGTTTGGCTGCAGCACCTTCAATAACTAGATGCAAGAGGCCAGAACCCCCCTGGAAGCAGAATGATGCCTTGCAGGTGAACAACTCAAGCTCAAGTCAAATTTTGAGTTACTGGAGTTATTAAATAGGCCTTAAAATGCTGCCTGTGCTTGCCACCCTTCATAAATGTGACCCAGAGCCAAGTTCTCAGTGCAGGTGGAACCCCTGGGTACCACTCTGAACATCACCAGGCATCAGGTAAAAATGTGGAGGGGGAGGAAAACTACAGCTCAGTTTCTGGAAGTAGTGTCTGGGGAGATAATGGACAATAATTGGAGCACAAAGGGTAGGAATGAAGACATGATTTGTGCTCCCTCCATTTTTTGCCTGACCAGTTCAAGGTCACTCTGCCAGCAAGAGCAGCCTGGAGGCTTCTGAAAACCACATCCACTGAAAAAATCTTTAAACAGAAAGGTGTAAGGAGATGGGGAGCTTCTTCCAATAACGAGCATGAGCACATCTCAGGACTTTTTGGAAGAATTCTTGATAATAAGCTTGTAATAACAGAGCATCATAAAAACCCCATACTCTAAAAATATTGGCATCTCAATGATTTGTGAATACACAGGAAACTCCCTTCCTCATACTTTAAAATACAAAAGCCTCCTGTTCAACTGTCAAATACCCATTTTTCACAAACTAAATTACTTAAGAAAGTCAGATATTTGACACTTCAGTTAGGTGTATTTGAAAGGAATAAACGGATTTCTGCTATCTATCCATAGACCTCGAAGTAATGATTATAAGTTTTTGAAATATCCACTAAATGGGTATTCTATTCAGTGGTGACTGCACAGAGTATACGCAGAAAATGTGTGTGACTGAGGAGTTCTTGAATACAGCTGTGTGCTGTAATGAGCATTCTGTTAAAAAGTGAAAAAAAAGTATGTATTATTATATATAGCATTTTTCTCCCTGAGTAGTTTATTCACAGGTAATTATTTGCTTAACTTACTTAAAGTGACACAGAATCAAGTTCTTATCTGCTGCAGAAAGCTGTTGCATTCCCACCACTCCCAGGTAAAAATAACAGGGTCCTTTCACGCCTCATCTCATTTGACAGAAGAACAAGGTCGAGCAAAGCCACCCGTTCATATTTTACTCAAAAATGTAGTCCTGCCTTTTTGTTAAAAAGCCCTAGAGAAATTCAGTAATTTAGTAAGAAATATTGGATTTAGCAACTTCTCCCACTAGTCTGTCTGTTCCCTGCCAGGACAGCTGATTCTTCCCAAGCCTGATCTTTTTGTCACATATGAATGCCACAGTGCTGAGCACTGACATTCATTCTCCCAACAGATACTTTAAATCATCAACTTTGTTTTGCCTTTTGGGTTCCCTCCTTCAGAATTCTAAAAAATCATCTCTCTTCCAAATTAGTATCAGCGATTTACTGGTTGGGTACAAGATCTCTGAGCTCTTTTTGAAAACTCTGCTAATTTTGCTTTTCCATGTCCTTCCTTCAGTGCCCCTCCTGCAATCAGGATCCCAGAGTGTGCTTTCTGATGAGGATTAAGCCATGACCCATGCATGATTGCAGGAAATAAGCCTTTAAAGTATGCCTAAGTGCTCTGCTTGTTTGAAGCTACTGAGCCTTTAAATAGATGTCTGTAAAAATGTGTAATTTCAAATGTTTCTGCAGATATTGTTCCAGTGTGTGTAACGAGGGGACGCATCAAGCCAAGTTATATCAGTTATGCTCCATTATATCATGAACTGAGACAAAGGAATCAAAATATACAGTAATACTTCAAATGAAAACCCTACTCTTGTACAGATTCTTTTCCTAGTTACCACTTGCAAAGCATCAAAATATTCCATTTGATTTGGGGGGTTTATTTTAGCTATTCACCAAAAATCTTTTCAACATAAAAAGTATTTCATGTACTGCAAGAAAGGACAAAGAATTATTCTGTGTTAATATTCTCAATATCTTTTATGATTTGAAAGTCCAGAAAGTCTGATGTTCATTCTTCTACGGACCATTTCTTCCTTCCAGACCCACCTTTTTTTCTGGCTCACCATCCTTTTTTGTTTCTTTCTCATCTTTTCCAGAGAAGATGATCACGAGTGGGGTTTGTGAGCTGGTTCACCACAGACTGATGCAATGGTAAGTAAGAAATGCCATGATTTACTTCTCCAGCAGTTTCTACATTATTCCCATCAATGTTCCTCTGGCTGATCACCTCTCGATTTTGAATGGCTTTTACAGGAACCATACACGAGGACTTAGAGATTTTTCTCCTAAGTTTTTATAACAAAACTGTGTGGACTAAGAAATCAGCCAAATCAGCACAGGCAGCTGGGACAGGGTTGTTTCTTTCTCTCCAGTGGCTCAGTGCACTTCTGGGAAGCTCCAAAAATCTGGGAGAATAGAGCAAGACCAGGACTTCTCCAGGAAACCCCATTTGCTGTTCTTTGTGACCTTTCTGCTTAGAGATGGTGTGAAAAGAAGACTAGATTGATTTCCTTTCCTTTCCTTTCCTTTCCTTTCCTTTCCTTTCCTTTCCTTTCCTTTCCTTTCCTTTCCTTTCCTTTCCTTTCCTTTCCTTTCCTTTCCTTTCCTTTCCTTTCCTTTCCTTTCCTTTCCTTTCCTTTCCTTTCCTTTCCTTTCCTTTCCTTTCCTTTCCTTTCCTTTCCTTTCCTTTCCTTTCCTTTCCTTTCCTTTCCTTTCCTTTCCTTTCCTTTCCTTTCCTTTCCTTTCCTTTCCTTTCCTTTCCTTTCCTTTCCTTTCCTTTCCTTTCCTTTCCTTTCCTTTCCTTTCCTTTCCTTTCCTTTCCTTTCCTTTCCTTTTGTCCCTTTGGTATTATTAGGTATAAAATGCCATCATGGGAAGCTCAGTGTCACAAGATGCCTCAGAAATCCTAAATTACTGTCTGGCATTTTTAAATCCCCGACACTCACTAAGCTTAGTGGCAAAGCTCTGTAAGTATTGAGTATATTGATAGAAGTAGAATACTGTTGCTCCCTCCTCATCAGTTTCTCAAGGTACTTAGTACATAATTTTGGCCTATTTAATGTGACTTTAATCTTAACCAAGCCAAGATAAGGTCAGATATTTCACCTTCACTGCAGTTCTCAGTCCTCTTTATGCCTGTGTGCATAGAAACCCGTGAGAAAAACATTTCCATCATTTCCACAGCAGTGATCAAAGAAATTCACAAATGCAATGGACTTCAAAGAAAAGGGCAATGGCCCAGACCTAGCTCTTAGGCAGTGTGCACAAAATTGGTGAGATCTGAACTAAATTGCTTAAAAACAGCCTCCAGTTTGCAGCACTGGCTGTTGAAGAGAGCACAGGCTCGAGGTCTGTGGGTGCCTGCTGCTCACTGAGACCTCTCTGCAGAGCTCCTGAGCTGCCCTCACCTCTGGACAGGGAAACCTCAGCAGGAGGGAGCTTTAAGCAGTCTGTGAGCTGCAAAGCTTTGCCTCCTCATGTGTGGGAATTGAGTCAGTGAGAGAAACAAAACCCAACCAAACAAAGAAAAAATACAGTCCAAAGAAGAGAAACAGAGATGCCATTCAGTGCAGCACCTATCCCACCACGATGGGTGGAAAACCAAGGAACCCCTTGGGGCTTATTCTGAGCCTGTAAAATCCCTCCTCACCTTCACCAAGAACACTTATATTCCTGCCAGTGCAACAGGGGGAGGCAATATGGGTATTAACTACTCTACAGGACACTGGGAGGGCAGGCCATGCTTTCCTCCCTTCCTCAGGCTCTGCCAAGTTCAGAATTAGCAGCCACACCACAGATGGGACAGGAATGGGGACCTGCTGCAGCCTGGCTTGTTTTTGACATTGTCTCCCAGGGAGGGATGGTGGTAGCCTTGGAAAGCTGCAGCTACATTCTGCTGTGGGCCAAGGCCACCCCCTCCAGCAGCAGTTCCATTGCTTTAAGCTATTTATTTGCCAGGGTGTGCTATTTAAATCCACCTCACTAATGTGCATCACTGCTGCCAAAGGCAATTTTCTGAAGGAGCCTGGGGAAGAGGGGAGATGGGAGAAAAGGATGCATTTCCCCCCCGCCACTCCGGCCCCGAGCCAGGAATGGAAAGCTGCGAGGTGAAAACTCAAGGGCTTCATTTAACAGAGTTAAAGCCTCCATTTCTGCACATTGTGGTGCCTGCACAATCATAGAGAAATATATCCTGGTTAAATTTTTGATGAGCTTTCGGCTGCTCTAAATAATTAACCAGGACCTCTCTCATTTGAACAGGGGTGCAACTTTTCATGTTTCAAACGCCTCCCGCCTTAACCACAAGGGAATGGCTCGAGTTATGCAGCTCACGTGATAGATATATTTATTTATTTTCAACATCACTGGTCAGAACTAATTTTGAACCTTCATGCAGGAAGGGGAGAAAGCAGGTTCCTTTTGATCTCACTCCAGGTAAATCCCCAGGAGAAGCGTGTGTCTTGTTTCCAGTGGCTGAATAATGGAGATTGATAGGTTAATCAGTTCCAATACCACTTACAGAGCAACACTGTGCACTCAGATCCTGAGTTTTGACATTCCCAGAGTCCAGGATGTTCCAAAGATGTTATATCACGGCACAGTTTTTGAAAGACAAATGCATTAATAAGGATACTTCTGCATCCCCTCATAGAAAGCAGAGGAGACTGATCCTGCTTTTGACAGGCTGCTTGTGTGACATTCTAACTACTGAAGTCAGCCCTGCTCCACCACCATGTAACAGCATGGAAAATGAGGGCTTAAAACACTCCTTCTGTCCCTTCATTAGGTGTCACAAGGAGCTTGGATGTTGTTTTATACAGAAACCAGACTATCTTGTGAGTATATAAAGTGGCATTAAGTGTATTAAATATTGGATTCAGTCCCCTAATGAGGGACTTTGATCTTCTATCATAAGACTCAGATGTGAAAATTGGACTCTAAAAGCAGATTAATAAAAAAGCTCCTTCCTAACCATTCCATTCTAGTGGTGCTCAGTAAGTCACAGACTGAGCCTTGAATTCATGTAAAAAACCTGCAATATGAAATTAGCTGTGTCCACTCTGCAAGTGCAGCTGTCTGCAAAGGGGTAAGGGGCATGGAGGTGAGGCAGTGAAAATTTGGCTTCAAGTCATTTTCCAGCACACCTGCCTGTGAGCTTCAACATCCCAGCCCCAAAAATGGGATCCACATCACCCTGTCTCAGAGACATCACGGGAAAAGAAACATATCTAAAATTGCAGAGGGCTTCGAAATACCATAGACAAAGGAGCAGGCTGCACTGTCAGCTGAATTTCTAACAAATATCTACCCAGGGCTTTCAAACTTGTCAATAAATTCAGGATTAATGATCTCAGCTTGTGCCATTTTGTAACTCATTACTTCAGGCACAAAGCTGGCGAGCTTGTTTAGTCCTACATGACTCTTTTCTTCCTATGGGTGGTCACTGCAAGAATCCAAGCCATTTATTTCCCAGGAGCAGGTTACTGTTGTTTAGCTGTTACTGTAACTGAGTTCTTATATATTCTACTTTCACTAATTTGTCCCCTTTTGCAGTGAAAACTGTCATAACTGCTCAATTTAAAATGCAGACTGCCTGAGAAAGGCCTCCTGAGAAGTGACAGGTTTGGAGAAGTACTTCGTGTGCAGGAGAGCATTTTAAATTGAAAGCTCTCATGTTTCTGCAATGAGACTGGCAGAGCTACATGCTATTAAAATGGGAGTCTTACAGGACTTTCCTCAAGAAATGTCCTTTGGTGCTGGTCGTGTCTTCCAACAGTTTCTGCAAATTGCAGACATAGGTCAAAATTCATTTATTTTTCATTTGATGGTGTTGTTGTCAATGCTGATATTTGGCCATAGGTGCCAAAAGCATCAGCCAAAATGAAGAAGATCAAAAGCAACAGGACTGGGTATAAAGTGTTGTGGTTTTACTGTCTCAACAGTTTCTTTGTTCCAGCTGGGCATCAGACATTGAAAGCTAACTCAGAATCATCACCTCACAACAGAGGGAGTGTAAGAGTTTCTTCTTTTCTGAGAGCATTGCACAACCAAACGGTGTTTGTGAGCCACTCCCATGGCAGGGAGGGGTGCTAACTGCAAGGTGAGACACAGAGCTGCCTTTCCTCTGCAGCAGTCCCTGCTGATGCCAGCTGTGTGCAGCTCAGGCAGGTGGCCACACGTCCACCACCCTCCCAGCACCGAGGACACCAGTTTGGCCTCAGGCCTACACACTTGCTTTTCATCTTCGTGTGACCTCAGAGTTGGTCACAAAAAGCGTCTGGGACTCCTCCAAGGTTTCCGTCTTCCTCATCAAGATGCACTAAACATATTTGGAAATCTGCCCTTTAACCTGCCTGTGCCACAGTTCTTGCTCCTTTTTGTCTCTTTTCTCCTAGTGCAGTGTGAATGCAATCCCTCCACAGCAGCTGCCCCCCACTCAGTGCTCATGGCAGGATAGGACCCCCAATGTCATTTAGGAGCCCCTTTACTCTGAATAAGAAAAACAAAGTCCCCCATTATCTCAGCATCTACTTGACAGTGCTGGCTTAGTGTTGGACTCCATATTCTTAAGGGTCTTATACAAATTAAATTACTCCATGATCTTATTCTGTCTTTTTCCAGCTTAATTTTTATATATCTACATATGTTAGGTCATCTACTATTTCTGTGGGCTAGTGCATTGTCATATGTTCTATTTCAGTAACACCCGAGTGTGATTTATTAAGATGATGGACCACACTACAGTCTTCAATGCAGGGCTAATTTGTTCCTACTTTTAAATGCAGTTTCTTGCATGATTTCCAGCATTCAGGAGGATAAGTATTTATTTTAATCACCATGTGTTGCATATGTAATTTTTTTCCTAGGTGAAATTTCTTTTTTAATGGAGGCTGGGTCATGAGAGAGCAATTATATTAGTTATGTGCATGTTACAGAGTAATTTAAAACCAGCTTTAGGTCAATCTTTTTTAATTATCTATTTTATCAACAGTTTTGGACTAGCAATTTAAATAATTGTGTTTGCCTAATACCTGGAAGGGCAATTGCTTTCAGAGGGCCTTTATTCTGATCTCAGTATCAGCACACACTGCGCATGTTTGCATCTGTCTGCGTGGTGACAGCTTCGTGGTGACAGCTTGTATGACTTATTTATAAAATGACAAATTATTTTAGGATTTCTTGAAGTTCAGAGTCTGGAAACATGGAGAAACACCTGCTTGTTGCAGAAAGCTGAAGAGGATCTGCTAAGCTGAAGGGAAACTGCATGAATTGGTGAAGAATTCTTTGCAAATGCGACAAAACCCTGTGGGCCACTCTGATGCTGGTCCAGGTGCAGGCAGGGCTTCATGGATGTCATTTTTTGGCTACAGAGTCCCTGCTGCTGAAATCAGATATGATCAGGAAGGTTCCCAAAGCCTGACCTGGAGTCCATGGGGAGAAACAGGCTCCTGCTGGGGTTGGCTCAGAGCAGGAGCCGAGTGGAAGCGCGTTGAGGGCGTCTGGCAAAGCCCAGGGCACACGTGTCCTTCTGTGTCCTGCAAGGACAACTCCCTGCTGTCCCTCACCTTGGGCTTTCTCAGGCAAAGGCTGCAGGGAGCATTTCCATCCCAGCCCTGGAGGTGCCAAGGCTGGCACTGTAATTGCAGTGGGAGTGTCACTCTGCAGCCACCTCGTTAGCCTGAAAGGAGGAGTTCATCAGCAGGAGGCTTCGCTGGGGTGGAGTTTGGGATGTCCAGCTGGCAAGAATAAGGAGAGCCTCTGGTAGAAATTAGCCCCTGGTGGAAATTCCCAGCAGAAGGAGCAGGAATAAACAGGTGAATTGCCTCATGGCAGCCCTGGGTGGGCAGAGCAGCCCTGCAGACACAGACTGAGCTGCACAACTCTGAGCACACGGAGCCCACCGTGCATCTCTGCAGCACCAGCAGCTGTCAGTGCTGTGTACTGGGAGGACAATGGAAATAACCCACTGCTCCTCAGCTGGTGGGGGTTCTGCATTTAAGAATAAGTTACCACAGTACCTGAATGAAGCCAGCCTAGACACAGCCCTCTGACAGGCAAATAAACCACTGTGCACCTTTCTCAGAAGGCTACTCTCACAGTCACTTTCATAGATAATAAAGATACTTATCAGCATCATTCAAAAAGATATTGGTTTACATTTAGCATCGTGAAATACTACCCATAGAAACACCCATTTATCAGCTACTTAATGGCCTCTTGCTCAAAGGGCAACTTCTTTTCTAATCTGATGGGTGGTTTCTTATTGTCCAGGTCAGTTTTTGGTTTCATTAAGCAGCCTTGTGTAAGTTAGGATTTTTGGTCCATAATATTCTGAACTGTATTCAGCCACCAGTGAATATCAATGTTTGAGCTCTGTGCCAGCTCTGATTACTGTTCAGCCTGCTGGGTACAGCCTGCAGGGTACATGGCAAATGACCACTTTGGTGTCAGGCCAAGTCTGGCCTGGACAGGAATGTTTAAAGCTTCAATGCTCATAATAAAGCAATAGAGCAGCTTATCAGTTACTATGAAATTAGCTTCAGAATTGCTGCTGGACGCAAATGTACACAGCATTGACATTTATTTTCCTACCAAGAAAGACTTAATTTTGTTTTTGAGAGTGACTAAGGTATTGGCATAGTGCTTTGTGTTTTTCAAATTGTCTCTATTTGAAAAATAAACTATCCCTCAAGGTAAATTAAATGAGCCTTTTTCTTTGTTCTTTCAATCCTTCTGCTGGAAGCCTAGTGCTGTTCAGCTGGAACTGCATGTAAGCCAGAGATAGACAGGTTGCTCCTTTGAGCACTGACAAGAAGCATATTGACAAAAAAACCCCACCCTAGCAGAAATAAAACTGAATAATTCAGACCACCCTCATTGTCAGAAGAAGTGCAGGAACTTCCTGTGCACATGAAGGGATAGGATTTGGTCAGACCATGTGAGGATGCACAGGAGGTCACACAATTTCAGGAATTAAAGGAGAGAAGGGGATAAATGGACTGGCAGAAAGGATAGCAGCAAGGAGACAAACCCTACAGGCCATTCCCACACCTGGTATCACCCCTTAGAAAAATTCTGTCTCCATTTAGACCCTTTCATCCTTGCTTGAAATCATCAGTTTCATTCAGTTGAACATACCAGTGTTTCTGAGTAGCTTATTCCTCTTAGAATTCACAAATGCTGTGGAATGTTTCTCCATCAATACAAAACCTTCCTCCTGGTTTTATCTGTCCCAATAACAAGAGTGCACAGCACACAGAGTGTGTGCAGTTCCCCCCAGCCCAGACCCAGATGTGCTGGAGTGGACTCACCCTGACACCCCAGTGCAGAGGGCTGCTGCCATCACTTCTGCTCTGCAGACACTCACCTTGTGCTCTCTTCCACATGTTCTGCCCCCTTGGTCACATTTCCTACCTGCAAACACATTTTCTGCCTGCTCCCTTTGGCATCCTCTTTACCTGAGTGTGAACACACACGCCTGTGCACACTTCTGTGCTTTTTCCATGTGTTTTTACACGTGACTGTGTGTTTGTATTTCCCTTGAGATTGTTTCCTTCCTGCTGCCCTGAGAAGCTGTAAACATTCCAATTCCCTCTGGCACACAGAAGCAGCTATGATTACATCCATGCGAGTTTGGTGATAGCAGCTGACACATCCATTTCTGATCACAACTTCTGTGGGCAGCCTGCCTCTCACTCTCTAGCTGGTGAGGAAAAATAAGGGCTCTTCACAAAAGATAAAACTGTGTCAGCTTGCACTCACCTAGGGAGATGCTGAGCTCTGAGACAGGTGAGCTTAGTGCTAGGATTGAAGTCACATAGTGTTAAGCTGAAAGCTGCAAACACATTTTTAGGTATATTAGGATCAGGTAGTTACAAGACTATTAAAATAAATTCCAGAAGTTCTGCTTATATAGTAAAATGATGTAGTTAAACTGAAAGTAGATTGAAGTGGCATAAAGAAGTATATATTTATGTGGAAAAGACTTTTTCTGTAACTGCCCCGTCTTCACATAAATAGATGCTCACAGCACTTAATTGAAATGGTGCAAATCTGAAGAGCACCAAAGACTTCAGATTTCTTCAGCTGGATGAATATTACAGATACCTCTATGTTTTCTTATCAAAAGCAGCACTGTGATTAGAGACAGGTCATTTGTGTTCTGTATATGAATGCATTGCATTATACATGAATCTAACGCCAGCTTCATTAAAAAAAAGTTGAAAAAATACTGGAACTCAGAAACTGATATTGAAAATTTTACAGCTGAATTGGAGGCTGTACTGTGACACTGGAACTCCAGTGCTAAAGGAATACATGGATAGATTCAAGGAGATAACAGAGATGATGGAGATTTCAAAGCCAATGGTTTCTCTGACATTGAGAAGGATTTCCCCTTGTACAGGCAGTTGCACTGCCAGGACTGCAAAAGGGAAGCTGTTCCCTGCCCACTCTGCATTTCAACAGTGCTTAATTTAGCTTAACTTCAGCCACTGGGCCTGAAACTGTCTCAGGCACTTGAGAGGTTCTCTAAGATCAAACACAGATTTTCATATCTATTTGCTTTAGAGTTTATTGCATAATATCATTAAAATCCATGATTGAAATCAGGTTTTACTGGCTGAGAATACTCACAATTTATCAAGTTTCCTGCATTTACTGCCCAGCATGACATGGAAATGCAGGGCAGTGACATCTTCCCCATCAGCATTGAACTCACACCTTGGCTGCAAGGGCTGAGGGTCTGAGGTCAGCATAAGGCAGAGACTATCACAGAGTCTGGGACTATCACAGAGACATCCCAGACTTGCTCAGGCCTGGACTAACAGGAGGGCTGAGGTGGCAGGAGCTCTGTCACACCCCCAGGTCCTTGCCTTGCCTCTGCAGTACATTTACTCTGTCCCTGTGGGCAGAGACTTGGATCCAGCAGCCAGCAGGGGATGGAGCCCCCAGCAGCAGCAAATGAACAGAGCCAGCACGGTGCCATCAGCTGGTTTGGCCCACAGAGCTCCCAGGGGGCTTTTAGAACCCCTTGCCCACCCAGTTTCCAGTGGAGCCCCAGTTTCCAGAGCTGTCTGCTGGGGCTGGTTCCAGCAGACACACTGCAGGTCTGTCCTTCCTGCAGGACCTCAGCTCATGCCAAAAGCTGTGCTGTGCCCCAAAACCCCTGGAGGAGTAACAGCCCAGCCCAGCAGAGCCATTATCATCTACTGAGCCCACACAGCACAGCGTTTTTGTCTCCCCAGGCTTTAGCTGCCCTTGGAACAGCTCCAGGGGCCCTGCAGACTGCACACAATTCCAGTGAACTGCTGGAGCTCTTTGTGGGAAAGGAGCACTAGGACTGTGAGCAAGCAGGGTGAGATTTGTACAAACTGTGTCACAAAGAGCAGAGAGGGCTTGCAGGCTGTGGTGAGAGCAGCGTGTGGGCAGCACACAGAGATCAGCTCCTCTGAAACCCTTCCAGACCTGCTGGTTCCTCTGCAGGGTTGGAGTCAGGACTTAAAAGTAGCAGAGTACATGGACAAGTCCCAGTGCATGACTTTTTGGCAAACTGAGATGGTTTGAGTAGAGTGGAGCTCAGTAATCAGTCCTGTTCTACCACTGTGCTGTTCAGAGCCATTACTCCATCTCCCCAGAATTACAACAAACAGCTACCACCCCTTCTTGGGGAGTCAATATTCAAACAGAACTCATTTGAGGTGAAATTTTTAATCTTTTTTTTAGCTGTATCAGAATGCACTGGCACTGCTTAATCTTCTGCTGATTGAATTCAGTGTTTGGCTTTTAAAATGAGGGCACGCTCAAGTTCTTAAATTCCAGGAGCACAAACAGCAAGCGAAGTGCTTGCAAAGCAGCTTCACTGACTGCACCTGCTGGGCTTTGCTGCCATGCACCACTCCTGAGGAGTGTGTGCAGGAACAAAAACACCCAAGTACTGGGGGAAATTCTGCCTGCATCATCACAGCTCTGCAGATTTTTGTAATTTTGTTTTTCTGAGTATGAAAACACTTTTATGGTATGTTTGCAAACACGTGTGGGTAATTTTCACATGCTGCCTCTGAAGAGGCATGAAGGAGGTTGACATGGAAGGGCTGAACAACACCTGGTGGTTCCATCTGAGATGCTGAAGGTGATGTTTCTTGCATAACAAATCTCCTGTAAGAAACTGAATGAGGCCCTGAGAGGGTTTTGAGGCTTTAAATGAAACAAGGTTAAAACCATGCAGTATTAGCTTTGTCATGGTAAATGTGTCTTCTATCTCTGCATACACTTGTAATTCTTTTCATTTTCACAAACACAACTTTGAACAACAGACATGCTCTAGTAGTAAAGACAGTATATATAATATTAAAAATATTCTCTATACAGAAAAAAAAAAGGGCAAGATTAGTTTTTACTTCCATCTGTTCTTTAATTACTTTACAGGACATGAAGAGCCATAAAAGTTGCCACCTTTCTGAACCTGGAGAAATGCAGAATGGGTGCATTCTTCTTTGTGAAGAACAGGAGGATCTGAGCTCAGGTGATGCTCTTCCCATCTCTGTTGTAGAGCTGCAATATAATCAACAGTTCAGAGGGTCAGAATCTGAAGGGAGATTAAAGGCCAGGAGCAGTACGTACAGCTTGTAAAAAAGAGAACAGACAAAGCTGCTTCCTATCACCTGTTGGATCTGGTAGTTTTACAGCCCTGTTTTCTGTACAATTTTAGCTTACAAGAACAATTTAATAATTTATTCTGCATCTGATATCCAGACCTGGAGATCCTATAAATAGCCTCTCTGACTGTTTCAGGAGGAGCGGATTTCCCAGCACTGGAGGGCTGGATGCCCTTCAGATTGGGCACCCATCATTACAGAGGCTGGTATTTAAAAATTGAGACACCCAGAATTTTCAGTGTTGACCAACACCCAACAGACTCCTTTGTTTGAATCTTTAATCCCACCATTAGACACAAAAGTCTATTCAAATAATGTGGGTTTGGACATTCCACCTTTTTCCAGTTTTAAAATATCTTTATAAGTTGCACAAAAAGCTATTTTCTGAGAGTAACCTCACTTACACCAGCCTGAATGTAGCACCTCATCCTCTGCAGGTACCACTTGCACAGGATTGCTCTGTGCTACTCAATCAGCAATTTGTCAGATATCTTTCCCTAACAATATATTAAATATCAGTATAAAAACCACAAACTATCTCACTTGTTTGTGTCCTCAGTATCTGCAGTTGTGCTGATTTATTCTGGACAAGGCAATGCTCCTTGGAGAGTAAGAGCAGGGACACAGGGTGTGGCATGGCTGGATGAGCCCAGCCTGCAGAGGCATGAGGCCATTAAAGAATATTTTGTTATTTTTTTCCCCACTAGGACATTCTCTTTGCTAGGCCAGGCTGGTCGATGACAGCCTTATGTAGACACAAATTAACTGCTGATTTGGATGCTTACAGTCCAGACACAGATGGGTTTTTTCGATGTTGTTTAGTCCAAATAAACCAAATCTACAGAAGAAGGAAAGGCAGGAATATCCAGTGGCAATGGGCAGCAGAGTTCCCTGCACCATTCTTGCCCCAGGCATGGCTAGAAGGGGTTCCCTGGTGCCACACTGGGTCTGTCCTGCACCCCCAGGTCACCTTTCCATGCTGCCACCCACCCCTGTCACAAATCTGCCCCCAGGGACCCGGAGAGAGGGGCCAGGACAGGCTGGTGGCACTGGGGCACAACGTTCTGGGTGTTTGGCTGGTGCCACCTGTGCCCCAGCACCCAGGGCTGGCCCCAGACCTTGGCAGAGGTCACAGCCCAGCAGGGAGGGGTGGCCCCAGCTTCTCCCACCCTCTGCACTCCAAGTGCCACAGCCCAGCACTGCTGTCAGCTGCCAGGCACAATTCAATCTCCTCTGCAAAAGCTAATCTCCTTACAGCAGCATTTGTACATAAATTAGTGAAAGATCAGAATATAAAGATGTTCATTTTTGATTAGTTGCCCATTTACAGGAAATTCAGTTAAAACTGTTTCGTTTTATCATCACTAGACAAAATAAGCATGACAGGATATTTTAGCCTCTGGATTATGTAGATAACACACAGAAATGTCATTTACATTTTCATTCTTTTCACAGTGCAACAAACCCATGCTTGCAAGCAAATTAAAATTCAGAACTTAATTGGATTTTTATATTCTCTTTAAACAGGTAATATTGTTTTTCTTCTTTTTATTATTGTATCTGAACACTGGATTTCATTTTGAGAGTGTGCCACTGAAGGTGAGAGGCCCTCTGTGCTAAATGGTTCATTTAACACCATTAAAATCTACGTTTCTCCAACACGTTTGAGGATTTAGATTGTTGAATGCCAGCATTTCAGTATTGTTAAACAACAGAAAGGCTGTGGAAAATTACTTTCTTGGGTGTATTCATGTATATACTTATGTGTGTATATATAGCTACACAAACACATGTACATACATTATTTATCTGCTTGCACGTGCACAAATACACTTATACATGTTTATATATATGTCTATATATCTATGCATGCAAATGCAGACAAAATGTTCCAAAAATTTATCTCTGCACACTCACAATTTGCCATAACTTGACAAGCGATTTGAGGAAAAAAAAACAAACCACATATTTTGTTTGAGTATTTCTCAGAACTTAATATGATATGAAAACAATGGAAATAATTCACTGTTTCCCTTTTTTTTCCTTCTTTCTGCTTATCATGAGCTTTACCAAGATGGCACTTTCTGATCCTGTATATAAGACCTGATCTCTGATGGTGACAGTGAAGCCCAGTCTCTGCAAATGCAGATTGCAAAATCCAGGTCTCCCATATCCCACTGAGGGGAAAGTCATATTGAAGAGTAAGAAACATCTGTGAGAAAACTTCATATTCTTATTGAAGAAGATACTGAGAATGGGACTCTGGCAGGAAACAGCATTTTTAATGTGAGCAGAGGGAAAAGTCACCTTGATGATGTCACCTCCAGGTGATGTGGCCACTTCTCACTGTCTGTGTTGGAGAGGAGCAACAAATCTGCACTTCAGATCTCACACTCACTTCTGTTCTGTGGCACTGGAGTGGAAGGCTTCACTCCAGACAAGTCATTTGCTTTCAGGAAAATGTCTGAAATGATGAAAATGTTCAAAGATGAGAACATTTCTTGGCCAGCAGTTCTGGCTGCTCCCCTGAGCGCTCTTGGCACAGAGGGAATCAGGGAGGCCATTCCTCTTGTGTCCCCAGGCACCGTGGTCCTGCCTTATCCCAGGGTGACAAAAGAGTTCTTGCAGCTAAAGCTCTTCCCACTCCTGCAATGAATACTTTGTGACCCTGAAGGACCCACTGAGGTGGAAGCATGATTCAAAAATCCTCAGTGCTAAACTGATGCCTTGGGAAGGCTGACCTGAAACAGACTCTGGACAGAGCTAGAGAATAAAGCAGGTATTTATTGAAAAGCCTTTAAGGGTACACCTTGAGCAGGAGAGGGCCTGACCAGGGCTACACCCAAGGTGGACCCAAAATGGTCACAAAATGCCCAACTGATCACAAGGTCTTACCCTTTTATAAGTTTTGGTCCATTTGCGTATTGGGGTTTAATTGTCCAATTACAGCTTCAGGTTGTGAGGTCCCATCCTTCTTGTTGCTCCCATCAGCCCACCCTTGTTTGTGCCTTTGGGCTGAAAGTTGTCCTCGGTCTTCAGCAGGAAAAGAATTTTTGTCTCCCTTCTCTGTGGAGAGCTTACTGGCACTTAATATGAGTCTCAGAATTGCACCCCTAGGCAGCACAGAATCTGAAAATATGGAAGCTAAACCTTAAGGCATCAAAACAAACAGGCTCACACTAATCCCAGCCCCTCCTTTGCTCCGGTTCCCTCTGGTCAGCGCGGGTCAAACATCACTCCCACACCTGGAAACCTCAGCACTGCAGATCTGTGTGGGGTGAGGCAGGAGCAGAAAGGCATTGCTAACTGAGAGCCTAATTATAAAACTGCCAGTACCTTTGGGAAATAACTGACCAAAAGTGTCAGCTCATCAGCAGGGCTGGAGCACTCTTGCTGAAGTATAAAATTCTCGGCATTAAAGCTCCGCACTTCACATTGTATCATTTTCAAGTGCTTGACTTAAAGCTGATCATGCCAGACATCTTCCCATATCTTTTGTGTTTTCCCTTCTGAAACCGGTGATGTCAGTTTTAACACCTGCCATGAGCACATAGTTGTGTAAATTAAAAATATGCTTTGCCTCCTCTGCGCTGACCTTCCTCTCAGATTAACTCTGTACTTACCTCTACCTGAGGCAGAACCTCCACACATTCAATGCAATAAATGTATGCATAAATATGCAACAGATCCCTTGCATCGTTTGAAGACTTGCCCCTCATTTTATAAGTTGTGCTTGTTAAAGATTGCAACAGGAGTAAGGACACGGAATTACTTTTCAAAAATTAACCTTTTCCACACAAACAGACACTTCAGTAATAAAGTGATCAAGGAATAAAAGTCCCTGTTTGGTGCCACTTCTTCTTCAGGATTTTGCCTGGCTAGTCCTCTGCATTCCTTGGGAGTTCAGAATTAAGCATATAAGTCTATCAAAAACTCATTTTTTCCTAATTTCTGCCCAGTGTAAAAAAAAAAAATATTAAATGAACATATAACAAGAAAATCTGCTCCAACCGGGATATCAAGTCTCACTTTGTAGTCATCAAAGCTTTGTCTAATTCAAATTACATTGGCATAACTGTCAAAATTTGCTCTTCCCTGCTGATTCATCTCAGACGTGTGGCATTTTTCCCTTCTGATTAGCCAGAGATGGGCCTGGCCTGCCTCACTCACACGTGATTCCAGCACAGACCTGTGCAAGGTGGGGCAGAACCATGAACTGCTCTCCCATCCTCCTTGCCAGCCTCACACTCTGCTGGAACACCCAGAGAACATGGACATGAAAGAGGCCCACAGAAAAAGTAATTTTTCATTTTGAAAGAGTTTTCTAAACATTTTTCCCCCGCTCCCTTTTTTATTTTATTTTTGTTTTTGTTTTTGCTTTTAATTAAAAGAAAATTCTAGTATAGTAATAAGTCAAAGTTCTCTCTAAAGCACAACCTCCTATGAAGCTCAAAAGTAAAACACAGTTGGCAAGAGAATTTTTCATTTGTATCTCCGATGTGCCAGTTGGAAATCCCCAGTGGCAGTGCTGATCAAAAACCCCAAAACCAGTGATGGGTTTTGGGATTCCAAAGTCTGTTGAAATTAAATAGAAACTACAGATGTACTTCTCTTGCATATGTGGTTTTCCTTGTGTCATTTTTTTAAAATAAAGACTTTCTGAGTATACCCAGTATCTGTTTCTCTGGCTGTGGTGTAAGCAATTAAAACCAGCACTTTTTGTCCTGTGCAAGTGACTGGAGTGACCTGGATGGTGCTCAGCACCACCAAGCCACACAATTCTATTAGAAAAAGGGATACTCATCAGCTTTTGACCAGGCACTTTAGCTAATTGTATTAATAAGACTAAGTGAAACTCAAGTGCTCTCCAAAAGGAAGAGGCATTTATCACTGACCCTCTATAGGGCTGGAGGATGGAATTATTTCTGTTTTCCAGGTGACAGGGAGGGCTGGTAAGGGATTTGCCCAAAGCCCGTGGTTCTGACCAGCCTTGCAGGGCTGGGGCAGCTCCTAACCCCAGTGCACAGGTAAATGTGGGGTCTGCAAGGAGCCAGTGGCTGTCAATCCTGCAGGGAGCTGGTACTGATCACAACATCCAAAATGATCCATGGAGCTGCAGAACTGTGCAGAAAGCAGCTCGTCAGCAGCGCCAGCAGAGAGGAGAATTCACTGTGAGGCTGCAGAGCTGAAACACTTCAAAATGTCAATGCAGGATGACAACCCACAGGCAGGGCTGTCTCTGCAGAGCTGGGACGTTTCAGGAGAGCACATCCCACGCAGTTACCCTGGCGGTGTGACTGCAAACACGCTCCTCACTGGCACAGCCAAGACACCAGAGGAGCTGGGCCACCCCCGAGGGGATGCAGGTGAGGGTGGGTGAGTGCCCAGTGCTGCCCAGAAACGATGTGTGTTGAGATTCTGGACTCTCTGGCTCTCACACAGCATCTCAACCTCTGGGTGCACCTGCCCTGGATGAAACTTCTGCAAAGATCAGCTACATGCATTAAAAAAAAAAAAAAAAGTCTTTCTGAAGCCTTCAGTAATACTTGGAAAAAAAAAACCCACATCTTTTCCTGATTTTAGAAAATTTTGTGTTGTTGAAATGGTTTTCTTCTTGAACATCTAATATTGATGCACAGGGGGAAAGCAGCAGCAGAGAAAGGGTGTCAAAAATACCATTTCAAGTCATGGGTCATAATCACTGGGAAACAGGAAATGGTGCTATCTTCTTCACTGAAAAAAAAACAGTGGAAAAGAGTTCCTTACTTTCTTTCACTAGCTCCAAACTATTTTATTTCATTAAACTGTACTTTAAAACAGATGTCAACTGATCATAAATCTAACTCCTTGAAGAGAGTTGAGTAAGACTGGTTTAAAATCACAGAGGTTTTTTGTATGCCGATGTATTAAAGGACTTTGTTCAGATGTGTGATTTTATAGTTTTAAGGTTACAGTAGCAAGGAGTTTATGGCCTTCACATTACCCCTAGACAAGCCCAGTATAGGCCAACACAGCTATATATTCTGGAGTTCCCCAAGTCTATGTATTTTGCACACTTCTTCTTCCCTCCCACCCCATATCCCCCAAACCAGAAAATCCTACACAATACTCGCAACAATCTCGACACCTCTGCCTCCAAACCCCTGAGAAATGCGCTGCAGGAGACGCCAGTGTTCCCTGCACTCCCAGAAGTGTGGCCAGGTATATTAATGAGCCATTAAAATGTGCCACCTGCCCGTGGCTGTTGGCGGGAGCTGTCAGAGGCACCGCGTGCTGTGACTCTGCTCCCGCTTGCAGAGACCCGTGTGACGCCTCCAGACTGAACCCACTTCAAAACTTTCTGCCTGGTGAACGGATTCATTTGTAGCAGGATCTGAAAGCCATGGATTTTCCATGCCTTATCTGCAGTCTAAAATGTAAGCTCGATATCTGTGATGCCTCGGGGACAGGGAGTGAAGGTGGGACGTGCGCTGTGCGCGGTTTGTGCGCGCTCCTCCTGCCGATCCCGTTTGTTGTCTCGCCACCTCGCCACTGGCAGCTCGCTGCAGGGACATCATCCTAATCACAGCTATCAAATCCAGCTTGATTTGGAGCATGCATTGTCCCCCCTGTGCCCCCCAGACAGAGCTCAGCTACCGCTGCTCGGGTCAGACCGAGTTTTGAAGGAGCACTGCACCAGCAGCTCACAGCAAATCTTGTCCTGATTCTGTGCCAAAAAACCTACTGCTTCTCCCCAGAAGAAGTCTAGCTCCCTGGCAGGTGTGCCAGCTTCTACCTCTTCTTAAACTGGATCTCAGTAAGGTAGTCACGTATCCCCACTCTTTAGAAACTGAGTGCATTTTCTGTGGGACCATATCTAAAAGCTTTGTCAGGAAGCAGTGAATGAGCCCAAAATTAAGCTGTGAAATACTCTGTATCTGCATATTACAACACAGGAATTGACAGGTAACAATAAATGCACTCACAAATGTTATAATAATAAATACAGACTAAAGGGGAAGAAAGACTTTTTTTCTTTTTTTTTTTTTTTTTTTTCCTGGTCTCTGGACTTCTGCACCATACTTGTGCTTTGAAAACGTTGGTTTAAAATTCATTAAGAAACAAGAGCAAACAATCTCAAAATTTCTCCTCTTTCCTCTTGAAAACCCAATCATAAGTACCTCATGATTTTAAGGCACGAGAGATTTTGATTTTTCCAGTAATTCTGCTATCTAGTTGTGTTGCTTTAATTAGCTATCAGCAGCACTTAATTTATTTCTAGTGTATTGTTGCCAGCTTTTTGCATATCTCTCCCAACCTGTGAAAAAAATCTCAAAAATAGACCTACAAAAATTAATCTTCCTGTTCCCTGTGTAGAGATATTAAAATGGTAATTGCCTTCTTTATACCTCTAAAACCTAGTTCTACTTCTAGATACTTATCTGAAAGCCCAATGAAATTGTGTGATAGCAATTGTTGATGCTACTTACACATTACTGGAAGTTATTGAGATCTGATAGTAATCATGGTATTGTAAAATCTTCACACAGTGAGGCCATAGTTCATCAGTGCGTTTGATTTTTATACTGAAGGGTGATTGCCTGGACAAATAAACTCCACTTACTAATTCTTAGCATCATATTACTTTTACTTATTATAGCACAAGAAAAAAATCTTGTCATTTCCAAGGTACTATACTCAGCTGGCAACACAGTAATTTCTTAAAACCCCATGCCTTAAACACAGACTGCTTCTCCACAGGCACGTGGGTCGTGTGGTCAGACCCCACTTTGCTCCTTCCTGGAATTCACTTCCCACAGAAATCCCTTCTGCTCAAAATCCCACAGACTGCCAGGACGTGCTTGCAGTTGGTTTTTCACCCCTTGGAAGGATCAGAGCCACTTTGAGACTCTGATTTCAGCCTTATCTTTCAGGGTTTCTCAGAGGAGTTCTGTGATGTGGGGTCTGGCAAAACCATCCTCCCCTGAGGGCTTGGATGTGTCACCTTCACACACCAAGCACTCCTCCAACAGGAAGGGTGGTGGGCTTTGCCCTTGGATATCAAGTTATCTGAAGAATTTTTCCATAAACCCGTGCCAGGCAAAGCTAAGCAACAATTATCAACAGTTTAGCTGGAGGCACCTTCCTTACTTGTGACCCAGCCAGGCTCTCCAGTAAATGGAGATCTTTTGGAAACTCAGTATTTTTATTGCAGAGAAAGAGGTATCAAAAAAAGAACAAAGTAAACAGGTTACGCTCTTAAAATTCCTCCAGTATTTGGATTTATTTCAGTATTGTTTGGCAACTTCTCACAATAAGCAGTTTCAAATGGCCTAAAGTAATTGCAAAAGAAACCCTATTAAGAGACCCTGATGAGGAAACTATTAAAATTGTATATACAGTTTGCTCTGATGAATCTCCCTACTTCACTTTTGCAGCAAATAATATAGTTCCAAGTTGTTATTTCCTTTCACCAGAAGTGTGAATTATAGTCCTATAAATTCACCCTTACTGTCAATTAAATTGAATAAACATTGTGTGAGTGAATTAGGAAGAGATACAAAGCAATTCAATACCAGGGTTAGTTATGGAGAAGACTTTTTAATGAACATAAATTGATATAATTAAAATAAATTTGCTTTTCTGCTCCTGAAGTAGATGGCCTGCAAAACAAACACAGGGCCAAAGTTACTGTCTTTCCTCAGATTAAATGGGAGCTCCCTGCTCTCCGGGATTTCAGAGATTTCTCAGGCTGGAAGATGCAGCCTACTTTGTTAAAGGAATGCAACAGAGGAGATAAAACTTCAGCTTTTTTGTTAAATTTAGTTTTTCTCCCTAGCATCACCTTCTTTTTACAGAAGGAAATGAGTAAATAAAAAAGCCTTTCAACATTATTCTTTATAGGCTGGCAGTAACCAGTCGCTCGCTTCTCTGAATTCCCATTTTTGCAAATTGTGATGCAGTCATATGTCAGGACCACATTTAAAATCAGCGTGCAAGGTGAGGAAAGCATTTGTACTGTTACAAAACCTCCCTCTCACTCTCTCTTTGTGTCCCTGGAATAACAGCAATAGGCTCAGCATCATTTTTGACTGTGTATGGAGAGGAGAGATGAATCATGTGGACCAGTCTCCCACCTGGCAGCACACCATGCTTTTCCTCACCCTCTCCTGGGCTTGCCCACTTTCCCAAGCTGAAGCCCCATTCTCTTTGTCAGACATATCCTCCAGATCAGCTTCCATTTCAGGAGTTCTCCCCCACATGGCAAAATTCTTCTGAGAGAGAGGATTTTTTTGTGTGTGCAACAGCATCATTGACAATTAGTGCCTTTGGCATCCCCTCTACAGAGAGAGGAATTTCACTCTGTGGATAAATAGAGAGTTTGGGTTTCCAGGGCTGTCAGCCCTTAACAAACAATAAATGCATGCACCAGTGTAGAAGGGAATATAAATCAAAACAACAACTGGAAGGCTCTTTCTTAATAACACAATGCATGTTTATCTCCAAGAAAAGAAGGCCCAGCAGCTAGCAAACACCACGAAATTCCCACACAACATGGCATTGTCTATGGCTCTCAGAAAGGTAAAACATGCTTGAATAGATGTTAGTGTTCTTAACACCAGAGGCCTGCATGCTTAGAGAAAGGCAATCACAGCACACTGTTTCTCCCGAGGCACTACAAACTATTGTTCCTTATAATTGCAAGCATAAGATTTAAAAACCTTTTCATTGCCTTGATGAGCTGGTTTGCAAACTGGCAGCATACCAACCGCTGGCTTAGGCTGTGTGACACCATATGGACAGTCCTTAATTCCCAAAGCACACGTCTCTCCACCCTCAGAGGATGATGCCTTTGATAAGGGCAGATCGGTGGGAGGCCTGATTCCATGATTTACAGAATGCTTTTAGGGTGAGGCAGTTCTGCTCCTTTCAGGGAATAAATTTTTCCCTTCTCTCCAATCCCCCCCCTTCTCTCCTCTGATTTTTCAAGGTTATTATCTCAATGCTTTTTCCTTGGTACCAATTCCTCTGAACTTGAGCTCACAATGACTCACAGCAGGGAGGCACAGAGAGCTACCACCAGAAGCTTTCTCCCTGGAGGAGCTTCACAGTGCTGCCTATTATGTAGCAACTTGAAATGCTGGTTTAATGGCATACATCTCTTAAACATCCCTTTCTCTCATTTGTTCACCCCAGGGACCCCAGGCAGGACATGGATCTCCACTCTCCCAGTCCCAGCCTGCCCACTGCAGAGGTGTGTGACAGTGTGCAGGACTGCAGCAGTGACTCCCAGCACTGGTGTTTGCAGGTTGAACTGGTGGGCTCCAAGCCTCAGCTGAGCCCAGTGTTCACCCACCAGTGCAAGCCCTTAGAAAAAAACTGCCCATCTTAATGAGGGGTTAAATTTGGGGACGTTTTCCTCAGCCATACTCCTCCCACAAGCCCCAAATTCAGAGGTGCAATGCAGTGGAGAAGACACTACAGAGGCTTTGGCTGTGCTGCAGTGTGGATTAAAAGCTTGTTTTCTGAAGCTTGGTAGAAGGACCTCCTTGTAGAAAAGAACCCTCCTTAGCAGAAGATCCCTCCTACTGCAGTTTCAGGTTGGCCATTCCTCCTTGCACTCCCACACAGGAGAGCACAGATACTAAGGACAGACAACCATAAAATACTGGAAGGAAATCCACTCCCCCAGCCTCATTAGTGGTGACAGGAGCACAGCCCACCCTGCCTCCATGCAGGCTGTAGCCCTGCAAGCTTGAGCACAGAGCAGGCTGACAACCAGGGCCATTACATGGGACTGGCACCTCAGACTAACCCACCAGCCATTTAAATCTATCCATTGTTCCTTCTAAATTTCTCTCTCCCAAAACCCACGGCAGGTGAAATCCAATACCATGCACTGACTCACAAATAGCTATTCATTTCAAGAAATCTTTCACCTGAATCACTTGTTAGAAGCTTCTAAGGAAAACACTGGGTAATAGAAAGTGTAGGTGAAATGACAAGTTGAACTGATTGCACACAATAAACAAAACACCTGGGGCTTCAGCGTGCCACAGCTTTGTTTGGATGAACAGGATAATGCTGTAAGCCTAGCAGTGGTCCAAGATTACAGGCTACTACTCAGTTCTCTATTAAATTCACCATGTGATACTGAGCCTTGGCTCTCAGCTTCTTTTTCTCTTGACACTTTTGCCTCTGTGTTATTCATTTGCAAGAGAAGGACCTCAGAAGAAGGTCTGTCCTCCTCCATAGATTCTCTGTCTCTCTTCTGGCTGTGGTAGAACATTTCTGTCTACAGACTCTGTCTCTGTTCTGACCCTGGTGCCACAATCCCTTGATGGCATACGTGACAACTCCCTTAACATGTAAACAACTGTTACTAATAGCAGTAATAAGAATAGAAATAATTTTGCATTGTTCAGTCTCGTGGCCCATGTCACACACTGCTGCAGTTCAGACATCAGGCACATTAAGTCCAGGATCATAATGGTGACATTCAACCCTTCAGAGTAGACACAGGGTGCTGGCTGACTGCTTACAGCAAAAATTGTTGTTTACAAGGTACTGTAGAGCTGGCAGCTCTGAGCTATTAAAAAGACATTAAATTAATAGAATTCAAACAACCAGCCACAAGAACAGAAAGGAGAACAGTATGAAGCTGCCTTTACAGTTAGCATTTAAAGACAAATCCTCCTCATGAGGTGCAGCACACACACACAGATGGGGCAGGCCCTTCTCTGGTTTTTCTCTGTTACCTTTATGGGAGGAGACAAGTGGAAATGCAGAAAATGGGGATCTTTTCTACCCTCACCCACCTTAGCAACCTAAGAATAGCCCAGATTAATTTCACCACTTTCCAGCCCGGGTTGCTCCCCTCAGGGATAAATGCCTGCAGAATGTGTCAGCTGGTAAAGCATCTTCCCAGACTGACAGGGGAAAGGTGAGCTGCTCCATGAACACCACACATCCACGAGCTCTGACACACGTGAGGGCTGGGGGAATATGGATGCAGCCCGGAAAGGGTGCAGCAGTTTGGCAAAACTCCAAGTCAAAACATCATAATTTTGAAAAAACTATTAAAAAAAAAGACCAAAATAAAAAACCAAAACAAACAAACAAACAAAAACCAAAACAAAACACCATCAAGAAAAACTGTCCAGTGCAGGAAGTCAAGGTCTTATTGTGGAACTTTCTTCTTCATGCCGCAGATTTACTTCTTCTTCAGTATGATGTGATCACAGGACAGTATGAAGTGAAGCTTTCTGAAAAACAGCAGAAATTTCAAGCTTGGCTGTGTGGCAGAGTAGAGGAACACATGCCCTGGCACAGCACTGCCAGCAGGCTATTGGCACCAGGCAGCTGGATTAGGCATAAACCAAATTAACAGAGGCTGGAGAAAGAATTTACTGCCTTCCCCCAGGGCACATTTAAAAGGCTTCAGAGCAGAAGGGGTGAGCACAGCCACCAGCTGCTGAACTGTGCCCTGTCCTGGGCCAATGCAGGGCTATCCCTCAGTCCCAGCCCTCAGATCTCCGGGGCACTGCTCCAGCATCCTGTCCCGCTGCTGTGCAGAAGGAGAAGGGTTCATTAGGAATTTCTGCCTTCCCTCTGTCAGACTCTTCTTGAAACTACCACAGCCCTGAGCTGGCCTGACACTGCTCACGTCTCTTCTGCTCAGCATAATCCCTCAGCTAATTGCTGTATGGGAGAGGCACCTCTTCCCAGGCATGAGGCACTGCTTGGAACATGAATATTTCATAAATGAATACAGACTTTTCAAAAATTATTAACACATTTCTGCAATCCATGTTCAAGGATTGCTGTAAAATACGGCAGAGCTGTGCTTTCAGGGTCTCACTTTCCACTCTCAGACTGATCCTGACAGTATTTAAAACATGCAGCTATGGGCTTATTATGCAGTATTAATACAACAGATCTCAAGGATATTTATCGACTGCTGCTGCTAAGAAGCATTTTGAAATGCTTCCTTGACTCCCAGCAGATCCTACACTAAGGTAACATTTCCCAGGAGTTTATTTGTATTTCAGAGAAGAACACGCTGACCATGTTCACCCTTTCCAATATTTCTTCCAGACACAAGGGATTATTTACCCACGCTTGCATGCAAATATCTCATCTAATTCATTTTGTTCTTTTATAATGCTGGTTAAATAAAGCTTTTCAGGGAAACAGAGTCTGTTTCAATTTATCTTAGTTGAAACTGGGACTATAAATCTCTTCAGTTTCCTTTATTGATCTTAGACAAAATTACAAATATAAATTACAGCTGCTGCAAATTAAATGTTCTAATGACTGTGTTTGAAAGCAAATGCAATGGCGTCAATAACACATTAGATAAGACACTGTGAGGATAGCACAGAGCTACCATTCCCTGCTGAAAGCAAAAGGATTTCTGTGGAAACTCACAGCCAGGGGCTCCCTTCTCCCACAGCCATGTTTTCCTATCCCTGATTAATATATAAAATTAGCTACATCACATCTACAGGACTTGCAGATGGTTTGATGCAGCCATCAAGAAAACTCATCAGGTGGTTTGACAGACACCATCATTTCAGAGCCAACAGCCCAAAGAGGGTTGTTGCTGAAGTCTTTCTTCTATAAAAATGGCTTTGGCTGAAATTGTGTTGAGACTCAGAAAGTTTGTACACTGGACCAAGACAAGAATCCAATTCTGGCATGTGGTGCTGAACCACTGCCTTCAAAGAGGCAACACATATTCCATATACAGCCCGTGCTGCAGGAGATAATCCTATCTCCAGCTCAGCTGTCCCACCAGCTCCCTTCACTCTTTATCTCACTGAAAGCACTGGCCACAAGGTCATGCTTTACAAGGGCAAATATCAAGTGATGCTGCTTCAGGTGTGATATATTTCTCCTGAAGAAGCTCCTATTTCACAAAGCAGCATAATCATCAGTTTTCTACACCACTGACATTTAGACCCTTAAGCACAAAGGTATCTGTTTACCAGGTCATGAAATTGCAAGTATAATATCAGTGGCTGTGCTGTGCTTGACAAAACTGTAAAACATTTCATTTTGCTGTCTAGTGATCTTTCAAAAGCCCCGACACAGGAGAGGAGACAACATCCATGTTACCATCAAAGTACTTCAAAACACCTACTTTTCTGTCTGTAATCTGTGGTCATAAATTTTTTCTTCACTCCAGTTCTGCCACCCCTTTCTGATACAGCCAGCACTGCAAATATCCAAGAAAACAGATTCCCTTTATGCTTTCTTAAGTTTTATGTGATCACAAAGCCTCTCTGAATAAGTATAACTGTGTGTAGTCAAGGTATTAACATTCTTACAAATTTTGTGAGCAAGGCACCTTGGTAAGTAGATGAATGAGCTCTTCATTTATCCAGAGATAAATGCAGGACACGGGCTCTGGAAATCCTGTTGTCTTTGCAGCTCACAGAACTAATTGCTTCTAAGCATAATTCAGGTGGTTTGATGGACACCATGGATTCAGGGCCTCACAGCCATTAAATGTTGCTACTGAAAGTCCTGCTTGTAAACCCACCATGAACAGCTGAAACTGCATTGACTGTGAAACCACAAAGGCTTTGCACTCTGGACCAAGGAGGAATTCAATCCTGGCATGAACTGCTGGTCAGAAGGGCAGGTCTGACAGACCCTCCCAGCCTGTGAGCTGTTCCACAGAGGGAATTTCTCCTCTGTGCCTAAAACAAGCAATAGACCCTGATTTTTTTCTTCCCTCATCGTGTATCCAAGCGAAAAAAATAACAGCTGTGGCAACAATCTTTGTCTACTTCTTGTTCTCTGGGGTCAGCCCAGCTGCTGCTGAGCAGAAACCTCCACAGATACCTGGTGTCACTGGCATCTCTGCCACTGATTTTGGAGGAAAAAGTTGGATTTTTTTTTTCCTGAAACAAAAGCATTCAGAAAAGCTTACCATATCATTGCAATGATTCATGTACCTTCTGTTTTAAGGGTGAAATTAGTGGACATCCCAATCATGTTCTAAATTTCATGCCTTGGCTGGTGGATCTGCATCTCCAAGAGGGGAGCACAGGAGCTCCTCTGGGGGGCATGGATGGCCTCTGATCCAGGGAGAGCATTTATGTAGATTAGAATTAGCCTCTGACAATACTTTTTGTTCCTTGCTGAATATCAGTTTATGGAATTTCATTCATGATTTACTTTGACCTTTAGCTGCAGTTGATACTTTCTTATACCAAAACTTGACACTTCATAAAGAAAAACTCAAGAAAACATCAGCCAGCAATCCAAACATCCACAGGAAGGGCAGATCTCATAAGGAACTGATAAAAACCATCCCCTTGCTGACAGACTGGGAAAATCCTCCTTACTTCAGACTCAAGCTGCCCAAAGCAGGATCTCCTGCCTTCAACACCACTGTTTATGCTTATTCTCTCTCAGACTGCTCAGGTCTTTTGGGTAACAGTGCTGCCTATAGCTGCCTTTGGGGAGATTTTTCTCCTCCCCATTAACATGAGTGAGCCCAAGCTACTCTGCCTGTGTGCATTCATGCATGATGTACAAATTTCAGCAAGTATCTTCCACAAGAACATTCTGCAAAAATCGTTTGCTGGATGCAAAAGTTCAGCAGAGAGAATGATCCACATTCTGTAATCTCGGTGTTAAATGGCAAGGAGACAATTACAAAGAAGAGGTTAAATACCTTTCACAATCCCTACAAGCTGTAAGGCTTGAAATGTTTGCCCTTAGAATTGTAACTGGGCAGCACAGGGTAAGAGTGAACAGAATGGAAAGAACCTGGGATCCCTGGCCCCTCACCTGTTATTTGCAGAAGGTAAAAGCACACCCTTTTTGTTCAAGACTCTCATGGAGTTTTACCCACAAAAGGAACCTGAAAATGTCTTTGATTATATTTAAATATTTCAGAGAGGTGACCAGACAGTGGAAGTTTAATTACCTTAAGACATGAGAGGGCAGAGAATTGAGGGCAGTGACAAAGAGAACGAAAAGGAGAAAAATGAACTTTTTTCCAGGACAATGGAATGTTACTATTTATGAACCTGCCAGAGAATTAGAGCTGAAATAATTCGACAGAAAAAGAGATTTTAATTAATGATGGTAATTCTTACGAAAGGAACCAGATTGCCAGCCCTGGAAACTGCCAGTTCATTTAATCCACAATGTCCACACAATCTCAATGAGACTATTTCAAAGATCCCCAGCACAGGACATTATCCTGAGCTGAGTTCAGTTTCTGATTGCTCATACATCTTGTCTTTTGCTGCAGCTGAACTTTGCAACATGAATAGTTGCTCACTAAATCAATCCCACGGTGCAAGCAGATCCTTTGACATGGGCCAATTGATCTCTAACAGCTTGAATCAGATTGTAGCAGTGACCAAGAATCACAAAACCTATTGAAATAAATGTAAAGCCACTTAGGTTCAAATGGCTGCTGCATCAGGGTCTCAGCCTGAGGAATTCACAGCAAATTGATCACCAGCTTCCTCCAATACGTAAGTAACCCTTTTAAAAAGCCAGATCACAGCAACAAGGACCAAAGAGGGAAAAAAGGAACCTTTCATTTCAGTTAACTTCTGATCATTCTGTTTAGATACATCAGTCCCTTCACCCCAGTCCTGATGAGTGTCATAGCTGTGGGAGATACCAAATATCAGATTTTGCAAAGAGCAGCAGCTGCAGAATTTGTTTCCAAACTGGAAGGTGAGAAAGAAACTGGGTTTTTTGAGTAGCTGATAATAAAATCCAGGAGTAATGAAACATTAGCAGAAGCCTTTTACCATCCACCTTTGCATCCTATTCTCCATGCTTTTGCATCTGAGTGGAGAATTCCACCTCCCAGAAGTGCTGAGCAGACTAACAGATTTGGGGTTCAAGTTCCCTGGTAGAAGGACAGCTGGCCTGGCTTGTCCCTGAAATTTGATTTCTGGTCCCCACTGGCTTAGCAACACAGCTGCCTTAAGCTAAACACCTTGCTGTGGTTCTCATAGCATCCTGTGGCACAGACAGCTACTTGAGCCTAATATGAAATAGATTAAGTCACATGTATCAAATTCACTTTAACATGAGTATTTCTATTACCTGGGTCAGAGAGTCTGTGCAGTCGCTCTTCAAAACCTGCTGTTATTAATTCAGCAATTACAGCTTTATGGTGGCAGGAAATCCTCCCTGTTTGAGCTGGGGCTGGGAAGCTGTAATTCCGAATGGGACATGACATGAATTACTGGACTGCTGTAATTTTTCAGCTTTTCATGCATTTTCACTGCATATATTAAAAATACAGTGAGTAATTCACTTTTAATTATGCAAATTCAAAGGCAGTAAGACAAGAGATGGATGAGTTTTTAAATGCCTGCTCTGCCTGGCCACCTGGGGTTAGCACAGAAAATCCACCAGCTAATCAGGTAACCTGACCCACCATGCTTCTGTTTGCCTGAGTGTACAAAAAAATTACCTCTTTTTAGTATTCTACACCATCACAGGAGCACAGAGCACAGGAAATAAATTGCCAAACGGGGAAAGCTGGGCACAGACAAACCTTCTCAACCTGCCTTTCCCCTTCCCTTAGGTGTTTAAGGACAGCTGATACACAGCTGCCCTCACATCTGACATCCCATAAAACCTTCAGAGGCTTTCAGGCTTTCAACATGCTCTCTAATTTGGTCATTCTCACCCACCATTTCTCAGTAAAAGGAAAAAATGCCCAATACAGATATTAGAAAGAACTTTTAATTATTCAAACTAGGTCCATAATGTCCATCAGCTTCCACATTCTCCACCTCTATCCTTGGCTCCCTTTCTGTTTCTTAGCAAAATCTCTGGCTGCAGCCAGCTTTTATATGCATGAGTCCATCCACAGGTCTGTGAGTCTGCTACACTGGTCTCAAAGACGTTGCTAAACTGTAAGATAGCAAGAACAAGTAATGATGTCTTGTTAAAAGTCTAGTAGCTGTATCTAATAGCTAAAGTGTTCAGTGTGGTAATTACAGAGGCGAGAGGCTGCTGAACATGTGCAAAAAAAGGAAATAATTGGAGTAGCAGTAATGCAAAAAGCATCTCCAAGCCTAGAGCAATTGTTATTTTGTCCTCCTACTGATGTGCTACTTATCGAGGGTACAGTGGTTAGAGCCCAGCTCTCTTTAATGAATGCTAAGTTCAGGTGTTTTCCGTGCAGAAACCCCAAGGCTTCACATCCAGTACATACAGGGTTTAGGCTGCAGAGATAAAATTACTCAAGCACCTTATTGCCTTGCCCTGAAAGATTACATCTGCCTCTTTTCCCTGGGAGCCCGGGAGAACTTTCATGCAAGCACATTAGCATTGCAAATCTCCAGCAACCTACTGAAAAGAGGGTGCTAAAGAAGGTGCTCACAAGACACTGCTGTGCCGAATTATTCGTATTAATATTTACAAACCAGGTGGAAACTTTTCATTTTCTCTAATCTCTTCATCCTGCTCTCTCCACCCAGAGATCTCACTGCCAGTTTCACTATTGCTTCTTTAAAGGTGATTTCTTGCAGCTTCTTCAGCAGCTATTCCATGTGCTGAATTCTTTCAGTACTTGCCTGGGTGACTATTACGTGGAGTTTCAAGAGCAGAAATATTCCTGAAGGGGAGTGGGTGGTTCAAGTGGGGTTTTTTTGCTGTCGTGTCCTTGGCATTGCTATTACAAATCTCACTCAGATATTGTATCTGCCCTGCAGCCCAGGAATTCTGCCTTATTCTCCATCTTTTTGAAACTCATCGCTCTGTTCTGGCATACCTGCTGATCACAGCCTCCTTAAATCTGAGCAGAGCTGAGCATTGCCTTCACCTTCCAGCTTCTACAGAAACCTTAGTCATGCATTAGTCACTCGTGGTCTCAGCCACTGCCACTGCTTTTAAAATGGTGTTAAACTCCTGCTCTTCACTGAGCGAGGCACAGAATTAGCTCACTTACCTGTTTATCTGCTCCACTTTGACAAAGATGTGTTTTGTTGGGCGGGGAAAAGCCACCAATTCAGTCATTTACCAACACCTATCCTATCCTGTCCCCTGACTGCAAAGCCATGGGGGGATTTCTCCCCCAGCCTCACCAGGGAGCACTTCTGGCTAAGATGGCACAGCCCAGGTGTGTGTCTGTGTGAACTCACCCTCAAAGCAGCCCAGGGAACTCAGGATCTGAAACACTGCATGGGAAAAGCAGCTCTGGCTGGCTGTGAACACGAGACTCTGAGCTCCCCTGCCTCCCAGTCGTGCTAAAGGGAAACCTGACTCTTATTTATAATCAGGAGGAAATGAAGACCACAAAACGAGATGATGACAGCATCATTAAGGATTTATTTTAAACTACAGAACAAAGCAGAAACAATATCTTGGCTTGATGGAGATTAAAGACTTGTGTGGATTCTCCCATTCTCATCTGATCTCTCCATTATGTAGCGAGGGTTCTCATAACTTTTAATTTGAATTCTGCAGTACACGTCTGCTGCCAGTTCTACCAACCAAAGACTGTACAAAGATCAGCTTGTAATGAGAGTCAGTTTAACCCCACTTATTTTCCTTGTGTCAGTGGTGTCATGGAGATCACTAATAAACTTGCATGTTAAGTAAAGTAGTTAATTGTGCTGCTGTACCAGGTTTAGACATAAAAGGCAGAATTAATAGCAGGTTTAAAGAAAAGCCTTAGAATAGGAGTCCTGTATGCAGAAAAGAGGTTAGTGTGAGTTAATGTCAGCTTGTAAATAGAAGGCATGGCTAATATTTGGTTAAAGGATAAGATTAGAGTGTTTGCTATTGATTTGAATGACATACCTATGATAGACAGAAAATAAACATTTTGATGGAAAGAAGTGACAGAAACACCAAGGCTGACCCTTGTGTGAAGTGAGGTTCTCCTGAGCAAACAGGGCCATCAGACTGGAAATATCCCATTCTGTGCTTGTCCCAAAGGGATTCCCATGCAGTTCATGGAGACCAAACAGGCACTTCAGGATCCATTTCTTCTCCAGCAGAGGAGAAGTGCTTGGCCCCAGCGTGGGTATCTACACCCAAACACTCACCTGGGGGAGGGGGATGGCCCCAATTCCTGGACATGGAGCCAGGGTTTGATTGAAACCAGAGCATCCAGGTCAGCAGAAGCACTGGAGGAATTTATGGGTACAATGGGGCATATAGCAGTTTTGCAGAGGTCTGGAGGGGTCTGCTGTTCATTTCTGGGGAGAAAACAACAACAAAACACACCAAAAAACCACCCAAACAAACAACAAAAACAAAGCAAATAACATTATGAACCTATTTTCATCCTTGGGCACCTGAATACCTTCCCTCAATGCCTGCTTAGAGCAAGGAGTGTGGTTGGCAGGGAAAGATTAGAGACTTTCAACTCACAATTCCTTTCTCAGCAATTATGCTCTTTCCCTTACTCAGGACAGACTGTAAAATGACTCTATTGTCCTAAAAGACTAAACCAAGGAAACAGAAATGTAAGTAAATGCTTTCTACGTGTCTGTTGCCATTTCATTAAAAACCCTATTGAACAAAAATGAAAGGTAGCCATAGGTACAAACCCAATTTTTTAAATTCTTTTTTGTTTGTTTTAGTTTTAATGGTCCAAGACATTGTTTAAACAGCAAAGCTATTATAGATTTACTTAGCTGATTTCTTTCTGAGTACACCAGAACCCTGATCCTTCCTACAATGAATTCTACAGAAATCAGCATTAGACACAAGTTACTGTGAAACCAAAGTGTGTTTGTGCAGCAGTAAAGAAGAAAGAATTGGGACAATAATGAGCAAATAGTAACACAGTTAAGGGTGCTGCTTTGCAGAGACAAGTGACTATTCTGAACTCTGAAGTGCCAATGTAATGAATCACAAGAGCCCACTGAAATGAGAGCAAACATATAAATTCTTCTTATTTCAATATGCACGAATAGCAAAGCAAGTTGGGGCTGTTAACCTCCACAGCTTGAGGACAATATGTTCATCATTATTGTATAGCACTTCCCTCTTCAGAAATTCACTCTTGATTGGTTTGGTGTTCCAGTAAAGCACAGTGTATACCTGAAAGGATGCTCAATATCAGGCAATGCTGAGTAGCTCATAAAAAAGTGGACAATTTCAGAAAGAAATAACGAGAAAAAGGAAACAAACTGTTGCAATTCACTATTGCTGACAATGCAATTATGAAAACACACTTTTTTTTTTCTTTTGCATGGATTTCATGGCTCCTCCTTTTTTAAAGAGCTTAAAGTTTTTGCCTTTTTCTCCTTCATCTACACTCCAGTTTCATCTCTACATCCCCTACGTCTACAGCTCCACCTGAAATGCAAGTACTTCTAGCTTCTCTACTCTGCTCTGAGCCATAACCAAATCTTATGTTGAAGACACACAACTGCCAGCAACTAAATTTGACTAAAAACTCATTAGAAGAACAGAGGCAGGTGGGCAGAGTGAGTTTGGTGAGGTTGGCTGGGCACACACCACTCCAGGTGACCACAGTGACCACTGCTCTGTCCTCTCCCCTGGGCAAGCCAAGCCAGCTTTACTCAGGGCTGGAAAAATACCTTGGCCAAAGCAAATTTTCCCTGGACACCCCTGAAGGATGAGAGGCTGCAGCATCTCCCTGCTGCCAGCGCTGAGGGGAAGGTCAGCCACGAAGGGAGGCAGAGCAAGGTGCTTCAGTGCTGTCCTTGTAGAAGCTGTGCTCCATGAACAAGTCATGCACTGAAAAATCCCCTTCTCTTTGCAGCTCTGAGTGACCACGGGGTTGCAGCCACACTTTGTCTCTCAGGACTGTGATTCTGAGCCTCATTCATGCAGAATTCACCCTTCAGCAATCCCCACAAGAGGCAAGCTCCACCAGCCAAGGTAAAATCTCAGGCCCTGGTCAGAGCTACACAAATGGCAAGAACATTCCTCCTTTAGAAAGAGCTTTGTTGGTGTGCTGAAAGTTTGGGGAAACAAGTATGTTATAACCTGGGTATGAAAGTGTAAATACTTAAAAATACCTTTCATTTTAGCCCTGTTAACAGTCAGTGGAGAGGCAGGAAACACAGAAAATGCCCAGAATTCTTCACCAGGCAATTGAGTCTTTTAGGAGATTCCTCAACACACCAACAGCCACTTGTTCAGTTGTGTTAGAGGAGGAGAAAATACCATAAAGCTTAAGAAGCATTTTGCTCAGGAAATCACATCTTTCCCCATTTTCCAGCTGACACATTGCATTGCAAGTCTGTCACAGCACATTTCCTCGGTGATGTGATGTAATGCAACTTTGCTGATGCAACCCAATCTGATGTGTCTAATGTGATACATCAGGTACAATATTTGGGAAGGTTCTTCTGAAAACAGCATCCGCAGAAGAGCATCTTTCCCCATCTTTGCCAATTAAAAGTGCCTTTCCAAAGAGTTGTATCACTTGCAGATAATTGCTTTTTCACAGGTAATTAGCAAATACAATTAGTTGTGGGAAAGGTTTGCTTTTCAGCAACTCACATGCACAAAAAAAAATGGGAGAACAGATGATCATAGCTGACATGTAACTGTGTTCCAGGGGAGCAGGACCCAAGTTGTTGTTATTTACAGGGCTAGATTGTGCCACTATTAAGTTGATATTTTTTCTCCCCCATTGACAAGTGAGAATTGAGGGTTTGGAGTTTTGTGTTTACAGATTTTCATTTAGGGCCCCAAAGTTTTATTCTGGGGGAAAATAACAGTAGTCACCCATTTGTCCAGAGATACATCAAAATTCACAAAAAAAATTAGGAAATCTCTATCAACGTCATGAACTCTTCAGTTTATTTTGGCAGATAAGTTTGCTAATTTCTGCAGAAGATAAGTATCACCCAAAGTGAAATCAAGCAAAGATACATCTCTCAGCAGACACTGGGGGACACTGTAGTGAATTCAGAGTGATTTATTCCAATGTTAGCACTGGACACTGCAGGCAAATTCAAGATGCCCTGAAATCCTCTCCAGTAGTTTCCAAACCCAGCTGCAGGTGTGGGAAACTGCTGGGTGTTCACATACAGGAGGGACACAGCCCCAGACCTCCAACAGCCCAGCAGGGTGAGGCTGATGGTGAGCACAGGAGGCTGCAGCTGCAGGGGAAGGTGCCACACTGAGCCTGGCAGCAGCAGAAGCCTGTGGGCAACCCCACACCTCTGCTGGCTCCCTTCACCTCCACAGGGCAGCAGAGAGATAAAATACACACAAGCCTTCAAAACTGGTTTAAAGGAGGCCTTCAAAGGAGGAGACAGCCCCAGCTCTAAATGTTTTCTCTCCATTTAGCACCTTCCCCTGTCCTGGCCAGGCCTTGGGAGTGTGACCTGCTGTGGCCAGGGACAGAGCAGCAGGGGACTGGCACAGACACAACACCAGGACATTTCACTCTCTGCTTGGGCTGGTTTCTCAAGTGTAAAATGTAATTCAAATCTCCATAAAAAGCTATTTGCTCCCTAGTCTCAGGGTTTTTACACCCAGTTTCAACCATGAAATCCAATTGGGAAAAAAAAAATAATAGTAAAGAAGCTTTATGCTCAAAGTCTGAAAATCCTGCAAGAGCATTCCAGTCTCAGGCTCAGCCTATCTTAAGAGGCATCTGACCACTTGTGTTTCTCTTCTCTGAAGGTGTGTCTTGACTCCCAAAAGCCACACTTTCAAAGCCCAGCACACGCCCCTTGAAATTCCAGATTTTTTTTTGTTATTTCTACACCTGCTGACCTCTTCTAACAAAAGGATCAAAGACAAACTTTCAGAATTTTGAAAACATGACCCAAAATGCACATGGCAAGTGAACAAATTCATCCCTGAAATGCTGAGTCCATGCAGCCCCTTGGGGCTTCTTCTCAGCTCTGGCCACTGATGGTATCACAAGTCCCTGTTTACAGCTGCCAGTCCAAAAGATTTTTATTATTCCTATTATTCCATAGGAGCAAAAATATTTCTCACCCTTCCTAACCTAGCAGTGCTGTCCTTGCTGATTCAGATTAGCTGATAGCATGGATCCTGAAAGGTTTATTTCATTATCTGGACTTTCTTTTTCACTGTTTCATTTTCTCTCCTTGCACATGTGAGGTTTTTTCTCTTTTATGGAGGCTTGTATTTAAAATTATCTCAAATCACTGAAGGATTAGCAATGAGCAAAGAGACTTTCAAAAGTTTGAAATTTGGCCTTCCTTCAGGATAAAAAGTTGGATCTATATCTAAATTTTCCAAGTTGCTTCAATGTGAAAATTTATCAAAATAATTAGAACACATTGCAATTTCTGACACCAGTTTCTAGTGAGCTATTTCAGGAACAGCTTTCCTCATGTTCTAATATTTTCTAAATTAGGAACTGTAAGTGGAGTAAAAATACAATAATTTCTGAGTATTCTAATCCAGAAGTAGGTAAAACATTCCATTTTTGCAATTTCTAACCCCTCAACTAACAGCTTTTACAAGAAAACATGCAATTACAATTCATATTTCCTCCTCTGTCTTACTGCATTGCCATAAGTTCCACAGGTATAGGATTAGCTGGGAAAAGATCTTTTACTAAACACAAAATAAGTTTTTAACTCATATGTTTATGATGTAAAGCTTGAAAATACGATCTCTGTATATTCTGAGGCTTCAGAAATGAGACTTGTTATCTATTTTATCATTTGCTACATTTCATCCTTTCTTTTCTAAAAGATGTTAGGTATTTTGGGAGGCTTGAAATCATTCTGAAGGGGCAGGAGTGATTTATGTGTTACACCTGTGAATTGCTCCCTGCACCCAACAGGCTGCTATGCATCACCTGTCAGATCCTGCACCAACCATTTTATCATGCTCCAGGCAGGACTGAAAAGAGATTTGCCCAACCAAAACCTCCCTTTGGATTTTTCAAATTTTCTCTCCTGGCATCTGATATTATCAAGTGTGACAGAGTGCTGCTCATAAAAAAAAAATCCGCCCCACTTTAAAATCTTTCAGCTGTCCCTCATATCAATCATGTTTTGCTTTTGTTAAATTCAGGCCACATGTCTGTGTCAGTGAAATCAGCCACTCTGTGTGAAGAGCACGGTGTGGCTGCATTTATTCCTCTAAAGAACAAAGTTCACCTGATATTCTGCTTTATGTTGGGAGAAACGATGGCATGGCCATCTGCCTTCTAATTAAGATTATTGTATCTCAGAGACCAGGAAACCTCATCTGTATCTATTCACTGTCACATCTGTGGCTGGGGAAGGGGGAAGGAAAATCTCTTTGCTGCTCAGGGACTTGGTTTAGCAGGAGTTCACTGACATGGGAGCCAGTTATCTGCTTCAATATCAGGTAACAGCACCACCTTCTGCCAACAAGTTACCATCTCTTTAGCGAATTATTAGGTCCATTTTCTCTCTGTGATTTCAGTAGCTTTCTTGAACGTTTCTGATGTAGACAGCAAACCTTAGACCAAAATCCTTAAGGCTATTTCAAAAGACATCAAGCTGTCCAGAAGAGACTTAAATGAAATCATAGAAATTTGCTTACAAAAATACAATGAAACTAAAAGTTCTAAAGCTAAAAATGGTCTGGTTCAGCAAAACATTTAAATACACACTTAACTGCACAGTACCTAAATAAATCCTCAAATGTTCTTTGCTGAAGCAGGGCTTGATGTACCTTTGCAAGATTTCCAGTCCTGCTCCTAAACACTTCCATGGCATTTCCAACAAGATTTGGGAGGCCAGGCAGGACCACAGCACCTGGCTTAGTCTGAAAATAACATCTGGTTCCTATTTTAGCTTTCATCCTGTGCCAAAGGGGAAATATCAGAAGCAACAGGAGGGAAAGATGGAGCTCCCAGTAAGAGAGGCATGAAAGGAGCAGGTCTGTCCTGCCCAGGTGGGAGCTCAGCTTTCCCTCCCTGTAGTCCTGGAAGGGTAGGGGTGCAGGTCCCAGGCTGCAGGTGAGACCCTGTGTGCCAAGATCTTGTTCCTGTGGCACACACCAGGCGTGTCTGCTCAAAGAGCTGCTGCCACCAGCCCACGGGGACACAAACACCAACAGGGAGCTGCTGGCAGGGGCTTGGGGTGATGGGACAAGAGAGAATGGGGGGACAAGAGAGAACAGCTTTAAGCTGAAGGAGGGAAGATTTAGATTAGGTGTTAGGAGGGAATTCCTTCTGGGAGGGTGCTAGGGCCCTGGCTGAGCAAAGAAAGGGTGGATGGCCAGTGGGTAATGCTGAAGAAAGGCTGCAGGGTGACTTGTCTCAAAGCCAGCAGTTGTTGCCTCAAGCCCTCCTGTCCAGGGAGCAAAACCAACAGCAACACATCATCCTGACTCTTCGTTTTTCTCTGATTTCACCTTCCACAGTTGGAATGGCAAACACACCTGGCCATGCTGGTGATGGAGGATTCAGCTTTGGGGAACAAACACTGCTGGGAAGCCTTGGACAAACTCTGCTTTCTGACACTGCAGCAGCTCAGAATGCTACAAGCACCCAGTGCAAAACATCTCTTCTCAACCACTTTCCTTGAAATAATCAACCCTTTCCAGTGCTATCAGTGGAAACACAGGAAAGAATTAGCAGCAGGCAGGCTGCTGCACCTGCCAGCCATGCAGATGAGTGTACTGAGAGATGGGAAGTACTGCATTAAGCAAAGTAACATCTGCCATGGGCTGCTCTCATATCCTCTCTCCCAAGGGAAAAGTCAGAGTAGAGAGGGTTTGGTTATGGATTTTGATCATCTAGGGCTCTCTGTCACATGAGCTGGAAACTTTTTTCCCAGTGAATTCTTGCATCATGTTTGTAACTGCTCACTGCACAGGCAGATCTCGTTTGGAAATGCAAACAGGGCCTGTCAGCAGGGAGAAGGCTGGCGCTGGGAAATGCAGCACATTTCCAGGCAAACTGCTGTCACTACTCCTTAAAGCCAATTCTTGGTTTCTAATAATGCTGAGGGGATTTTTAATTGGATTCTGGTGTTTTCCCTGACATTCAGCAGCAGCAATGCCTGAGCACTTTGTGGCACTAAGCTGGGTGACAGAACTGGGTAATGAGACTTACAGTGCAAAATGGGGGCATTAGTTCCTGGGAAGGTAATTGAACAGCCTCTGACTGAGCCTGCAGAGAAAACCCACTTCCCTTTTGCTCCCTGTTTTACAGATTGTTTTCCATGTTTCCTCGTGAGCCCCATGCCCCTGTGAGTTATAATCTGGGATGCTGAGGGGGTTCCACATCTGGTGTAAAACTATTGGCACTTCCTGCAGTGAGGACGTGTGGAGTTCAGTAGATGTACCCCAGTCCCCAGAGGAGGTGCTCCTACATCTCCTGCAAGATATTCCCATGTAATTTTCAGGGAAAATTCTCCAAACTGTGTGCAGAAAGTTAGAGTGGGGTCTTTTAATAGCAGAAAACCTGCCAGGGAGAAAGCAACCTCTTAAATTTAGATGCATAGGAACTATTTATTAAGTCTTAACATCTCCATTTATGTTTTCTTTGTACTTTGCAGTCAATGATTGCCCTGCTTTCAGCTTAAGTTAAATGTTTCATTTTTAGACTAAGTTTCAGAGGGGTGAATCTTACACAATGTATAATATAGCTACCCTTAAGAGTGATTTAACTGTAGGAAATGTCCTATTTCCTGACAAGATGGTCCCTCAGTGTGGGAAGCACACCTAGCTGCCACTGGAGCCAAGGGATCTGGGAGGGATCATGTCACCAGACACAGAGATAAAGAATAAAGCACTGAGGACCCAATCAATAAACCAGTAATTAGGGCTGCTTGGCAGATTGGGGGTGTTTTGGTACTTTACTTGTGGTTTTTTTTCCTATGGATTTGGAAGAAGTTTGCTTATCTGAGTTTTAGAACCATTTAAATGAATCCCAGTTCTGTTCAAATCAATGAAAGTCTTGGTGAGACAGCTGTAATTTTATGTGCATGTGTTTTAGTAAATTAGAGGGTTTAGGCTTAAGGATTCACTTTAGTGTAATCTACTACAAAGATAAGTAGAGCCAGATGTAGTGTCTTATAAACTGCTGGACAGTTCAACTGGAATGACAGCCTTGAAAGCAACTTTATAGCATAGGCAGCAGATTTTCTGACTCCAAAAAAGCAGTATTTTACATAAATCGTTGTAAATATTTTCTATTTACAATTCAAGAAGGAAGAGTGCAAGCAGGTTTTAAAAAAAAGCCTGAGTAATTGGTAACGGTTTTATCTTGTTCTGTTGGTGAATATCCATGGAGGATTACAAGCTGTATTACAAACCATTTAACTAAATTAAATTCTAGTTAGCATCTGGGATCCCATCAATAAGAGTCTATATTTCTGTGGAGCCACAGACTGGTGGCAGTAATAGACACATAAAGATTTTAATAGGTAAGTAAATTTGTTTTGCATTTCTCCTGCTACCAGAACACACTTTAGCAGAGTAATTAGTGGTTAGATATCTGACTATAATTAAGAAAATTCTCTAATCATTAAAAATTCTCAAGAAAGAACATTCATCCCATCAGTAATGTTTTCTTATTCTGAGGCACATTCACTCAGCACCAGTAATAGTTGTCACCTGGTTCCCTGCTCCACATAAATCTTTAATAAGATGTTTTCAACACAATTAAAAAGTGATTTTTCAGGGTCACCATCAATTTGTGATCATTTCATATGTCTTTAGACACTCAAATTGAAAAGAAAAAAAAAAAAAAAAAGGAATAAAAATCAATGCAGTTCAGCTATAAATCCCCAGGAGCTGGGCTATGTCATAGTGACTTTATCTGCTAGACCCAACTCCTTATTTATAAATCTCCTGCCTCTCCTGAGTCCTCATGAGGGCTGTGCACAGAACAAGTGACTACAACAAATCCTGGGAGAGAATCATTTAGCCCAGCCTAACCAGGCTTTTGATGCCCAGGTTTTTTTCTGTTGGGGTAGCCACAAGTGTGACTTTCTTGCTGCAAGCACAAATGCACAAATGCTCTCCCAGGGCTGAGCTCAGAGAGGTGCTGAGCACATGGGGTGAAATAAATCCTCCTTTTAACCCCTCCGAGGTTCCAATGCTAGCTCAGGCCTTAGAAGGCTTTGGAGGAATATTTTATGGACAGGATAAAGGACCCAAAAGAGGCTCTGACCCCCAGCTGCTGTTCAAGACGTTTATTCCAGGTGGTGTCCAGAGGGAAAGAGGGCGTGCACAGAGGAACGGGGTCTTTTCTTAGCTCCTGCCAGGGAGGGGCAGTTTGGGACACAGCCAATGGGGTCAGAAAGGGAAGGAAGGGTTAAACTACATGGTTAGAAACTCTAGGGGTCCCTGAGGGGGAGAAACCATTCCCCAGGGAAATGTAACAGTGGGGTCTGTGGGTGTCTGCTCCCCCTCCATGGATGGGTGCAGCTGCACCCACAGCTGGAGCTGCCAGCACGTCCCAAACTGAGCCCAGGTCTCCTGACATCCAACCACTGCCGTGTCCATGCAAAGCTATTTACTGCTGGCCTGCAGTTTGCCACTTCTGAGCAGTGTGGGGACCTAATCCTCGCTGAAGCCAGTGGAAGTTAAACATGAACATGGACTGGTGACATTGCAATTGTATTTTGGAAGCTACCAAGCAAAATAAATCTGGTAGTGCGTGACATTTCAATTCCAGTGCCTGCAGCTTTCGCATTGCTAGTAGGTCTGAGTCTCCCCACATGCTAACTTGCCAAGTTCAACAAGAATTCTGTAAAAATATTAGGCCTATTTCTTTCTGATTATAAATAATCACCGGCAATAAACATTTTTCAGGGTGGAAGAAAGGATTGCAAAGTCACTGTAAAGATACAAAACAAAGCTGATTTTTCCCCCACAGAGCATCCAGCATCAGAGAGCAGGTGATGGGGACAGACTGGAGAGAAGAGAAAAATAAAAAACCAAATTACAGCACTGAATCCAGGAGATGTGCAGGCTACAAGAGATTAATTTTGTCAATAAGGCATGGAGCTGTAATTTGGAACACCCTGGAAAGAAGAGATTTCAATTGAAAACAAACCACACCTTTGCTGCTGGTAGCCAGATGGTGAGAGCTACAGGATTTTGGCTGTCAGGGAGCAGAGCTAATGGTATGGGATTTGTTTCATCCCAGCAATGGAGAACTCAAAGGCTAACTCAAACAGCAGAGACTAAACACAGAGCCTGAGCTAAAGAGCAGCTCTGGATCTAGAGGAACATACATTCTTCCCACACAGACTAACATCTGGCAAACACCTGATTGGAAAAACTACCAGCAGTTAGACATTTGCTGAAATGCTTCTCTCGTCCTCTTTTTTATTTCTGTATTTTTATTTTTCCCCTGAATCGGCAATAAGATTACATCCTTATTGCCCTCTCATTGATTCCTTCCTCAGAGGCAAATGACAGCATTTCTGAGAAATAAATAAATAACCAAATAAAATAAGGCTGAGAGGCAATCTGCATGCAAATCAGCATTAGTCATTGACATTTGAGACTTGAAAATAAGCCATCCCAGTCCCAGCTGTCCCCACAAAAGCTGATCTCCTTTGTAAGACAGAGAACACTGCAAGCAAACGGAACCAAGGATGAATATAGATAAGATGTAAACACTCTTTGCTTGAAGTTTTCCCTAAAAAGTCCTTTGTTCACAAACACTTAGGAATACTTCTACCTACTGCTGCTGCTGATGGGAGCTTTGTCTTTGGTACTTTCCTCCCAAGGATGCAGTTCCCTACAATTCTTCCTGAGTTGTTTGCTCACACTTGCAGCACGTGGGGCAGCTGCTTAAACTGGGGACAATGTTCATTATTCCTCTCTGCACTGTGCACATCTGTAGTAAAAGCTGTTAAGTTATACTAGGTTTTCTCACCGTTTTTCCAAAGAATTTCTTTCACAGTCAATATTCTAGCAACATTCAGACAACATCACTTTTACTAAAAAGCAACAGATTTGGGTTTACGAGACAAACATTACTGGAGATTGGGCATAGTTCTGAATAGCACTATAAATACTTTATTTGGCCAAGTCAAATTACTTAGTTCTACCTCTTGCCAGTATTTTTACTGAGAACTAATCTCCAGGTATGGTTCTGTGCTGCTCTGACCTCTCTTTCCTGCTGCTGCAGGAAAGGCAGGGGTTTTAAAGGGCTGTCCAGGGAGGGATTTGTTTTGCCACCTTCCATAGGAATTACCCAAAACAAGGGCAGGATTTCTATTGCTGCCAAAACACTAAAATCATCAGCCAGTTGCTGTCCCAAGAGGCAGCAGGAGATGCTGCACTGTGTGAGAAAAACCACCTTTCCCAACATTCCCTTAACCTATCACACATCAGGGAACTTCTGATGTGGAGCTGCTACCCCCAAAAGCAGTTTGCCCAAATGGGCCAGCAATTAAACACAGTGAAATGTGCAGAATGCAGTTTATAATTCCCTTCTAAGGGGGGATATTTCCCTTCTCTGCTCCAGGAGAGATGGCCCTGATTCCACTAAAGTGTTTGAGCACTGAGATATTTACCGGAAGTGCTGTCCTGGTTTCGTGTGGAATCTTTCCCTTTCTGTGCCTCCTTTCTGGCACTGAAATTGAAGCTCTTGTGTGTCCTTCTATGCAAAAAAGGGTAAGAAATGAAGGCACGAGGGCCTGACTGACAAGGAGAAGGGACAGATCCCAGGGGAGCCTTTCCAGATCCAATTTTTTTTACTTATGTTTTTGGGGTGACTTTGGTTTGGTTTTTTGGTGTTGTTTTGTTTTGTTCTTAATTAAGAATGCAAAAATATTTTAGAAAGTAAATCCCCACTCTTGAACACTTTCATTTTAATTGAGGATAAAATACCTCCAAATTCCCAAAGCTCTAATTATGTGCATAAGTTTCAGCATAATGCAGGGTTGATGTTGCTCAACAGAGCAATGAGGTTATGGAAGAATGAAAATATTGATTTTCTTTGACAGAGACAAGGAGGGCTCAGCATTTGGGTCCTTGCAGTAGTGTTATCAGCTTAACCAAGTCTAATTAACTTCATTCATTGTGAAGTTTAAATAAATACAAGAAAAGTCTGTTCAACAACCAAGAGCACAACCAAAGGCTTGGAAACCCTTGGCTGTATTAATTTCCCCTACCCTTTCTCTCCTTTGCTTGTTTGGGCAACCAGAGATCAAAGGCTTTTAACCCCTTGAAGGTAATACACTCTGAAAGGCTGGAAAAATCCACCCTCACAAAAAATATGTGAAATGTGTGCCTGGTACTGAGAACCCTGCTGAAAAATGGAGCCCCAGCCCTGGCTTGGATGAGCTTATGATCTTCTACAAGGTGACTGTTCAGGACACAAATGAATGCCACACTCAGTGTTTTCATCACCATCAGATGGTATCTGGAAACTAATTCTGCCCTTTACTCTGTTGGCCCAGCTGGTGTATAGGTTCCACTGATGGAATTCACTAATTTCTCATGAAAAGACAATTTTTGCACTTCCTTTTCCAATGTCCTCCTAGCACTGTATACCCTAGAATGCTTTTCCTAGCAAAACCTCTGTATCAAAAAGTCAGTTACTGCAGCACATGAAGCATTAATACTTCAACATGCCAAATAAATCATAGAACAGGACAGAGTATCCTGAAAGGAAAAGTGCCATTCTTCCTGGTTTTTCTGCTATTGTAGCTATACTGTCATATTGAATCAGTTCAGCAACTCCAGGGCACGCAGAGAGAAACCCAACAAAGAAACTCTTTTCTCAAGTGGCGAGGAAAAGAGAGATGAAATTGTGCAGTGGGCAAGGAAGATCAGCACAGTTACAGGGTGAGCAGTGACCTTGCTCTCCCAGCACAGGTGAGCTCCAGAGAGCACCACCCTCCTTCCTGGCCCCCATTGCCACAATCCTTTCAAAGGAGAGGCAGGTTTCTCCCCAAAACAGAGGCAGGATGAGCCTGGGGGCCTCCTCCCTCCCTGTCCTGCAGTGTAACCCCTGACCAAAACCATCAAGAACCCACCCCTTCATGTTAATCCAGGCTGGGAGCACTTGTAGCACCTCGTGTCTTGTTCTTTTCTCAAGAACCACTCAATCTGTACATGATCCCTGCCCTACCTAAAGCAGTCTATATTGCTTGTCAACCAATTTTCACATTTTAAACTTTGAAAGTGCAGTTCTGCCAACATTTCCATGATGCTTCGCTCCTTCTTCTTTTTCAGTTTTATTCATGAGCAGATCCCACCAGTCACCATTTTTTAAAAGAGGATTTTACAACGCAGCATTGTTAATTTTAGCACCTATGTGTTATGCTGCTATGTCTGATATAACTAGTGCTGCTGGGAATTGAGAAAAATCAGAGGAAAAAAGTGTCTTTTAAGACAAACTAAGCAAATTTCTTCTTGGTTCTTTGGCTACCAACTCTCTCTCTAGCTCCAGTGTAAAATAATCTAAGCAAACAGTAGTACACTTCACCAATCACACAGACCACTAGCAAAGATTCTGCCTTGTGCCACAAGATACCCACTATGGTGGGAATTGTTTCACCTGTATCCCAGTTCAGAAAATGCCCAGAGGCCTGTAGTCCTTTATGTTGTTTTGCAATACTCTTAGAGATGTTCATCACCAATCATAAATCCATTATGTTGTCGTAGAGAACCCTGAGGGAATCTTTTAACAAAATCTCAGTGGTGTTAGCAACTGATAAATTGCCATATGTTAGAATAATTCCCTCTCCATTTCCTCCTGGGGCATTTCTAAAGCAGCCATACCTGGCTTATGGGGCTGTGTAATTGCCTGATAATTATTAGATTAGTGCTCCTCCAGTCTGTAGGTGCTGCTCTGGCCTCTACTGTAACATCTGCAATAAGTTACCTGGGCAAGGCTGCTGTCACTCTGCAGTGATAACATTGAGATGTCAAGGGATGTGACATGTGACATGGGATGTCAATGAGATATCCAGGATGTGGGATAGAAATAAACTCGGGGTGGTCCTTAAGACCCTGGCTGGGGGTGATTACACAGGATCACAGCAAGGGTGGATGTCCCTGGCAGCACAGAGTCTGGGAAATGCACTGTACCAGCCCCGAGTACCAAAATCCTGCCAAAGAGACTTGGGTTTGGACTGATTCTCTCTGCCTTGCTTTGCTGTTGGTTTTGTTTCTGTTTTTAACCCACAAGTACAGCAACACTGCCTGATTTCATGTGAAGGAATGCAAAATTCAGGCTCCAAATAAACCTCCCTTCCATTTGTGGTCCTGGGTATTACTTGTATGCAGCTTGATTTTTAAAATTTCTTTTTTCAAACCCAAGACAAAAGCCTCTCATTTCAGCACCTTGTTCACTTGCCTTTTCAACCATCTGGGTGTTGCATTTTGCAGGGTCCCAATTTAGCTGTCCTTTATTCTCACTAAACGAAGCAACTAACAAGGGAATGACATCAGCACCGATTTCTGGTGCTAAAAAGAAAAGCAGTAAGAACAAATCATAACTTGCACTGAATAATTTCCAAACGCTTCTGGCTCTCTCCACTCAGACATATGCATGAAACCCTGCTCCTCTCCTCTGAACTACTGTGGGACTTTGTACGTGAAGAATCAAAAGGAAATAGTTCTGCAGCTGTCAAATGCAGAGTTCAGTGATAGCCAGCTCTAAGCTGTCTGAATCAAACAGAAGCTTCCTGGCTTAGTTTGGATTGCCTGTATCCACAAATTCAACTTTCCCTAATGCTGCTGACATGACTTTGTCTTTTGAGGCATCCATGTAAAGCCTCCAAGTCCAGCCAATGAGCAGTGTCACTTCAAAGGAAAACCTTCCCATGAGAAAATTAACAAAGATGTTTGGGGTGGGGGAACAAGTTACTTTTGTTGTTTACTCTTTGTCCCAAGTGAGCTCTCAAAACAAACACCTTCCACCCGCCTAAGGAAGCTGATTTTTGTCTGGCTGAGGCAGCAGCTGAGGCAGCAGCACAGTTGCTTCCTTTGCACTAATGAGCAAAAAAAAAAAAAAAAAATGAAGAAAAAAAGAAACTGGTTTCTGAATGGAAGGTGAGTCAAAAAAAGGACATGCAGAAGGGTGAACACAGCTCCCACAACTCTCCTGTGCCAAGCTCCAGAAGGAGCAAAACAGCTGCAAGCAAAGCCAAGCCAGGTTTTGATGAAGCGTCTGTTGGAGATTTTTTTTTTTTTTTAATTCATTTCAGAACTTGTCATCTGGGTTATGAAGCTGAAACTGAAGGGAACCTTTTGGGTTTTTTCTAGCAGTAACAGCTGCTCTTGCTAGCAAACACCTGCACTACCTAGAGATTTCTGGTTACCTCTGTGGCTGCTGCTACCAGAAGTCAGAATTAATAGTTTGGTAGAGTTCCAGAAGAAATTAATTCATTTCATTTTGAAAAATAAGGACCAGCACTTTGGCTTAGAAATATTTGGGCCTTTGCCTGTTTTATTTTGGCTACTTTTGCCTGCCTTTGGCTGATGAGGCCAGCCCCACTGCACTCTGATGATCATTTCCACGTGCAGAGCACAAATCCCTTGCCACAACTTCCGACATTTGCTCCCTTCATGGATCTCCTACTGCAATCCACACATTTGCATCCAGCATTCTGCTGATCTCATCACCCCTCAGGCGCCAGCTCCCTCCTGCTCTGGCAGTGCTCCTGGGGTAGGTGCTCACCTGCTAAGAGCAAGAGCTGTGGCAGATGGACAAACTGGCTGGAGACAGACGCCCTGTTCATATGGAACCATCCCCTCTGCCCTGTCCCTGTGCCACTGGCTGGGGGGACATCTGTGCTTTGCTGGCACCTCAGAGGGCTGAACCACAGGGAGGTGGGCAGTGAACCTCAGAGCACAGCCAGGGAAGTGCAGTGACCTGGGCTGGGGCGTGGAAAAGGCCTTGTGCTGACTGAGGATGTGATACCTGAACTATCCACAGGCCTCAGGGCCGGGGAATGTCCTTTAAGAGTGCAACAAAGGATTTTGCATTGCTTTGAGTTAATTTCAAACATTTTTAATACCATGAGTAAATGAGGAAACCTTGACCTCTGTGCTCCAAAGTTCATTTCTGCAAGAAAACTGAAATGGGAACTGCCATAGAACAGTTAGTGGTTTTTAACAGTGTTGAGGAGAGAAGTCAGATTACTTTAAATAGGTCATGACCCTATCCAAATGCTGCCAGAACCACCCCAGCCTCAGGCTACATCTGCCCAAGCAGTCTTTGTTTTCACATTGTTTAGTTGTACATACAATAATGTAAGTGCCAGCTGTGCCACTGCTGCTGCTTTTGATCTGTAGTGTTTCTTACTGTATTAACAGCACAATACACATTAATTCTGCAGTTCCAACTGGACTCCTTCAGCAGAACATGATTTTGGTCAGTTAGAAGTGGGAGAATTCCTGCCAATCTCCAAAGGCCACCAGGCATCAGCACTGGAGAAGAGCTCTCACTCTGTGTGTGAATTCTTCCCCTGCAGAACACCTTGTTTTGCAAACCAGATGAGTACAAGGACATAGAGCCTCTAAAATACTCAGACTCCAAAATCAACAAAGTAATTAACTAGACTGAATGCACCCTTGTTTGCTAAAAGCATCTGTTCAATTATTATTGTACAGCTCATCCTGGTAGGTGGATGTTGGGTATCAGGTACTTTCCACTGAGCTTGTTCTGAGTCCTTCCAAAATGCAGCTTGAAAGATGATGGCAGAAAATCCACTGATCAATTCCCAGTTCGGAATACTTTCCACTTACTGATGGTGTGCTGTTCCAGGCTTTTCATTTTGGCTTGCAACATTTCTGTAAGAGGCTTTGATTCAGACAATGCCCATTACTGCTGCTGCTGATACAGACCCAGAAAGTGAAGGAGATTATATTGTATAAGCCTGAACATGAATAGCATTGGTTAGTTAGAGCAGCTGTTGGCAACAGTTCAGATACAGGGGGAAAAAATGCTGCTAATATCCACTGGACATAAATTACCAGTTTAAAACTAGCACCAGTTCATAGATTTAAATGGATTTTTAATGGACTCCAGCCTCACGATTAAAGCAATAAGAGGATATGATTCCTCTATCCCCAATGGCATCGTAAGGGCTTCATTGACATGTGCCTCAGTGATTCATGGTTGACTGCCTTAATCAGAGCTCCCAGCACTGGGGGAAAATGCCCAGGCAGCAGAAGACAGATCATGCAAAAGCACTTGCTAATTTGGCTTTCTGAGCAGTATTCACATGCATCAGCCTGCCCGTGCTCAGACTGACCCTGCTCCAGAGGTCATTGCCTCAAATTGTTTCTAGGTGTGTCAGTCACCCACCAGTTTTAACATTTCAACATTTAACCAACATTTCAATCATCTTGTAAGCTGCCTTTTCTTTGGATTTTTGTTAGCTCTGTAGCCTATACACATGAATATGGTGTTGTAACTTTTAGCCCCTTTGCAGTGAGGACTTGATGTGCCAGATCAGAAAGGCAAAGAGCACATACAGCCTGGTCTCAGTGGTCATTCAGAGTGTGCAGAGGGGACAGGGACACTGGGACAGCCCTAACACTGCTGCCAGTGCACAGAAAGCCCAACAGCCTCCCTCTCTCTCAGGCAGGTATTTCTCTGCTGCTCTGTGCAGCAGGTTTTCTACATGGCATTTACTGCAGTGGGCTTGAGAAGAAGAGAAAACACTATCAGCAGTTATAAGAGTTGGGGTTACTGGAGACAGCAGGTCTCAGAGGGGGGAAGCTGTGAATGAACCCCCCATCCCTATAAAGCACACAGAGAACAGGAGCAAGCCCTGTGTGCTGACAGAGGAGTCATTGCCGTGGGCACTTCCTGTGGTTTATCCACTCACTCATTCCATGACTTTATTAAATGGTCACATGGAAATACTGCAAATGCAGTTTGCCAGGAGTTTATCCTTGCTTTTGATGTTGCAGCCATTATAGCACAATCATTTTGAAGCGCTGTGATTTCTTTCAACAATCAAAACGATTCCCACAGTGAATCTTTTTTTTTTCCCCTCCAGAGGCAGTGTGTCTTATCATAGCCTTGTCCCTCATTGGTAAGTCAAACTGTATCTGAGATGTCAACTCCTGTCACACTTATCTATGATTTCATGCATGTAGCAGTACAGGATTTTAGCTCACAAGCTTTGCCACTGCCCCTATTTTTTAGGTTGTGACTATGGTAACTGTTCCATAAGTTGCTTCCTAATAACCATAAAATGAAGCAGATAGTACAGGAGATATCTCTCATTAATACCCTTTAATTGATTCTATAATCACACTGCAAATTAGTCTGGAACAATCAGGAGTGCTACCATTTTCACTTAGGTGAAAATTTCTAAAGCAAAGGAAGTTAAGTCAAAATAAAGCATAAAGTTATTTCAGAAAGTTTAGTATCACAAAGACAGGAGTGATGAGGGTGATACAGCTCTAGTTTCATCAGAAATATCTTGACTGGCTGTGTCAGAATAGACTTTTTTTTTTTTACTTTTATTTTTTTCCACACAAAGGGTGCTGGGAGTAGGAATTCACACTTTCTGACAAAAAGTAATATTTTCTTTTTTTTAATTATATCTAAGTAGGCCAGGCTCTGAGATACTACCAGCTACCTCTGTGGTCTCAAACGAAACAGAAACTCTAATTAGTCTGATGAAAACTTGACCAAAATAATTTTGCTCTGTATTTTGCTAACAGACCGTGCAATTGAACAGCTCTACAAACTTGCCCCAAATGGGCAAAATTCTAGATTTGTTTAAAAACTAATCACTGGGTAATTGACACCAAACTAATCAAGAACAGTAAAAACAGGTTATGAACAACTGTTGCCACTCCCCAGAGCCCCAGCAGGTTTTAGAGGTGCTCCAGCTCTCACTACCTGCTGCCAGAAGACAGAGCACAGAGCAGTGCCCTGACATCCTGGCTCCCTAGGGATGCCAAGGTGCACACTCTGGTTTAATTCAGAGAAAAACTACAAAGGCACAAGCCCTGACACAGCAACACATTCACACTTTTCCAGGCTTTAATGGTGGGTTATTTATTGTCTGTGCTGCTTAGAAGATTTCCTTTACAAGCCTTTTTTTAGCTAAAAAGTTGTACCCAGGCACCTGACAGAGACTTGGCTTTACAATCACTCTCAGGCTCCTTTCACTGCTCAAGCAGCTGAGGGATTTCCTTGTAGCCAATAAGTCTGGCATCCTTATCTTCCCTCAGGGATATAATTTTAAAATTAGTTTGCTTTCTTTTATCTCAGACATAAAGTATACAACAAACAATATCCTGACTGAAATTTGAGTGCTTTGGATGTTTTACTGGAGTGGTGGAAACTTGCTCTTCCCGATGGAGGTGCCTGCAGAGAGCTGACTGCTCGCTCACTGTCAACTTCCCTCCCTAGAGAAAAATTCAAATTAAAACACTGTGATCTTTCAGAGACTTCCAAGGTCCCTGTCATTAGCAATTAGCAGGACTGCTGAGGAATACCCAGAGCTTAGTTACAGGGAGATGTGTTCTCTTCTAAGAGTGGCAGCACTGTGGATGTCACCCCTGAACGTGCACAAGGTGGTGAGCCACGGCACAGACTGGTGAGCATCCACCCCCCCAAACCCACAGGCCTCCTGCAATCCACTCTGCAGCGCCTCTGAGCCTGGAGCATGGATGTGTCATCTTGGATTTCTCCCCAATGGGAAAATAGATGAGAAACATGTGAAAAAAACACCCACTTTGTTTTAGCTAATGGTAGTATAACTTATAAGCACGCTAGAAGCTCAAATTGAAGGTCTGATTGACAAGGAGCTGATCATCCTCCCTTCATCACTAGAAGGGAGCACATGAGTTAATATTTCAGGCATGATGTGAGGTGGCAGCAGGTGGGCGAGGTGCTGGGATTGACACTAATGCTATTCTGACAAGTGTGACTCTCCAAGTGCACAACTCCAGGGTTAGGCTCAGCCACGATCTTGGATCCAACAGTGGTGGCATTGCTGGAGATCACAGCCAGAGAAACATGGGACTGGATGGCTAAAACTCTTCTCCTTCCCACGGGCACTTAAGTCAGTACACCTGTCATCTACTGGCAGGTTCGTGTGTCACAGAAAGGGAGGGATGAGGAACGGGGATTTTGGAGCTTGCCAAATAAATGATCTCTGCTTGCAATCATCTGATACATAAAAGATTGAAATCCTCTTAGAAGTTCCAGAGTACCCAAACAAAGGATTGAAAAAGTAGTCTGAGATGCCCACCAAGTTTATTCTTTCTTAGAGATATTCAGATTTCCTTTTTTGTTGTTGTTGTTTTTCCCAGGCTAATTATAATTTAATTGAGCCAAAAACTCTTAGAGCACGTCTAACTATCTATCTATCTATCTATCTATCTATCTATCTATCTATCTATCTATCTATCTGTTTATCTAAGTAGTGCTTCCTCTAACTGGGAGAGGGCTAAGGAAAACAGACTAAAACTTTGAGCTGAAAATTCTTCTTTAGACTTCAATGGTGAATAATTCATTCTAGCACTAAATTTAAACTCACAATGCATCAGCAAGGACCTGCAAAAAGACAGAGCCAAGTGGCCGAGCAGTAGCTCAGCCCTGGAGAAGCCTTACTCACATACAATTTCTAAACATTCATTTTTTACAACATGAATCACTGCAGAGCACAACAGCTGGTCCCAACTGGCCCCACAAAGTTTTTTTGCACAAGTCTTACGAAACACAACACCCCACATTTTCCTTTTCTAAACTCTACAGCAGTCTACAACCAGCCTCAGGACAACTGAAAGCTTCAACCACTAAAGTCTTTTCTTTATCACAGCTTCTCAGCAATGTCCACTCCCTCAGCTCTTCTCTAGTGGTGCCACCAGGAGCTGTGGAGCTCAGACAGACAGACAGACAGACAGCTGACTGGATCTGCTTACACCACTCACCAGGGCTCTGCTGCTTTCACAACACTGATTGTGCAGGACTTACCCTGCCAAAGTATGAATTCAGGAGTGCTCTGCTCCCTTTTCCCAGGCTTGAGCAGCCTCAGAGAGGTCAAAGCATAGCAATGTGCACACCCCTGCAGGAGATGCTGAACCCTTTGTACAGACCAGGCAAATGGAAAAGGCATCTGCTCCTGAAAGTGGAAGGAGATGCAACCTGCTGAGGTACAGGAGCGCTTCAGAGGCAGTACAGCCACCAAATAGAGCATGGATCAATTTGATATCTTTGCTTTGGGTACAAACAGGAGTAGTAATTTGACAGCACCAGTGTCACAGCATGGTTTCACTTGTCATACACCAAGGCCTGAGGCAAAAGCTGGAAGGTTACCCAAAGACAGACTCATAGAAACACAGTAGGACCACAGCATTGAGTAAGCAGATTTCAGAGTAACATAACAGGACTGTTTTTCAGAAAAACAACACTTTATGAATATGAAGCCTGTCACCCAGTAGCCAGTGAAATACAGTGGCTCAACGTGCTGGGTACAGCTTTCCTGGCTGACCCAGACACTGCACAAGCTCCAGCTGCAGATGACCCAGTATTTCATACCACTTTTGACCCAAATATATTCGTGGAGATGAAAAGTAAATTAATAGAAACATTTCTCTGCTGTGTAAGTGAAACTGCACTTGTGAGGAATCTCATTTTACTGACTCTCAGGCATAAGATTAGCTCCTCAGGCTGCTGCTCTGCATCTGATCCCACAAGGTTTCATGAATTTCTAAGCCAGAAGTTATATGAGCCCCAAAGAAAGGAGGTCCCAGATTCTGGGACTGTCCCATGAGCATCTTGAAGAAAATCAGTCAATCTTTCAGACATTCAGCTCACCAAGATTAAAATGAAGACCCTGTTCTTTTGCCTGTTTTTACTATAGATGTTTTGTGTTGCTCAAAAAAATGTGGATTCACAAGTTATTCAGATCCTGGTATAGCAGCAATAATATCAGATCTAAATTTATTACCAAAATCACACAAAACCTCTGCAGTCCCGAAGTATTCCAGCAGAGTATATAACTGTCTAGGAGTGCAGCAGAGGCAGTAATTAAAATAAGAAAATGAAACATGAATTTCAACAGCCAATTTAAATGCAAACTCTTCAAGTGTGGTGCACAGAGGCATCCTACAAGGGTCTGGGAGGTTGGCAAAGCAGATTAGGAAATGCAGGCAACTGCACTGCCATGACCAGAGCATCTCATGTGCTGCAGAAATGCAAAGCCATCTGGAGTGACAAGCTGGAGAGAGCAAAGGTCCCCCAGGCCTCTGCCAAGTCTCTATAAAGTGCTATGAAAACGATAAAACAATATGAATCATTTAAGAGCAAAACTATATTAAGAAATGAGTAAGCATCCACTCCTATTTAAACTGAGAGGATGAGACTAACGTGGTTACTGATTTAGTACAGGTCAGGTTAGACTGAGAAGTGGGTCTGATTTTTCCACCTTTTAAGTATAACATCTGAAGGGTAGAAAAGTACAAACTCAGGCTATTTCCTAACTCTGTCCTCAGCTGTTTACTGATACACAACATTCCAGCCAAGTCAGTAAGATCCAGAGAATAAAGGGTGAGATTTTCTAAAGCATTTACAAATATTAGCATTCAGCAATATTTGGAGTCTCTGTAGAAATCAGGCTGTCTCTAATTTGAGATATTAACTGGCGTGATTATTCCAGAATAAATCCATGGAGAAATGAAACTTCTTTTTTGGGGGTAGATGCCTTTGCTCATGATGACGCTGAAAGAGAAAAAGTGATGCTCTGCACCAGCATGGCCACATTGGGGTAGCTTGGGAAAGGCTTGTTTCGTGATGTAGGTTGAAGAGATGAGGCTTAAATTCCTCAGGCACTTAAAACCATTTCTTACCCACGTCCTAGGATCCATCACCAGCACTCTGAGATCACTATCAGAGCCCTAACTGCTTAAGCAGCCATTGCAGACAAGACCACTTGTTACTGAAACGTTCAGCCATAAATTGCTGCATCCCATGGCTTGCAAACCTCATTTGTGGGAGCAAAGGACACATGGCTGGCAGACACAGAGTGGTTGGTAGGTCCCACAGACAAACATTTGTCTTCTTGATGCCTTAAGTTTTAGCTTGCATGTTTTTGAGATTCTGTGCTGCCCAGGGGTGCAGTTCTGAGCCTCATATCGCCAGTCAGCTCTCTTCACAGAGTAGGGAGACAAAATAAATCCTTTCCCTGCTGAAGACCAAGGAACTTTCAGCCCAAAAGCACAAACAAGAGTGAGCTGAAGGGAAGAACAAGAAGGATGGGACCTCACAACCTGAAGCTGTAATTGGAAAATTAAACCCCAGTATGCAAATGGACCAAAACTTATAAAAATGTAAGACCTCATGGCCAGTCAGCCACTTTGTGACCATTCTTGGTCCACCTTGGGTGTAGCCCTGGCCAGGCTCTTGTCCTGCCCAAGGTGGATCCTGGAGGCCTTTCAGTAAATACCTGCTTTATTCTCTAGCTCTGCCCAGTCTGTGTTTCAGGTCAGCCTTCCCAAGACATCATTCTCTCCATTCAGGTGCAACTGCTACACAGACACTCTCTGCTTTTGGTAAGATTTTGCAGCAACAAGATTTTTATCATGTGAAAGTCACAGGTTCTCTTTCTCTGGTGAAGGTATGACAGAAAGGCTGCATCCACAAAACAAACTGCAAAGAAAAATGATCACAGCTGCAAGAGAGGCAAGGGCTTCACACTGGGAAACCTCCCAGTATATGGAGGAATGGACAAAACTGGACTGTGGGCCCAGGCTGGGGCTGCTTCCCAAGGAAAGAGTGTCATAGGGAGGGGAGGGCATCAGGAGTGAGGCACAGGCTATATTAAAAACAAGTAATTTGCAATAATCTGCAGGTCTGCAGCACTGGGAGGAAGTCTCAGAATTCTGCAGCACAGGAAAGATTGACTGCAAAAGGAAAAACCTCAAGAGAGATTGTCCCTTATGCAGGACTTAACCAAAATTCTGTCAACCAGTGCCAGGCAACATCTGCTCCATGAACCCCAAGCACATTTGTGTGGTGCAGCACAAATCTGTTCCACCATCCACAATCTGCCAGGGGACGGTGCCAGCAAAGGCAGGAAAGGCAGCTGGACACAGCAGGAGCCTCGGGCTGGGGCACAGACCTGCAGCCCTGGGATGTGTGGGACCAGGGGAGTGGGCAGGCAGCAGCAGGGCAGCATCAGAGTCAGAAACAGAGCACTCTCTCTTTTTTCTTCTTGCCATGGACCACGGAGATTTGATTTCTCCTCCTGGTCACCTTAATACGATGGATGTCGCAGGGGAATCCCTGACTGCAGGATTTAGCACAGTGAATTAAGGGGTTTGTTCTTGGTACACATTTAAAATGTATTTGGTGAAAAGAAACGTGGCAGGAGCTGGGTTTACAATGAGTCTGTCCCACACATCCCTCATGCTTCCAAGCCACACAACAGCCTAAGGCTCTGTCTGACACAGAAACCTTCTCTCTGCTCAGTATTTGTGCTGATCAGTCAATGACAGCAAGTTCAAAACAAAAGATTTTTAGTCCTTGAAAACCAGAACCATATATTTACCAGTGGCAAGAATGACAATGTCAGTAATTCATTTTCTGGGATTTTTTTCCTTTTTTTTTTCACTTTGGCTTGAGATCTGTCAGTATGTTGGGAGATGGTTTTCAGCTTTTTAAGCTCATAAGAATGTATTTATGTTTGTACTTCATTGCTAAAATGTTCATTTGGAGTTTTTAGAAGTGCTCCTACAACAGAAATTGAAACAGGCTTTTGACACAATCAAAACACTTAATCCCTTGGGCTTTTATAACAAAAAGGAATGTCATCAAAATTGATTTTCCAAATATTGGGGAAAATGGTTTTGTAATTGAAAAAGTCTTCTTGACAAAATTATTCTGAGCAGTTCCAAACCTCTCTTTTTAATTTTTTTCCCAGTGCTCTCTCTCACACAGAATAGAAAAGTTTATAACCAATAAAAAGACATAAACAAATATTCACAGGACCAGCTCTTTCACAATTGTTGGTTTTGAAAGTACTTTTCCAGTTCTCATGCTGGACTTATAACACATGTAAATCTGTGACCCATCCCAGCTGAGAACACACCCTGGCTCAGTAGAAAAACAGGCTACAGAGACTTTTCTGCCCAGTGAATTCAGCTCCTGGAGGAAATGGATAAGCAACCTATCAGCGTTAATCAGGAGAGCTTTCCTTGTGCACATGGGAGTCTCAGATGATATTTCAGAATAATTATGACATAAAACACCCAAAATACATTCCTAAAATAGAAATGTTTCAACATTTCTTCAAACTCAGGTTTAACCTGGCCACAACACAGAAGCCATGGTTTTTTCTCCTGTTAGAGCCCCACACAGATCACTGTGGCTTAGAGTGGTGAGGAAAGAAAAGCGTTTTCTCTCTTTCTACAGTAGCACATGTTTTCTTTTTTGCATTTTTCAAAGTCACAGCCACTTCTCATCTCTTGCTCCCTGGGCTGCAGAGACACTGAGCCCCGCTGGCAGCTGGAGTCCAGAGCCACAAGGAGGAATCACTGGACATGGGATCCCTCTTTTCTCAGGCTTGTAAATGAGAAGGTTCTGAGACTCAGGTGTAAAGCACTGCTGAAGGTGAATGCCAGGTGCCTCACTACTGCTCCCTTGTTTTTGTAGCATTACTAGCAGTAAAAATAAAAATATAACTAGGTAAAGTGTTTCCATTTGCAAAGCAATCGAGATAATAACTCAGCCCTAAAGGCTCTTTGTCAAATAAACATTGTCAACCTGCCTTTACACATAGGGAAAGTGAGCTGCAGAGAGGGGGATGATTCACCTCCTTTTCCTGAGAAATCTCAAATCCTGATCAGGTTTTCTATAGCCTTCCCTAGAAACAGAAAAGTGAAAGGGAATGTTTTAAGGACACTTAAACTTGTAGACACTAAACTACATATAGGGAGTCAGACAGGCTTATCTTTTCTCAAGAAATTGACCCTTTTTTTGCTCATTTTGACCTTTCATCTCACAATCACAGAAATTATCTCTCAGAAGCTGAAGTTACCTGCATCTGGATGAAAATGCTCTACCTTTGACTCTATTGTGAGCTTTCTCCTTTAAAATTCAAGCAAAGTAAAAATTTTACTGAGAGCATTTTTTATTTTCTTTTCAAGGCTGCTGCAGAAACATGCAGTTACACCATGCTCCAAGTTCAGCCTCAGTGCTGACGAGAAAGCTGCTGCAGCAAGAAGCTAACTCAGCTCCCAAATCCAGGGATGGGGGAAATACTAAAAATCAGAAAATCAGGTCAGGAGGGATTTCAGGTTTTTTCTTCTATCTCTTCCTACAGGGAATCTAAGAAACTTGCTCTGAGAAACACCTTCTCTAGGATTGTATCAACTCAGCAAAACTGCCTGAGACCAGAGAACTTTTTTGCTGATTACTCTGTAAAAGCGTCACTTCTCCTGAGTTCCCAAAGGTAATCAGTAAACAGAATAGTGATTTTTAAATATATTTTTCTGCTTGGCTGCTGAACCACATGTACTCTCTCTCTCTGCTTAAAGTCTTCCTGGGGACTTGCAGGAGTACATTTTTGGAGCTCTTCCCCAAGCAGCTGCTCAGAGCTCTGGGCAGCCTGGCGAAAAATATCCACCTGCTCCTCAGCAGCTCCTTGAGAGCTCCTTCTCCCCCTCCTCACCAGTCAATATTCAGACCTTCAGCTAACTGAGCACTGGAATCAATTACAGAGTTGTACAAATTTATGAGAGCTGAAGATGTTGCTCCCATTTGTTCATACATTCCTTGAGATTCTGGGATAGCACCTCCTATTCTTTGAACTCTGGTCAGAATTAGGGCTGATTATCAAGGGAAGCTACAACCTGTCACACAACACTCTCTTCTCTAAACTGCTGGGTTCCTCTCTGAAAACACAGAATCCCTTATATATCACTTAAAACAGGCAGCATTTTTCACAGTGATGAAACAAGGAACATAGGCATAGCTGACAAAAGTGTTATGCAGTGAGATAACAGGCAAACTGCAATTCTGGGCACCTAAATCTCTCAAACACAAACAAGACAACACACTTACACACAAATTAATAATATAACAGACATCATTCAATGAATGAGAATCATGAAATATTTATTTCATGCTGCTGCAAGTGGTAGTGACCAATTAAAATTCTAACTCTGAAACATAGGTGACATCAGAACAGTATTGATCAAATACCAATAAAAGTCACATTTTAGCATGTGAAGGCTTGGCCTCGAAGTCACAGAACACAAAGTATACTTTTAATTGCCAAATAAATGTGCAAAGCTACTGCTTCTCATTCAATGTCTGTTTCTATTTTCTGAACTGGGACTGTCACCAGCTTGTAACATTTTGTTTGGGAATAGCCTTGAGATGCTACAAGGCTTTGGAGACAAGTCATAAGCTGTTAATGTAAAGTCAGGACTTTACATCATTCCAGAATAGTCTCTCCTGATGGGAGATTGATCTGTGTTAAAAATCCAAAACACTGGCACTGTGTGTATTTATATCTGGGCCATGTTGCTTTGGACACACAACATGGAATTCAGTTTAACACTTCTACAGTAAGAATACAAATCCCTAAGGGGAGATTTTGCAAGAGCTGGACACTTCTGCTCATCAGTGCATCAACAAAAAGCAGTCACCATAAAACTCCCATCATCTGCCTGGAGCATCTCATACACTGCTTTCAACACCCAGGAGATCTTTCAACAGCTTATGTCAGGTATCTGCCACACAGAATATGATGTAAATCATGTAAGCCTTGTGAAAGTTGGTTACAGCTGTGCCCTGCATTTGAGGGGAATCTTTAATCTCCTAGAATTCAAATATGACCAATGGTTTAAGTCCACTTGGCATATGCATGTTGACTCAAGTCACCTCCGGGAAGCATTTCTAAGCAAAATTCTCGTATCCATCTTCACCTTAGGTATATTCCCATAAATCTGAGTGACAGTAATCTGACTACACCATCGAGATTCTGTCCCTCTGCTAGGGATGATTCATGGAGCACTTTCCTCTTCTCACTGAATTTCTTAAGCGAGAGAGAAGTGTGCCTTGCCTATCTCCATATACTGAAGAACCAGTATTTAGAATTTCCAGAAGTATTTCCACTAAAAGTGGCTTAAGTGCCCTAAAAAGGCTCTTCTTGCCACTCCATAAAACCTGTTCACTCAAAGCACTGTATAGAAGCAGAAATTTGAGATCAATGAAGGGGATAAAGGAAAAGAGGAAGAAATAAAAAAAGGAGAAGGCAAGAATCAGCAGGAGTGATCCTGATTAGAAAGATGTAGGAGCAGCAATGTTGGGGATTTCCCAGGACCATGTTGGCACGCCTTTTCCTATCCCAGTGTTCCTGGAGCACCAGGCTCTTTGACTCTCTCAAATCCAAGCCAAAACTCTACCCATAACTAGCTCTGTAACCACTACCATTACCAGCTCCTTCCATGATGCTGCTGATTTTCTACCTTCCATCCTCATGGCACACATAACGAAGGTTTTTGAGGTAGATTCACAAAGTAAGGGACAAGCCACACCAAGTTTAAATAGCAATGATGTATTTGACTTTGATGGTAAGAATATCTTTCTAATACCAACTTTAATGAAGCCCAGAAGTGGATTACTGACAGAAGCCGCTGGATCTTTGTCACTGAAGGTTCTCACAACAAGCTGTACACTTTGTGTCATGCCTTATTCAGGTCTAGTTGAGTCTGCCCTGGAGCAGACACAGACTATGGGAGCTCTCAGTGTTCCCTCCTGCCCTATTATTATCTCCTGAAAAAGAAACTCAACTATAACCCTGAAATAAAGCATTTCAGCTGTAAAACACAAGTGTAGCATAAATTCTTTTGCACAGATGTCCTTTCCAGAACACCTGTGTTGCATCTACTCTCTTCCCAGTAGTGCACTGAGGAGTCCCAATGCAATGGGAAGATTCAAACCCATACCAGTTAATCTTTGAATTAAAAAGAAAAAAAAAAAAAAAAAAGGAAAGGTGAATGTTGACAAAACCTTCCTTCCTGGTTTCCATTCCTATGAATTCCCCAGAGACTCATCCGGCTTTTCCAGTTAGATTGTGTCCCTCTGTACTTTGGAGTAATTATACGTGACCCTTCCCACAATTGCACTTTTCTCAGTATGCACAAGTTTGGAAGAATCATTCCCACAATCAGAAACCTGGAAGAATTCAATGTCAATGTCACCTTCTAGCTTAGGAAAGATAATTATACTATTAAAAGGCATCCTGGGCTACTTATTTTTTCAATTTCAAGAGTACAATGTTAACTGAGGAGGTTTGCTCTTTCTTTCACTTTGTACTAAAACAAAAGTTCTGAGTTATTGCACTGTTTTGCCCAGCCATACTATGGTCTTGTCAGAATTAAGGAATACCACTTTCAGAACACCTGAATACACCCTCTTTTGTACATATTTGTGTAATATGTACACAGAGTTGTTTGTCACTGCACATGAGTTTATTTCCCAAAAGAAGTTTGCCATGAACTGAACTCAGCCAAGGAAATTCACACTGGAAAATGAATATCTGAATACTTAAATCCAGCAGCTCTTAGGCAATCCCATATTCTTCTGTGGCATTTGAATATGAATCATTTCGGTGTTGTATCAAGTACTTAATGTTCTTTTAATGCTGAGTTTCTCATCTGAATTTCACTGGGACTTATTAAACATAGGGTTTTTCTTTCCCTACCATGATTACAGTAACTGTGTATAATTATGTGCATAGGGTAAATATGCTAATTGTATAATTGCAATATTCAAGTAAATCCTGACAAACAGAGAATGTACTTAAGGCAGGCAGGACACACACTGATAGGTATAACACAACTAGAGCCACTCCCCTTATTTCCCATTATTAATATTTAGAGACAAATATAATTTATCTAGCATTCAGGTGACCCTCCCATTCAAAGGCTGGACAGTGATCCCTGCTGCCATGAGAATGGACATTAAATATACCTGTAATAACTGCAGAATAGCTTTGTCCACGGCTATCACCTGTATGCTGGGAGCAGGACAACTCAAAGGTTAAACTGGGTCTACTTACTAAACTTCCCAAATCTGCAGAAGATTGACTGAAAATGCAGAATATTATCAATAATTAATTTGCTTTGTGGGAGATCTATTAGGGAAAATGAAACAAAGATTGTACTTAAGTACTCAGAGGGAGAGACAGGGACAGAAAATTCTCCATATTATGCTGCCTTTTTTTTTTTTTAAGAAAGAAAGGGGCAAAGAAACCCATGAAAATGTGCAAGTTTCATTTCTGCCAATTAATTGATTAGTGATTACAATGCTAATTGTTTCACATCCTTTATTTCTCTTATTGTCTCTGCACTTGGATTGACATCTGTCATTGTGCATTTGAACATCAGCCAATAGACTGGGATGTTGTAGTCACTTGGGTGACCCAGTGCTGTCATAAGTTTTGTTCACACAGCACTAAAAACAAAAGCTGGGATTTGTTTCATAAAGGTAGGCATGACCTTCAGGGAGGCAGGGTGGGTGGGAAGAGAAGAGAAGGGAAAAGGGATTTATGTTTGTCTTTAAAAAATGAGAGAATTCAGCTGGCATAATTTTCCCATTGATTGGAAAAAAAATAAAACATCCCAAGGCACTGGAAAAGAGTGAATGGAAATTATGCTGTCAACAACTGTGGTACTACTGTGAGCTTTCAGAACACTATTCAAAAACTAAAAACATTCAGGTTGCAGCACAGTATTAAAATAATGCTGATGCCCATGAAAACATTTATTTATGAGGCAGAGGGAGACAGATTGAGATAAAATGCAACTTAGCATCCTGACCTGCCATTAGCACTGTGGAGTTGTGTCAATCCTGACACAAGCCAAGATCACTGGACTTGACCTCAGTGGGATTCCTGTCAAGGGTCCTAAAGGCAGGGAGTTCACCCAGGCCTGTTTTGCATGCAGAACAGGTCACACCAGGCTTCCCTCACCCTTCTGTGCCTGTGAAGAGCAGCAGACTCTGTGGCATATGTGACTTCTTTACACAGATGACAGAGAACCCAGGTTCAGTCAGATATACAAAAGTCTTTACAGCTCGCTAAGGAGGGCCATAATTTTGCTCAAAGGAGGGTGAAGAAGAGATCCATGAAGTGTTGCCTTTGCACAACAAAGGTCCAGCAACATACAGCATCTGGTGAAGGATGCAACATTACTCTAGGAACCTGGTTATTGGTGATTTTTCATCTTGAGGCACTCAGCTTTGAACATCTTTGCTTGAATACTCAAATAATAAATTCTCAGGATCTCTGTGAGTCAGACCTAAGCCACCCTAAACTGGCTCTATCTATGCAGCACCTTCCTGTCCATTGGCTCCCACTGTCACCCATTTGTAGGACAGATCCCCTAATTAGTGTGGGTGCACTTTACCCCTGCATCACTGAAGACCTGAATTCATTCTTACATTGGGTCACACAGAAATGAACTTTTATGCTCTTCCAATTTCCCAGAGACCTGAAGTAGCACACATAAGAAATAAACCCTCCTGGGATCCGAGCCAAATGCTCTTATTGAAAACACATACTATGTATTAAACCCCAGATCCTTCAGTGTGACTGGCCTATTTTCATAACATTTGGCTCACAAAGGCCCCAACAGACAGCAGAGAGTGAAATTGCCTGATGACCTCCTCTGCTGACAGCCCCTGTTGCTCATCTCAAATGCTTTTGATAGAACACAGCACATTCTTTTAAATATTTTATCCACTCAGTGATCATGGGTGAAGGAAAGGACTAACAAGAAATGACAAGTGAAACAACTACATTTCCGGACCTGACAACACTCTTTATTTTTAATTTTACCAGGGCTGGGGATAGACATTAAAGTACAACTTTGACAAGAGATTAAATAAGTGAGTTTAGGAGTTAAATTACATTATACCCAACAAGAGCTGCAAGTTCACTTGAAAACAGAAGGAAGTAAAAGAAAACAGGCCAAGAAATCTTGTGTTTCCTTGCATTACCCCAAATGCTGGTGTTTTTCTCTGTGAATTTTCTCTTGTAAAAATGCCCTCATTTCTTTGTGGTGAAACCTGATTCAGCCATAAAGAAGCACACTATAATGATGATAGGACAAGGTGTGTAACTAGATTAAATAAGATAAAGTGAAATTTCCCAATATTTCTAAAAACAGTTTTGTACTCTGTATCTGAAAGACCTAAATGCAGTTGTTTGGGAACAGTCCAATGGATGTTCCTATGGAAAATAATTGTAAAACATTAATAGGATACTCCAAGTATATTAATACTGTATTTTACCTGTAATATGTCTCACCTCTGTTATTTCTTTAGTGCCTTATCCTAGGCAGATTTAAATACCTGAATAACAAACAAATGGGGGAGGAAGTGGGGAGGAGTGAGAAACATTAAGGGGAATGGGATGGAAGAAAGATTTTTCTCCCAGGGGAAAAAAAAAGTGAGAGAACTTTTGAGTTCCCATGGCTAAAAAGAAAGTTTAATATCAAAATATGTCCATGTTAATTAAGTGTTTTTAATTTCTGCTTGTGCAAGTCCAGCATCACAAGACAAATATCCAGGTGACACTGAGCACTCTCACAGTTCCCCTCAGTGAACCTCATCAAAGCTGTTGAGTGGCAAATGATTATTATATTTTAAGCTATGTTTGGGTAGTTTGGAAACCTGATTTCATTGTGCTTTAGAATAAATATGCTAGAAAAATAGATGAAAGAATGAAGATTTCTTGCATTGCCAGTGTGTTTGGGCTGTCTGTGGACCTGCAGGGACAGGTGAAGTGTCACTTCCAAGTGCCCACATTCTTTCTCCTTGTTAATCAACTTTTTCATAAAGGCACAGAGCTCCCTGTGTTTTGCAGATGTTCCAAATGTGAGATTCTTACACTAACACGTGTTGCTGGGAATCGATTGTCTGCCAGAGGCCTCCCAGAGCTCAGTGAGGATGTCAGCCTGACACAATCGCACCCTGTGGGAACAGCTCTGGTACAAACAGCCCCTGGCACACAGGCAGCCAGAGCCCGCTGAGCTGCAAGAGTTCAACAGCAACAACAAACACTGGAAAAGGCAGTGGAACAGACTAAACAAGGTTTCTGGACTGAGAAGTCAGTGCAGCAAGGAGAGGGCCTGGGCAGCTGCAGGCAGTGAGGGCCTGGTCCGGGGCTCTTGCAGCAGCACGGCCTCCAGAGCCAGCACCCCAGCCCTTCTCCCATCACTGCCCCCACAAAGAGACAATGGTTATAAATCGATACTGTAAAAACAAAGTGTGATATGATCACAGATTAAGGCAATCCTCAGTGGTCATGCTGAGAACAAATTTGTGCTACCTCCAGTGAAGCCTGAAAGCTACCTAATGACCTGACACAGCAAATCATTAGTAGCATCTCACCTAGGTCTTAAAATATTTTCATTGCAAATGACTCTCCCATTAGATGAATGCCCCTTGCAGAAAGTAATTACCCTTTCTTTGAACTTGCATTTGACAAATTTGAAACAATGAAAAGAAAAATGACAGAGAAGAACAAGCACAAGCTCTTTTATGACTTGTCTGCCTTCCCCCTGCTGGAACCACATCAATGATGGAGTGAGGGGCAGGTGAACAGCCTGGATTTTCAAAATGAGAGTGCAAGGAGACTGCAAAAATGTCATGACCAGGAGGTAGCTCTCACTAGCCATTCCTTTAAGAGAGTGCCAGTGACATATGTGAGCTGACAGGACAGTCCCGGGGAGCTGCCAGGGCACTTGGGTCCTTGAAGCTGCGAGCTCTGGGGGAATGTGCCAGAAAGCAGCATAGCCCTGCTGGGTCCTGGCAGAGCAGTCCCCATGCAAAGCAGGGCACAGCAGCTCTTACAGCTCATCTCAAATATGCACCCTGGCTGGAGGCTGGATTTTTTGAAAGGTTTGCTCGCTGCGTGTCCCAGCTAAGCTGAGTGTGAAAGCTGACAGGAGACGAAGCCACAGGATCTGGGCTGACATTTACAAGTTCTTCAGCTCTCAGAAACAAACATCGACTTGTAACTCTGCATCAGCAAATTATTCACTTATTTTTTTCTGTGTGTGCATCTGCTGAGAGATACTGGCTACAGTGGGTGCTCTTTCTGTATATACATAGATGTTTGTGTATATATGCATTAGCACACAGATATTTCAAATGGAGAGGAAGAAAATGGAACTGTAAATTAATAACTCTATCTTAATTCATTGTTTTAAATTAATTTTTTGATCATCCACATTGGGCTTGACTCAAAATAACAAGCCCATCTGTCTGAAGAAGATATATCCAGATGCTAATATCAGGACAACAATACAAGACCATGCTATTAGGAAAAAAAAAAACCAAATAAAACTATTCTCTACACTAAGAAGTCAATATATCTCTTCTGTGAAAGAAGTAAAGTGTGTATCTGTCTCTGTATAGGATTTTTCTAGGCTTGGGAGAAATCTATTACAGAGGATGAATCAAAAACAAAGCAACATTTATTGGTGCTTTCTTTAAGGGAAGAGAAGAGAGAATAAAATTTGCTCTATCATAAAATATTTACATGGGTTTTTCTGTAAATCACAGTAGAAAGAAAATAATAGGACAGAAAAGGAAGATGATGTTCAGACAAAGATTCTGAAAGTGATTTTCTTCAGCAAAGTTAGAAAGAGAGAGAAAGAAATAAAAAAGAGAAAGAGTGAGACTGCACACACCATAACGAGCACTCCCTGCACACCCAGCCCTACAGCCCTGCCAGCAGGAATTGCAGCTGACATCAGGCACCTCCAGAGGTCCAGCACAGCTTCCAGCCCAGCTGCCAGAGCCCTGAGCACCTCTGGGCCAGAGGTGACACAGCCCTGGCCTCACCTTGCTGTGCAGAGGAGCTCAGGGGGAAGCACAGCCCTGGGCACAGAGTCCTGGGGCTCCCTGAGCACCTCCAGCACAGGCAGCACTCAGTCAAGAGCTAAACCACTTCTGCATCATCAGCAGCCTCCTCCTGCCACAGAACCCAACCTGTCCTTCATCATCCTCACACAGCCATCCTCTCATGGTGACAAAACAGCACAGCAAACTCCCTCTGCACTCATGAGCTGTGTGACTTGTCCTGTGCTGGGGACACCTCAGCCCCAGAGCTCCTGTGATGGGGAAAAGGGGCTCCAGCCCAGCCCCATGGCTCCCATGCTGGAAACAGGAGCTCCAGCCCAGCCCCAGAGCTCCTGTGCTGGGGAAAAGGGGCTCCAGCCCAGCCCCAGAGCTCCCATGCTGGAAACGAAGCTCCAGATCACACCCAGAGCTCCCATGTTGGTCTCAGGGGCTCCAGCCCATCCCCAGGGGAGCCAAGGCAGGTCAGGGCAGTGCTGGGCAGGTGGGAACACCAGCTCAGGGTCCCCAGGGTGTCCCCCTGCACACCAGGGCACAGCTGGAGGAAAGCTGGTGGGTATCATCCATATCTCACAAATCTCTCATTTACACCACTGCAGTCACAAACAGTTTGGGTTTTTTCAGCTGAGCTGATTGATTTCCAGGGGTTTAAAGCTAGGCACAGGTATGAGTGTGCAGGATCATGGCAATAATTCAGAACTAAACCCCTTTGGACTTCAAACAGCTTCAGCTTTCACTGTGAGCATTTCTACCATCTCTATTAATTGCACCCAGTGGAATTTTCTGGAAGTACAGCTTTAATTTCAAGGGGAGGAAAATATATTACATAGACTTTTTAGATATTTGAATTAAAAAAACAAAGCAAAACAAAACCAAGTCAAACAAAAACACCCCACATAGTTTTACTTAGAAAACTCTACAACATTTTCTACTTAGCCACTTCTAGCAGATTTTTGTCCACTCCAACTCTGAATTCTGCTCAGAGCTGCTAATTTCAGGAAAGAGAAGATGCCATATATCTGATATAATTCAGATATTGCACTGCAAAAAGTGTCTTCAAAGTGCAGATTTGGGCAGAGAACATCCTGCAGAGATTTGATGAGAAGCTTTTATACTTAAGCGATAGCTTTTGTGTTGTGTAGAAGGAGGAGGAAATAGCTATTCAGACAGAAAAACAGTGATCTATTTTTCCAAAGAATGAAACATCTGAATATAACAAAGATGATCTGCAGCACAAAAAGCACAGTGGATCATTGACATCTCCCTTTGCCAGGTAACACAGAATGCTTCCAGCTCACCACCAATTTTAGTTTACACTCTGTGATGGATATTTACTCTTGCCTCATCCCTTAAGTCAGCTTTCCAACACTGTCATTAGTGACAGGACTTTGTAGGGGACAGTCAAAGATGGAGATAATGACCAACATAAGGACTAGAGCACTTTTGGTAGTGATCGGGTATTTTCCAAGACTTGCACTTAATTAGAGCTGGAGTGTGTCTCTGGAAATGTGCATGTGTTCTCTCCTCTCTATTATCTGTCACATCACATTTTTACTCAACATAATGCAGCAAACCTTGGGAGTGATTTGTGGAATATATTAACATAGTTTAACACAGAATGCATAAGCTTTACATGCTAGTGCTGTAAGAGAAGGTGATAGGTCAGAGTAAAATGGATGATTTAAAAAAAAGTTGATTAATTTCTGTGGCACTGTTTCAAAAAGATCTATTGGAACAGAAGACTCGACTCACTCCCTGTGAATATCTTAATTACACAAAGTGAAAGAACAATGCTGGGGCTGCGATCCTCCCTGCTGCACCACGCATGACTCCTACAAGCAGGGAACAGTCAGTGATTTTTGTAATGTGGGGCTGCATTTCAGCACTCATCCTACACACCCCTGCTAGGTCCTCCAACTCAGCTGCCTCATCTTGGAGCTCTCATCTTCCTTTGTTCCAGTCACCCAAAATCAAAGCTCAGCATATTCTGAGGTGTTTTTCTCTTTAAGGATGGGATTACATCTTAGGAAAATCTTTTTTTCTTAGACTGGCCCCCTAAAGAGTGGCACAGTGACTTTCACTTGAGCATGGCTGAACAATATCCAGATATCTGTACAGGACAAGGCACTCTATGAGACTCTCAGTCTCAGTGAGGCTGAGGGGATTTTTTCCACCCACTGCTTCCAGTGGGGCCAAAATCATCATCCAATATTATCAGCTGCCTGGGGAGGGGACAGCACTGCCACAGCCCCCAGGCCTTGCTGGGCTCTCCTGGCTGTGCTGCAATAACAGTAATCCATAAAGGTAAACATCAATTTGTCATGAATCTCAGTCTCTCTCAGCTGCCTGCTCATAATCTGAATAAAACAGAAGCCAGGCACCCCCTAAGCATCCATCAGGGCATTGCTGCCACTCTCCCAGTGGGTTGCTTCTTTCTGGTGGAACTAATTGACCTCTGACCTGTTTATTGCTTCAGTGCCACCAATTTATCACCAGTTTATTCATCAACATCTGGTGGTCGGAAAATTGTATTTTACATTATTATCTCTCAAATGGATAGCTAATGCTGCTTAATGGGGCAGTTATATGTTATTATAGATTCATTTTTTCTCATTTTGCTAATGAATGGAGAATCTTCATCAAATAAATATTTGCCAGTTGGCTTAATATCAAAGCTGCTAATTAAAAACAGAAAAATGTTCTATGTATGGAGAGCTGAATGGTGGTAGCATATGAGTTTAAAGAAGTGTCATTTCAGCCACACTGTACTTGCACAGGGGCCAAATTGGCAATCAAGTGATCAGTGTGAGGAAGGTTGAGCTGTATTTACATATTGTCTCAGTAAAATGCTACTGATTTATTTCTCTGGTGCCAGACACAATACGAGCATAGCTTAAATTGGCTCCTTTCCTGGTTTTTACAAAAGAAATGGAAAAAAAAAAAAAAAAGAAAAATATGGAAATAAACAAATCTTGGACACAGTCCTAAAAAATCTGATTCTTGTCACCAGCTCACATAACTGCATTTTACAGAGGGGATGGGTGGAAGTGGTGTGACCTGGCATGCAGAATTCATGGAACATCTCTGCATAAACATGTGAATTTGGAGTAAACACACTTCAAGCTGACAAAGTGCAGCACTGAAGGCAGAGCAGGCTGCACTTGAGCATGTACGCCCTGGGGCTCAGCTCCTGCCCCACATCTGGGACTACTCAAGTCAAGGCTCTTACACGAGCTCCCCAGTCCCAGAGGACAGAGGGTTTACAGGGAAAAAGTTATTGTTTCACTACATACAAAAACATGCACGCATCCATTACTGTGGGATTCTTTTCCACACCAATACCTCGTGGTGACAGCTGGTAGTAGTCAATGCACAGAAAGACTTCACTTTTTCTTACAGTAAAAGTCTTTTCTTCTCAGGTCAACATCCTACACAGGGCTTAGAAAATCATCTTTACAAACAAAACCTGCTGACTTCCCCCATGCAGATGTACAAGTGCATTTTGTTGGCAGGGCTGGAGTTTGCCAGCAATCCTGTATTCCAGGAGCTCACAAATAACTGAATGTTGTTATCCTGGGATCAAACAGGGCTATTCACAAGCCTGATTCACGCAGGAATTCAAGTGGAGTTGGCCAAAGTGCTGATGTGAATGTGAGTGAAATTTAACTTGCATTTCTTGCATATTCTGTCTATGAAAAGAGAATGCTGAGAACATTTTTTACCCCTTCATGTGAGGCCCAACAGGAAGCTGTAGTTTCAGTTTAAGACTTCATCATTTAGCATAGCTCACCCATGCCTTGTTTTCTGCACAATCCACATCATCTTGAGGCAAAGCAATAAAGGTGTAAGAAATACAAATTATTGTAATAGTGCTATCAAAATGTGAAAATCTCTATTTTTCCCAAACCAAATAGAACATACTCTAATCTAAAGCTACTGAAGCACACAGAAGCTGTGCCAGCTCTAACATATCCATTGGCTTCATGGACCATTAAATAGCACAAATGGCACTATGAATTATTTCTGAAAACATCAATACATTTCTAATACCTTGGGCACAATTCTCCTAATCTTTGGGTGCACACTCCCTGAGCCTAGGTCCAAGCTCAGGTCCCCAACACCCTCTTTTTCCATTTCACATAGTGGATGAAGTCACTGGAGCAGACACAGCCCACACAGCCCCAAAATTGCAATTTTACTGCTACACTTTCAAAAACCCACCAAGGGTGCTGAAAGCATGGGGTGAGCACTCCTTAGAAATGTATACAGTTAAAAGTAAACACCAAAGCCCAGGAAGTCATTACAGAAGTGTTTGGGTTTATTTATTTTGAGAGCTCTAATGCATTCTTGAGTGAAGAAAATAAACCAAAGAAAATAGAGAAAGAAGAGGGGGAGAAAAGCTGTGTCAGGCAGATTTACATGGTTTCCTCTGCCATTGTTTCTAGATCCATTGGCACACACTGGATAGAAGAGCAGAAGAATTAATGCTTCACTAATACAGTTTATGTGCATCTAATGTAGAAGAGTCATGAACCCAGTCTTTTTAAGAAGTAAAACAAAAAAGCCCTAAGATACATGCCAGGTTTAACATTACACTTAAAGTGCACCTTCTCTTGAATTTTCTGATGGTTCAGAAATACCTGACTGCAATTTTCTACTGAGTTTGGAATTTGTAATGAATTCTCCCATGAGGCTTCTGTTGCAAACTTCCTGAGAAACAGCTGTCAAACAGTAAAGTGAATCGCTATGCTGCCTCTTTTCCAGCGTAAAATAACTTGGGTTTTGCAAGAAAAGTGCCTAACTTGGTGCAAAAACCCCACCAAAACAAAAACCCAGATCAGCAATGTGTACTGAAACACACAATCCTTTAGCCAGGAAAGATCTTTCCTTTATGGATATATAAAATACATGCTCTTGCAACAAGCTTGAAGCTTATTTATTGTTCCCAAGTGGCTCCTGAAAACTCCTTAAATGTTGTTTGATGGAGCAGTGATTCTTTTCTGCCTTACTGGTGTAAACTGAATATATCTAAGAGCAGAATATATTGGCAATAAAAAAGGTTCTTTTTTTTCCTTTTTTTCTTTTTTCTTTTTCTTTGAGATCTATCAAAATAAAATATACTTGGGAGGCTTTGAAGTTAAATTTTAAAAAATCCTTTGGATATTGCCTTTCATTTCTAAGAGCACAATTTAAATTCACTCTGAGGGTTTGCATGAGACACCTCAGGTGCTCTCTGTTCCAAATTCACTTGATTAATCTTGCCTTAAAAGATTTGCTGAAGAATCAGGCAAATGTAATTAGAGGAGAGGCAGCTCATACTATACATAGATCATCAAAGGATAGGTAGAGAACCTTATTTATTTTCAGAGGAGATAAAGAATCTCCATACAATTGTAATAATCTCAGCAGATTAAAAAAAATTAATTACCATCATAATTAGGAGAAAGTGATGAAAGCTTGCATTAATACATAGCCCAGGTTCCCTGGTACTTTATCAGCAGAGCTGTTCCATGCATGCATGATGGAAAAATCACCAGGGCTGAAGGGAAACAACCCAGGGGCAGAAAATATCTGCACAAAAATTGTCCCATTGTTTATGGGCTGGTGTCTCCAAAGCAGGAATCCTGCATGAAATGAGGTGCCCTGGTGCACCAGGTTGGTGAATGAGGAGGAATTGCCCATTGTCCACCTGGAGTGAACTTCCACCAATGGCATGACAATTTCCAGAGCACTCCCTAAGCCTCCTCATCAAAGGATAGGTAGAGAATATTATTTATTTTCAGAGGAGATAAAGAATCTCCATACAATTTTAATAATCTCAGCAGATTAAAAATATAACCTAAACCACACAGGGTACTCCCTAAAGCCTGAATTCCTGTGTGGATGAAATCCTGCAAGAAGTTTCTATCCTGGGCTCAAGTCTGAGTTTTGATCACTGAAATTCCAACTGCTAGAGTTGACTCAGCTATTTCATAGTGCTTTTAAGCAAGTGCTAACTGCCTCTGTCACGACTGGAACCACTGCTCTTGGAGCTGCAAGTGCATATGTAAACACCAGAATGACTCAGAGCCAATAAGAGTACTTTTGTATTGCAATGCAAAATTTTAAGGCCCTTTTATCGTTTAAATCTGCCAAAATTCACATTTTTTCCATTAAACATGAAACAGTGCTTAATGCAGTTGGAAACAGGCCATCATATCCCTTCTGAGGTTGGTAATTTATGTTAAACATGTGGTTAGAAAAACAGAAGTCTATAAGACCACAACCAGTAATAGAATAAACATCTTTTCAACACAAAGATGAAAACAGTACTTTGATGGGACACAAATGGCCTCGTTACTGCACGGCCATACCTCCATACTTTATGATTTTTTCCAACTCACTATAAAGACTTAAGAGGTAAATCAAATAAATAAGGTTCACTAAAGCAGTGTCACAATATTGAAATAATTCACGTGGGTTAAAAGCCAAAGTGAGCTGCATGCAGAGTGGGGTGCAGGCTGCTCAGCATTACAGCTCTTCCTACACAGAACACCACAATTCCTTGTTCTTTTGTGTGCTTCATCTGGGGCTTTGTGAATTCAACACAAGACAGGTTCCTAAAGGTACTTTCTTGCCTGCTGTACTTTCCAAGAGGGCCTGAGACAGCAGGAGTGAGAAATTTGTCAAATCTTATTGCACAAACTCCTCCTCCGGTCCATACTGAGAGACAAGCACTTCCAAAAGGAGATTGTCCCCTCTGCCTTCAGACAGAAGGGTTTGTTTGGGTTTTCTTCTGGAAGAGCACTTCTTACAGCAAACATTTCATCCCAACAGCTCCTCATGTCAGACAGCTACAGGCAAATCCCAGCCCAGCTGTAAAACAGCCCCAAAGCCTCAGAACACCAGGGTAATGACAAATACCTCAAATGTCACCAGGCCACGGTGGGGCAGAGGTTTGTGATACAGGGGAGATGTTGGCAGTAGTGAGTGCTGAACTCTCAAAGGGGCTTGCTCAGCCTCAGTACTGTTAGAAAGATCTGCAGGCAGGTTATCAGCACAGGCCAGCAAGCTGGAAAAGGACTGGAATGTCCCAGTGGCACAGCCACAGCAAGCCCCTCTGTCTGGATGTGTGCCAGAACCAGTGCCAGACCTCCCCTGCCCAAATACAGACGTTCTTGGCCTCTTTCACAGGGGGATTTGAACTCTTACAAGGAATTACAACTCTGACCTTTCTGTCAGACAAGGTCTGCTCTTGCTGGGCAAGCCCAGGCAGATTCATACCCTGACACTGCCTTCAGCTGCAGAGCACTTAACAATTGTTCCAGACACATTTTGCACCCAGCCAAGAACTCCAAGAGAAATGTTTTGCTCATTTGTTTCCACGTCACCGATCTTTGCAGTGACAACTCAGCAACCCACAGAGCCACCTATCCATGCAGTCCTGGCTGGAAAAAGCTTGGCTGGTATTTCACAACAGGAGAACATCACACCTGAGTGGAAGGGTGTTTTTCTCTCTCCACTTGAACTCAGGTTTGGGGAGGGTGTCTCTAATAGAGATGTGGCAGAACAGAAGCCAGCCAGACTGAACACCACCCCATTCCCACTGTAGCATAACTCCCTCTCACTGCAGCCTTCCAAATTTCTTCAGGATTTAGTTCCATGCCTAATTAGAGATGTAAAATGGTAAAAGCTAAAGAAAAGGATCCAAGAGCACTCAGCACTGTATTCACTCCAAGGACTCTCTTGCAGGCTGGCAGCTGGGTCACCCCATCCCCAGACAATTTTCCTCCCTGTTTCCCAATCCTGAGTCTTTAATTCCTCCATCTAAAACAGGGACTTAGTGAGTTACTGCCCATCTGCTGCATCTCAGGGGGTTGGCTACTCTGTGGGGAAAGAAACACATCCTCAAATTGAAGGGACTGAGCTCAAACATCAGCTCCAAGTGCCACTGTCCCTACTGACTTGGCTCTAAGGAAAGCAGGACCAGGTTAACATGGAGAGGGAATAACTTTCAGTAGCTCCACAACCAAAGCAGGCAAGTTTGCAAAACATGACAGAGTCCAGCTGAGGCACTTGCTTTAATAAAAGGTGATATCAATACCTACAAAATTTATTTTTCTCCATCTCTTAGCCCATCACTGTCCCCAAAGCCTTATTATTGTGGCAACATTACAAGAAAAGCAGGGATCTGGGCTGGGTCATTCAGCAGAGGAAACAACTCTCTTTTCTTCCTGCAGTAGCTCAGACCAGCACAGGAAACAGGGAGCCTTTAGGAGGAGGGAGGGAGGAAAAAGGAGGCAGCCCCAGAGCAGGAAACATCTCAGACCTGGGCTAAGCAGGACTCACAACTGCAGCTTCACTTCAGACCATGACCTGGGTTTGGATTACAAAGGTACTTAGGTATCCAAAAGTACAACTTGGCTGCCTAATTTGATTTTCAAAAGAAAATTAAGTGGATTAGGGGTTAGATTTTTTTAAGGGATTTAATTTCCTACCGGGACAGAGGAGTACCCAGTGGGAGAGTATTACAACTCAATTAGGATTATAACAAAGAGCTTATGTTTGTTTTCGCTATTCACACAATTTATAAGGGCTTGAAGGAATTTTGTACAAATAATCAAATTATAGTAAACCTGAAAACACTTGGTTTCTTCTGATAGAGATCAGCTATATGAAGCTTCAGGCCAAACAAAATTTCTGAATGTGATCACTACCAGAAAAAGAAAAGAAAAGAAAAAAAAAAAAAAGGTTCTGCTTCAACAATTACCTTAATGACTGGGTTTTTCTATAAAATATTGAAATGTTGGTATTTCACTCAAGGCATTTACCCTCAAAATCTAAAAATAACCAAATACTGACAATTAATTTTTTTCATTGTTCTTGTTGTAAATATCTCAAAGAAACCTCAGCTTTTGGTCCGTTTTTTACCCTCCCTACTGAGGAATACCTTACTACATTCTTCCACAATGAAGACAACCTCTCTTGGTTTTCCAGTCCTTGTTACACTCTGAAACAAAAAACTGTACTGAAATCCACTGCCCCAAATGTTATCTCATCTTATTTTGGAAGTAACAAGCATTATCCTGCCATTTTTCCTGAAATCCTAAATTCTCCTAAATTCACATATCTTCTACAGAAAACATCCACCTATATGAAAATGCAACTTACCAAAGCTGATTCCTGTACCAAAAGCTTTAATAACAGAGTCTGAGACAATCTTCTGCAGATGTAGGAAAGTAAAAGTCAGAATCAGGTATTATGATCTCTCACAGCTTCCTGGTACTTCTGCTAAAGCAAAACTATTACAGTGTAATCCTTAATTTCCTAATGGAATACATTTGGGATGTAGGGAGCTGACAGAGGCTGGAGCCAGGACTTCGCCCCATGGCTGTTTAAAAACTTCAATCTGGTTAAAGGCTTTCATTGCACTGATTTTGTACACATGCTGCTTGAAAGCTGAGAAGCAACAGCATAACTTTAAGAATTCCATTTTCATTGTGGAATGGTCCAAAAATCCTCCCCTGAGGTAGGAGTGTTATCTCATTGAATTTAAAAACAATAAATTGAAAGGGGAAAAAAAAGAAAGGGAAAGGTATGAGAAGCAGGTAGAAAGGCACTGAAACTGTAGGAGTTCTGACAAATCATCTTGGCATATAGTCCCAGTGGTGATGAGAAATTGTTCTGTGTGTTTTATTTGTTTTTTTACATGGCAGAACAAGAAATGCACTTGAGGCAAAGATGTAGAATATTGTTAAATTAGTGGGTTTATTTTATTAATACCCATGAGAATGGAGTTATGAGGGAGAATTATTCTACTACACAGCCAGTGTAAGAAGACACAGCAGCACGTGTGCCAGCCCTGCAGTCTGTCACTTGTACTCATTGCATGTGGGTAAACACCCCCTGGTTTAACACAATATCCTAGGGAAGCATTTCTGTACTGGGAATTACATACATTGCTGGTCTCACCATAATGGATAAATCTAGTGACCTTTATTTACAGTACATCAAATCCAACAGACTGTTCTCCATATTTTGGCCTTGGAAATGCTTTTAGCTATACCTTGTACCCTCATGATTAGGTAAATGACTTGGAGTCAATTAAACATGCAAAACACACTTTACCAAGGCATATTCTTTAACAGAAGCTGAACTTCAGTGTCATTCATCCCCCAGGCAGTACTTGCAGCCAGCAGAAGAAACCTAATGTGCACAATTCTCTTGATAAGAGTGAAAATTAGAAACATGGAGGTTTGCTTAAGCAGATTCAAGTATCCCTGGAAACAGGTAACTAAAGCCAGACAAACCTTGCATGCTTCAGCTCACAGTGTGTTCATAAACCAAATTCTGGTTTTCTGTTTGCAGGGTTTGGACTCTTGCCTGAAGAGTCAAATTAGATTAATTTAAATCTCTGAATTAAAATTTCATAGAAAAGGCAAGAGAAGACTGTTGTGATATGATCCAGGATGGAATGGATGCAAAAAACAGCCTAGGTTTAACTGGGAGATGCAGGTTTGCGCGTCAATTCACTCTGGGTACAGATTTCCTACCTGCCTTTAAAGGTTCTGCAAAGGGCACACAGGCACAGGGTCAATAAGACCTTATAATGTCACCCCAAGTCAGGGCTGACCTGTGTGTGTGGATGAGATGCTGTTCATGGTTTGACTTTCATAGCTAAATCCAAAAGCTGTAATTCCATATGCTAGTTCAATTTTGGCGGGTTTGTATTTCCTGAAATTTTGATTTAGGCACATAAGGCATCAAGAAAGAGCAAATCTACTCCGTGCTTTAATTTATTCTCATTCTGTTACCAGAGGGAGAAGAGATCTCACAGTTAGTCTGTATTAATCTGTCTTCCTACAATGCCATTAGTAAAATGTCATTTTGATTTGAACCTACTGTGACCCACTTGAAGAAAAAACTCCCATGCTGTACACACTATATATCAGTGTGTATACATATACATATATCAGAGAACTTTTCATTAGCTGTTAAACTGCATAATGTTGTTTATATATGAGCATGGCTTAATTAGCTACGGAATGGAAAGTGCAATGAAAATGCAAAAGGGTTTGGAAGGGCTGAGCTGCAAGAGGAAACCGGATCTCGACACGTCTTGGGAATACTGAAGTTTGTATAATAAGGTCAAAGTCTCAGCTTCCATTGAGGAATACAACATTACATAAATAAATATTGCGTGTGGGGCCCTTACCAGACAGACTGGTGAATTCACTGAGGAAGACAAGGCTGATGGATTGTTCCTTGAACAGCAGCAGTGCTCTGCAGAGGTGTGGTTCACATCCTCAGTTCAGCTTGCACTGCAGAAAACAGCTACCCCCCTTCTAGGTCACTGTGGTGGAAGAGTGCTTTCATAGAAACATGTTTGTGTGTTGGAGAAGCTGCCCCAAGACACAAAATGTCACCTGTGACAAGCATGAGGGGAAGAAAAACATCTTTCAGTCCAAACTATCAGTTTTTGGTGCTGAATGTGTATGGAGCAGATTGCTTATGAGGGGAGGTCCTTTCTGAGGCTGTAGCTCCTGGAGGAATTTAGGCAGCTCAGGGGCTACCCCAGCAAAGGTAGAGTGCTTTTTCTGGAAATGCACTGACAGCAAGCTGAAAACAACCCCACATTTGTGGGAGAAAAAATGTTTAAGTCAGTAACAAAACAGGACAAGAAATAAAGAGAGAAAGTAAAAAGCAGCCTAAGCTCAGCCACAGCAGTGGGGAAAAACAAACAAACAAACAAACAAACACAACTGTCTTTGAAACCAGACCAAAACAACAGCAAATAATGCCCATGGCTACTGACTTCAGAGCATTTGTGTGAGGAACATTGGGCAGACCTGCTCACAGAGCTCTCACCTTAGGGTGTTTTTGCCAGAGTCTGAACCCCCTAAAAAATACCAATAGGCCACTCCTTTACGAGAATGCTCAAGAAGACTTTACAGATATTAGGTTATTTCTAGAATAATTTAGAAGTTTGACAATGACCTTATAAATGCCCATGACAGCTTTCCAAGATTCGAATGTGTAACTCAATGAGGTCTTGTAAGTTACTTTAAAAAAAAATAATAAACCCCCCAAAATTACGAAATGAATATATGTCAATAAAGACATAGCAACCCCCTTTAATTCTGTTCCCCTTGTATGCCAGATGCTAATTAGGAGCTGGTCCTCATCACATAAATGGGATCCAGCTTTGCACTTTACCAAAACACAAAAGGCCAAATTCCAACCCAGGGTTTCATTCTGGCCTACCCTAATGGCTACAGAAAGCTGCACAGTTAAGATCTGGATCAGATTCAAAACTGTGCCAAAATGTATCTCTGTTCATATCCTGATTTTTGAATCCAGCTCATCTCTAATTATAATTATCACACAGAATGTCAGATCTCAGGTTATACGCCTTAAATTTCTCCCTATAAACAATTAATTAGCTTGCTAAAGCCTTTCTATAAATAGCATGTACATATAAACTATTCTCATCTGCTCAGACAAACAAAAATCCCAGCTCTGTTTTTTGTCTTCTGATTTTCCCTAGTGGTCTGCAGCTGTCAGGCGGCCAGACACATGTGTGCTCTTCATATCTGGAGATAAAAATAAGATTATGGGGCTAATTGACAAAGTTTTTTGGACCGAGTTAGTGCTTGAGAAATCAGGTTTTCCCCAGAAAATGTCTGAAAGCAGCATTTCCATCAGTTTAACTCGGGCAGAGAGCTGCCTCCTGCACCAGCTGAAATGTTCACCAAACAGCACGGATTCCAGGGTCTGAGGCACCATGCTATTATGGGACAGGACACATATGGCTGCCCCAATTAATTTTGCTGACAGTTTTTCCACACTCATCCTATAGGTGCTGACAGGCAAGATCAGGCCACAGCTTCAGCTGTGCTCCCAGAGAGCCACCTCCTGTCTCCAGACACGTTCTCTGCTAACCCACACAAGGTTTGCACTCCCACACTAGAGATGCCCAGGAAAGCGTGCAGCCAGTCCTCTGCCATGTCAGGGCACATTCCTGGGACTTCACTCACAGCTCAGCTGCATTTATACAAAGCATCCTTGGCCATGTGCTAGTGGGAGGTGGGTTTTGTGTGTTTCTAAATATGTATATATAAATATATAAAATATATCTCAATCAGACCAATAATTGCAGCAGTCATGAATATACAACAAAGCAAACCTCGATGTGAATCTACCAGAGGCAGTTACCAGAGCCATCCCCTTCAGTCTGTGTGCACCCTGCTGTGAAATGTGCACACTGAGCATCTTTGTCTCATGCCTGTGTTGAGACTGAGTGAGAAATATTGGTAAAGCACTTTGGAAAATTGTCAACCAGTGCAGCCAAATGTTATGCTCATTTGAAGCACTAATCTATACATTTTTCCCCACAATCTAGCATGCAATTGTCATTGCACCCAGCCAGAGAGTAGGAGCTGGGGTTATTGGATATTTTCATGTTTCACTGCATAATGCTGCTATCAGAGTGGGAACAGCAGGACACTGATTGTCCTTGTTTTGTGGCCTTGATGTTCAGGGAGGAATCACTCTGTTTACCTTCCTCAGACCCAGCCAGGGATGAGCAGAGCTTTCCTGAGCTTGCTGTGATTGTGCCACCCCATTAACACAGTGAAATGCCCACCAAGCATCTCCAGGGTCCACTATCCCTTCACCTGTGTATTGCTGCTTTTCAGAAAAGCCACCCTTGAACCCTAAGAGTGTGAACATCACACTCTTCATCAGCAGTGCTTTCAACAGCCCCCTCGTGCTTGTGTGGGTGTCCACAACAGACTTGGAGGGCCTGAATTCTGCTTTTGGCATGGGTTTGGGGTGTCCTTGGGGCAAGTTTTTTCCCTTTTCTCCTTGTTTTGAATTTTACTGAGGACAACTGTGCCATGAAGAATTGGCATCCAGGTTTGAAAATGGAAACAAGGATGGGGTAGGTACTGCTGCTGGTTTCTGAAGTGTGTGTATGTGCATCGTGTTTCAGGCAGCTTTCCTCATTTCACACATTGCTGTTCATCTCCCTCAAATAAGGTGTCCCTGACACACGAGTTTTCCTTCTGCTTTGTCAAATTAGTTACCTTTTGACATTTTACATTTTTGCATTTCGTGAAGGCCACTAAAGAAGTAATCTCCGTGAACTGAAACATTCTCATTATTCTGGAGATGAAAACATACCTTCTGGTTTTCTATTTTGTTTCACTCAATAATATGAAATGCCATCTTGTCTTGTTGACTCTTAGCCCCTTATACTTCAGTTATTTTAGTGGTTTAAAGACTCATGCAATAAAGTCACATAAAGTCTCAATTATTCTTCATTTATCTGTGCTAAACTATTTCAGTCAACAACTGACCTTGATTCATTTTAAATATGATTTTATCTGGTTACATTTGCACTTGGAAGTTATTGCCTTTCTCTCATCCATGCTTTGACCAGTACTAATCTACTCTGTTTTTCATTTTCCAGGCATCCCACAGAGTTCAGAACATTATTGATATTCAGGATTCATCCGTTCTAATTTGAGTTTCTCCTATGACCGCAGACAAAGACAACTTTATTGAAGAAAAACACAAATTGGAAATAGAAAAGTACTACTTTGTTAGATGGTATTAGGAATTCCTCTCCCCAAAGCCAAACTGAGCTATTCTGTATATTGGATTATGTACCCCTGAGTAGGACCTGGGCATTTTTGAGCCTCACCAACGACAGCACAAATCCCACACAGAAAAGCCATAATCAGCAGCTGTTGAGTTTGTGTGAGTTGATAACTGAGATAAACCCCATCATCCCCAGGCAGGGTTTGTCTCTCAGTGCAGCCACCCAGATCTGAACTAAACAAGAGCAACTATTATTTTTCCAAACAGCAACAAGGAGGGTGCAGTGGAAAATCATCCCAGGAACTTTTCTGATGGGACATCATATGGAAGCAAATATGTGAATACACAAGGCAGGCCAGCTTGCCAGAGGGAGTGAAGAAACTCAAGTAATTGATTATAATATGTGGACAAAAAAAATAAAATAAAAAATAAGTTTGTTTGGTTTTTTAAATTAAATTAGACCACCATGTGGGAGAAAAGAGAAGATGGGGTCACTGAACCAACACTGCTCTAGCACAAAACCCACATGGCTCAGCAGGGAAGGGCCTGCTGGTTTTCCTACATCCATCTTCCCTCCTATCAGAAAGGAAGCTGGGATTAAATCCATCCTCCAGCCCTCACACACTGCTTGTGCAGAGTTTGAACTCTGCTACCTCTGAAGCAGGGAAAAATAAAAATGCCCTGGACCACAGAAGAACAGCCAGCTTCTAGGGAAACATTTTCTTATTAATAAATGTCAGCACATTATTACAGCCTACATTATTATCTGCATCATTATTAGGAAAGTACAAATTATGATGAAATTCTTATTTAGGGATAAGTTTTTGAAAAACTGATTTTTTCCTTTCAGAAACATTTTTATTTTTATAGAAATACTTTAATGTTATACTATTTTTAATTAGGAGTTCAACAGTAATCCAGATGGAAATACTTTTTAATCTAAATATCTCTGTAGATTCTTTTTCTTTCTAAAATATGGGATTTGAAGAAAAAAATCAGTTTCCTTTGCTTTCTCCATTATGAGTAAAAATTCCCCTCTAACTCTAATTGATGTTTGACTTCACACATCTCTCTGCAGCACCAGTCTCCAGGCAAATCATGCTGCAGCTGAAGGTGAAAGGGTTCTGTAGGTGCTATATCAGTATGACACACTGAGGATGTGCTGGGTCTGTACAGCACCAACCCAAAGTGGTGCTCCTACTCTCATTAACATATCTAAAAAGAAATAGGAAATGTAAATGAAACATCCACCTAATACGGTAAATTATCATCTGTCATTTCTCCATTTGTTCTGCCTTTTTTTTTTAATTCCTCCATTTACTTTTTTTATTTTTCTCCTAGTTCCTCACCTTACAAATGACATGTGAACACTCCTTGCACTACTCTGAATATCTGCTTGGCAGACCTGTGAGGACTTTGTCTTCCTATCTGTCCACTTAAAGCTTAGCATTATTGTGAGAGGTTTAGATAGTTACTAACACAATAAAGTGTGAAAATGAACTATAATGGTGTTACTGCTATTGGATTCCCTGGTGCAGGATCTGTACTGCATTTTTTTGCCACTGCATAGTCAACCACTTTGATTAATAAAGGTGAATTTAGAAATCAGAATGCTCACTCACATTAAAATTCTTATTTTGTGAGCAGCTTTGTATTCTCCATTTTAGAAATGGAGAAAATAGAGAATATAGTTTTTTATCTCTGCTTTTTCCTAAATCTTTTCCCAGTGTTAAAATATTTTCTAAAGAAATGGTTTGACATTTTTCCTGGTATGTACCTATACCCCAAAGAATTCTTTAATGGCTGTTTATGTCTCAGAGAAACTAGTGTTAAAGTGCCATTTTTCAAGTAAGCAACATGCTGATGCTCAGGAAGTGATACAGATTATTTTAGATAGGAGTAACTGAGCTGGGTAATTCATCTAACCTACCTGACCTGACAACTCCTTTCATTATTTTAGATCAGTAATTGAGATGCCAGAGCGTTTGGTGATGATGACATAAGATGACAATATCAGTCCACCTCAACCAGTCCTCCTTGATGAGCGATGCCACAGGCTCACAGCTCAGCCACAGACAGGGCCCTGCTGCCTTTTGCAGAGGATGGGACAGCCCAGGGACTGATGTGTGACTTCACCTGAACCCCTTCTTCTGCTGCCATAAACAATGAGGTGTTTTTATTGTTACAAAAGAGGTTATTCCCCCAGAATAACAGAACTGCTCCTTCTTCCAGAGTACCCAGCCCACCTCACATCACCTCCACTTCAGAGGGGTTTCTTTGCTCTGTTTTCTTTTTAAGTCCTTTCAAAACTTTGAAACACATAGAGAACACTCATCTTCACCCCTTAAGGTCCCAGTCCCAAAATTACACCCTGACCCCATCACTATTTAGGTCTGAATGAGGTAAATTCAAATAGAGATGTTTGCCTCTGGAATGCACATACAAGTGGATCAGGTCAATAGAGGAAAACTGCTTTTCTAAAGTCCCATCATAAAGTCAGGATGGTTTGGGGGAAAAAAAAAAGAAAATTCCAACAAAAAAACAAGCCCCGAAACACATACAGATATCAATCCATTTTTACAGGCCTTTGACTTAGGCTAAATAGGGGGAGAGGATATCTTGGTTTTGTTATGATTTTAGCGCAACAAAAAGAATCCTACATTGTCACTTGATTTATACCACATGGGTTAAATATTTGAAGCAACCATTGATGGAATGGTTCTCTGAAAAGAACATTAAGTTCCTCAACTTTGACAGACAAAGTCAGTCAGTGACTGGCATTTTAAAATAAAATAAAAAAAAAAAAAATAAAAAAATAAAAAAAAAATAAAAATAAAAAAAAAAAATAAAAAAAAAAAAAAAAAAGCCCAAACAAAAAACCTTTCACTTAAGACACAGCTTCACAGCTTCACATGAGCTGTTTCGTCACAAAGGTCTCCTTCATCAGGGTGAAACTGGGTAAGTTAAGTTCACTGTATCCTCAGAATCTTTGGGCATTAACAGGAAGGAAGAGATGAGAACTAGTCTATTCTTCACTAGAGAAATTTTTAGCACCAGCTTCTCTACCCAGTGATTAACCAGACATTTGGAATTTTGAACAAAAATCTCTCTTCCCGTTTAGTCCATTCTTGTCTTGATTACAGAATAAAACACATGTTGCTAGAATATGAAACAAGATGTGCATGAAACAGAAACAGAGACGTGCAACTGTCTGGTATAATTTCTGAATTCCAGCAAATTACAGTTAACCAGACAACAACAATTCCATTTTGTAAGAACTTTCAACGTAACCACAACAAAATGTGGAGAATACTTTCCAAATGTTTTCTGCTTAGCATGGGAGCAAAAATAAATCCATTTTAAAATATTGCCACAAAAAAAGCAAACAAAGAAACAAACAAAAAACCAACAAAACAAACAGAAAAAAAGGGCAAAATGTCCCTTTTCTGAATAAAGACGTCTTTCCATTTGGAAAGAGGATCCAAGAGTGTTTTAGCTCTTATGAAGGAATATGGCAAATTCAAGCCAGTTCCTCATCCCAGATCAGGATGGTAGTAAAACGATTTCCCAAAAACCTCTTTTACTCCTTAGATCCTCACCTCAGTGGATTATTGAGGTAACTATCTTTACAAAACACTACAGCTTAACAAAAAACACTTTTGGCCAAGGGAAATTCTCTCTGGTTTCACCAGCACTAGCAAAAACCTATTGTCCCACTCTCCCAGAAAGTTAAGAAAACCGTTCTTACAAAAATGAATAAGCAATGTAACAGAGTTACCTGTGTGTAGAAGCAACATCAGGCTTTATTCTTCCCTGTAACTGTTTGCTGCTGCCATAATTCTGTCTTAAGTACAAATGACTGCACTGCTTTCAAAGAACTTGCTATAAAAACGTTTTGCTGGAGGAGAAGATAAGTGCTAGCAGCTATAATTCAAAAGCAACAAAAGCTGCACACACTCCCTAGCAACACAACAAACGTGAGACCTGCACTTACAACAACAACAGAGAGCTGGGATGGTTCAAATTGTTTTTCTCTCCAAGACCAGAAAGAAGGGGAAAAATATCTGATACCTTTTCAATGAAAAAGGTTGAGCAACCATGATAGGGAATGATTTTGGTTTTTAATATGTTGGTTAGACTGTGGACGAGGGATTAGATAGAACAGAATTTCTGCAGCTCAGTGAGCATCATAAGGAGACATTTAAGCAGGGATGTGTGAGACATGAAGTCATTCACTCCACACAGCTCCAGGGACAGTGCTGTGTCCAGCCTGCAGCATCACACCTTGGCAGAGATGCAGCCCAGCCTGGAATGATGCAGCCCAGCCTGGAGAACAGGCAGGAGGAATGTGAGCATAGAAATTTTGCCCCCTGAAGCAAGACGGAAAGAACTGAAAACTGCTAAGGCTAAAAAAAAATGCAGTTGGAAGATCATGGAAAAGATGACCTGAGTAAGAGTTTTATCTTGATTCTGTCTGTCAGTGACCCTGAGTATGCTAAGAGTAAAAATCAAAGTTATTGAAAATGTATGAGAGGGTTTTATCCCTGTAGATCTGAATTTTGCTGGTGAAGTCAGTCTCAACAGTAAAAATTCCCTCTTGACATCTATTTCAGTGGATCAGGGAATTCACATTTTAAAGCTCCTTGCCCAGATCTGAGGAATATCCTATGCAAATAATAGACAATCCTGTTGAATTTGTGGACATGAGTATTCCAAAGTTCCATGAAAAACGTGTTTCCCTTCTTTCAAACTTCTGATCTTAGACACATCACTGCAGAAACAGCCTTAATGCTCCCATTCAGCTTGCATTTAACTCTCATTAAACTAGTCACAAGTTCTGTAAGACTGAATGGATTTAGACATCCTCTACTGAAATGAATTCTAAAAGTAAAACTTCCATAATTTTGGAAAAATTTTTTTTGAACAAAACATGTATGGAGCCCAAAGAAGTTGTAGTAGAAACACTTATTCTAAAAACCCAACAAATTTGAATGTGGCACCTTTTAAAGAGATTTCTCCAATCATATTGCACTGTAGCTACAAGAAATGGCAGAGTTTGGTAAATTTTACAGCTGCTTTCAACAACTTACAATATACAGCAAATCAAAGACACCTCGTTGACTTGAGTTAGGAGGAGGAGGAGTGCAAAAATTCACAAGTGCAGGAAGAAGAAACACAGGACCGAGTCAAAGGAGTCTGAAGTCTGGTGTTTTTTCAGCCTTGAACTTTTTTTAAGTCCCAGAATAAGTTCACTGATCCAACACATGCACACAGCATTTCCAAGGAATCACGAGTTTTTCTAAAACCCTTTTTCTGCTGAACTCCAGCACAGTGCTCAACCTACCTGGGCCAGCAGATAATAAATACTAAAATACAGGTGGACTGCTGAGGGCTGCCAGCTCACCACAATCATGCTGCTGACTCTTGAAATTGTCACCAGGGCTGGAGGGACAAGAGAAGCCCGGGACAGAGGTGTCCCCCAGCATGCACAGGCCTGACTGGAGCACACAAGCTTGGTCAGAGCTGGACTGGAGGGAACATCCTTGCCTAGAAGAGCTTGGCAGTCTTCAACTACAATCCCTCCATAATCTGTACTGTTACTGAGGTATCACCAGAGGATATTTCACTTTCTTTTCTTTGCTGTCCTTTGTAGCACAGCTCAGAAAATATAAATCATAAAATAGCATGAAAATCACATTTCCTCTCTGCCTCTGGAATGATTTCTTCATACCTTTCTCTGCTCAGCCTGTGAAACAGCTAATGCTCTTCTCTTTTTTTTTTTTTTTTTCAGTCTCTTTATGGATTTTAGGTTACCTGTAGTAATGTTTACAAAAAGAGCTCCAAAATCATAAGGTGGTGACAGGTTCTTGTCAGTGTGAAGAGATTTAAAACAAGTGAAACCCTGACCCAAATTATCAAAACCATCTGGGCGTTTTGCATTCCCCAAGGTCAATTGGTCAATTTTTCAATCTCAAAATTCAAAGATGAACAAACAAAAAAGATTATTTTCATGGTTTACTCTTTTTTTTTTTGGCGGGGGGTGGGGGGGGGTTGTATTTTAAAAATTTATACAATGTTTGACCTGTTCAGCTAAGGAGACAGCACAAGTCAAATACTGACTAATTCAAACAAGGATTAAGATGGAGGTTTCCAGCCTGAAAAAAAGGGGCATCATTTCAGAAATATATGAGCACAGTTAACTTGGTGACCTCCTTAGAGGGGAGAAGATTTGAGAAGACCTGTTCATGGATGCTACAAATGCTGCCTTAGGAAATAGAAGACATGTAAAAACTGAAATTAATAGCATTCTCTGAGATCCCACCTTCCTTTCTAATGACACTTCTTTTATAATGACATTTCTTTTACAACACTTACGATGCAGAAGTATTACCTTTGGAAGTAGGGTGTCATGTTAAATGGAAGTGTACAGAATTTGGAGTGAAATGGGTTATTAATAGTAGGTATTATGAATTTATTACATCTTGCTGCTCCCAAATATGCTACCTTACCTTTTGCTATAGTCTTTTCCAAGACCATCAAAGTCATCTTGCTAATGGATGTGCAGACCTGGTCCACATGCAATGACTCTGGTCTTTAAATTCACCATGATTTCCTCTACAGGGATTTAATTAGATGTGCTCCAAGGCACTCACTCCCCATTTCTGCACCTTCTAAGACTGACCTTTGATTTGTTGATTTTTGCTTGCTTAAACACATCCTGAAACACATTTTGCAAACTGAATTAATTTTCATTTGCACTTTACCATTTATGCTAAAACAGCCCAACACTCTAACTCCCTTTTTAAAGACTGGCTTCTAAAAATGAAATTTCTTAAAGTCTAAATCATTCAGTGTAATGTCTGCGAAATGTGCATAATGGTTGTTATTAGGAGTTGTCATCTAGGGAAAAACACTAAATACATAAACCCACAAGCATTCACAGTAATTCAAAATATGATTTTCTTCCTGGATAATCTCATTTTAGCAACTAAAAGACCATCATAACATTAATACTAATGTTTGTATTTTACATGACCTAAAATGTAGCTTAGAAAAACCCCAGGCAGCCACTAAAAAGCTCAACTGCTGTCCTTGGATCAATGTGGGAAAAGAGTGAAATCTGGGGAGAAAGAAAGCAGGGAGGGAGGTAGAGCACATTGCATGTTCTGCCCACAGGCTGAGCTCTTGGGGGGTTATTCACTGGAAAGATGGGCTTCAGAGCATCCACCCACCCCAGCTGGGGAGGTTTTCCCACCTGCTCTCCCCCTCTGCTCTGTCCCACATCCTGGTGATGCCACAGTCCTGGGAGCACACAAACCATCCTGTGTTCTTCCTTCCCAGCACTAAAGGGAGCTGAAAGATTGCTCATGACACAGCAAACTTCACAAACCCCAGCTAACACTTCAGAGAACTGGAAACTTCAGAAACATTTCCCTGGATTTGCATTAACACGATGTCAATAGAAGCTTTTATCTTCCATTCACATGCTCATCAGATATTATGACTTAAGGGAGATTTTAGCAGTTACATCTTCGTAAGCAAAACACCCACATTGCTTAGCAAGCACAATACTGTTTTTCTTCATACAAAGTGACTCCTAAAAGCCTAAGCTGGAGATGCAGAGACAGAAATGTCTAGTGACTAATTTCTTAGTACACACTCTAAGATTTCCTTTGGACTTGCATGACTGTACCTGCACAGAGAAACACACAAAACCCCACTTTCTCAGGCAGAAAGATCAACTAGGATTTATCCTCCCATGCCATTGAGAGGGTATGTGGGAGAGCAAGTCCCCACAATTACACAGCCCAGTTTCCTGAGCAGGGGGTGCTGCCCTGGCTGCAGACACAGGGGAGTTCAGGGGTCACATGGGGAGGTTTTGGTGGGTGCCCATCATTTATTTCTAAGGCAGCCCCTCTTTGCCTCCCGTGGTGTCCTGTGCTTGCAGGGATCATTGTCTCTGCACCTTTGCACATCTTCAGAGACTGACCAAGCTAAAGCTGCACTTCTCCATGGGCACTGCAAGCTCATTTAACTGAGCTTAAAACCCTCTAAACTAAACTGCACCTGCCCAAAGGTTTTGTTTCCTCACAGAACTCCAGTGTCCCCTGACACCCAGACCCTGACACTGTCTGGATCCAGCAGTGTGACAGCTCAGCCAGAGTTACACCTGCAGCCAGATATTTTCTGGGTCTGTGCTGCTATTTGCAAGCCCTGACTGGGTATAGAACAAAAGGCTAAGCCAACAGGTGATGCTCAAACTGCAATTCATGTTTGTGTCCCCACCACACAACACCTGCAAGGTGATTCAAGATATCTGGACCCTTCCAGTAAGAAGAGCTAATCTCAGGTAAGAAATTCATGGATGGAGAACTCAGTTCAAGCTGTAAATATGCTGAAAAGCCTCAGCTGTACTCAGGCTGTGAAAAATTCATCACATAACCATAATTTCAATATAAGTTTATAGTAGTGGAGGAGTATCACTCTTGCTCTTACCTTAGGCTAGCATCATTTCCATTATCAATGCATAATGCATATAAGCAGTTCTCTCTTTACCTTGTATCCATTTGAAAAATAAACCTGGCATTTTTGTTATTTTATGGATTTTTAAGAGCCAGAATAAGCAGTGTTTACACGAACAGAATATAAAATCAATTCCATCTTGATTACATTTGACTTCAATGAGTACTAAGTGATGCTTTTTCCATTTAATCAGGGAACAGTTTTGAAGCTACACTATTTGCATTTTAATAAAAATTCTCTCAAGATCCAAAAAAGTAGCAGCACAGCTACGTGCCTAAACATTAGGAATTCATCTTTCTTGATGAATAGTAAGATTTAACTTGTTTAGATATTATTTGGCTCCTAGTTTTAAGACATATTTAATAAATAGAAACAGCTTGAGAACCACCAAAGCTTATATCTACCTTCAAATCAATTTAAAAACCCCCTCCCCATATGCAGAGTTTTCCTGGAGTTTCGTGTGTTCACATACAATTACATATGTGTTTACACATGTGCAAGCACACACTTATATATGCACATCTCATCCAATTTTACTGCAAGCAGCAGCAAATGTCCCTGAAGGACTAAATAAAATCACTTAAAACAGCATGATATTTTAGCTTCTAGAAAAGTAATACAGCACATCATTACCCTCTAACATTAATAAAGGATGAAACACAAATTCAGAGAACGTAGTGTCAGACTTGTTTTACCTCATGGCAAACATAATATGTTTTTCCCAGTGTCTCCAAAATGTTAAAGTGGGCCAAAACTAATCCTGATATAATTCCATTGGTTTTAATGGAATAGTGCTGTAGATTAATTTATAGCAACAACTAAATTATATAATTCTCTTTCTCACAGTTGTACTCTGAGCAGTCAAAAAGAGCAGTGGGACCACAAACAGCAATGAGTCTCCCAAAGTGTCTTTCCTGAATAATCTTTTAAATTACAAAGTCCCGTTAAAACTGTAAACTGGAAAATTTTTATTAAACTGCCCTTTCATAGCAATCTACAGGTTTGCCAGCTAAGCATCCAAAATTTGTATCATGAGGATTAGAACTCAGACTCTTTAAAAGAAGAAGGGAAGAGGTGCTGATTTCTGGTTGAAAGCAAATCCCACAGACACATAAAAAGCAGTGAGGAGCTGGGCAATTGGTCTGTACAAGGAGTGGCTGCATACTGAGATCTGGAAGGCCATTTAAGGGCTTTGAGTGCCCATTTCCATTAGAATTAGCATTTAGTTCCCCTGGGTAGCTTTGAAAATTTCAGCGTAGGTGTGTACATAAGCTACATTATTACTGAATCCTAAAACAGTTCAAGGAACATTAAATTTTATGTGCCATGTTCTCAGCTGATGTTACTCAACAAAGCCCCACTGAGGTCATTAAAGTGCTGGAGGTGGCTGTTGGAGGATCTGATGTCGAGCCCTCACATCTAACTCCTTTTTTTCTTTTTTTCTCCCTAGTTTGTACACTTTGGATCAATAGCGTCATTACCAATAATGATCCTTCACAACAACTGCAAATTAATTAGATGTTGCAAGGGTTCCATTGATCCCCTTGCACGTCACAGAGTTACAGATCTGCCTCCCCTCAGCAGTGCTGCCAGCTGAGGTTGTGAGCACCCAGAACTGGGGACTTTCTCCTGAACTGAGCTGCAAACACTGGAATTGCTTGAACTTTAATGGGAAAAGCTTGCAAGGGTCCTTGCAGGTTTGTATTTCAAGGGGAGCAGTCCTATCAGCCTCTCAGTCCTGGCCCCTCACCCTGGATGCAAACAAGCCAAGAGCTCCCTGGAGTATGGAGCACTGCCACGGTTTTGTCTGCATGTTTTTACCCCAAAACTGAGCTACAAACACCACTCTTCACTGGGAGAGGAGCTGCAGCGTCCTGCTAATGTTGTCCCTGTCCCCAACAGGTTTGGAGCCACAATTTGGAAGAAGAGTCAAAACTAGAGGTCAAAACTGGGAGTTTCTTTTCAGTCTGACAGCTGTGATTTAGTGTCACTGTTACCAGCAAAAGATGAGCAACTCTTAAAGCAAAAAAGTATTTTGCCTCTGTGGAAATCTAAACAAGGTGTAATATTTTGTAGTATTAATCCTTCCTCACTGGTAAATGTCTTGGGAAAGCATGATTGCTTTGAAAAGATGTCCCTGACATTAAAATCAGACAGGACCCTAGTCATTATTGTTTAATCCAAGTATTTTTACATAAGCTTTGTTTCAGTGGTTAATGATTTTTGGCTTTTTTTTTTTGTGATTATGACACCTGTTCAAAACAGCGACATATAATTTAATCAGCAAGTTCAAGCTCCAAACCTTGTCTTTTTAATTAAACACCATCAAAAGCCTGCAAAATAATTACTCATTTGAGCACTAAAAGGAATTTTGGAGCAAGTAAAAATGTGCAGAAAACCTAAAGCATTTAGTCATAAGCTAATTAATTTTTAAAAAGCTTAATAATTTGCATATCTTCTAAATTTGACCAATGTAAAGTATCTACTCCTGTCACAATCCAATATAACGAAACAGAAACTTTCTGATCTGAGGACAGCAGTTCCACCCCACAGCAGCTCAGGACCTGGCCCTGATTTGTGCCCAGCTCTTCAGCCCACACTGATTTCAGACACCACTTGGAGCTGACACACATCTGGGGAGAATTTTAAAGCAGTGATAATATGGGAGCAATCATTGTATTCCCCCCCATTACAATTGTTCCCTGGAAATTCAGGAAACAGCACTAGAGGAAACCCAAAGCAGAAATGAAATGTGCATTTGTGTTGAGAGCACAAACCACAGGCTGAGTGGCTGTGACACAGATGTGTCACACAGCTCAGTGGCTCTCTCAGCAGACCCTGCTCAGTGCCCACAGGCAGCAGTGTTTGCACTCTTTCCTTGTTGCTTTGGCATATGGAGAAGATTTTGTTTTCTTGTTTTGTATTACTACTCTTCCTTCCTCCCTTTGTTTCTCAGCATCTCCCACACAACACACATTAGGACTTAATTCATTTGAGACATCAAAGCCCATAAAGAATCCCAGATATTCCTGCTGGAAAGAATGAAACAGTGATTGACTGACAGATTCCTAGAAATGCTGGGAAACAAGAGCATTTGTGGTCACATCTTTCACCTCAAAGAGGTGTGACACATCCTTGGAGTACCTGCAGGAAGCCTTCTGGACAGGGATTTCCCTGGATGCCCCCGGTGCAGGAGCTTCACAAACTCACCACAGCATTCCAGGTGAGCAGAGCAGCTGCCACAGCTATCTGGGACAATCCTGACTCCCAGCCCTCTCTCTTTTCGTGCACCAATCCCACAGGCACTGTTGGAAGGGAACACGAAGCATTTTCCCCACCATGGAGCTGCTGCTGATGTCACAGACCCCTCTGGCCTCCCACCATTCCACTCCTCTCTGCCCTGCTTTGGCAACACCTCCCTGATGCTCTGCAGCCTTCACTGGGAGATGCCACACCTTGTTTGGCTCTTCCACTTCTTTCTGAAGCACAGAAAGTTCTTTTTAGTCATTTTGGATGCCATTCCTGAGAGAATGTGTACCAGGAATGGAATATATTGAAAGAAGCCCAGCATATCTGTACTTTTTCTTTTCTTTCCTCAAAATAGGACTTGACTTGTCTCTGGTTTTATCATTTTGGGGAACCTCCTGCTCCACATTGCAATATCTCTTCAATGCACAAGTCCAGTCTATCACTGAACTACACATTTAAATTCTACACCAAGGGCTGTCGTGTCTTTCAACATAAATGATTTTTCCTTCCCTGCATGCTCACAAAACCCACAGCCATGCCTGAAATAAATGCCCTCAACTGAGTTTCAACATGTGCATTCAGAAGAAAAGTTCCTCAAATTAATAAGAGTAAATTAACTTCACATTAAGGTCACTGCTTCTGAATTTTTTTTATCAATGTTTTTAAAGCACTGTCTGATAATTGAGTATTGATTTCAATGCCCTACAAATTGACCCATCCAGTTGTCTTTGTCTCTTTCTTGATTCTCCTCCATTAAGGAGTTGATGATGATAGTTGTAATTATTTTGCAATATTCTTATTTCAGAAGGAAGAAGAATCACAATTTTAACTGAGCCCTTTTTCAGACCAAATCAGAAGGATGTAATTACTTCCATGCTGATCAACATCGTAATGGATTTTACTTTAGTTCCTACCATGAAACCCTTCACTGTAATTAACAGCCCAGAAACTGAGAGTATGAACATGATTCATTGCTGTACAATCAGATCTCTGGTTTATCCATCTGCCCCCACTTCATGGCAACCTCATGATGAGCCACAATCTCCTTCACACAGAGAGGTGAACCAGCAGTGATGCTCCAGAGCTCCAAAATCTCACGTGGAGGCTACTTGATGCTTCAGGGGCTGTTGTGTGCACTCAGACAAGGTTTCCTATTCTCTCATTTTCTCACCAGTAAGAGCAAGACACAGGGGATATTATTACAGTACATTAAAAAAGCCCTAGAAGCAGGGGCTTGTGAAAAGGAGCTTGGTCCCCACACAAAAGTCTTATTTACGCACAGTGGGATTCCCTGCCTTTCACTTACACAGCACTGGACCCCAGCACTGAACAGGACTGAGTCTGAAATAGAAAGGGATTTTACCAAATGCTATGTCTTGAAAGTTTCAAATCCCTAATATCTGTCATCTGACAGCTACAGCTACACAGTATTCTTCTTATTTTCTGTCCTTTTTGTGATTATATCCTCAAACACCTTCACTGTTTCCCCACTCAGTGCAATGTGTGTCTGCCCCTGCTTTCAAAGGCTTATTTAGAATTACAGAACTGGGGGGCATCAAGGGACAAATAACCATTTAGCTCACTCCCTGGACTGAAGGGGGATAAATATCCTGGATATTGTGGGGAGTTTCCCTTAATTTGATGGTATTTTGAGGGCACTGAGTTCATACAACTTGAATCCCAATATTAACAGACTTTTGGCCAAGAAAAGATATTGAAGTCAAAAAAGCATTGCAGTGCCACTGAAGAGATCAGAGGGATGTGAAGGTGAGCAGAATTAGAGGGTAAGAGCTACGAACCCCCTGGGAAACGAGCAGCCCAGGGGTACAGTCCCTGCAGCACATATGGGAGGTCCCAGAAGAGCTGTAACAGTACCAAGTTTTCCTGCTGGACTCTCAAGAACTAAGATTAGTTTGATAGTCTTTAATTACTTAACAGAATAGGTTTTAAACAAGGTTTTCCCCATTCAACCCTTTCAGTCCACAACTCAGGCCACCTAATCCAGGGCAAGAGGGTCACCAGATGGAGTCACAGGAGATGCTGCTTTCCCCAGCTGTTTGTGCTTCTAAAAGCTCTGAGCTGCTGAAAACCAACAGCATGACCTGTACAGCCAGAGCAGGGTGAGACACCCAGTTACCCCATATTAACCATCCCAGCTCCTACAGACTGGCAAAGACAAGTTCACCCTTACAGCTGCAGCACTAAGAAATAAAACAAGTTAATTTAAATTTTTGTTACCTCACTCTTCACAAACTAATTATTTTAAATTGTGTTATCTGTATAAACATATTAAAACTCCAACTTCCATTACAAATCCTATTCTTGCACGACATTTATAATTTAAATAATACAAATCTCTGAAAGCAGGCCCTATAATCCCCCTGCCAAGCCTAATTTGGAGCAGTGGAGAGCAGAGGGCTGTAAGGGTGATATGAAGGCATGAGGCAGCAGAGGGACCTTTGCAGCACCAGGTAATTGCAGTGTTTACTGCAGCCATCCTGCTGCAGGGCTGGATGGCTCAGGGCAGCTGCCAGGAATGTGCAATTAAACACACACTGTTAATCTTGCTTCAGTGTGCTGGGGACAGAAGGATCCTGGTGTTGTTCCCACAAGCACACCTGGACACTGCACAGAGCTGGACAACAACAGGTGCTCTGTCTGGGAGATGCTGCTGCAGATTTTTAATTAGAAGCACCTAAAAAGACCAGGAGGGACCCACCTCAGTATGCTCAGAATGCTGGGCTGGGAGTCACAAAACATGAATTCTGTGTCTGCCTTCACCATAAAACTCCTGCCCCCCGATCTTTGAAGCAGGGATACCTTTGCTCAGGTACAGACCCCGTAGCTCACAGCAGAGAGCTTTAGGCATCAGTACAGCCTCTGTACTCCACTGGCTCCCCAGACACTCCGAGAAAAGCCAGACCCTTCAGAGGATGACTCAAAGGAGGAGTCTGAGCTGTAATTGCATCAAGGTCCCCTTCTTGCAGCTGAGAGAGCTGCAGCATCCCAGGGCAGGTCACAGAGCCTCTGTCCCAGCTGAGGCACTGCACACCTCTGGCAGCAGTGACTTCCTTTCCCACCTGGAGATGACAGATGCTGCTTCAAAACCCCAACAAACAGGAACAAACAAACCTACACACTTATTAAGGTCATTTCTGCTCTGCCCGGGGTTACTGATGCACTCAAGGCCCTGCCAAGCTTGCCAGCAGCACTGTCTCTGAGCAGTGGGTTTGGAAAATGCAGTGGATCAGCTCAGTACCGAGCTGCCAGGTCAGAAATTTGCTACCAGGGGAAGGAGCAGGCGCTTTCCCACCCCCAGTGCTGCTGAGACAGGAGTTACCTGTGCCAGTCTGGGCAAACATAGAGTGACCCCTGGGAGTTCAGCCACTCTGAAACACCCACTGTCCCTGCTACACTTTGGGACCATTTCCCAGCTGCAACACGTGGTGAATGTGTTGCAGAAAAACATTTTTTGGTCATTCTAACACCTCCTTAATCAGATTTCTGGGTACAACTGTCAGCACGTACACACAAGAGATGGAGCAGCCATTCCAAATTCTTTGCTGTTTATCCAGCCCCTGATCATCTGTCACACAAAGGGAATGAGACACTTGGATTTCTATGTCTGCTCTTGAAGAGTATCTGGGATGAAACAGTTTCATACGTTTTTGTCCAAGCTTGTGCAAGTGTCCCTAGATTGTTGCATCAACATATTGCAAAATACCTGGGGTGACACAGGGCAGTACATGACTAAAAACACAGAAAAACCCTTTATGTATCTGTGCAAATATATTTACCAGAGGAAATCCTATTTCAAACCAGTTAGATTCTGAAGCAAGGTTTACGAATTCACAACAGAATTTTACTTCTAGACTGGGAATAAAAACAAGTATCAAACAGATTAAAAACTTTCCTGTCAGGGTGAGATATTTTGTTGCTGGTTCATTTTATTCTGGGAAAGAGCTACAAACCTGTTGGACAGCAAAGAACAAAAAGTTCATCAAGGCTGGTCTCTGGAGGACAAGATGCTGTAGGGACAGCCAAGCATACAGCAAGGTTTGGAAAAATGCTGCTATGCAACCACAGTGGTTTGTTCTCAAAGAAAAAATCCTAAAGAAAATTAAACTATTAAAAGCGTCCTGATTAAGTGAATAGATGGCCCCAGACAGGTTTGCATTATAAACATTAATTGCACATTAGCTCAACTAATTAAAAAATAAATACTGTACACGGCAGGAAGCTCCTTCTTAAAAGCAACTTCTGCCTTGGGAAATGAGCCAGTTCTTTAAAAAAAAAAAAAAAAACACAAGCCCTGGAGTGCCAGTGAAATGCCTGTTTCAGCCAGGGAGCCTGAGAACAGCGTGGAGCAGATATTACTGCTGTGCCAACTGTGCAGAGCCAAAGTGGCAGCAAACACCAGGAAACACTTAATGAAAGGAGCTCTTCATCCCCTCTTACTGCCCAATCCGACTGAAAGCCTCAGATACCATGAATGAAACAACCACAAAAACAATAAATATTTCTCTTTCTGCGCTTTGGCAGAGGGTTGGAGCAGAGGCTTTGGGGAGCCAGGGGTTGGGGGAAGGTTGCTCTTTTCTGGGTGCTGGAAACTCTGGGGCAAACCCAGCCTTGTGCAAATGCTTCAGCTCCTCACTCAGAGCCAGGACAGTGCCAAAACTGCCAGGAGCTGCCTCGGGGCCACGCTGCTCCCAAACCCTGCCTCAGCTTTGTCCCACATCCCCACTGCTGCCTGCCTCAAGGCGTGCCCCCAGCACGACCCTGGCTACCAGCACAGCTTTAGCAGCAAGCTCAGAGCCTGCTTGGGGCACCCCTCATCACAGCAGACTGCTGCCATGCCCTTCCAGCTCCCTGTTAAGTGGTTTCCAAGGAACCCAGTGAGATAGGAGATATTCAGGCTCTTGCAGCTCAGCTGAGGTCAGGACTGAAGGATTTTGATGACCCAGTTTGGCTGTGGGAGATGGTTGTGGTGTTGATAAGCCCTGTGAGGCTAAAAGATGAGATAAAAAATGAAAAAATTAAACAAAAAACCAGGCTGGCACATGGATGGGCTGAGTGCCAGCCCAGTGCTGGGTAAGCATTACTGACCAGATTCACACTTGCTTGTGTTTTCTTAGCAAACATGCATGTGCAAGAATAAGAGATTAAAGGCGTTTTCAGACATGAATATTAGCTTTCTGCACCTGTGTACACACAGGCAAAACATTTCTTTTTTTAGGCAGAGAAGCACAGGCACTTTCACCAGGGTGACACTAAGTAGTTAATGCAATACTAGATAAAAATCAAGATGCCACATCAATTTGTGTGAAAAGAGTTGTACTGATATATCTGGGTTCACATCCAAGCTCTGCCACAGACTAGCTACATAACCCCAGGCAAGGCAGCTCCTTTCTCTACTCCTTAGATCCAGGAAAAGCCATTTTTCTTCTGTCTTTTATCTGTTCTCCATTTAGCTCTTTGGGGAAGCCACTTGTGCAATCAGCCTTTGTGTAACACTGAACACATAAAAGATCCAGTCTCAATTTAAACACTAGTGTAATGCAGATAATAAACAATCATCATTAAGCCATTAATTCACTTAACAGCCTTTTTCTCTTGTTCTGCCAACACACTTTCTGAGTTGGAAGGGGCTTTTTTTCAGCAGGGAGGTAAATTTGTAGTGTCTTGCAGATGGAAAGATTATGTGCCTGTGTACTCATAATATTGAGTCATAATAATAAATGACTGTTTGATAAATTTCTTGACAAGCACCACAGATCTTCCCTTCAAGTCATGCCACATCTTAACAGCCAGTTCTGTTGAGGGGACTCAGAGGAAGTACAGAGCCAGTTTGGATGCCATTTAGGTTTTACTGATAATCAAAAACCTGCTATCTAAACACACTAACAGCAGTATCATTTCCATTGTGTGTGTTATCAAAAATGCATGAATCTCCTCTCAGGGGGGATTGCTGCTATGGACAGAGCACCTTGTAGCACTGCAGTGCATCCAGTGGCAGCCAGCAGAGGAATTGTTTCTTGCAGTGGAGATTATTCTGACTGAGAAAAGGTTCCTGCGATCGTGGTAGCTGCTAATAATTTATTTTATTTCCATTTGAGGGGATTAGGGAAATCACATCCCCCAGCACTTTATTTCTGGCAGGTGAGAATGTCATATATGTGCTAAGCCTGAGGAATATTTAAGCTCACTGGGAGGGAACAAATGCATGCCCAGAAATTCCAGGGTGGGTCCATACTGCCTGGAAAACCACACAAAGCAACTCCACCATGTACAGTGTGGGGAACTGGCAGAGCAATATCCTAAAAGGAACAGGTCAGTGGGAGACAGAGCCAGCCATGCTTAGCCCTGCAGCTGCCATGGGTACATAAATGCCACGTGGCTTGCTAAGAAACTTCTTTGAATTTAAGCATCTCAAGTGAATTACTGTCATTAGATCCCAACAACTGGCTGGTACTTAAGTTTCATTTACAAGTGTTTAAAAAACACGGAGATAATGATCAGTGCCATGTGTGTTACCCTATTAGAGGGTCCCTTTTTATAAGCTTTGAAGAGAATGAAACCCCACAAAAGGGTAAGAACAACAGAAATGGCAACAAAACTCTTGCTTTATCTCACTGCATGCAGGTGAGTGTCTGGGTATGTGGAAGGTTGACGAGCTGCAGCCTGGAAGTGCTCAAGCTCACCACCCTAAGGAAAAGACAAGGCTCAGTTTGGAGAACAACAAGGTAGCTGTTCACAGATCACATCAGTGATTTATCCATGTCCTCTCATCTTTCTCCAGCCCTCCTCACCTGATTTCTTTACATCCTGAGGACAGGTGGCAAAGCAAAGAGCTGCAGGAAGAAACTCATTCATCCCTTCTGTGTCTGCCTGTGGAATTTGGAGGAGGAAAAAGACAAGGGAAGAACTGTTGTGTTTCTTCATCCCTGCCCGTGTGTCCACACAGCCAACTGCCTGTTTCCTCTGCTGCAATGTCTTTGCATTTTCTCCCCTTGCTCCCAGCAGTTTATTCCACTCCACATTCACCCCCAGTTTTGTTCAGGTCCCACCCAATGCTCCCAAGACATTTCAGACCCCGAGCTCAGCCTGTACAGGTTAAAAATTACTCTTGGGGCACACTGAGGGTTGACCTCTCCTGCTCCTCTGGAGGAAGAAGCAGAACAAGAGCCTGTCTGAATCAAAATCAGAGAACAGGGACCTCTGTCTCTCTCACACCCAGCTGAGGCAGCCTGTGCTAAGAAACGAACACCCTTCATTCATGCCATTCTCTGCCAAGGGAAAGAGTTCATGTCAGCTACTTAAAAATTATTACCATCCATAACAGTGCACTTCCCAAAGACAAATAATGCTAACGCTGCTGAAAGAGTATTGATTCCATAAAATGATCAGAAGGGAGTGCTTAATTATTTCCTGAGGAAAGAAGAAAAGCATGCTAATACCACAGATCTCCATTACATAAGACCATTTCTAAGAATAAAAGCCTTCATGTCAACTCTAGGTCTTCCTTCTTTCACAGCCAAATCCATATTCTTTAGACAGTTTGTTACAGCTTCTCATAAATCCCTTTAGAAATTTAATGCAAACTACCCTTTTTTTAATAAGCATTTTAATTCTGCTGTGGGTTCAGTATTCTCCAAGGCAGGCATGTGCATGAAGTGCATTGTGTGTCTCCTGGGTGATTGCAGAAATGACTTTAGCACACACACTAAATAATAACCATAGCAGTAATTCTAGTCTAGGATTTGACCCCAAGTTACTGTTTTCAGATGCAAATCTTCATAGTACTCTGTATATTGATGTTAATAACTGCCAAGAAATATGTTTTAAAGAGCAGAGAAAACGAATTATTGAGGGGATGGGGGATGTGTTTAAGAATAAACACGGATTAGTGAGGCATCCTGATCCAGGCAGAAGTCCTGAAGGATCCAATCTGCATCTAATCATGAGGGGTTGGCCAGAGGTGCTCACAGATGTGGCTGCAGCTCCTTCCAGAGAGGCAGGAGCACTGCTCCAGCAAGCAAAATACACAGCCTGGGCAGAGGTAGATTTTCTCCATTCTCAGAGCAACTTAATTAAAAAATCTCCAAATATCTAAAGAACAGGAAGCTCATTGTTTCAGGATCAGCACAGGAATTCATCAGGGATGGCCAAATCCCCCACAAAGGAGAAGAGATGCCTTTGCAGGGTGGTTTTATCTGATTTCTGGGAAGTATCAGTAGTCAGGAGGTCAACAATACCTGGTTTGGGGGTGGTGGAGGGAGGGAGGTGTTTTGGGAAAGGTCCAGGGACTACAGAAGCCAGGGGTGAGGTTTAGTCCCATGCAAATTTAATAAAGTCTGTGTTTTGAACTCAGGGCTAAAAGTAAAAATGGTCTTATTGTAAAAACATGTCAGGTCAACCCCTCTACAAGTAATTTCTAGAAAGATGCTCTCCCCAAAAAGGAGAGCAAATCACAGAACAAATCAATATGAGAATATATATACAGAAAAAAAGAAAAGAAATAAGGCTCGAATTTGTGATTTATGCAGAGAGAACTCATGCTGCCAGAGTTAAATTGCCCTTGCTATTGCTAAGAATCTATGGATGACAAAACCTCTAACTCAGAAAAGATGCATCCAACACAGATAATTCTGTATTAGAACTCATCTGTGTGATAAGGAGTAAATTGATCACAAAAAAGGTATTATCCAAAAAAGAAGTGATCTTTACTTGATTGCATTTTTCAAGTGCAAACAAAAAACTTTTTACTTTGCCAAGGCTATTAATATACAGGCTTGCTGCTTAAAAAGGATCAATTTCATGAAGCTAGGAGAGGAGAAAAGGGAACAAAAGAGCCAAACCAGTTGGGAGAAAGAATTTTATAAGAAAAATGTTACAATAATTGGGAACAGCTTAAGAACATTTTTCTGGATGTCCAGAAAAACCACAGTCTGAGTCAAAGAAAGCTGTAACTACTAAAAACCAAGCTGGCTTATGGGGAAGCAGAGACAGGTATAAACCATGCATATAACAAATACATAAAAGACAAAGTTCTTCATTTTAATGCAAGTCAGCATACAGAAAATGCCAAAAATGTACAGAAAAACCATAGATTTCTCCTTTTATATATCTGTGTTAAAAAGAAAAAGAAAAAAGAAAGACAATGGAAGGAAATATTTAGATATAATAGGAATAAAATGGAGCTGTAAAGTGATACTCTTCCTCCAAAGATTGAAGCATCAAATGTTCAAAAGTAACACAGAAAAGGAAAATATTTCAAGAAAACATATTGCCTGTATGAGAAGAAAATTAGCACAATACAGTGATATAGATGAGTGAGTGTTAACAGCTACCAGCAACAATAACATCCTCAGAGGTTTTGGTAATTTTTGGAAAATGGCTTCTTTGAATGCTTACATTACACAGGAAAGATTTTCTAGACATACTTAAAGAAGTGTAAATCTGTTTCTCCTTGTTCTTGGCCGTTTGTTGATTCTCCATCAGAGATATGTTATGAAACCAAGAGTTTTCACATCATCTAAATAGAGTTTATTTCCTCTCTAACTCAGCAAGTACTTATATATTTCTGGTACACCCAGCTGTCTAATTGGCAAGGGTTTCCTCTTGCTGCTTTCAAAAATAAACAGAGACACATAAGGAAGCACCAGACCAACACACAAAAGAACATTCTTCTGCTCTCAGTTTCATGGGATACCTTGAACATCCTCCTTCTCTTTCTACTCCTGCCTCTAAAAAAAGGCTTTGTGAGCTAGTGCTGTGAGAACTTCCAGTATGAGTGAGCAGCCAAAAGCTGGGACCAGGTCAGAAGCCTTTCTCAGCTTCCTTCTTGAGTTACCAGTGAGATTTTTGGGAATTCTTTCATACTGAAGATGGATAAATGAATGAATAGAGGATTCGAGCTTTTCCTGTCCTCTCATCAAAGACTGGTTTTTGAAATAAGCACTTTTCCTGCTGAAGGGTTCTGGAGAACCTGGTGGCCTGAGCAGCTGCTGCTGTGGTGATTACAGAGCAGGAAACCCACTGAGGATTTGATCAATACCTGGGATTGCATCAGCTCAGAACTTATCCTCTGCAATAAACTTGTGCAGCTACCTAGGTGGAGTTAACTCTGTTTTGCAACTAAAACCATATCCAGAAAATCTGATTCTAATGGAATTAATCCATCATTCACTGGAGACCCCCACTTCCCTCCTCTCAAAGCTACCATTTTTCCATCATTGCTAAATACCACCTGTCAGGAGCTGCATCTGCTTGAGATGCGGAGGCATCAATAAAATAATTGCTGATGTCAGGAGCATTCTTTGCTTAGTATTCATTAGCATGGATGACTTAATGAACAATGCCTCCATATCAGAATAAATCAGCTCTTTTTTTATTTATCTGACCTCTTCAGACAATTTCATGACTGTGACATGGGAGGTCCTTTTCTTATCAGGTTATATATACCTGATTTTCTTCCAGAGCATCAGGTAGGTGCAAGGGTGGACTCAGTTTGAGACTGAGATCCCCAAATCCCTGCTGGTAGAGCAGAGGAATGGAGGTGGAGATGAGCCAGTCTGAGTTTAGGGAAGCTTTAGAGATATGGCTTATGTAACAAAGGGATTAGAAAGGAACTTATTAGAGGTGCCACAGCACAGTGAAAGAAAATGAAACCTGGTAAATTAGATAATGTAATAACATTGGGGGCATGCAAAGAGTCAAGACAATGTATGAACTATCTCTTTATGACAAACTGTTGCACTTTTTGAACTGAATGGACAATAAATGTGTTCTTTTAAAGTTACATGTAGAAGAACTGGATAAAGCTTCCCTGCAGCAGAACTTCCACTTACAACAGCTGAAGATGCCTGAGGTAAAAAGCAGAGCTAAAAAAGAAACCACGTTTCTATGCTCCTCTCTGCTCCCACCAGAAGGGGAACAGCAGATTTCCCTCTGTGAAATCTGATTTTAGTCAGACAGTGATCTCACCTATGCCCCTGTAAACTCAAAATTACTGATGTGATGTTAACAAAATCCTTCCAGATTTGTACTCCTGGGTGCAAGGTGCACCAAGGTGCACTCCTGGGCTGAGTTACCTTCCCCCAGCAGAAAGAGCAACACCCCAAGGCAGAGCCTTTTCCCTCTCCCCACGCAGGGTTGACACCAGCTGGGACTGGTGAAATTTGCTACTCACATTCTCACTTCAAAATGCAGCTTAACCAGTGGCTCTAGACAACAGAACAGATAATCAAAAGGCAACTAATTGCAGAGCATCTCAAGGTCTGACAGAACAAAATCTGGGTACCAGTAAAACACCCAGGTTGGAGCTGTTACAAAAGAAAAGCCTCATTCCTCAGGCACAATCCAGACAGTATTAATAAGTAGTCACAGTGGGATTTCTTATTATTCACAAGAAAATGGAAGTGGTTTCATCATTTCTCAGTGATAGAGAAAGTACACAGAAGCAAAAAGACAAGTTTAAGGCTAGATCCAGCATTAGGCAGTGTTAGAACTGCACAGACATCCTCTGAACAGCTCACTGGTAAAAGCTGCATTGAAAAACAAATATCACATTTCTGAAGCCCTTATCTCATCCATTCTTTCACCTCATATTGAAAAGGGTCAAGATTTAAGCCAGGGAATGTAAAGATGTCTGTCCAATAAGCCTGAGTTCATGGATCTCTGTGCAGCTTTAAAAATACACCAAGAACCCTCCTTATCTTCTCCCTTCTGTCCCTCAGGAGCAGACACTGGTCAGAACACCCTGCTCCCCCCTAAAGAACTGTTTACTAGATACTTAAAAAAACAAAAGTACCCACGTTGTACCATACTTGTCAATGAGTCACTGACCTGAACCAGTCCTCTCTAACCCATTTATTTCTGGCATTTGCCACAGAAATCTCTCAGAGTCCAGAGTAAACTCAGAGGAGGTGAGATTTTTCTCATTCACCAAAACTTCTTAACAATGTTGCTCTCTACATAAACCAGAAAAGAGCCTCCCTCTTTGAGGGTCCAGCTCAAATCCAGCAATGAAATCCTGTGGTCCCATAGAAGTTGCTAGGGGGAATTTTTATTGAAGATATGCTAACATCCCAGCAATCCAATCCTCCCAAAAATAACCCTTGGGAGCATGATTAGTCTAATTTGGGTCTGTGACTAACACACACATGTTACAGTCACTTCACAAGATTCCAAGTCTGTATATCATATAGGGCAATAATAAAGTTTTAAAAACTTTCTACAGGTTCATTTACCTTCCTTAGAAAACCTGGACACTTGGCTGTACCACAACAGTGTTCATTTTATTTTTAAAAAGTGCTGGGCTTTATTGCTTCTGGTAATATTTAAAGGCAGCAAAATAAACTTCTTAAATGTTTATAACAGCTCTGCTGAGACAGGTACACTGCAAGTCTCTTACTTTTGTCTTGAGGCTGCATTCCACTCCCATTTTTTCAGGAAAATCTCTGATACAGTGAATGACACCCTCATCCTTTTATAGCAGGTAATATTGGCCACCAAAGCATTTGTGTTGTGAAACTCCTGCAGCCTGCTTCTTATTCAACTGCAGCTGGAGGAATTCAGGAGAAACCTCCCAAGCATCCATAAAATTGTATCAATATGAGAGAAATCAAACCAGAGCTGTGGCCTTCTCGTGCCACTTACAGGTTATTTTTGCTCTCCAACAGGCTCACTAAACATCAGTGAGTTTACAGCCTATTAAAGTCAATGAAAAAATGCTTCCATTTTCCAACAGATTTTTGGTCTCAATTCTCTGCTTCTCTGCAGAACAATTCCCCTGCTCTGGTCAGAGGGGCCATGGCCTTTGGCTCTGAAGTCCCCATGCTGGTCTGTATGAATTAACCCACCAAAGTCAATTATGGCACCAGAGTACACTGGAAGCATAAATATTTAAGTAAATTGTAGGTCTGTTCCTTGCTCCAACCTAAAGTTTTCCTTTTGGAAGGAACATTAATTCAAGCCCATACGCTCCCCTCTTTTTCACTTTTAAAGGAAGCCTGAGGGTAGTGCTTTTACTTATTATGACAGGCAGAGTTCTCAGCATCTGTTTAAACAAAACAGAACAAAGGGATTGTATGTTGCCATGCAACCAATAAAAATGATACATTTTTAATAGCTGAGACCAGAAAAAGCAACTGCCATACGGACTCAAAAATTTTCAAAAGAAAAAAAAAGAGGGTTAAAGCCTTGAGTCAAGCTAAAGCACTTTTCACCAGCAGGGAGGGGCACAAGCCTTTTGTAACTATTATGATATAAACTCAGCATGGCTGGCAAGGGAACTGCTTTCAGAAGTTCTCCCAGTGGGCACAAGAATTGTCCTTCTTCCACAAATACACTGGATTTTCCTTCACTGTCTTTGCTGAGTTTGTTTGCCCCATTTCTTTATGTACCAGAGCACCTGACCTTTCATTCTGTGGGATGGAAGCTAAAGCACACTTGGGACAGCCCAGGCCAGCTCCTGGTGCCAATACCTGGGGGTGTCCAGAGAACATCTGGATTTCCATTTGTGCCAGACTGACACATGAAAATGAATAATTTCCATTATTCCCCAGACTGACCTGGGGAACACCAGGAAAATCAGAACAGGTCTGGAGCAGGATCAGTGGAGTCACTTATTCCTTCCCAGGAATCAATCTGATCGTGTATCTTGGGTACAGCATCCTGAAAACTCCTAAAGGAGTATTTTTAAACAGTTTGAAGCTTTCCTGATGCCTGCAGGGCAATGCCCATCCAGAAAACAGGAATTTGGGTTGTTTGGATACAGGCAATATTATTGAGCACAGTGAATGGCTGAGGTTTGCAAGACCACGAGGCACATTTACTGGAAATGTTTAAAGCTAACAGGTTTTAAGTCTCAGCCATAGGTAACTGTCTTAGGAGCTCAGTAGTGATACTTTTTTTTTTTTTTTTTTTTAATATTAACCTATCCAGAAAAACAAAAAAAAAATCCTTGAAGAATCCCTTAGAAAAAAAAGAAAAATCCCTTTTTACAAGATGAAATTGTTCCCAGGAGAAAAGAAAAGCTGAAGCTCTCGCTTCAAAATTTAGTCTCCAGAGGATTTCAGCAGAGGTTTGAAGCATCTGGAAAATTAAGCTGTTTAGAAAAGTACAAGACTCCCTACTGATATTTTGTTACTATATCATTACTATATTATGTTATCTATACATGCTAAATTGCTTATAGATTTAAAGCTATCCAATATAGCTTGGATATATATATATATATATATATATATATATATAGGTATAAAATATATTATAAATAGCTATAAAATAGCTATCCAAGGCTGAGGTCAGTGACAAGGATCTGACCCCACCCCACAAAATGTACTTATCCCATATATACTTAAGCCTTCCAGGGGCTTTTCCCTGCAAGGAAAAAAAATTCATCACCCTTCTGACTTCTGAAAGCAGCTATCTTCAAGAATTTCACTGATATATTCCTACCATTTAATAATTTTAGATTACACTCAAGATTAGCAGTGTACAAGGTCACAGAATTAACCAGTAAGTGAGGAACGTCTCTGTTCTCCTAATCCAATCCAAATTTTGACCAGCAGATCTGGTTTTGCATTCAGAAGGAATTGAAAATGAAGCTTCCATAATCTCCTCCTGGGTCTCAGTCAAAGCTGAACGGGGCTAGCAGGAGCTTTGTTTTAAGGTTAGCTTCCCTTGGATCAAATCCACTCTGCCTTTGAACATCCATCCTCCAGACACCCAGCTCAGGTGGCATCACTTAGGAAAAGCCTGGACACACTGCAAATCCTCCCCAGGTTTTTTATGACACCACCAAAGGCTTGTCTGGGGTTGAAGCCAGCCAGCTCTAGGGCTAAGTCATCTTGGCATGTTTTTGTCTTCAGTGCCATAAAAGTTTTGTGTAGAAGCAGTTAACAACCCAGCAGCACAGGCTCATTCTGTGCTGCTGTTTCCCTGCCATGCCCCTTGATGGATCAAGACAACACGAAATAGACTCTGTCTTGGGAAATAAAGACTGACATGGCACAAGACATTTCGATCTCAATGTGCAATCCTTCTAATTACAACCAAGCAAATGAGCAAGATGTATTTCTTCTTTTATCCTTTGTGTCATATTGAATAAGTGATCTGTTCTTATAAAAAAGGATTATTTGTTTTTTCAAATTGGTAATCACCACCACCAATAACATTTTGGCAGCTATGGAAGTCATGATACAATTAGAAAATATTGAAGGAACAAATGATATCTCATTAATACGTAATGATCATCATTAATACAAATACAATTTAAAGTTCATTTAGAAGAATGGCTACATTAAGATAACTATGTTTCTCCAGTTAAAGGGCACAAACATTCTCCACTGAACCCACAGTGAGTTATTAAGTTGTGCTTCTTGGTGAAATATTTGCAGAGTTCTGATTTCAAATTTTTTCTCTTCACTCTGCCAATGACTGAATTTTAGCAAAACTACAAGAATGGCAGGGACAAGAGTGAAGCATCCTTGTGATGACTTGTTCTGTCACATTCATATCTAGAAATGCAGTGAAAGAAAGGAAATGGAACAACCTGAATGTCCTCGAGGTTGTTATAAGCCCAGGAAACAAAAGATGTTTGCCAGGAGAATCATTCTTCCACATGAAATGAGAATCAACAATAATTTTTACTGGTTCCAGTAGTTAGCTTCCTTTTGATGTGACAGGGTTCACTGACTGCAGGGTAGAAAACAATATTGACCCTCAGCAGAGCAGGAAAAATAAAGTACAAGCCATAGGATCTAGGCAACACTTGGTGTACTTTAAAGAAAAAAAGCCTGAATTTTTTTTAAAAAAGAGACAACAAAAAATGTCGCCTACTAATTGTCAGAGATTGCTATAAATGTTAATAAGTAATTCACTATGCACAAAGAATATAATAATAGCTTAGCTAAAATCTATAAAATCTTGCTACTGACAAAAAACAGGAGGCAGAAGACACTACCCATGGATTTGGCCAAGGGAACACTGAGAATACCTCCCAAATTACAGAACCACTGACCTTAAAATCACAATCTAAAGCCACTGGGCTTAAGGAAATCTTCCCATTTACTTCTGCACACTTCAGCTCAGGCCTCAAAGTGAGCTTGCATTTACCCTCTCCTGTTCTGCAAAGACAGCTGAAAAGGATCTCAAAAAATCATTTCTCTTACACTTAATCATAGTGGCTGTAGCATTATGCCTTCAAAAACCACAAAATAAATATATTTTACACATACATGGTTTTTTGGTTTGATTTGGTTTCTGTTTGGTTGGGTTGGTTTTTAGGGTTGGTTTTCTCTGGCATCAGAGAGGTGAGGATTCATCACAGCTGCAGCCCAGCCAAGCAGCCTAAATGCCTGATTAGAAACTCACTGCCCTCTGCTTTTTGGCCAGTCAATGCCCAATTCCTTTATACAGAAGAGAACATTACCACTGACAAAATATCTGTGTCCAAACCCATCCCTTTCCCTCACTTTACCCACTGCTCTGTGGGATGGCCAAGGTCTCCAGAAGGAATTTACACAGCTTTGGCCTTCTCTGAGCTGACACAACTTATCAGACAACTATGTTTAGTGTCTAAAATGTTTATTGTTTACTTTTCTGCTCTTGATATTTGCAGCTTGAAGCCCAAAAGTCCAATGATGTTGCCCAAAAAAGTGCTCAGCTTTATTTCCAGCTCTCTCTCATGCAGTTCTCTCAATGCCATTACCAACTTGTTACTCCCCACTACATTTGTGTTTAAGTATCACATTTACCAAAGTGGTCTCAGACTCCTCAGTATAAAGTGGTAAATTAATGTAAAACAAGCTCATTTGTTATGCAAAACCATGGTATTTATAAAAATAATTTAATGCCTCCTTTTCCCTTTCTAGATCACTTGACTTTTGCTTTAACAAATGCTATTCCCCTGCTACAGATTAATCACTACAAAGTGCCAGAAATTCTCTGTGTCAATTACTATAATTTGAGCTTAGCAGGAATTGCTGTGACCAACAACCCTGGCTGACCCCTTTTATGACAACTACTAAAATCCCATGCTGGAATACTTGTGGGACAACCTGTTCGACCTACAAACATTACTCAATTCAGGGAAATAATGCTGATCATGACAATGCTTTGAAGGCAAAATCAGAAGTAATTATAGACATACTTAATGCATATGCTTAGTTTTGGGGGGTTTTTTAACTGAGATGTCCACTGAATACTTTTCAGGGTAAAAAAAGCACTGACTAAAATGTATTTCTCCTCACTCACCACACAGCCAAAAAAAATATCCAGTCTCTATTTAAAGATTTTTAGGGATTAAGAATCATTCACCATGGGTTTATGATCTAGCGCTTCACACACCCTTTCTGCATCTTCATTATTTAAATGCCTTTAATTTCACTTAGTCTTTACTACTTTGAGGTCCTTGTCCTCTCATATCCTCCCCATATTTTGACCTGTTCTTGGCCTTTCTAAATTACTTGCTATTTCATGTCACTCTCTAACAAGGAGCATATACATTTCTGAAATATGATATCCTAGTGCAGAAATTGATAAGTTTTTAGAGACAGGAAGAGGGACAGTGTGGTCTGCAGCTTTAGTTTATCTGAAGCTCAGCAGTGGCTGACACCAAGCCCTTTTTTATAAGCAGCACCCACAGCCTTGGTGAGCAGTGAAGCACTGAGGAGGCACCACCCAGAGCCCATCAGCCAAACCAGAAATGTTTTAACCCTTGGTCCCATGAGCTCAGACAATGTAATTGTTGTGGCCATGCAGTTATCTCCATAACTGTACCTTGAAAGCAATGTAGCCCTCAGGTTCCAAAAGTCCAGTACCACTGTGGTCAGGTGCTGCATCCATGGCCCTGCTTGAAGCAGAGCTGGACCAGTGACATCCACAGCTCTCTTCCAACCTCCATCATTCTGTAGCTCATTATGGACATGTTCTTAATTGGAAACTGATGGGTTCATTTCTAATAATCCCTTGCACTGCAAATGGTCACTTAACACTTACACCTAGGAAACTGGACTGTGAGGCAATAATGGCAAATCCAGTAATATTTCTAAACTTTTTCCATCTCAGTTGATAATGAAAGCAGATATGAAGACTTTGCAGGTGTATATATCCTTGCAGGCTTAAGCAATCTTAAAAGTTCCTTCATGCAACACCAAAATACTTTACAAACTTCTGTTTTGTTACTGTTTAGCATGGAAGCATCTGTTTGAAGCTTGTGTTTTAAAAAGCAGTGCTTTGGATTTTGTTTTGGTCTGATAGATCAATTTTCTTGTCTCCAAAATTCCTCCTTTCAGCAGACACTCTGTCCTAAATTCCCCCTTTAATTTAGCACAAACTAGGTCAGCTATGCTGAACTGCAGAACTACAGAGGAAGTCCAGAAGGAAAAAAATTCTCACAGATTGAAGAGAAGGGTGTGGGGGAAGATGTTGTAAGATGTGGGTTTATTTCCCATTATCCTCCTCTGATTTGGTTGGTAATAAATTCAATTAATTTCTCCCAATCTGAGTCTGTTTTGCCTGTGATGGAAATGGATGAGAGCTCTCTCCCCGTCCTTATCTTGACCCACAAGTCTTGAGTTATATTTTCTCTCCCTGTCCAGCTGAGGAGTGAGAGAGCAGCTTTGGTGGGTACCTCATGTCCAGCCAGGGTCAACCCATGACACAGAGTGACTTGAGCAACAACCTTAAAGGGTTAATCACAAATCACAAACATTGATCATTGCTGTGCTTGCTGTACACTAAAATTCCATACTTCTACACTGACCACACTTGCTGAAATACAGTATGGAAACCTAGGAAAAACAAAGAATTTAAGAAGGCAAAAGATCACACTTAATTGTCCATGAAAATTTTAGCCAACTGCAGGTGTACTCAATTAACATCTCATTAAAAAAACCTCTTGAACTTCAAATAAGCCATCAGCCTTGTATAGTGTAAATGAAGGGCATAATTGATAGCCACAGCAGTGCTAGGTTAAGTGCTTTAATAACATTCTGGCTCTCCAGAGAAAGTCAGCTCTGTTTCATCAATATAAAGAATCCATGCCAAAGAAGTTTCATAGTTTAAATGAGTTTTCTGTAGCTGCAGCAGAATAAAGGCAATAAAGTCAGGGGAAAACTCAGCATAATGCAGCAGGAGCTTTTTCTGTTTTCTCCTAGAATATTTTCTTCTATTTAGACTGTTTTCAAAGCAAAAATGCAGCACACATCTTAATTTACTTTGATAGGCTAATGGGTGCAGATTATCCATAAAGCATAAAATACCAGTGCATTTCCAAATACACAGCCCAGTTCTGGTCCCCTTCACTAACGTGTCTTTGCCAGGGGCTGATTTTTGAGGCTGATTTTGGGTACTGACCCTACACACCAACAACTGGCCAGCACAGGGTGATGATTCCCAGAGCACCTGAGGCAGCAGCAGTGTGCTCCTGCAGGGAGATAAATTCCCTTGACAGAATTGTTTCACAAGAGCCAGAGATCAGCACTTTGTCCTCTCTGCTCCATCCAGCCAGGCCTGAACTTCGGGAAGGTTTGCACATAGAGCAAAGTCATAAATCTACACCCCAGGTACATTGATTGATGGGAGATGGGGGAGAAAAATATAACAAGCTATTTGATCCCTGGCCTTTTGCTCACTGTTATTGCTCTGGCCTTTGTGCAGCAGACACTAACCAGGTGCAGCAGCTGTGAAAGAGCATCCATTTTCCAAAGGATCATATTTTCTGTCCTTGAGGAGAAAGGAGGACTTCAGACTTCTGCTGTACTTTGAAGAGGTCAGGTACCTGAGCTTCTTGCACTTCAATCAACATTTTCTCATGCTCTGATAGTTCAGAGTTCACAGCAGAACCCCGATTTTGGAGCTGGTGGGCCTGTCAGACTGCAGGTCACTGGGGTCTGCAAATTACCCCTGAAGGGCTCCAGAACAGACAATTAACCAAAGCAATTCTCCAGTCATTTAAAATTAAATCTGTACCATCCCTGGAAATACTGGGAGGCCCAGAAATTGAGAGAACTAGTGATTGATGCCTGGGGTGAAATTTGATCCTGGTACCTGCCTCATTATTAAGTTTCTAATACTAAAGAAAGATGTGGTTCTACCCTTGGTTTCCCCTTGTCTTTTCTGTGTGTTTCTTGGCATCTTCAGACTAATTAAGCATTCCTGTGGCCTCTGTCCACCTTTGTCCTGGTACACACAATGACCTCCAGGCCAGAGCTCTCATCTTCACGTGCCCTGAATTCTGCAAGTCCCTTTGATCCTCCTGGATGAAGAACATTTCTCTGACTAAAATATTCATGCTACCTTTCCTCCCCCAACCCCCCTAAATGACTGCTTTTGCAGTTTCCTGAAGTTCATATCTATTTAATCACAGGCAAAGTTCTCTACTCTCCCCCAAGCAAGGACTTAATATAGTTTTTTCCTTTGTGAGCAGAGAATCTCAAAGGGGTTCCCAACAATCAACTCTCATGATGCACTGCTCTTCACAAGAGGTGGATTTGTGCCAGTTCTCTATTCTCTCAATGCTGGGAATGGCTGTGGAGGTAATTTTGCATTTACTCCGTTCTATTTCATGATACACTGTCCTCTGTAGCTCACAATCAACTTACTTTTCATATCTCTATGGTCCAGAGTGCCACCATCTTATTACTGAAACTGAAAATAACACCTCTGATAACTATATTGCTTTTAAAAAAGTCATGCCAACTTTTAAAATAAAATTTTTATCCCATTGACTTTCAATTTTATATTTAAATGGACCCCTTTCAAACAATACTTGAGGAAATAGCAATTCCTCCATTACATATGCATAGGATACTGAAGGAAAAACATTTTAAATACGGGAGAAAGATCTCATCATGAAAAATATATAAAAAATCAAACTTCTAATGTTCAGCTCCTATGCTATTTTCTAAAATTCAAGGTTGCAAGTGATAGTTCTGGTGTGTGAAATTAAAACCATACAATTAGGTAATCAAATGAAAACTCCAAGAATATAGTGGGATTTCCACACCTGTGAACTATCACTCATTTTGCTGCAGTGGCTGGCAACAAGCAGTGATCTTGAGTTGACAGAAAGCCTCCCAAAATGGGAATAAACTTTGGATCAGTTCCAAAGCCCACTGTGAAAGTCAGCACAAGAACACAGCAGCTGCAGGAGATGAGACTCTCTCAGGAGGCAAAAAGTCTTTGAGCACTTCAGACAGTGTGGAACACCTCCTGCCTTCTCCCTTTTTCATTTCTACCAGCAACGATCATCACATGGATAAAAGGCAGCAAGATTTACTGACTTTGACCGTGTAACTTTATCATATTTTGATCATGCAGTGGCAGAGGATCTGTACCTCAGAAGTGCCAGTCACATCATGGGAAGGAAATTGTGATCATTTTAGCTGTGGCAGCTCTGTCTCCTGGGAGACAGCACTAATATTCTCTGCAGAATGTAGATTCTGTTGTTTTAAAAAAGGAAAACAGAAGGAGTTTTATATTTGACATGGCTGAAACAAACTTATTTGCTTATCTTGAGAGTGTCTGCCCTTTCCAACATTCCCTGAATTATACAGACATTTTCCCTCTCATGTAGCTCAGCTTCATAATCTGCTTTACAGGGAGAACCAGAGTTAAACAGGAAAGTTTTTCCCAGCACCTCAGCAAAAGCCAACAGACTGATTCTGTAGCTGCACTTGCATGCAACTCACTCAGAAATCTCTAACTCCACTAAAAGGAGAAGTTCTGTAGAAAAACAAACAAGCAAGCAAAAGAAATCCAAACCAAAAATAAAAACCTGAAAACCAAAAAACAGCAAAACAGCATTTTTATTCCAGATAAAAACTCCATGAGCAGCTCAGGATATGAGGACTGACAAGCAGCAATTGAGGTGCTTCATGTTTGCCAGCAGCTGCTTCACATTCCTCTTGCCCACCACAGACCCTGTCAGAGTTAAGATGCTGGGCTTTAAGATCTATGCAAAGTTTTTAATAAAAATGTAATTAACTCGATACAAAACCCATTAATAATCTCAGTCTCATACTGAAAAAAAATGAAAAAGAAGAAAAGAAGGCATAAATTCAATAGGAATTCTGGAGGTGCAAAATGCAAAGGAAATCTGGCCTTTAATTTTTAATATATGAGAATCGTGACTCAATTCTGCTGCTCAGCCAGAAGTTCAAGGAGATTTAGTACCTACAGTTCAGGCATTGAATCAGTCTTGGAAGCCTATCAATTGCATCATTTAAAAGTGGATTGGAGAAAAAGCATTAGAGAAAAACCACAGGGAACAATTTTCCAATGGTCAAAAAAGAAAAAAAAAAAAGGATTGTTATAGCACTTTTAATGCATATAATTTTATCTCCCCAAGAGATATGGAGAAAATACAGTTCAAAATTCTACCTGGTTGGTAAACCCAAGACAGTGGCTCCTGAAATTTTTGTTACCCATAATCTTCTGAAAAAGATCATTTTCCATTTCTTGTGAAAAGGTAGTTGTTTCTAACCTCAATCACTTTGACTAATTTTGGTTGCTGATTCTCTCCAAGATTCTGACACTTTCCAGTTCAACCAAATTGTACTTCTGCACTTTAATTTAAAATAATCTTTCCTGAGATGGTGGAAAAAGTGTGATTCAGGACATGCAAAGAAACCAACACAGAACCCTCCACTAAAATCCTCTAAATGATTTCAGTCTTCAAGTGCTCCACAACTCTCCTGTGCCACTGCCAGACTCCTGCCATGTCTCACACATCAGGTTCAACCTTCTTAGCTCAGCCTCCTGTGCTGCATTTAAAAAAAACCCAAATATATATATATATAAATATATTAAAAATAGACACATATATAGGACCACCCATCTCAGCTCTTCAATTATCTTGCCCCTCTGCTTTCCCCACAGTGCAACTACAGCTCAATCTTTAAAAGGAAGGATGGGAGATGGGACAAGCTAGGTTAAAGGATTAAACACTAGTGGCTTTTAAGCTCCCTAATTAAATGCATAGGGCATCATATCTGCATAGCTGGATTGAAAGACTTTGGGTCACATGCTTTATTAAAGCCTAAATGAGATCAGTGATGAGTGGCATGTTTTTGACAGACAGGGCTCCTCAGGGTAATCATTAGGTGTGGCCACTGAGAGCAGAGCTGAAAGTGTGCCCTTTGTTCCTAGAGAAATACTTGGTGACATTTTCTTCCCTGCTTCTGAATCCCCTTGAAGAAGGATCAGCTGGTTGGCATTAAATGTCACTGCTTGCAATTAAGGTCATTTTAACTACAACAGAAGTCATTACTCTGCTTGAGGCAGCGTCCCAGTCTTGGGGGCCCCTCTTGCTTCCCCCAAAGCACACCCAGGTGAATTATTACCCTTCAACAGCTCTCACACACTCAGCAGAGGCACTCCAGTGAACAGGTCACTAATTCTGGTGCTGCTGAAGCTGGGCATCAGTGCTGAGTGTCCCACAGGACCCCAAAGGCTCCAGGTCCCCCCAGGAGCCCCCCAGAGCTCACTGTGCTGTGGCAGCAGCTCCTGCACTGGTGCAGCACATCAGCCACCCTCCAGTGCAGCACCAGACAACCCAGCAGCAGCAAAGCAGGGTTGTTTCTTCAGCCTCTAGCTGCCCTACAAAAGGTTGAAACTGAGCCTCACAGCATCTGCTGGAGTTCACTAAAGCTGACCATTGAGATGAAACACCACCTGTAAGTCCAGTGAGGTCTCTGCTTTCACAGATGGTTTTGGGGAGTCCCCACATGACTGAGCCACAGCTCCCACTTCCCCCAGCTCTCCCCACAGTGAATGGGCAGGAGGAGCAGGGGGGGCTCCTGCAGCCAGCCAAGCAAACAGGAGGGTGATGGGCTTGTGTGGCTGCTCTAACTGGGACACTGATACTCCACTTTGACACCTCCAGCTGCAATCCACCTGCACACTAACAGAGCCAGAACCACCCATTCCCACCTGTCAGAGCGGCATTCGGGGTGAATTCAGCCTTCTCAATTTAAATCATTTCAAAGTAACCCAAAGAGTTTAAGTGGAAGAAGTGATGTGCTCAGTATGAAGGCACAAGATAATGTACAATATATAGGATAATACAGGAAAACAACTTGGGCAAGGTGGGGCCACCACACTGCAGGCACTGGGACTTGTCCTGAGAGCAAGAGGGAATCTGGTAGACAGACCTCATTTAAAAAATCCCTCCCACACCCATTAGATGTTCCTGAAGAGCAGTTTGGTGGAACATGTGAAGATCTATGCAGCTTAAGTAGATAATTCCATGGCCAAAACTCCTGCCCATCCCTGCTCATTCCCAGGCAGACCACACTGGAAAGGGATTGGCCTTCACATCATCAGTCCATTGTTGATTGGGGTTAAGCACAGCAGAAAGATGTTTTCATGCAAACACAAGGGGGAAAAAAAACCTCAAACATTAATATCCATCTTCAGTCATTTTTAAAAATTATTAAAAAATAAGTGTTCTGTCTCTGGCTGTGAAAAGCTTAATATGGTTTTAAAGTTTTCACTTCATAGTCAGGGGATTAAATTCTTTGAACACAACGTGATATACAAAGAAGCCATCTAGTCCTGCCAGGACCTGAGCAGTCTGAGGCATAAACAATCTATCAGGAGATTGAGACAAGGATATTGTGATTCATGAAGAATACTAAAAATTAATGGCAATTTAAGTAATCATGCCACTTTTTTAACCTCAGCACAAACTGGTTATTATTTTTCTGCACAAAATACTGTTTGAACATTGGTTTTAGCTGCTTCAACTCAGAATTTAGTACAGGTCCTAAAGAGAGCAAAAATACAAAGTCATTCACCCAAAAGTATGTGCTTCACTTCATCTTGCTTTGCCCTGCTGCAAGGATCACTGAGCTTAAGGAGGGATTGGTCCAGAAAGTTTCCTCTGTTCTGGTTAAATTCCTTTGAAGTCAGTGGGAGTCAGCACACACACTTGTGGGTACATTCATAATCATAACAAAAAAAGTACTCAGTCCCAGAGACATAAGGAAGCAGAAAAACTTAAATAAAACTCTCTGAAAAGTAAATGTATCCATAGCGTATGTGTGTTGCAACAAAAAAGGAACTCTTTCCACACACTTATATAAATGGATGGGTAAAGAAAAAAAAACCAACATTGTGTGGAAAGTTCAAAGGTTCAGCAAACATCTCCTTAAATCTCTCACAATACCAAAGAAGAGTGAGCAGCCAAATTAGACTGTTTGCAGTTTAGCTGTAATCCAGAATCAATGCAGTGGCATTCTGACACTCAGCTCTGCTGTACATTGATCTTACAGGACTCACCACTGCACAGAGGTCACTAAGAAGGTGGCTTTGCATCTTGTGTGTCTCTTACAGGTCTGTTGAAGTACTTCTGTTTGACTGTAATTAGGGAAGAAGGAATATTATGCACTAATCTATTCAAGGTCATCAGGCAAAGCACAGCAATGGAGATTATGTTTCTTTTTTACACCCTTTAGACCCTAGAATTAGCCAGAGAAAACTCTGGAGTTCCCAGTTCTTGCTCCTCTTTAGAAAATGTTATCATCACTTCCACAAGGTTCACCTGGCCCAGCTCTGCCTTGGGAGCACAGGTCATCACAAATTGTACTGCCTTGTTTTGATTAGCTTATAAAATAAAAGAAATAAAATTTCAGCCTTGCAAGAGAATATTTGCCTGGAAAGCATGTCTTAGCACAGCAAATTAACACACACTGATCATTGCTTTCCTGACTCAGATTCCACAAAATCCACAAAAGTGCTCAAGGAAGGTTTTGGTCTTGGGAAGCCTCAGAGCAGGTTCAGTGCAGCCAAGGAAATGCCAGTTTGTCCCAGAGAGATTCCTGGATAACAGGAACTGTTTCTTCACTGGAAGGGTTGTCAAGCACTGGCACAGGCTGTCCAGTCACCATCCCTGAAGGTATTTAAAAAATGTGTGTTTGTGGCACTTGAGGACATGGTTTGGTGACTGACTTGGCAGTGCTGAGTTAACAGTTGGACTTGACGATCCTAAAGGTCTCTTCAAACCTAAAGGACTCCATGATTCTATTGGTCCAGTTTATCCCCAAAACAGATAATAAAACAGCTGTGTTGTCAAAATAAATAAATACAGAGGAGAAAAAAGTCCTCCTTATTTGCACACATCTCTGCCTGTACAAATTTCAAGCTTCCAAGTAAACAAGGGATAGAAAAGACAAGAGCCTATGGAATTTTCAGCACCACTTTACCAGTGAGGAGATAATGGATTCCCTCTGCAGCTTTGGCTGCACACATGATGACAGAAAATATATTTCTGGCATGAAATCACATAACCCAACCCACACATTTAAAACATAAAGAGCACAATTAGTGCTTCAGGGATATTCATGTGCCTTCCTTTACACACCCTGCCTGCACCAGAGCAGAAGGCAGATTCCTGTAGCCTGCCTACAGAAATAAGAAAATGGCCAGAAAAGGCAGAGCATTAATTGGGAGGTTAGTCTGGACAGCTAGTCAGAGTCAATGGGAAAGTTTAAAAAACAGAGAAAGTTGGCATCTCTGTCAATAGTACCAATTACTTCTCATTTCCATAAGTCTTTCCCCCAAATCCATTATGTTATCAGCCACAGAAAGTGAAATGGATTCTTAGGGAAGCCATCAGTGCTTCTATCTGCAGATCTAATGAAATTACTGATCAATAAGGCTGTCCAGTGTCTGCCCCCCAACTCCCACCCCTTCTCTGTACTCTGGTCCTACTCACCCAGGAGGAAAAGTGACAGAGCTGCAAAATGAACCTGAGAGCACAGAACTGTGCAGAGCAGTGCTGCTGACCTCCACCTCTCCCACAGCTAAAGCCTGTTGGCATTCCCAGTCTACTCAACTGCTGATTTTAAGAGAAAAATAAAAGGAAAATAAGCTGCCTGCATTCAAGTCAAGAAGTTTTTGCCTACGGTCTCAACAGAAACAAACAAACAAAATCGCCTATTATATTTTAAAAATGGGTATGCTTCTTGTGGGTCATCTTATTCTCATGGGAACAGAATGAAAGGGCATGGAAAAGTCCTTAGGTAAGGCTCTAGAGAATCCCCAAAGACTCACAAGCCTTCCTGACTCATCAGTGCACACATATAAGTGGGCTGTGGAAAACCAACCCAAAAATAGCAGCTCTTGTTCTGGGGGGCTTTGTCCCCCCTGTGCCTACACTCCACAAGTTCTGTCATTCCTCCCCAGAACACCAGTGCATCCTGCAGAGTTTATACACTCCTCTCAAATGGTGTGACAACAATATGTCAGCATTTGCTATGGCAGGATGACAATGATGTTTTACAAAACATTGTAAACAGTGCAGAAACAGTTTTTGTCTTGCAATGCATTATGTTAGAAAAGTGACAGAAATCCCAGCAGCTCGACTCTTTGATGTGCTGTGCACATCCAAACCCCAGCATACTGAAAACAAAGAACTGGAATTAGGATATAAAACAGGCATGGCTAATTCTTTCAAACAAAAAAAAATATTTTTTCTTTAATAGTGGTATAATGGTTCAAATGTAAAACAATAACAAAAAAAAATCCCAACCCTTCCTGTATATAGTGTTGTATGATAGTTCCTGGGTTCCAGTAGGCAAGTTTTATAATGTAGTAGAGAAGTGCCTGTCCACAGTGTGAACACCATTCAAGTGAAAGATTCCCTGGCAAGTGCAGAAGAATGGAAATTAAGTGCTTCATGCTACTTCTGTAATTTAAGATCCCCTCACTGATACCACATGCAGCACACAATTCACTGTCAGCATTATCAAACCTCTAATCACATTTGCAGTGTTATTTGAGCTCCTTTAGTTCACAATTCCCAGCTGAGGGCCTTACATCTCACTGCTCCCATTCCATTAGGCAGTTCTGACCCAGGAGTCCTGTACTCAGAAATGGCCAGGGTGCTGGGAGATATTCATGCTAACTTCCCAAAGGAAGCTGCTGGAATAACAGCAGCATTCAGTGTAGCAGATGTCACTATTCAAAGAGGGTAAATACATATTCTTAAACTTTCCAGCAGGTTTTTTACAGTAAAAGGCCAAGACATATGGCAGTAACCACATCATGTCACCTGCAGAGATGCGGTCATAGGACACCCATCACACAGAGCACACTGGGAAGCAGATATCCCTCATTCCATCTATTCCCAAACCCCCAGGAAAAGGAGAGGCGAGCACCAGGCACATCCATCTCTGCTGCTGCAGTTCTGGGTCAGTTCCTTGGCACAGCCTCTGGGCACCCCAGGGTGCCCTTATCCCTGGCATGGGTGAAGCACACACCATGCCAGAGCAGGAGCAGCCCCTGGTGCCTCACAAAAGCCTTGGTGTGGTGGAGAGGAGCGTGGGACTGGCCACAGGGGTGTGGCTGAGCTCAGTGCTGGCAGGGAGAGCTGCCGAGCTGGAGAGGGGGACAGTGCTGGCAATGCCACACAGGGTGGAAATGGCATCAGGACCTGACTCCAGCATAATCCACCCCAGGACATGCAGGAAAGTGTCATCCTGCTGCCTGGCTCAGTGTGGCAGGTTGCAGGACAACAGCTGGGACACCACTGAGCTCCAGAGAATCCCAGGCTTTAGCCCAGGCATTAGCCCAGGCTCTCTGCAGTGAGCTCTTCATTTGCAGAAGTGGTGACATCCATTTGCATCACCCTCACTGTATTTTAAAGCACTTTTCAGCATGAATTTCACTTCAAAGTTCAGTGCAAATCAAAGCTTCTTGATGTGACTGAGTTCTGTCCTTTTCTCTCACATCCTTCATAGCAAAATACCTACATCAAGACACTTCAAATTACAACACCACTAGATGCCATTTCTCACCTCATGAGATCAGCTGCATCCTTTACTAAATGCTTGTTTTATATTTACTTCCTGCATGTTGATACTTCATCATGATTTCAGGTAGCAGTGCATTTAAAAGACAACATTATACATCAGACTTTTATCAAGCACGGCCAATTATGCAAATTCCTCCAAAAATTATTTTCAAAGAAAAGAAGGATTGATTGCAGAGATTTACCATTTACACAGACAGTGATTTAGGAGGGTATTTCAATTGCTAATATGCCTAACAAAGATGTGGGATTTGTTTGTAAACTTTAGGCCTACAAAATTGAATGTCAACACCAGATAATTATCATGCCCCATCGAAAATGCTAAACTTAATCGAAATACTCTTTGTAGTAAATCAACAGTCAGCATTACTCTTAATGAAAGTTGATTGTGATGCTGCCTGTGTGTAAAAAGTAAGTACCAGCACACAAGTACCACGTAGCTCAGGCAAAAACAATGTATAATTTCTCATCACTGCCTGGCACAATGGCATTGCACTCGATCAGCTGCACAGATGTTGGTGCTTAGGACACAGGTACCAAACTCCTTTGGACGAGGGCCAGATCCCATATTTAATTATGGCTTCTGTGCTCAAGCATTAATTCAGGATACCATACACTCTTCAGCTTCCATTCTTCTCAGGAAGACACTCCAAAATTAATTATTCATTATTTTTTCAGCAAAATCTTGTGATGTTCACCTAGAAAATTTTTAATACTACTACTAAACCTTTCCTATTTTTCCTCATGCTTCTCTTTTTCCCCACTCTCTTCCACTTTGTAGTCTCCCCTTTGGCTTTCCTCTCTCTTTTCCTGCTCTAATCTTTTAAAAACAGTTTAGACATTAGAAATCAGTGTGTTGAGGTTGACTCTTGCAAATTCACTGAGGGTACTCTGTCCTGCTCTAAGCTGATTTCACACTCCTGAGACCACCCTAACCTGAAAATACAACAAATTTACCCATTGCTTTGCACAGAGATTTCCTGTTTCATTTGCTAATCTCTCTCTGGTGTTAAGATCACAAAGAAGAACAATTTAAAGTGCCATAACTCAGGAGCAAACATAGACCCTGTTTCCCTGATTTCCATGGCAGCCAAATCTTATTTGAATACAAATACACATTTCCTGGAATATATTTTCTGAAAATTTTGCTTTTTATACCAGGAAAGAATTCTCATTAAATTGTGAGGAGTCACAAATATTTCAGCCAAAATCCAAGATGGTTTTCTTTTCAAATGCTTTTATATGACTTACAGGAACTCCTCTTTCATTGCTATTCACTCCCCTTCTCTTGCAATGTGGTTAGTGGGGGATGCCTCCTACACTGGCCTATGAAAAACATCCAGATCATCCAGGAAAAATTTACATTGTGCAAGCCTTGATGTGCAGTTTGCAACACCCAAGAGTCTTCTGGTTTATCCTGCACTCATGTCAGACGACAGGAGCTAAGCCAAGCCTAACCTACACTGCTCTTGTCCAAAGTGGATGGGAAGATGCCTTTTGTACAGTAACCAGCTCACAGATAAAGAGATATTGTTGTGAAAATACTTCCTAAGCCATCCCAAACATTTTATCATTCCATGGCTTGAATACCAGGATTCTAATTTACCAGAACAAAAAAGGCAAGGGAAGCTCTGGTGATTCTTGCGCAGCTCTACCATACACCAGAAAACAAAGTTAAAAACTCCAGGAATTACTAATAACTTCCAAATTACCTCGAGAAGAGACATTGCTGTGTTAGAAAAATGTAGGGGGGATCATAAGAATGTTTATGGCTTCCACTAGGAAGCCTCAATACACTGCAATAACAGTTAGATGCAGTTTCTTAAATAATTAGATCATAACACATAAACAAGCAGCAGCATTTTAAGGCATGATATTTGCATTTGTTCTACAATAATAAATACATTTGCCCCGTTCTGTTTTAAAATTTATCCTTCATAAAATAGAGAAACCCAGTTTCAAAATCAACAAGACAAAACCTGCATGTCTGTTGGGAGCAGAGGGGATTCATGTTTCCAGGCTGCCTCCGTGGATAAAAAACCCATCTCACCTGGTGAGTCCTCTGTGAGGCCTCAGAACTGGGACATGCAAACACGTTTGGGTTGCAATTGTTGTTTTCAATGCTATTTGCTCTTCTCTGTGCTTGTTCCCCCCGTTCCCATTATGCTGTGCCAAGATTTGATCCTTGCACCACCCCACACCATGTCCTACAAGCTCCCTGTGTATTCTGTGTCTGCTGGATCCAGGCTGCTCCTCCTGCTGCGTGCCATAAACAAAGAATCTGCTCTTACTCAAAATAGTTTATTCTCCCAGTAGGAACAAGACATAACAGAAAGACAATATTAAAATAGACAGTGTTAACATATGTCTCTTACTTGGAGATTGCTGTCTCCTGGGGATAGCCAAGGCAGCCTTAATTTTCCAAACAACCCAAGGAAGTGTGTGCACATCTAGGACATCTCCCTCCAGGACTCCCTTGTGTCGGGCAAGAAAATCCTCTTAACTCACTCCCACAGGAGAGGGATTGACCCCTTTCACATCTGGGACTGCTCAGGGTTTCCTCCTCCTTAACCAAACAAGTGGAAAAAATTCAAGAGCTCGCTCTGGAAACTTGAGGCCTCTCTTAGTTCTACAACCAGCACTTGCCATCTCCATTACTCTTGTTTTTCCCCACCCTGTCTGTCAAGAAACCCCCTTAAGTAAACTCACGTGTTCCTGCAGTAAAGGAGAATTACCTTGGCCAGCAAGGTATTCCCTAGCTGTGCCCAGCTACCACCACAAATCTACCAGAACCATTCCTGCTCCTCGTGCCTACACTAAGAAGTGTCAACCCCAAAACTTTCTTCTTCTGCCAATGAGAACACAAACTAGAAAAGCATGCTGGCTGTGTGTTGCAGATGATGCTTTTTAAATACAGACATCATCTGCATAAAGCCAAGAAAATGTCATTTTTAACAGGATGAAACTGGTGGTTTTGTCAAAACCTCTAAGAGAGTTACAAAACAAATAGATGGTGATGCCATACTCTAGGTGCTTTGCACCTGTACCAGGGCACTGTGGTTTGGTGACAGCATCATCTCCCCTCACTCCTTTTTCCCTGGAAGATTTTAGTATGCTGTGATACCTGGCTTCTCCTTTTCAGTCTTTGCTTAACTCTCTTGAATTATATGTGCATATTCCAACAAATAAGGGGGAAAAAACTGCCTTCTGTTTGCCCTTAAGCTATTTACAGGTCAATTTTAATGATGGACATGAGAACTAAGAGTTTGCCTGAGGGTTTGAATTCTCAGCTCCGTCTGACTTCCAGGCAGTCCCCAACCCCTTTGAAATTCACGGCAGAGTTACCATTTCAAACAACTTTTCTAACATTCTTTAAACAAAAGAAATCATACAAAAATCCTCAAAACCAAACCCAGCCTGTGTCAAACAATTTATGCAATTCTCAAGAAATGAAAACCGAGTGAAAACATGAATAATTGAATAGAACTCTGTTTCCTAAAACCTCGTGGAATATTTCCTTTGTCTGGCACTCCCTGGGGCCTGTGCTACTGAAAACACTGTCAGTAAAGCTCTTCCAGGGGCTGCCTCAGGAGGGAGAGTGTGTTCATCACTGCTGTCACACCCCCTGTCCTGAAAGGATCAGCTGCTGAGAACTCAGCTCCTGCCTGCCACTGGGTTTGGGACACCTGAAGGACCAGGAGCTCACCCCCACAACAGCTCTGAAACAAGGGGGAATCACAGCTCCTGTCTGGCAGGGGTTTGAGCAGGCACTGGAGCTGCACTGGTGCTGAGGCAGGTGTGGTTTGTGTCCTGGGCTGCAGCAGCCAAGCTGCAGTGCAGCAGGAGCACCACACTGCAGCACGAGGGCTTCACAGTCCAAGTTCAACCCTCATGTAAGAATAAGCCACAAAAATCTGAATTATACCTTGGGATGCCTATGGGAGGGTGCCACGGCTGGGATCTGCCCGCTCACCACCACACAACAGCTGTAGCAAAGGTTAAGGTAATATTTATGCTGAATAAATATTCAGGAGGAAATTGTGCCAAAGGTAGAAACATGCATATAAATTCAGCTGTCCCCAACCAGCCATGCCTTCCTGCTGAGACACACATGGAAAGTCACACAAACACCTCATGAGATCCCAATTCCATCAGAAAGTAACCAAACCCCTTAGGTCACCATGACCAAGGTTCCTTGATCCTTGCTATTTCCACTGACTCCATCAAAGGGAAAAAAATAACCTAAAAGCTGGTTTAGCTCAACTGGTGATACTGAAAGATACTGACTCAGACAAGGAAGGTGCTCTTTTTTAGACAGTCCTTTTCTTTTTGCCACTCAGTTTCCTTTTCTTGATTAAAAGGGAAAGATTTTCCAAATGTGACTTCTGAAACATAGTAAATATTACACTCAGCATGATCCAGAAGTTCTACACAAGCACAAGTCAAGTACTGGCTATTCCCTTTTACAATAGCTGAAGACCTGGTCTCAAAATTTGTCACTGAAATAAAAAGTGAAATATTACTGAGCAGTTTCTGCTGTAGTCCCATTTCAAAGGTGATGTTTCTTGTAGAAATTAATTCTTTATTTATTTTGGGGTCCAAACCATTCCTGTCTATGTCCATATTTTTTTCTAAAGATCTGAATTTTAAAAGAAAAATCCTTTCAGGGAAGGCTTTTGTTTTATGCTGTCTCATCTCTTTTGGCAACAGTTACAGTAACTAGAGAGTTGTTTTTTTCTTGGTTTGATTTTGTTTGTTTAAAAAGAGAAACTGTTACCAATATGTCACTGAGAATTCATTTAACAGAGCCCTCAATGAGTATATTTAAAGGGGAGAGGAAAAGATTGCAAGAATGAAGAATGTGAAAGAATTGTTATTATGTTGGTGTAAGCAGCTGTACATCATTACTTAGCTTAACAACTGAACTATAAAAAAAGATACAGCAATATCTTTATAGCAATAAACATATTTTGTGAGACATAACTCTGTGTACCTGAGACACGGCCCTCTTGGGTAGAGGATGAATTTAGATTATGGAAATATTACTTACTCCTGAACACTTCCTAAATGTCTCCAGCAAAACAAAGCATACATCTCCCCAGCAATATTGACAGAGTTATTATTAAATATTACATGGAAGTAGCTGTAAACAACCTAGCATGACAGAGTGTGCTCTACGTAAAAGATTGTGGACACATTACTGAGGGGAAAAAAAAAAAAACAACAACAATGGAAGGAGTATTCTGACATCATCTGCTTTTTTTTTTTTTTTTTCCCTTAATGAAAAAATTGGCCTCATTGATCCTACAAAGCATTTAAGGCACATTCCAGCACAGGCTGCCAGACACAGAGTGTGGAGCAGGGTGCTGTCACACCTGAGGAGGTTACAAAAGGCTCTTGGCTGTCTCTTCCCCCTTGCACTGATTGGCACAAGGAGCAGCAAGGCTCCCAGGAAGATGTGCCAGGTTACAGTTTTGTTTTGCTGGGTGTAGATTAGGCAGAAAACCAGCGGGCTTTGGGAAATGCTTATTAAAAAGAAGTCAATGCCAGTGGTTTTGTCTGCATCCTCCATTCTGTGTGAGGCAGCATTCTCCAGGTCCCACTGCCTTCAGAACGGGGTAGGAGAGAGGTGCTGAGAGCTGCCTGTCCCAGCCCAGCTCTGGGAGCCACTCTGCTATTCAGAGTGTGAGGAAAAACCTGCAAATTTCTGACCCCTCCATGATTCACACCACCAGAAGCTGATACCTGTATGCTAGGAGCAGCATGTGCAGATTGGTGTGGTTTACAAGGCACTGAGACCCTGCAGTTTGACAAATTTCTGGGGCACCACCTTTTCCATGGCCCTGTCCCCATCTCTCCTGAGGTCCTGGGTGCTTCCCCAGCAGCAGGGCGGGCAGGGAGCCCAGCCCTGGAGCCACTCACCTGCTTTTACCTGGAGAGAAAGCTGTAAGGACTGGAAATAAAGATATTCCCTCTTCTGCACATCCAGTTCCATTATTTTTGCTCTGCTGATCCCTGCCTGGCACCCAGATAAAAGCATTATCTCCCTGCAGTGAGTTGGGAAAATACCACAGGGATTGAGCCAGGTTTGAATGGAGAGCTCTGCACCAAGAATTCCACATCTCTCATTGGGGAGCAGGATCTGCAGGGGCTCAGGTGAGCCAATCAACATTGCTCAAATTATACAAAATTCATCCAACTTAGCAGTCAGCCCCTGATGCAGAATTAGTCAAATAAGTTATAAAAAGAAATTCAAATGCATCAGACTGTTGCCACCTGTTTGAGAGAAATTTATGAACAAAAATGAAGTTTCATGAATAAATTATTCACAAGTTATCTCCCCATTGCTTTGCATTAACTTTGATAAAACACACTTTCATCTCTTTCCCTTGCAAATCATTTGGACAGATCAACCTTTTGACTCAACATATTTTAACTAAACAGTAATAAATCCTGAGCAACCAAGCAGCCTTTATGCTAAGAAATCAGTGCCTATGGTAGCCTGTATATAAAAAACTGGGTTTCATTTCTTTGCTGAGCAAAACCAATTCCATTTCCAGAATGCTGGTAACAGACATTTAATAGGCTGGCTTTCTCCAATAAGCTGTATCTTTGAAATAAATCTTGCTGACTCTAATGCTTATAGAAACACTATCTGGGTGTGCTGTGAGACACTTCTAATATCTACATCCCAAAACACCCTTTCCAATTTTGTGGCAAAGAAGCCTTCATGAACAATATCGAATTCAGTCAATCAGATTATTGCATTAAGAAGTCTGTGTCTGCTGGAAGGCAGCCTGAGTTTCCTCTGACTCTAAAAGAACAGAATTAGCCACAGATTCAATCTCTGTTACCTGTAGTCTTACCTTAACACCTGCATGTGTCAAACCATAAGACACTACAGTATTGTTGTTAAAAGGAAATATATGGAAGCTTAATCTAGCCTTAAACCAATATGCAATTATCTATGGACAGAGGTGTGTGACAACTGAGGTCCAAAAAAAGGTGCTGGTCTTCACGAATGAAGCCTTTTCTCACTGTAGCAAAGAATAAAAGATGCAGCTCTGCTTTGCCCTAAGGTGCATCTCAGCCCTGGCTGCACAGGCAGCAACTGCAAGTGAACAGAAATATTCACTCAGCGTGACAGAGCCCAAAGCCCAACAGAGACAGGGGCCAGGGAAGAGGGAGCAGCAGCTGCTCCCACATCATGATGCTGCTGCCACCAAAAATCTCTTAAAACTATCTATCATCTTGCAAGTACTGGGCCTTATTACAAAACCAAATCACGCAAAACCTAAGTTTTACAAACACTTCAAACACATGAACCTTTTATTCTTTACACACAAGCCAAGAGGGACTATGTACCCATCCACTATATTTGCCTTAAGCAACTCATTACAAATGAATAAAGTCATTCATAAACACCAAAATGCAAATGCTTAGGCTGTAATAAGCAACTGGTTTTCTCCAGCTGCAATACACATTACACAAAATTGTTTAATTTACATCAATTATTCTGAACAATAGAAACAAAGTCATTACAGAGAGCACTGTCCAAGTAACATGCTGCTCCATTATTTAGATGACATTCACCAGGATGGCAATCCAACACTCCCCTCATTATTGTTCTGATCAACATTACACCATCACCCACAAAAAAAATAAAACCCTTCAAACAATATCACCATCTACAGAAATACCTTGGGCAATTCTGGTTTGCAATGCCACTGCTGTGTTCAGTGCAGAGAATTTAAGACGGGTGTGATAAATTAATTCTCTCTCCTCACGGACAGTAAATATTAGGAGTGAGGAACCTTTGGTATATCTCATGCATCTGCTCTATTTTGCAGTGTTTATCAGTGTTTCATCTGTTCACCCATATGGGCTGCCTCATTTTTATAAGGGATTACTCAATATTAGAGATTCATGCGCTGGAACGTTCCATACACTCTTGATATGATGATTATAATTAGATGTGTGAACCAAATTGATGCTCGTGAAACCCTGAACAAATATCCTGCACAGCCATACAAGAGCTTCAAATTTTAATATAGCCTAATTTATGTTTGGAGTGCTAAAACACTAATAATACCAAGGAGTAATTTGCTGGCATTTAAAAACCCTATTAAACTAAAATATGTTAACATAAACCTGTTGTTAGCAGGGAATAACCAGTTGTCACCTAGAACACTGTTCCTCTTCCCCTTCCCTCTGCTTTTCACTCTGGTCTGAAAATTCAGGCAGCAAATAGAGTCACTGCTTGGGAAAACCTTGTCATGTTGTTGGCACCTCTAGAAGTGATTTTTTCTTTCTTTTCCCATACAACCAGTCCCACCCGTTCATTACCCAGACATACTTTCAGTGGCACAGCCTGACCTTTATCACCCAGTGATTGCTCAGGAAGATCTTTGCCTGCAGACATCCACGTACTCCTCTGTGAGTGACAGGGTGGCTCTGGCACACGGCTGCTGTGTCCCCATCCCATCCTGGCCCCTGGGGACCCTCTTTGCACAACATGGCAAACAACAGCTCGAGCCAAGTTACACAGAAACCCTGAGAGTGGCCACGGGAATGACACAACACTCAAATTCACACAGCACTGGAAGTATTTTTCCGTGAAACTTCGTGTGTGTGGCATGAAAAGTGAGAGGCTGCAGAGCTTTCCTGTCACACCCTGCTTCCAACCCATACCCGGGCCACCAAGGGCTTCCAGCTCCAATCTCATTATTTAACTCTTACCTACATCACTCACCAAGCTCAACATTTTCATGATAGTTTCTAGAGAAATTTTGTTTCTTCTGCTTTATTAAAAAAAAAAATTAACAAAAAAAATAACTTACCACTTTGCCTTTCATAGTTTCCCCTAAACTTATTTTTCACTCCTTTAAAGCTATTTCAATTCTCAGGATGAGCTCTGTGCTTAGATAAATCAAAGGCAGCAATGGCTGGGCTGGGCTCATAATTCCCTCTTTAAGGAAATCACAATTATGATAATGGTTCTATTCATGGGATTCATATGTTTTCAGGTAAAAATAAAGGCCTACAGCATCAGGAGCTTACCTATGTATCGGAGCAACAGCACATTCAACTGCAAAATGAGCAACAACAGTGTCTTAATGGGCAGTGTTAATTTTTTAAAAAAAGATTAGTAGATCATTTGAAAGGAAATGTAACTAGTTTAATAAACTTCTCTTTAAGGACATCCATTAAAAGCCAGAGATTCTTTCTCCAAGTGAAATTTAAAGTATAGAACAAAAGACATAAGAGATTAATTTCCAAAGATCCATCCAAAATGTTTGTTATTGATTTTCACAAGCAGCTTTCAAACTGGCAAGGATTTTTTTATCACATATACTTTCTATTCTCACAGCAGGATCATGACACATACACAAATTAATATTTTTAGCCAGGACAAAGCACCACACACTCACACCCAGCTCAGCAGTGCCAATGCCACCTCCTCAGGAGCAGCCTGGTGCTCTTACCTGGTGACCACTGACAGGCAGCACAGGAGCCCCCCAAAAATCAGAGGTGACTCCTGGCTGGGTGAAATGGACTTTTGGGTTCAGCTGACACTAAGAACAGGTGAACAGTGAGAAAAAGCGTCCTGTCTGAGGCATAGCAGACAACTAATTATTGGGTGGGAGATTGATTGAACCTGTTAAACACACAGAGAAACTTTTTAATTAAAGCCATTAGAAACATAGACCCCTTCTTTGAATTCTAAGTGAAAAAGACTTGTCTGGGTTCTGGGTAGTTTGTTTCTGGTTGTTGTTTATTGTTTGGATGATTTGGGGGTTTTTTGGGTTTGGGGTATATTTTTTCAGGGGGATGCTGGTAGTGTGTTGAAATTTTATATAGCCAGAAGTCAATGCCCTGGTTTATTAGCTCCTGGTTTGGGTAATGAACATACTAATGAGTTTTCTTGGCTTGGCAGTGAGTGATTGTTTTTTAAAGTTGTAAGTGAGGCAGCTGGTAGCTGCTCTGCAGAGGGGAATTCATCTGTGCCTTACCCACAGCATCACATCCCTCTGGTGAGCACCAGCTCCAAACAAACGCTACATCAAAGACTCAAGATCATTTGTGCTGCTTCATATCCTTAGTGTAAGTTTCCAGCAATTATTTTTTGTAAAAAAGAATAGAAGTTTCATAGTAATTAGGCAGCCAGGTTTAGGAATTTGAGTATAGCAAAAGAAAGTGTGGGAATCAATGAACTCTCTATCATGGTTATTTTATTATCTGTGTATACGTTTGTATTTGTATCTCTTCACAAGAGAATTTAGGCACTCCTTTGGAATACATATATTTATGTGAGTGCATGTGTGATAATATATATATTTTCACAAGAATCTGAGTGTGCAGTATCTTGACAAACCTTTTAAATTTTAATGCTTAATTTCATACTGACATTTTAGTTTCCTGTGAGAGGTTTTGAACGTGACAGGAATTTCAGCAGTGTAAAACTGCCAAAAGGCTTTTACCTGCTTGAAAAAGAACTAATAGAGCTATTATTGTTCAATAAACAATATGCCTGTACCTCAGATAACTCCTCTGAATGAATTGAATGTCCCAGAGGAATTGGATCCAGCATCATTTTTAGATGAGATGTGCAATTCTTCTCATGAATGAATTTTTTTCTTTTTAAGCAAGAGATACTTAATTGAATGTAATTAAATCACTCTACAATCAACACGGGTTTTAGTAGCAAAGCACTCCTTGATGAGTTTCAAGTTGTGTTAGGGAAAAACACCTGAGAAAAGCAATGGCCCCAGCTTAGGTACACAGGGCAATTTCCTCGTCAGCAGGAACTTGGATCATATTCATGGACAACATTCTGATACATCTGGTTTTTGTTGGGATTTATTTTGTCTGTCTAGGTCAAATGTTACTGATATATATTTAAAAATTCTTCTGATTAACACTATTGCAAGTATTTATGAGCAGCACCTTTGCAACCTCTTTTATTCTGACTTCAGCTACAGAAGAGCTTTACTGACTTGTGCTTTGATGCTCAGTAATAGTCACCAAAAGACTCATGTAATTTTCATTACACTAACTCGATAGGAATCATTTAACAGGCACAAATCTGTCCCTGCTTTTTAAAGGAGACATGCAAAACCTTAATGCTGCTATGGATTCATATATGTTAACACATCTCCACTTAGGGCCTGATTTGGAAGTTGTTTGAGGTCAGGATTTATAGTTGATGGAATCAGTGACATTCAACAGAAAAAATCTGAGCATTTCAACAGAAATAAAGTAGACTCCAATTTCAATAATCTAAACTTAAACCTGATTTCCAGAGCAACACAGCATTTATGTTGTTTAATATCATCGCTCTTTGAAAGATGACAATGGCCTTTTATCTGCTTTGCATATATCTATCCTGCCAACTGCACATTTGGAATACATGCATTTATTCCTTTCCAGACACCCAGGACAGGCTGCAAAGTCTGTGTAAGTGTTCCTACTGAATTCTTGTCTGTATGGACAGAGTCCAGCAACAGTTACAGGAACAAGACTACAATATAACCTTTGAAATATTTTGAGGTCAGCTCAAGAAATAACCAAAATCAGGGTTAACAGCCCCCAGCTTGGTAAATCACTCTGGGATTTCTGAAGCCTTCCTAAGCATCAATTTCTTGTAGCTGAGTCTGCCTGTAACTTTTAATTTGTTTTAGCAAAAGCAGCTCTCCAGTCTTGCTTTATTTTCCTTCTAGTGAATATTCACCAGGAGAGACCCCAGAGGCTGGAGGATAAATCATGCAAGCTTGGAGAACACTGCCTGGTATGAGCACAGTCACTGCCAGTAAATACCAGTTTAGTGAGCTTTGAAGTGAGAACTAAATGCAATAGACAGAGAGTTTGGCTTTATGTGACAAATTGCAACACAGCAGCATATTCTCAACTAAATCACACCATGGTCCTTCACACTAGATCAACAAAACTGAGAGGAGGATAACATTTGGGATTCTGTTCAGAGCTCCCATCCTGGCTCTCTTTAGAGGCACTGTATAACAACTTTGAAACCACTGATCCATTCTCACCTCAAGGCAGTTTTCCTACAATTCTGGTTTTATGGTGGCACTAAAGTCTCCATGTACCAGCAGCTTCCACCAGTGTGGAAGTTTTATTATCAAGTGAGAAGAGTGCTGATACACAAAATTACTGTAGGTTTAGCACCTGCTAAACTGGCACTGCTGTATTGAACTGATCTGAGTCTACAGACTGGGGAAATGGAGAGCAGTAATGTGACAGGTTTGATTGATTTAAGCACTAGGCTGATTTCAGCAGTGATGAACTGATCATAGTTTTCCTCTTCCCTACCCAAGAATGGTTTTGTTTTCTAAAATGACTTTCAGGCTTTAGCTTGGCTGCAAATGTGAGAACTCCAGAACAATTTTACTCTTTGTTTCTTTTCAGCAGTCAAACATCATTTCTTATGGGCCCTTTCCTAAACCTAACATCAGATTATTCATGCAAGTGTTTAATTTTGTTTACATGGTTTTTCCCTTTCAGTAAATTTATGAATTATTTTGGCAGTTTCATAAATCAGATTCTTCAAAAAGTATTTTTATTAATTTGCCCTGAAAAAGGCCGTGACATTTAGAAAGACAATAGAAAAAGTTACACTTTAATGAATTCAATAATTATTGCTGCCACAAGATTCTTAGAGAACCCTTTCTATCATAGCGATAAAATAAAAGATATTTCAACAAACTACATGTAACCATCTACTTTTAGAGATTTTGTGATTGCATACAAAAACTACATCAACTGCAGTTACAGAAACATGTGGGAAGCAGGGTATAAGTTTTCTAAAATGTCTTTGTAAACCAAGAATTCAAAATATTTGTTATTTCTAAAGTTTAAAAAAATTCAAGAGCCTTACTTCACGAAAATCGGATCAACTTCAGTTAGAATAAATTCCAAGAAAATAAAAATATGTTCTAAATAATGACAGGATCTCAAAATGGACCCACATTGAAATTATTAAATCATAATAAAGCATTGAAATATCTGTTTTAAAAGCTGAATTTCCCTTAAATGAGATTAGCAGCATCATAAACAAAGATCCAGGATTTTGCTTTTTTTAATAGTAAACTTCCAGCTCCTTGAAACCATTTTACTGCTTTATGCTAAAGCCCTTGGGAGAAGGTGCTCAAGTAGTTCGTTTATGGAATCGAGAGGAATTAAAAAGGAAAATCCAGAGGTGAGAAAAGATCTCCCAAATGTTTATCTCAAATAGTGCCTGCTCTGTTGTACAGAGGGTGCTGGAAGTTTTTGAGCCTGCCAGGAGCAGCAGCTGTAATGAGGTAGGAGTTAGCAACCCCTCTCTACAGCAGAAGCATCTGCAGGGCGCCAGTGCAGACCTGGTGAGAGCAGAACAGCTTCAGAGCAGCTGGGACACCCTGCCCATGGGCACTGAGCACTTATCTCCCTAAAAACCACAGCCTTTCCCTGCTGAAATAAAGTTATTGTCAGGGCTTTAATGATCAGAAATAGGAGCAACACCATGTGGGAAGCTGGCTGCAAGGCAAGAGCCCAGAGCTGCACGTTTGTGCCAGGCAATAATGCAGAGACTCCTCTCCCCTCAGCCTGCAGCCTCAGCCCCACGGTGCTGAGCTGCTCTGCACCAGGAGGATTTACACAGACACACCCCAGCGTGGTCCTCTTGCCATAACAAAGGCACTAAAACTTCCCCTGCTCTCCACTGACTCGGGCATTTATCCCAGACAAAGAGACATAGATCAAAATCCTGTAAAACCCATAAGACTTTGGATAGCAGGCACCATACCCATATAATTCTTCATAAGTAGCACAGCTGCCAAATCCTACCTAGCACAGTTCCAGCACTGCTCTGAGATTAGCATGAGGCTGAGATGCATCTGCATTTTTTTAATGCCTGTTTTTTAAAACCAAACCATAACGAAATCTTTTTCTAGCTTTATTAAATCAAATGTACATGCAGGGAAAATAAAAGTACAGATGCATCATTTGAATACACAAATACAGTTTCCACAGAGAACTGTGAATCAGGTTTCTTCTGCTGTTATAATTTACAATTACTTATCACGTTAGCTCCTAATTGTCTTTTCAGAGTGCACTCAATTACAAAATTAGAATCGTTATCTTCCTGTAACAGCCACCTTCTAGACAGATCCACATAAAATGTGCAAATTGACTAGAAGAATATTTTCCTTATAGTGTTCCTGTTCACCAAAAGGTTGTCCTAAATCCAAGCTTAAGTATGTTCTTGTTTTTCTGCTAAAGAAAGAAAACCAACTGCTTTCTGGAAGTGCTACATTATCCACTTACTTATATAGAGACCAGATATTGTCATGGATTAATTCTTTTACACAAAATCATAATTTTGCCTTATTTTTTAAACACCAGCTCTTGGCAGCAAGGCATTCTCAATATCTCCCAGCAATCATTCACTCCAAGTGATGGAGAAAGAAACAAACATTTCCTATTTCATCTTTTCCCCATCTCTTTTTAAAAGCAGGGAGAAATTCTCAATGTTTCATTCAAACCCCTTGTTTTATGGATGTGGTCATCCACTTCAAAAGGGCTGAAACAATTAGCAAAAATCACTTCCTGCTTTGACTGAAGCATTAATAGATACTCCTCACAAACCACTGACTCATGCTTAGCAGGAGGGTAAAACAAAAGCACGCCAAAATCCTCCCCATCTTTTGAAGGAGGCTGGTTTCCCTGCTGATCAAACAGGATGAAATGCAGGGCTGAGGCTGCCAAGGCCCAGGGCTGGATGCTTTGCAGCTTTAAACACGTCTCAAATACGCTGGATGTATTGTGATCGAGAAAATAAAACCTGAGCACCTTTCAAAGTCTGCCAGGATCAAATCTATGTTTCATCCAAAGCAGGGAAACTTTGACATCCTACAAATTCAAGTGGTAATAGCCTGTGAAAAAGGACAGTTAAATATTAATGCCTGTACAAATAACAGGCCTCATTCATTTGGAGTGCCATTTATTTCCCTCTTCCATGCTCTCCTGATGCATTTGCATTTTCTTGTGTTTAGTGGTGGAACTGAGGCTCCACCACCTCTGCTGGAAGATTTTGTAGCCTCATCCCAGTCCAGAGGAGAAAAGTCTGTTTCTGTCACTGCCTGAAGGGAGCCTGCACAGAGAGCCCCAAAGCACAGAGCTCCCCAGCACAGGGCTCCTGCCTGGCACCAGGGGATTGTCCAGATTTAAGGCTCAATCTCCAAGCAGCACCAACTTCTCAACATCTGTTTCCCATGGACAAACTGTTTTGGGAAAGATTAGAATGAAGAAAGATGGGTTATTTATGCACCAGTTCAAAGTCACGGGGAGTCGCTCGCTGGACTTCATGGTTTTAACAGAGAAGAAATGGTGCAAAGGGATTTTTAGGATGGTACACATGGATAAGTAGCATAATTCTGTCAGTCTGGCAGTGTGTGTTGCAAGAAAGGCGTGAGAAAGATGAGTGGAGCAGACAGCAGAGCTGCAACTCTAAATGACAAGAAATACATCAGAAAGAAGGAAAAATTCTACGGTTTCAAGTGAGTCAAATTTTTAGCAGCTTTCAGGTATGAACAGAAGTCCCTAGGAAAGCCCAGAGCTGTGTTTGGGTAACCCTTCATTAGCACACATTTAACCCACTTTCCAGCCTTTCTTTTCCATGACATTTTTGCCATTTTGTAATTTCAAGGTAGCTGCATAACTTTGCATACATTTCAGGTAAGTGGTTAATCATTATTAATTCCATTGGTATTCTCAGTGCTAACAGTAACCATTATTAACCTATTTGACAATATTGCAGATTCCTTCAGCATTAATGTGATTGTAATATGTAAATCCATAGGAATTCAATTGTAAATTACCATTATTCCGTGTACTTAGCTTCAATGCATAATTCTGCAATTTGTGCAGAATGAAATTACATGTTGACTCATAAGACATAACTTTTCAGGGCTTCATAAAACCAAATGTGAACAATTTGTATCTATAATTGTATTAAAATGTAAGTGAAATATATAATGCAGTTACATTAAAGGAAATATACTGCTTATATCCTTGGCCATGTTGCTCAGAGGAAAATGCTTCATATTAAACCAGCTCTTTGCATCAGCTACTCCCGTAACACAGATTTACTTAAAAGCAGCAATATGCCAGCAGGAGTAAAGGCCTTAATCTAAAGAATATTAAAGAGGAAGTTTTGACAAGTTGAGTTTTAAACATATTGCTTTTCAACCTAACATAAAAGCCTTCAAGGGCCTGTTCCAAAGTCAGTCCCTGGCTTCAGGGCACGTTGGATGACATCCTGGCAAAACCCTTCCCTGGTGGGGAGGGCACACGAGGAGCAGCCGAGGACTCCTGAGCCTGGAGCAGAGCGAGCTCAGAGCTCCCCTGGGACTGCAGCCCCAGCTCTGGCCCCTGACAGGAGCCAGGGAAGGGCTGGAGCTGTGCCAGGGGAGGGTCAGGATGGAGAGCAGGAAAAGGCTCTTCCCCAGAGGGTGTTTGGGCACTGGAACAGGCTCCCAGGGCAGCGGTCACAGCGCCAGCCTGACAGAGCTCTCAGGGACAGGGTGGGATTGCTCAGGTGCCTGTGCAGGGTCAGGGGTTGGACTCTCCAACCCTCATGGGCTCCCCTCCAGCTCAGGATGTTCTGTCATTTACACAAACACATTCTTCTTAAAATCCAAGGGACTCCACAGCACCTGGTCCAGGACCTCAGAGAAGGAGAACGATCTGAACCCACTCTTACCCTGGAGACAGAACTTTCTCCACTCACTTAAGAGCTGATCCCATTGTTTCTGTGGGCTTTTTATGGAGCTGCTGGAGGAAGTCAGACAATACACGGCACCAAAATGTCAATCATGTTCAACCAAGATTTCATTCTCTGCTCTCAGGAGTGTCATTGAGTTCAAACAGAGCTCTGTGAAATGATCAGAATTTTATCTACACGCTTTACAGGGAGTGATCTTTTCAAGTTATTCACTTGAGTAATTTCATTGATGTTTAAATTTAATGGAATTGCTCACATATACATTGGAGGTTTGCAAGTTAGTAGTCAGTAAAAAAAAATCCAAACTTTTATCAATGAAGTTCAGAAAAGAACTTTAGAAAAGAAAAATTTTTGCTCCAGGCTGTGCAGTAACATAAAATCGGGCTGAAAATTTCATGAGAAGAGGCTTTTATGGTCTGCTCAGTTTAGCCAGAAATATTGCAAGAACAATTTCTGATGATGGAGACTAGAGCTGTGAACTCAATATTCTGCTCTTCTGGGCACAAGGTTCATTTGAAATTCTAGAAATAGAGGGAATTAAAAGAAAGATATTCTTGGATTAATCACCTCAGGATTTTTTAGGGTCAACTCATCAACCCATTCCAGATGGAAGTTAAATTTGCATCTGTCAATAACCAAAGTTCAGAACATGTAATTAGTTCTCAGTTAAATAATCTTGGAGCCAAGGAGGACTGAAGCCTGATCAGGCCCTTAACAGAAAAACACCGTGTTTCTTAGCTAGTTAACAATTTCTTCCTCTTCCTAGAATTCACTCCATTCCCTCTGGTGTTTTTCCAAGCTCTCAGCTGTAGTTTTACTCAGTAAAATGGAGTACACAAAGAAGTGGGGTATCTCTGGTAATACATGCAACACACCCTTGCCATCAAGGCTGATGTCCACAGGTGTTGGGACAGTTGTGTTGTGACTGGGGAGGCTGGGGAGGAGAGCACAGCCCAAAATTGCTGTGCACACCCTGAGCCAGTCCTGCAGGGCTGGAATAACATCACAGCCCCAGCTCCCTCCATCCTCCTGCTGGCACTGTGTGCACATGGGTCAGCACCTGCATCCTGCAGGGCACACAAATCCATGTTCTGCCTGCCTGTCTCTGCATCCAGCCCAGTGATTAAAGGAGAGCAGGGACTAGGTGATCTCACCACACAAAAAGGATATAATTGGGCTCAGTACATTCCTAAATTAATCTGGCATTTCAGGGTAGCACTCCTTGTGCTGCAGCAGATATTCAGCACCCTCACATCTATCAGTACAATTGTAGCAAATGCCAAAGTGTGCTTTGCCTTTTCTGCAGCAATATTCTGCTTTACCCTTCTCTCTTCTTGTAATGACTGCAGGGACATCAGATGTTCTTCAACCTTTGTAGCCAACAAAGCACCAAGTCCAAAATTGGCTCCAAACCTTTCTCTTCTGCCTGCAGCTACAGCTGTCCAAGGGAGATTTTCGTCATTTTGGACTCAAATTCTTTGAATTATTGATGGCAAAGACAGTCATACAATATTTAGTAGATTTAGCTACCTCCAGACTGTGCAAAGTTTTAATCCTTCCTCCTCCATTTATAGCACACAGACGCACACAGACAAGAAAAACCAAGCAGCTTAACATTTCTTTAGCTGCAAACTGTGTCTATTAGTTGGCACTGCTGCAGCCTTGAAGAGCGAGCACAGAGCTGTGCAACAGAGCTTCCTCAGGAAAAGGGTATTCTGGAGTTTGCTACCTACACAACAGAACATTTGACATGGCTAAGAAACAGGAGGGCAAGAAATTCCCCAGAGAGAGAGAGAGAGTGGGACAGGTGATGCTCTGGCTTCCCTGTTTCTGCTGATCACCCTTTGATATCACATTGGTTATCTGCAGGACTGAGAGCAGCATCCCTCAGAATGAAGGGGAAAGGGGAAGCACTAAAGCTCAGCGAGTTCTCTGCAAGTGTGTCAGAAACCTGGAGGCAGAGCGAGGCTGGATTGTGGATTATTCCACACACATTTGGCCAGAGGGAATAATCTTCCTGCAGAACTGGCAGCTCTTTTGGTCTTCACTTCAACAGCCCCACTGGGAGGTTTTTAACATTGACTTCTTCCCCTCCAAGAGGCAGTGCAAGGCTGCAGCACTGGTGGCTGTTTGAGCCTGTTCCCACTGACGTTCGTGGTAAGCCCCACATTGCTTGCTCATGTCAACAGTTTTGAAATAAGGATCAGCCAGTGTTAAATACTGATCACTGTGTAAACCTGAGAAAAATGTTAACATTCATAGGAAGCAGAGAGTAATGTTTGTTTTTTCTACCCTATTAGGTTGCCCTTTCAACTTTCAGAATTTGTATTCACTGTTTATCTTTTGGCTCGGCCAAACCCTTCCTCTCCAGTTGCCTGGGAGAAATACATGTTACAAATTATCCTCACCTTCTTTTTTCCCCCCATCTTTACCCATTCCTATTGTATTAGTGAAAAGAAAAAAAAAAAAAAACCAAAGCCATCACTCTGGGGTTGATAAATTTTGCAGAATGATCTGGCTGGGCTTGTCAGCACAGGCTGCAGCTATCAAGCCCACTAACCATACAGTTCAGCTGAGGAGGATTACACCCAAATCTCCCCACAATCTTAGGCCCATTTGGTTTTGAAAGGGCCAGTTTTGATCATCTGAAACGGGTCAGCAAGCTACAGTCAGAGACAAGGACTCCTCCCTCCTACTGCAAACCCATGAACTGCCTTTCTACAGCAGCAGTGGTGGGCAGAGCCCATCTCCTCCCAAACATCTTCTGAAGGAAACCCTACTGGAGGGGCCTTTGAGGCTGAAAAGGCAAAGGAAATGGTCAAATGAAAAAAGATCAGGGCCTGATCTAGAAGACAGGAGTTGCTTTTGAAAAAGAGGGAGACAGAAAAAATCATTTGCACCAGGCTCATAACAAAAGGATGTTCAGGTGTGACTCACCTCTGGCAGTTTATGTAAAGGAAACAAGCTGAATATCAGAACCCAAAAACAAAGCGTGGAAAAAGTTAAAGCAGAAACCAAATTAATTTGGTTTACAGCTCTGCCAGGCTGAACTCAGCCATAACTCTATACTTTTACAAATAAAACACAATGCAAAGGACAAGAAAAAGGGCTAAAATAATTCATCCATGCACATGAATTAAATTGCTTCAGTGGTTCTTTGCCTCATTGAAACCAGTTGGACACACGTCCTTGCTGAAGCAAGCAGAGTCCAGCTCAGTCCCACTGCTCTTCCTATGGTTCAAACATGCATAATACATGTGCCTCTGACAGCTTCTCCCAGTCACAGAACTGTGTGTCCTCATTTATTAGGACACAGAGGTTTGAGCTGGGACTGGGAGTCAAAAGCCACAGGGTCCGTGGCTAATTACCCTGTTAAAACAGACCCAAGAGTCCAAAGGAAGATTAACTTCTCTGCTTGAAATGAAGATCTGCTTGTAATTATCTTCAGTGTTGTTTCCCACTTCACTTGTTCATCTCCCAGTATATTTTCAATTACATCCAAGAACTACAATAAAACAGCATTTTATTGCTAAGGCAAGCATTCCAAAATTAATAATTGCCAGAATTAGAACTGCCCATGCAACTTCAATTTGGCCCCACTGTATATAGGAATTGTTCTAATTACATGATCACACAATATTTTATCCACAGGACCTTTGATTAATTTGCATTCTGAACATACTGCTGGAGACTTTGGAGCTATTAAAAAAAAGACAAAACAAACAAAAAAATGTGACAAACAAACATTTTTTACATACCAGCTCATAAACAGTTCTGAAAAACAGAAAAAAATGTTACAAGACAGTGTTTAACCTCATGTTTCTATATATTTGGGGAAAGAAGTGTAGCAGTTGTGACTGCCACAAGATAGCCACCCTCTGGTGTGAAAGAGGGTTAGAGCAGATAATTGATACTGCCCTGGCACACACCTACAGACTGAACAGCAGCACTTGGGGAAGAACCATCCTGTGACAAGCTAGGAATTGAACCCTCCTCTTCATCTTCCAGCAGAGGAGGGGGTTCCCCTGGAGCCATCCACACACCAAGCCAAAGGGAGCAATTTCCTAATGCTGCCACTGAAATTCATTCAGCTCAGTGTTTATGCACAGCAGCCTCACACAGAGCCCCACCCAGCAGCTCAGCAGAAAACGTTCCTCAGAGCCAACTGCTCAGGAACAGAACCTTCTCCAGACCCTCTCAAAGACTCATGGAAGTGGTCAGTCTGTGATTCTTACACCCAAAAGCCCTTTGAGGGACCAGAGCAGTAATTCTGCCCTGTGGTTTGTAAGAACTCATCCCAGTCATCTCCTGCAGGCTCAGGGAGCTCCCTCTGTGTGCCCAGCCATGCCCCAAGCTGGGCTCAGCTGCACATCCTCCCCTCCTGGGGGATTAGCTCTGGGCTGTCACCACCCTACACACAGACTGTAAAACCCTCTGTCACCCTGTGCTGTACTGATAAAGCCTGATGAAATTGGTGACTGATAAAAATAGGTTATTTCTATTAGGTAACATTTTTAAGCCCCATCCATTTGATGGTTTTTCCTCATTTTAACCCAGCACGTTCATTCACTGTAGCAGCAAAAACACCAGAACCAAATTGCATATATGTCATCTTTTGTTTTCCATGGGGACGTGGCATAAACACTTGGGCAGCTTGTATAATGACAATAAAAACCTTGAGTGCAAGTTTCTCATCTAGAGCTAATCCAAATGCCAGCTGGATCAATTACCACTGGCCACAAGAATTTTCTTGCTTAACTGCAAAGGAGTCCACACTGTTCCCTCTTCTGAAATAAGTCTTAGGCAGATATTTATAACCTGTGCACACTGTCTACGTGCCTGGGAGCTTCTCAGTTTGTTTTACTGGCATTGTTAAATATAGTTTTCTCTGTTCATAAAACATCCAAAATAGATTCTCAGAAATATAAGTAAAGGGAGTAGAACTTTGTCATCTTTCCAGCCCACAAGGCTCTCACTTGCTCTTTATGTGGAGGAACACAAAAGGTTTACAATGAAAATAAACAGTGAAATTATACAGAAATTGCAACAAGGAATGTCAAGATCAGCTAGGGCTAATGAGATAAGAATAGAAAGTTTTCTTAAGGTAACATCTAAACTATTCTTATAAAGTATTTAAACTACTGTAAAACTGTATTCTTCAAGTATGCAATTTAAAAAGAGTATTTGAAGAGTTAAAAAAACACCTTGAAAAGTTTGCAATGATGCAGATACAAAAGCCACAAAAGTTCCATACTCACTCTACACTCTGATTACCTTGGATTCCTTGTTCCAGTTTAGGTATATTATAAAATAAATTTCATTCCATAATGCTCAAATAAGAGCTCCAAAATTCAGAAGAAAGTACAAGAGAGGCCAAAGCAGATTTCCATTTGGGTTCAATTCCAATTATTTTCTTCTGGGCAGTTTCCTCCCTATTATTTTTAATTAGCTCCTCTGACACTGTAAATCATACACAATAGTAAGGGTGGTTTGGGTTTTTTGGGTTTTTGGGTTTTTTCTAAAAAGTCCTCATTAAAACACCCACCAAGTATGATGAACACACTCTACTGACAACAGCTAAACATTCCCCAGGGCTACAAACAGGCTTCGGTTTTAAAACGCAGGCAGAACAAGGAGGACTGAAAAAAAAAGGAAAATTTATTAATAAATAAATAAATAAAAGTAAATAAATAAATCACAACTGACAGAAGCAAGGGCACAGACTTCCAGGAACTTGTGGCTGCTCAGCTGTAGCTCAGCACGGGGCCATATCCCACCCTTGCAAACCAAGGACTTGAGTGGAACCCCCTTTACAGACAGCTCTCCCAAGGGAAGCTGCTCCACTGCACACCCTGAAGCAGCCAGCAAAGCTCCTGGCACTGGAAACAAAGGTGTGCAGGAGCAGAGCTGTGAAGGCAGGTCCTGATGAGTTACTGATGCCAGCCCACTCCTCCCACTCACATTAGTGAACATTTTCCCCTCTAACGTCACAATTCTGTTGCTGGGGTTCAGCGGAATGACTTCAGTGCTTTTCCTCGCAAAACAGATTTTCCTTTCTTTGGTTATTTAGGAAGGTATGACCCAAAACATACCAACACAAGAAAGAATAGTTTTCAGGCTGGTCAAGCAAGCACTGATAGGTAATTAAAAGTACAGCCACATTTGAAACAGCAGGTGACTGGGGAGGGAAGCAAGAAGTTTACATTGAATAGATTCTAAGCTTGAAAGGTAGAGGCAAGATGAAAGAAAGATCTGATTTACTGTAATTATAAAATTATAACCTATGAGTGAGCATCTTCACTATACTACTCTTAACTAAAACATTGCCTAATTAATTACACAGCTACCAGATGAATAATGTTCAACTACACTCCCTTCACACCTAGAGCACACGGCAGCTTGGGAATCGCGTGAGGCTCTCTGATTGAATCAAACAAAGGTTAATGCCATCCTGAGGGAGCTTTGAGCACGTTATCCATAGGATAAATGATTCTGAACTGGCACATGACTCTCCCGCCTCATATTACTGGCTGTCTTAGAGTAGATGACTAAAATAAATAGTTGTAAGAAGGAACTCTTCAGGTGAGACTCTGCAGCATTATATTTCTAACCAACCAGAGGCTGCTCTGACAAGAGCTATTTTTCTCCTCCTTTCCCCACCAATGAAGCCACAGCTTTGTCCTTTGTTTTGAGTCAGGCCACTTACTCTCTGTGGCTTCCAGCAGTAAAGATTTTGGATGATAAAGCAGGAGAAAGATTAGTATTTTCGTATTTTGAAAGTTAAGGGCTGCTTAGCAAAAAGGGAAAAAAAATTCTACAACACTGGTGTAAAACTTCCCTGGAGGGAAGAATTAAGAGAGGAATATGCTCTGATTCTCAAGACAGCAAGATTCTTAACCAATAGCCCAAAATTTCTTTGTTAATCTAGATTAAGACAGGATTGATATTACAGCCAGCACTGGATACAGAGTTTTGAGCCTCTAGTCATGAGCTACACTTAATTTGTTTCCCCTGTTTCATTTACTGGAGCCCTCTGCATTTCAGGCACTCATTATTTCATGTACTGAGACATTGGCAAGGCTGGCAGAACAACTCCCTGGCTGTTTTGTACCTAGAATTAAGTCATTGAATTTACATCACAAAGAATAAATGTGTTTTAAACAGTTTAATTCCTTCCCTCACTCTCTTAAGCAGCAGACAGCATGAGAAGCACCCACTGCAGCTCCTTCAATTGTTTGTGAGGACTGGAAAGGGAAAAAAACATAAATCCACTCATTAACAGAGAAACAGCAATCTGTGGAATCTGGCCTCCACTGCAGCCAGTGGGATTTCTGCCAGCCCAGTGCACCCACAGAGCTCAACAATGGTTGTTGGAAAAAATGTTAATGGCTCCATCAGGAGTCTGGAGTGAGAAAACAAAGCCACTTGGCACTGGTGACAGTGGAACAGGGTGATACATCAGTGAGACAGAGAACATTTACCTGGCGTGGGATCTTCTGGAAAAATAACTCTGCCATCGTTGGGAAGGTACAGTAAAGGTTAGTTTACCTTCAGAGTCTCACTGTTTCAGAAAACATTTGGCAGGAAAAATCAGGGTTTAAGTGTGGGAGTAAAGCCTTTAGATAAGCTTTTCTTCTCTGTGTTTTTAGCTTTAGACAAAGGGCAGAAGACAAAAAAACTACTCCAGATAAAGTCAGGGATCATCCTCAAGGGAAACGCCGTTCCACAAGCACACACCGAGGTGTGAGCAAACTTCCCTTTCTCCAGTGCTCAGCCTCAGTCTCTAAAAATGACAAACTATCAGCCCTCATCCCTCTTCTCTTTGCAGGGTTTCCCTACTCAAAAGGCTGTTCTAGCTGTACCAGGTCCTATGGCAGTTCAATACTTCTTGCCAAATCCACAGATCCACCCAGAGCAACAAAAACACCCCAATGACAGCTCAGGAGCCTTCTCAGGGATTTTTACACCTGCCTGCAAATGTCTGGTTGGCTCTTTCTGGTTCTCAGTCCCTCCCTACACAGCATTAATTTACAACCTTCACCTTGGTTTGGTGCCAAGGTGTTTTCCTGAAGGAAATAATCTGTCCAGCCACACCTCAGGATACAAATAGGAAGACCAAGACAATATTGCACATCCACAGGCTTTGCCAGACACAAAATCTTCATAAGGCAATTCAATAGTAATGAAAAGAACCACGATTAATAATTGATTTCTTTAATGTTTACTGTTAGACATTTTATTTGTGTTTCTGCAAAAGCACCTGTTTTCTTTTAATATTTTGCCTCTGACAAACTCCTTCATAAATATTTCTACTTTGCAGTATAAAATATTTAAGCTCTTAATTAAACTGTCATTGAAGTTTCATGGCAATAAATGCATTGAAACAAATGACAGCATTTAACAAAATGTGCACATTTTTATAGAGATGATCACTGCTGATGTTCACAGCCCAACATGAAGGATGGTAGTTTCTTCATGCTGCTCACAAAAAAAGACTTTTTAATCACTGAGCTCTGAAGATTATTAGTTAAAAGCTGCTGATGGAAAAAGAGGGAAGAGTGGAGGGGGGAAAGGGATTGACTGACATTCTGCACTGTGAATGTTCAAGCAGTTCTGAGCAGCAAAATGCTGCCTTGTGTTACTCAGAAGACCCTTCCCCTCTGACCTTGGATTTCTTTCAAAATCAGAGCTCTGGTTCTTTGCATAGTTATGTTTAATCTATTTTAGAATTTGGAATTATATTTTTATGATCTACAAGGACTCTGGAGAAGTTAAATGTGATGGGGAATATTATTCCAGTACTGAAGTTCTTGTCTATACATACAGAAATTTCTTCACATAAAGAAAAGACATAAGATTTTTTTTTAAGTCTTTTAAAAAAGACAATATTTTCATAACATATCATTTACATACTGAAATTACTGAGCTGGAAAGTTTCTTTGAGGTGGGCCTGCTGTCAGATATTGGTGCATGTTAGAAGGAACAAGGTAACCTTCTCACAGCAATTCAAAGACAACTCTTAGGAGCAGAAGCACTAACCTTTGTATAAATTAAAAATGAGATTTCACTTTCATGTAAAGATGTTCTATTTTTGAAACACACATGAGAACTCTATAGAGCGAAATTGGTTGTGAATAGCTAAACTTTATGGATGGATAAAGAAAAAAAAAAAGCTGCTGCCATTTATACTTCTCAGGAAAACAGACAGAGAGACAATGTATGGTCCTGCTTCCCTAGGAATTCTTTCTTCTGCTCTTCCAGCAGCAAGAGCCTGCTGCAGTGTTGTGCAAACATCAGGGAGAGGGACTGGAGCTGCACTGCAGATGGGGACGTGCTGGAAGTTTGCACTCTGAAAATTTTCGACCCATATTGTAACCAAAAAGAGACAGAACTGCTTCCCAGCCCTCAGCACTGCTGGGACCATCCATCACAAAGCAGATTAGAAACCTTTAACCTTATGTTCCAGCCAGCCTAAATATTTCCTAAGGCCGTTTTACGTTGCTCTGTTTTATTCAATGGCAAGGTAATTAACAGCAAGGACAGGTACACACATGATCCTTTTTCTAATTCCCACACTGCCCTGGAGACTGGTGCCATAAACACCTCCTGTAAAGAATTAAGTGCCTTTGACTCCTCTGGTGCTCTGGAGCGTTCAGGCTCTGTGAGTGATGGCAGGCACTGCCCAGCCCCTGTGTCCCAAGGGCAGGGCTGTGATGGGAGGATGCTGAAGCTGCTCCCAATCTCCACTGTACACCTGCTAACCTGCAGTCATTTTCATTGCTCTGCCTTTGTTTGGGGAAGAGCAAAGACAGTGCTTTGAATCCAAAAGTACAGACATGAAAGCAAATCAAGTATCTGTAACAGTTACATCAAGCCTGAGCCCTTCAGAGTAGCACCAGGCTGTGGGTAGAGCCCTCCTGAAGTGGAGCTGCCAGAGGCACTTTTTGTTCACTTGAGATAAATCCCACTGAAATATCCTGAAACATTACAATTGGCCAGTGCTGCACAATCCACTCCTGGATGGTTCTTCCAGCTCTGAGAGGGCAGAGATGTGTTCTTGAAGCTGCTCTGTGTGACAGCACAGTCCAGACTGAAGGAAAATATAGGGAAAAAAGTATTGAATTTAAATCTAATAACCATGGTCATAATTCAACCATTTCCTTCCTAACAAACATCCAGGTTAAAGAACAAACCTCCAACTGCACAAGCTTAGCCTGCTCTCTTCCCACAGGGGCAGAGGAAAGCCCACACTCTCTTCTGAAATGTGTCCTTTCACATCTTCTCCCATAAAAGCAACTTCCATGCTTTAAATGAAGTGCCATAAAATATGTGCAAGCCAGTGCTACAAGGCGATGCAAACTCATCCTCATCAGCCCTAAAGTCAGTTCTTATTGTCAGGACACTCTTGAAGGAACAAGGTTGTCTTGAGACCAGAATTGAACATGTTCCAGCAGCAGGGCTAATTAAGGCTGATGCTCATCTAGGCAGAATCCCCACAGACGCTAAAGGTTTATTTACTCTTAATTTCTCAAAAGCTTCACTGAAAATCAAGATCCAGATAATTGTTTGGGAGTCCATGAAGTCACAATGACATAGGGAAACAACTCAGCCCACACTGAATTAGGAATTAGCATTTCTGGTTGACATTCAAGGAATAATCCTCCTCTTCTGACCTTCACTCACTCCCACTGGTTTGCTCCAACATGCACGGTTCCACTTTTCTTTGTTACAAAAAAGAAACAAATGAAAAAGAAGAAAGTGACAAAGGCAACCCTCTCCAGTTCTACTTTTATGTGGAAATCTCTCACCAGCTAGTTCCCACTTGGATGGTTCCAGCACGGTACACTAATGTCCATCTTGGGAGCACAAGATATTTAGATCCCTTTAGGATTTCAGGGGAGCCCAGCTGGGGCAGGGTGAAGGTTGAAGTAATCTTCCAAAGCCCTCTTTAAAGCTTAGATACTCATCTTCTCTTCCTGTTCTGCAGATAGCCACAGCACAGTGACACAAACCAGCACACACTGGGTGAACCTCTCACTAATAAGGACGGTGTTATCTGCATGATCTTGCTCCCTTTCTGTCCCATGCTGAGAGGGAAGGACACAACAGACATAAAGAGATCAAACACCCCAACACTTCACAAAGCATAGCAGCTTTTTATTTTAATGAGTGACTGTCACTGGGCTATAAATCTGTAAGGTTTGTACACAGGCCTGGCAGGAGCTTTGCTGTTCAGACACAAACTGCAGAGAGAAGCATTTCCCAGCCCCACCACAAACTGCCCATGTGAAACATTTATCAAGCATCTTTCAGCTCCCCAAGGTTCAAACAAAGTTCTCACCCTTTAATACCTAAGAGATTTCAAGCTCCAGGACAGGGACATCTTTCTTTGGGTTTGAACAGTAACAACCATGATGGGCTTCTTGTAAGAGCCTGGACAAGAGATGCGGGACTCCCAGGCAGCTCTTGATAAAACTTTCTGTTTATTGCATAGATGAAATTACAGCAATCTGGGGTCGTGGGTGAGAAGAGCCAGCCTAAAGTTGCCAGTCACAACTGAAAGCATGCCTGACAGACACTTAAGTTCTGGTTACAATACATCATATCTTTTTCTGTACTAAATATGCTAATTTACAACATCCAACCAGTAAAAGACACAAATCTTATAGAATCTGCATACAGCCTATTAGAAGTCCTACATTACCATACTGTGTTACATTTTAAACCCTAAAAGCTGCTCTCTAGACACCTTTTTTCCTTCTTCCTTGCCTCGATGGCAGGTTGTTTCCAACCTTTGGAGCCTTGGCATCTCTTTATTTGCCAAGGGTATTGTTCAGTCAAGAGGGACTCCCCTTCAGCTGGCCAAACCATTGTTTTCCAGTTGTTCAGTAACTAACAGCTTGGCATCTCAAAGCTTGGATTCATTTCTACTTCGCTTTTAGGTCTCATATCCTCAAAATCTTTTGCCAAGCAATCCTATTTATAAGGCTTTCCTGTTTCATCCTTCCCAACACTGCTGATCCTGGCCTGAGTGCTGCCTTCATGAACACGACACTGCACAGGCTGCACACAGCCAGGACAGAGACACACCCAGGGCTGGGTCACTATTTAATGTCCAGGTTGTGGACAAGATGTTCAGACATCTCCACCAACAGCCAGATTTTCTAAGGTGAGAAACAGCAAACAACTTCCCTGGCTTTTAATGTTCACTGGGGTACATCACATCCAAAAACAACCAGCAGCAGCAGCAGGAGTGAAATTGCAGCCTGGGCCAGGACGTAGGAGCATTGCCACATCTGGGGATTATTTACTTCTAGTCCTGCACGACAGCAAGTGACTCACTCAGTTGAAAACATTTAACTCCCACAGATTTTATTAATTTTACGTTCTCACATATATTATGATTTTTTTCTCTGCCTGAGTTATCTGTGAAAATTACTAAGACAAAAACTGGAGACAAAAAGCAAGATAAGGACTGCAAGGGACTCAGGTATTCCAAGAATAGGGATCAAGCAGCTGTAAATTCAAAAAAAATAAATAAAATAAGAGTTTGGCAGCCATTAAAATTTGCATCAAAATGCATTGTCTAAGAGGCAAAAAAAAAAAATCATAAAATGGAAGCCATGGAAGGTTGTCCTTCACTAGCTTTTATGAAACAGAATGAACAGACCATGCTGTCTTAAGTGAGGCATTATCTTGCATTGCTTCACATGGGTTATAATTGTGATTTTGAAATAACAAATTAGGTACTGCAAACACTTAATAATTCCAGTGGGTAGGAAATTTTTTTACTGTTTCCTGTGATTTTACTTAGTGCTTCCCCCTGCTAGGCAGCAGAGTATGTGTAGGAGTTAACAGCTCCCCAAAATAAATATTTGCTTTTAATTAAATCCTTCCTCTGCATTTGTTCAGGACCAGGCAGGATGAGGCCCTCAGAAATGCCTGTGCAGGCCATGCAGTGAGGAAAGAGGATTTATACAGCACAGCAGAGGGGATAAATCAAGTTCATGAAACATCTTATTTCCCACTGTGATGTTACACATACTGCTTTTGAGAAGCAGCAGGAGCTTTCCTTTCCCCATACAGCTGCTTTCAATATGCAAGAAAATGGTTTAAAAGCCTGAGAAGGCACTAAGAATCTTTTAAGAAACTGATACTGCAGATTTTAAGAGGAAAATGGAAGAGGAGTATCTGGCAATAAAAATATCTCTTTGTTAGGTATGAGAACCCCAGCTGCCAAAATTGTCCTTTGCTAGTCTTGCCATACTCTCCCCAGTGTAACCTGTGGTACTCCAAAGTAGATATATCTCATCTTTGCTACAGATCTGCCTTCTAGGGAATCTGTTCCCTGAAATAAAAATGTCAGTGATAGTGAGTAGCACCCACAGTGAGCACATGAACAGACCAGTGCCATCCAAGCCATGCTCCCCCTCCAGCAGAGGTGGCAGAACCTCCTGCTCACCTTCAGAGGAGACCACCTCTCTGATTTGGCAGATGGAGCAAATAATTCTGCTTATTTAGTTTCTGCTGGCTGGGAAAAACATCTTGTTCTGAAGATGTTCTGTGCTGTGAAGGTTCTAGAAAGCAGCTGAATCTTCCCAGCTGTGATTTCCCTGTTGCACTTGTAACATCCTTGGTGCAGGGATTTCCTGACAAACAGGACACAGGACACAGCCTGGACAGCAGGCAGCCCCTTTGCTGGTGGCTGTATTCTGCTTTTCTCACATTTGCCACAGCAGGAGGCTCAGAACACCAAACCCAGACAGGTAAAACCACAAGAATTTCCTGCACACTGTGCTAGACCAGGAGTGCTGACAGGAAAAACCTCTGAGCCACCAGTCCAGGTGGGAGATTCCCCTGAAATGCACAGGACCCTCAAGAGCCTGAGGAACTTCTCAGATTTGTTACATCTCTGCAATCATCTGCTCTTTTCATCTCAATATGATTTGTTTAAATAAACAAGCAGCATGGCTTCAAGTGCCATCTCACCCAATGCGTGTGCCTCTAGACAGATGAAGAGGCAGGAAAGAGAATAATAGAAAACTGATGAGGAGAGAAGAAAATAATAAATAAGACCAAAAGAAAGAATGAGCACCCTTAGGGTTCGAGTCAGCATCCAGCTGAGAGGTCTGTGGGTACAGCAAAGATTATTTACATTGAACTATGAATTTTGAAAGTAATATTATATAAGCCTTCCAGCTTTAACAATTAAAGAGAAAAGTAATTATAAGAATTACCCAAATGTTAAATGGTTCGAAAATAAGTGAAATATTTCTGTCTCCCTAGTGGAATGTGTTGCAAGACCAAAATAAGTTTCTAAAAGATGGGGGGGGGGGGGGGGGAAGGAAAGTGGGCGTTTATGATTCATTTTAAAATGCAAATATTTTAATAGGTTTCTTTTAATATATATGTTAATGAGCTTCTAGATGAGACACAAACCACAGGCCAAGTAAGCAGATGTCTTGTCAACAAGGTCTAGAATTTAGAATCATTAGGGCTCTTTTAAGAAACATACTTACTCCAACATAAAACTGAAGCATATTATAATATTTCAAATTCACACTGCTCTGTGTGACATTTTTTCCTCATTAAAATGAAGAATGACACAGCCAGAGAGAGGCCTCTCTTTCCTGCTTTGTATTTGTAGTTCAAACGATGTCTCTAGCAAATTGTCCCAGAGAGACTAAATATTAAGCACCTTGAGTGCTGTTCTGCATGCAATTAATTTCATAGCCTTTGGAAGTTTTTAATGTGTGGTGGTGACCAGTGAAATAATAATTAGTTGCTGCTCATTGTTCCCATCCTGCTCACTCTCTCTTTTCTGCAACCTGTCAAATCCTGTTTAGCTCTGCTTGTTTTTCTAGGTGTCAGTTCTTTTACACTGTGCAGCTTTCATGATGAAACTCCTGATCTCCTTGTTCGCCCTTCAACTTTGAAAAGCAAAGAACCAGACAGACCTGAGGAAAGGAGACTCAGTGAAGGGTAACCAACAGTGTCTCTGAATCCACAGCAAGCAAACTACAAATATGATCATTTAGTAAATACCACAAAAGTTGGGTCTGGTTCCTGACTTAATTAACTGTTGGACTGAGTCAATTTACTGAAACCAGTGGAAGTTTTCCTGCTGCCCTAAGAGAATTTCTATCAAACCTTAAATTAATCCTCTCTAAAACCCAGTTCCTTTGGAGCACACACACATATGCATCCAAAGACAACTTCCATCCCTTGGCTCTTATAGGGTAGTGATTTTGATACCAAAAAAGCAGCACTCATATAGAATATGTTTCTTGTGACATGGTTATTTGTCCTAAAATCTCCATAATTAAAAAGGAAGAGTGTCAAAAACACCCCCCACTAGTACAAACAGAGGAATCTGTAACATGAAATAAACTTTGAACGCAGAGACTTTGACCAACAAAGTATTGTGAAGATACCCTGTATATTAATTAGTTGCAGAAAAGAGCAGGAAAAAAAAAACCAGAACTGCAATGGATTTCTAATATTTTAAAGAGAAAATAAGGGGGAAAGCACCACACATGCTGTTTTCAATTTTTTTTTTCAAAATTTAGCATCTAGAAACATGGGAAATTTTCCCTGCATTCCTTAGAAATCAATCTTCATTTTCCTGTAGTACTGAATGTGTGCTCCATCAAAAATGGTGGAGCAATAACCATGAGGTAAGCACACCACAGCTCTTATCAAGACCAAAGCAGTGCTTCCACCATGCTCAGGGCCAGAATGCAGAGTACTGCACCTAAGGAAACCAGGCTGGTGCAGCTGATTTGATTCTTGTAGGTTTGTTTCAGCTGTAATTCAGTGAACAAAATATTCTGGGCCACACGGATTCAGGCACAAACAATATGTTAATGACCTCTCCAATAACGAACAATCTACCCCCAGTCTTAGCAATGACCTCCACAATAGAGGATCTTAGCTCAAGGAGAGCCAGGAGCCCACAGCCAAAACTGCAGCAGCCCAAGAGCAGACAACATGGGATGAGACAGTCTTGGGTCATGTAAGATTATTTAACTTACATTCATCACCAACATGGCACCTCTTCACTCTCTACATGAACCTCACTGAACAATTTTACCTCTGGAAAGATTTAATGACCTTTTAAGAGACATGGCTTTGCTTAGAGGTTTATTCCCAGCACATGGAACCTGGAGAACAGGTAAATATTGGACAGGCTGGGCCTTGTGGATGAGTAAGAGAACTGGTACACGTAAGGACACAACTAACAGTTCCAGGGGGCTTCATATCAGCAGTCTGTTTGATACAAAAAAAAATTAGATATTCATCCTTAAAAATTAACCTCTGTCATTTTTAAAAGTGGAGGTGTTTGGGTCAGCCCTTGATTTAGGTTGATCTCTTGTGGGAAAGCTAAAGAAGTGCAGGGAAGACAAATTATTTCTCCAATTCTTTCCCCTATGTAAAAAAAAAACAAGCAACCAAAACACAACAAAAACAAGCCCACTGTGTGAATTTGGGCTATTTACCAAGAAGATACAAATAATACACACTAAAGATACACAAAGAAGAGTTTCCTGGGTGGCACTGCAATTACACCAGACAGACCTGGCTTTCAGAGGGGTTTGATGCAGTTGTTTTGTATTCCAGCTGCAACAGCTGAGTGCCATCCAAAACACAACTAAGCTGAAAGAGGTAGAAAAACAAAAGCATCTCGTTTGTCCCAAATGAATTCGGCTTTGTTAGTTTTGGCAGCTTTTCAGAGATCAGAAAAAAAATATTTGTTTGATCTTTCCCTTCTTTCCACTTAAGGTCAATGATTGGAACAGGATCAGCTCGGTGAGAACACCTCCAGTTCACAGTCTGTTGAATAAACATACCAAGTACCATTTTGACAGCTGTGGAACAAAAAATAAAAAACACCAAGATTTGTTACAACAGCTTTACAGAATGAGGAAGATTGCTGCTTTCTGTAGTTAAAAGCCCAGACCATGAGGCAGAACAGTTCTGTTCTGATTTTCTCCCTGCAATAGACCTACTTGTCAGCCAGCAAGTCATTCCCAGTAAAAATTTCAGAGAAATATGTCACAATCTTGACACACAAACCAAGTTCAGTTCTCTGAAAGTCAAACCATCTGCACAATACCTTAGGATCAGTAGCTTTCCCTGGTGGCAGAAATTAATGGAAATACTAAAAAGAGGTTTTTCATGGAATAAACAGCTAGTCTTGTCTCAAAAGTTGCATCTGACATCCCTTGTTCTGCCATTAAAGGTGTAATTTTCAAAAAGTCCAGAAAGATACATCAGTCCTTGAGGTGCATCAGTTTTTGAATTTACATCTGCATCACTGCTGCTAAAAAAAACCTAAATCCTAAAGAAGAGGTATGTTTAGATAATGTTTAGATTGATAAGAAAATCCACCTGGTTTAAACCCTATTTGAGTAATTCTCTAGAAATGCTTAAGCAAACAGCACTGTGGGTTGGCAAAAACATCCCATTATCAACTTGAGAGATTTAAGGGGTAGATGGAATCTTTTAGGAGTCTTTAAAAACAAAAACAACTTTCCCTCTGCTCTTATAATGGACTCATTCCATTTAGAAAATCTTTTGCTCAAAAGAAAGACAATCTTTCTTTTACAAAAAAAAAAATCAAAACTAAGTAGTGGGAATATTGCAAGAGGAAATATTGTCCAGGAGGACCTTAGAGTAATAAAGGTTCACTGGATTCCTTACAGAGTTTTTAATGTTTCAGTGGGAAAAAAATTATCTCTTGTTCAAATACTGAACAATAATATTGAACTCATTCAGTCTTATTAGGATTTCAAATATTCATCCCAGATCATCATCATGCTCTGACAGAGAACCTATGTCTGATTAATAAAATAGAGTTTCTTGTCTGATAGGATTAAAAGCACAGAGTTTTCACCTCCAGCCACAGAGTACAGAGTAAAATGCCAAGTCTGATGAGCAGAGGTCTTTTTAAGCCATCTTTATGACTTCTCATTGTCCCACTGTCTGAAAACCAGAGTTTTTCCCCTAGGATAAAGTTGGAATTGTTGTAAATACACCTTAAAACAATCTTGGTTCAATCCATTGGAAGGGTACAAATGGAAACCTCACTCAGACCTCTGCCAAGTGGTGAAAACTCTGCACTCCTCCATGTACCCTCTACACACAACTGTGAGGATCATGCAAAAAACCCTAAAGATTGGGCTGGCAATCCCTCAGCAGCCATCCCCCACAGTCAGACTCTACCACAAACACATCAGCACTTCCCTGCATTAAATCAGTTGTGTTTCGCCAGGTACGAAGCAAAGGAGGACCAAGTTCACTGACAAAGAGCTTCTAAAAATGTGGGAGCATTCATGTCACCCCACAGGACAGGTACACATTAAGTGTGTGTGCATAAATAAAGAGATGGCCATTAACATATTGCAGCTTGGAACAAAAGCCTCTCTTTTGTAGCCTGGGAAAATCCAGGTTCAAGTCTCCCAGCCTCTAGTACAGACATTCATCCCCGAAAAATAGATTCTTATCTCATGTGCTCTGAAGATAGAAGTTTGGAATAACTTGCACAGATGTGTATCTATAATCAAATATAAAAGGAGAAAATATAATAACAAGTTTTATGACAGCAGTACTGGGTGCTCAAGTGGCTGATGGCTACATGAACACCAGCTTTAACCTGCTCATGCTGTGCTTGGGCATTCTCTTGGATTTTGCTACAGTCTCAGGGTGTGCTCTGAATTTGAATAGACAGACCATAAAACTGCTCAATGTGATTTATTTAATCAGATTTCTCTGTTACTGATACAAAATCTGATGCCTGCTTTTTATCTGAACCGAAGGGCAAAGACAGATTCTGAAAATGAGTGGGGAGGTAAATCTAGGTGGATGTAGAGAAAAATATTCTTTCCTGGCATGTCAGTTCTTCACTCCTGTTCTTGCCAACTAAACTTCGGGCAGTTTTATGACTGGAAAGAGCCAATTCAGGTCTACTTTGCTCTTCTTTAAATAACAGAAGATAAAAACCTCCCCCCTCCTGCAAGGGGCTTGAAGCAACAGAAAAGAACCCACCTGATACCCTGCACATCCAATGGGGAGAAGTAGCACAAATTCCAGAAACCTTGGGGAGAGAATGGCACACTTTGCATTCCTGTGTTCAGTGACAAACCCAAGAGAAATGCCTTGCTAGAAAAAAGTGGTTTAAGAATTATAAAGAACAAGTCTCTAACCAAAAAAAAATTTGAAAACATTAAATTATGGATTTTGTAATAACAAGGCAAGCTAAACAATTGGAATAACTAATAGTGCTAACAGCACCTCTGGATTAGTGGCATGCAAACTTATTTCTAAAAACTCTTGCTATTAGTCCAATCCTGTTCCCATTTAAGTGACTTGAAAAATTCCAATCACTTATTTTAAAAACAGAAGTCAGATAAAACACAAATAAAAATCACATAAAATTATTACTGATGAGCTTAGCACTTGGTGGGGAAAAACTGCTGAGCTGAATGCCATGTTTTCATTTTTAATTAGTTTGGTTTAGATCTCAGGATTTGGAGTAAAAACCTGGTTTTCCAAGTCATTTTTGTCTATCACAATAGGTTTGGTTCATCCCCACACACTATTAGCACTTGATTTACTTGAGGACAGTATATATAATAACTTTCAAGCACTTTGAGAATTTCAAGCAGGCATCCTAGAAGCAGACCACACACAGAACCTTATATATCTAGTTACTACAGAGTTACTGGAACTTCTGCAAAAATCTTCCCCAGAAGGATAAAATGAGATAGAAGTTCTTTTGATTCCAATAGACATTTTAGTAAATAAAGAAAAATGGGACAAATTATTAAAAAAAAAAAACCTAAATGTTAGAGACATCGAAAAAAATGAGTAAGCTCTTCAGAACCCTAATAATCCTGAAACTCCTAGAGATCTAATAATCAAAAGAAAGTCTGTCATAGCAAAAAGTGTTACAGTATCAATAACAGTTAATGAGCAACTTCAGCAGCTACCTGCAGCAAAAATAAATCATCTGCTCCTTCCAGAGAGCTGTGCCTCAAGGCTGTCTGAGAGGCAGCAGAAGATTGTGGGAAAGCAAACTAAACTGATAACAAAAACTTGCCTATCAGCTTAGCAATGGAACATTTGGGGGAATCAGGGTGTGATCAGGCACAGCTCTGCTCTGGGCTTTGCAGCTGTAACAAACACCATGAGCACCCTCTAACCCTGCTCACCAAAAAAACAGGAGCAGCAACCCCAAAATCAGCATGAAAACACACCTGGGAGCTGGCCTCAAGAGATGAACACGGTCTGGACTAATGAGGGCTTGTGTGGGATTGATTTAGGTTTAACTTGGTCAAAAATGCAGTCAGCTCATGCACTTCCAGCTGAAATTTGCTGTCATTTTGCTTTAATTCTCCTATAGAAGCTCAAGTGTGGAAATATCTCTACAGGGACAGTGTTTCCTTACACTGTACAGACACAGGACTGGAAGCCACTCCTCAGATCACAAGAGAGATTTTAGATAATTAATGGCACTTAGGCCTTTGGGGGAAAAAATACCAATATTCTAGAATTCCCTAAAACAGCTCAAGACTGGAATGTGTTCACAGACTACAGTGGTTATGGAATTTTTCTTCCACTAAGAAACCAAGATGATGCTGAAGGAGGCTGTGAAAGAATTCAGCTGAGTCAAACCCTTTTGTTGTTGTTGTAGTTTTTTCTTTTTATCTGTTTTATTTGTAATCCAGAATGACTAACCCAGCAAATCTGATGTTAAAAAGCTCCTGCAGGTAGAAAATTAAGAGGTTGTCCCTGAGAGTCATTGTGGTTTTTGCTCTTCAAGAATTTTGACCAAAGAAAAGCAGATTGTAAGTCACTGAAAACACCCAAGGACATGAGCAGTTTTCTCATTTTCCCCTGTATTAAGTGCACTGTAGGATTTATTTCCATTCCTGATTCAATGGAAAAGAGTTCTGTGCTAATTACTACTGCATTATGAATAAACTTTTTTATGCATTGCAGCCACTATCCCTTTCTTCAATCCCAAAGTTGTCTCCTTTCTGAGCACAGGAAAGTCCAGCCCCATCTACAAGGAACTCCATGGCTTCTGTTTAATTTCAAAACAGAGGGAAATGGAATTTTCTCTGGATTAATAAAAAAGAGCCAGAGGGTTGTCTCAGGTCAGGTTAAAACAATGAAGTTGTCATTCTTGCTGTGCTTTAACACCTTACAGTGATGCCCAACAAAACCAGAGAGGATGTGGAAGTCACAGTGGAATATCTGAGGTTTTCATTTTTTATGAAGGACTAAGTTAAATTCGCAGAGGTTTTAATAAAGGTGAGAGATAAACAAGCAAAAACACTCTCCAAAAATGAATCTGTTTTCTGAACTTTGCTTTGTTCAGAAGGGAAAATTAAAAAAAAAATCAACCTAGAGAATGTTTGATTATTTTTGCCTGTTCTTAGGAAAATAGATGCTAACACAGTGACCAAGAAGAACACAAATTCTGAAATACTTCTACTTTCAAAGAAAAACCACAAACATTTATAAAATAGCAGCCTCAGTGAAAACCTTAAAATTATTTGGAGGCTCTTAAAAGACAGCATGATAAAGGCAAATTAGTCAAAATATATGCAAATAATATTAATGTCCCCTTAAGATGTTTAAAATTTTGGCACTGATTACATTTGTATGTCTTTATGACTTCTCATATACAATGCAATTCCACTAAGATGAAACTAGCTTTCTATCCAATTGATTTTTTTAATCATAGGAAGTTATTAGTATTTGTAATTTTTAATCTTTATCACTCACAGTCTTTAAATGATCATTTTAAAGTTGCTGATTAGATAAAGACTACAGAACCCATTATGATGTGTCAAGACTAATTGTTAAAAGATAGATAAAATAATTACTCTTGTTCTTTGTGACTAAATATCACATTTAGAGTATGAAAAGGATTTTTACTCTTCAGTTTAACAGCTATTAAGGCACAGGCTGGGAGATGAACCACATGTGAAATATCCTTGGCAATGCTGCTGTTTCCCTGCTGGATTTGACCAACATCACCTGGATCAAAACCTTCAAGACCAGCCACAGATTCTGTGGCTCAGAGTTCCTGGAATGAAGGTGATTGGCAAGGTGAGGAAGCAATTATAATCAAGTTATAATCAGTTAAAATATCAGTGCCCCAGCCTTGCATTAGGTAAATCATCAGCACCACACAGGTCAGAGAGATTCCCATGTGTGACCAGAGTGAGACAGGGCACAGGGCCACACTGAGATTCCTTTTTTTGTGTCTCTGTCACTGCAGGGGGACAGACACAGCTCCCTGGGCAAGGTCCTTTTAACCTGCAGTCCCAGGTTTTGGCTCCCTGAACAGAACACCTGGGCACACTGGAGAAAAGGGTGGCACAGGTAGGGACAGGCTCGGCTTTCATGTCCCTTCTATGTCCTTGGCTACTGCACAGTGGGTTGGAGATTGCAAGGAGCTTTTATTTTGCTGGAAAAATGCAAGCTATTAACGAGGTCCTTGTAGTGGAACATTTAGGAAACATCATGGGCTCTTCATTAGTGTAAATGCCAATATATAGCACAGGCACTAATGTGAAAGAGCCAAAAACTTTTAGTAAGAAAGATGGAGGGAAAGGAGAGAATCAATTTTTTTTTCTGCTTCATTTAATTTAAACATTTTACATCTCTCATTTGTGAAGTGAATACTAACTGAAAAACCTCAGCATTGAGCTGTACACATAGATCAGTCAAGTAAACTGCATGCTCATTTACACTTTGTTTACAAGTCCTTTCCTGAAGTCACAACTATATGGATGTCTCTGAAAAAGCAATTTGGGACGAGTCCACATTGAGTGTTCCCAATTTGTGAATCCCACACAGTTTGTCCTTTCACCCACAGAATGTAAATACAGGCCAGCACCAGCAAACCAACATGAGAAGATGATTTTAGTCATAGTCTGCATATTTGGGTTCAGCTTTCTCATAGCTGGCACAACTGCAGGGTTCAGCAGAAAATACTCAAGAACTAAGCAAAACTTTAGATTGATCAAATTCACTTTTGTGTTCCCTCAGTGAATATTATGGATGGCTGAGAGTTTTTTGTCTCTTCTAAAGGCACCATTGCAGTGCCAAGCCCCTCGAGGGCAAAGCTGTTTAGAGAATACAGCTCCTGCACTGGGATTTAACATCCCACAAGTGCCAAATATTCAAGAGTCATACAGCTCAGGTTGGCCCATTTATGAGCAATACAGATATTCTTAATAAATACATGGTGCCCACCCCGCTGAAACTGGCTTGCCCTGTCATTTATCCATCTTCTCTAATATTCCCAAATATTTAACCTTGAATGTATCTATGGTCAAATTGTACTCAGATCACTGACATTCACATCTTCTATAATCGAATTCTCCTGTTTGCAGACAGCTGGCAAAAGTTTACACAATGAAATGGTAGCAGAGCAGTGCAGAATAACTTTGTAAGGCCCCACACAACAAAGAATGTCTCTCTCCATAGTAAATAACTCAGTTGATTTCTTGTGGCAAAGACAACACCTTGACTGTAGTGAAGTAAAATATTTTTCTTAAGCAGTTGTCCTTTTTTCTTTATGCTGTATTTTAAATTGGGAGGGAATGGCATTTGTATTTATCCAGGCACTCTGTAGAAAATATGAAAATTACTTTTCCCTAAGAAAACAATATCCATCTAAAACGTTCCTTATGTTCCCTTTCACTTTTGTTCTAGTGTAGAGGTTCAACAAGTTTATTCCATGGTATGAATAAAGAACTAATGCCAAAATATTTATAAGGCACATAAATCACAGACCCATTTTATCAGCTAATGATAATCATTATTTTTGGATTGCTTTGACAGCAAACTTGACAACAACACTGTGGAATTTAAGAAAAAGAAATATTTTGCACATTTGTTTTTGCTCAATTTCATTTTTCAAAAAAAGACAAACAAATGAAAAATTTACACTGAGTGCTCTCTCCTGAATCTCTGTCCACAGATTTTGGTTTTCTCAGTTTTTTAATGGTTAGATCAGTGTTTTTAATCAGGAGACAGTTTGAACATTGTAATCCACTGCAGAAAGGAAGAGTTTTACTGGGAAGCAGCTGTATTTTGAAGCAGGAAAACTACATCCATGTTTGGGACACACAAAGCTGAAGCAAATATTGGTTTATGAAAATCAGAATCTGTTGTTGTTGTTGTTGTTGTTGCTGTTACCTTGGTTTGGATTGGGACTTTATCTCACATATTGTGTGCCCTTAGAAGGGATTTCTGACGATGAGCAAATGTTTTGAGACCTGTCCCCATCCATTGAAGGAAACCTCCCAGAATGAGAAACTTGTCTCTAGGAAACATTTCAAGAGATATCAGAGTTACAGGACTCAGCTCTAAGAAAGGAAACAAAACAACCAGAAACATAGATAAAGAAGATTTTTTTAACCTTGATATTTCCCTCACCAAGCCATATGCTGCAGTTCCTCAAAGGGTATTGTTGCAGCACAGGGAGAACAATGGGTATTAGTTGAATAATCAGGATAAATTATCAAAATATATAAAATCAAAGTCTGTACCCTACAGCAAGTCATAAAGAAAAGCAGCCATCTGGAGCTCAAGAAATGTTTCTAGCTTTGTCAGTAAGACTTTATTATAAACTGATAATATAAGCTAATTTAAAAAGCTACAACTAAGCATTCTCCCTCTCTCCAGGGATTATTTCCCATACATGTTTTAAAATTCATAATTTTGATCTCCATAATCACATCTTTAAACTTCTGGAGCTGTAGCAGACTGACCACAGGGGCTTTGATTTCCCTTATTCACATCCAGTATAAAGAGCAAGTCCAAATCAATATCATGAAGAAATGTGCATTTAGTCCTTGCTCTGTTCTTGTTCTATTGCCAGCTTCAGGAACCTTCCACGTGGCATTATGAAAACCAAAAACCACAGAAAATCAACTGGAAATTCTGACATCATTCTGAGATTCTTAATCCCTGTGATTTCTAAATAATGCAAGGTTGAAAGGAACTTGTTGTTCTCTGCATAAAGGATACCCAGAGAGAAAGTTACTGAAGAGTAAAAAATTTAAAAAATTTAAAAAACCCTCTCAAATTATTTTCCATTTTTATTTAGAAAGGAAGAAAAATGGCACACCTTGGTTTTTTTTTATACCTGAGTGAGAAGTTTTGCTTCTGTTTCTACTGATAATGCTGAAGTTTTATGTTTAACTTCTGATCAGGAATAGACTTTTAGGAACTGCATAATCCTGCATAAACATGCTTTGTGTGTTGCATTTAGAGCTTTCACTGTGAGCAATCATCTTCATAAAAATGTACACAAAGAATCAGGCCAGTGTCTTTGCTCTTCTGGCTGATGCTAAGCTTATGAGTACCTTTCATGCTCTTCTAGACAAGCTTCTTATCATAACTTCCCTAGACAAATGTTTCCTTTCTTAGCAAAAAACCCTTTAATATTTACTTTCCATTCAGTTTCCTACTCTTCTCCACAATCTATGTACCTCCAAGAGCCTCAAAAGTCCTGTGCTTTTTCAGCTGAAGCATTTTTGAAACAGCCTGGGCTAGAGCAAACATTTTTCTATGTGCCAAAGCAGTCATTGGCTCAGCCATGACCTGAACAAGAAATTCATATTTGGTCTGTCTTTAATCAGCAGATTCTCCAGCATGAAAAGATAATACAGGCACAAAAAGTCAATCTGAAATTAGCTGTGCCAGAAGACCACAAATCTCTATTCTATCCTGATACGGGAGATTATTACAGGAAATACAGGGTTTAGAATCACTAATTTTAAAAGCCAGGTTTGGGTTGCTTTCCCTTCCAAATGTCAAAAGACTTCCTAAACTCAATAGTAGACAAAGAAGTGTAGTCATGGTGTAAAAAGGACCATCTATTCTTTTTACATTAGAAAATTCAGAGTGTTGCTGAAAGCACTGAGATTTTCTCACAGCTTGGACTCTCTGTGTGTGCAGACCCTTCTCAAGGCACGCGAGCACCTCTGGCACAGTGTGTGCTCCCAGAGATATCCTCGGGGTGATAAGACACTGGAACAGGTTACAGAGCAGTGCCTCCCTCCCAGCCAAGGGCCAGCTTTAAACAGAACAAATCACAGTGAGCTGAGCACGGTGTGCACCCAGAGATGCCTTTGTTCCCTCTCCTCGATGCAGCAGCACTGCAAAAGAGAGATGCAGCAGAGACAGGCCTGGGAGCACTCAAAGCCATCTCAAAGGTGGCCTCAAAGTTTTCTTTGTTTTCCAGCAAAAGATCTCAGAGGAATTTTGAAGGGCCAGACCAGTATTCCTCAGCATGCAGACAGAAGAGGGTTCATATAATTGCAAGCTACAGGCATATATTAATTTATGCACATGTATTTCGTGGTTTTTCTGACTCAGAGGGTGCACCTCCATTCCTCTTCTATCCCACCTCCTTCACCAGAACAAGCCCCAGGACAAAGGACAGCTTTTCTCACAGTCTGGGGAACATTTGTGGTGGTCAGAAGGGCTGTGCACAGAGCTTTTCACAGATAAAAGCTCTTCACAAAATGTTCAAGTTTCCAGTTCAGGCACTAGGTTTTTGTTGGCTTTTTTAAAAAAGCTTTGTTTCACATGATGGAAGGTGCCCTACTTACTGAGAAGACAGGTTACTTGTGCTCTTTTGATCTCTGCTGGCCAGGATGTACAGATGGGTTAAAAAAAAAAAAGAGAGTGAGAGAGAGAGAAAAAAAAAAAAAAGGACAGATGCCACTGAAGTAGGGAAGAGATTAACAGGGTCACTAGCTTGCACTCCTGGGGCCTGGTTGAAGGATTTCTGCTTCTTAAAGCTGTGAGTTGTGAGAGGTGACGGACTCATCACTCAATGAGAAGTGAGTTACAGCTTTCAGTGTGAACTCACTTGGCTGCTTTCCACTGCCTTGGCTCTGCAGGATGTGAGGGCTCCTGGGAAAGCTCTGCTTTGATGTTTCCCTGAATTTTTCTGTGGAGCATATTAGACATGAGGGGTATCAGATACCAGTTCAAAGCAGCTGGGCTAAATTCACAGTTGGTATTGATGGTTCTCTGCAGTGCTCCAGGTGACATTTTGAGCAGGTTATTTAATGTGCTAATAAGCACACAACCCAGACCATTTGACGAGGAGCAATAGGTCTTTTGTAAAAAGATGTATAACAGGAAGTCACACTAAACTTGACAGATATTAGGCTAAGATACAGAATTACCTAAGGACTGTTGGGTAGAGTGCATCTTCATTATGCCAAGGAGACAACAGATGTTGTGCTTGTAATACAGAAACGTGGCAAGAGCTGCCAAAATATGTGTCATGTGAGATGCAGGACATCTTACACCAGGTATGAAACTGGTCCTTGAACTGCAATGCAATATGAAAAATCCTCTATGAAACTGGCACAAAAAGAAATCATATTGATAGGGGAAAAAGGAAGTTAATCCTGAAATATAGCTTCTTTTTTCTCTTGTACTTTGCCATGCTGTCTTTGCAAACAAAGGATCTTGCCTACCTGTGCTCATGTCCTATTGATATCAGAAATAGGAAAGTAGGTCATGCCAACTGGTTTGAAGAATAAGGAACAAATCTTTTTTTAAGGTTTCAACTTCTAAAAATATATACTTCTTCTTTCTAGGGATAGGGAGAGTTTCTAGGGATAGAGAGAGAAATCCAGGCCTCTTGGAGATGTTGGGCTTGTAGAGAGTTTCATGCCATAATGCTGCTGGGCTCATGCCAGTCCTTATCAACAGATGGAGATCAAAATAATCAGGCAGATTTAATCTTTAGTTCAGCTTGTGCCTTTCATAAACAAACTTGCAGCCTGCTGACAGAGACAAAACAACCTGCTTTCAAATCCCATTATCCTCCCAGTTCCTGCCTGACTCAGGATCCCTGTGCATCACAACCTAGAAGAGAGTAAGGAAAGATGACTCTCCCGACTTCTAAAAATTTCTTCTGCATTGTTTTCTTCTTTTATTTTTTCCCCTGTTTAATTGCCAGCCTTGATATGTGAAGGATTCGTCAAGGTGCAGAGACACAATCCATGGAATCCATGGATTCCATTCCTTCCACCACCCTCCCAAAGCCCTTCAGAGGAGGCTGCCATCCACTCTGCTCCCTGGAGACTGCCATGCAGGAATGCTCACAGGATCCTTTCCTTTGGACACGGGTACTGTGGATGCTGGAGAGGATAAGGGTCCAGCTCTTTGCTGTTTGCTCCCTGCTGTGCTGCTGCTGTCATGGAAACATGACTTCTCTGCTTTATCAATTGCCATCTTTCATGAAAATTCTGTGAGTGTCCCATAGGAAATCTGGCAACAGAGGAGCACGAAAGAAGGAACAGGAGTGTTACAGACTCCAGTGGCAGCAAAGGACCAAGATGAGGAGGATCTGGGCATTAAAACAATCCTGACTGACTCCCAAAGTGTCATTTCTGTTGAGCAAAGGAGGTACCATTTAAGGTAATTTGTCTTCTCATAGCCACATTTTAACAAGCACAGCAAGCTCACCTGTGAGACCTGACAGAAACTTCAGCTTTTGAAATCACAGGTTTGTTTTTAAAGCTTATACATTTCCTCACACTCCAAGCCTGCCCTGGAAGCTCTGTCACTGATCCTGCTGGCAGCTCTATCAAACAGGCTCAGGAGAGGTCTGTGACTGCAAACAGCTCAGCCCAGCCTTGTTCTGCAGCACCCCTGCCCTTCCTAGGGGAAAGTTCTGGGACATTTGTGCAGTGAAGGTCTGGCTGAGTTTTCCACTCTCCTTCCTTTTACTGAGGCTACAACTCCTACTGCATGCACTGGCCCAAACTTGCTGCCTGCATCTCCAGTGACCCCTGAGGATTATTTTACCTCATATTTTACCTCATTTGATGCTAAGTCCTTCTACCACACGATTCAGGTAAGAAAAGAACACAGAAATACGTCACAACATACAAAGAAAAAAAAATAGAAAATGAAGCACATTTCTCTCCCATTCACACCAAAATGAGGACAGCTTTTATAGGGCTGACACAGTTTGAAGCACACCTTATGGCTGAGATTACACCTGGAAGGCTGTGCAGCCACAACCATGCAGAGATAGTTAGGAAAAGCTGTACCAACACAAACTGAGTTCCAGCTGGCACATTTGGAGTGAAGTGTTCTGTACTTCAAAGAATGAGAAAGTTGGCATGTCTGTTGTGTGATCTCCTCAGCTCTGGAAGTAAAAGTTAGCCTCTTCAGAATTTTATTGAAAGTATACTGTTTTCTTTAGGGTCAGAACTGAGCTGCAACTCAGGGCAAATAGGAAGTCTCTGACTCATTCAGGAGATGGACAAGAACTTTGTCATGAGCATTAGCAAATCCAGCAAGAAACAAGCCCTAGCAACCAATTGATGGTCTCTGCCAAAAGACTGTAATTAAATGTACAAGTATGTCTCATTTTGCTGACTTTGTAGGCAAAGAATTCAATGGGATACCCCAAAAGTCTCTGTGTGAATCCTTCAATTAAAGGAATGTCAGCAGAGATCACAAAGACCTGGTACCAAACGCCATAAAATACCCCAGTGAATTCAATACATTAAAGGACTATATATCACAGGCTCTATCCTGCTGCTGCAGGTTACCAACTAACCCTGTTATTCCAGTTTGTAAAATTTCATTAAAATATATTCTTCCTCCTTTTTTCCTGTGCCAGATGAACACAGGCTTAACTGAGAACTTATTGTGAGACACTCTGGGCCAAGTTTTGCTGACAGTATCAAAGTCAGTGATAAACCTCCTGTTGGCTTAGAGATGGAGCATTGGAAGTCCTAAAATAATATGAAGTAATAATAGATCTCTTTAAAAATTACAGGGTAAATTTCACTTGAAAAACGACAACTTCCAAGAGGCTGGGTGGCATTGAAGTCAGAATATTGTGCTTAAACATTTCTCTGTGCAACAGAGGCCTTAGATGGAACTGCTACATCTCCCAAGAATGCAGGGTTATATTTCTTTCTTCATCTGAAAGGTGATTTCATGCTTCAGGAAGTAAGGAAAGTTTGTGCATTGACAATATAAATGCAGATGCCTCCCATAATGATTGACACCAAAGGTCGTGCAGGTGGAGTTTCATTTCTGCTCCCCGTAGATCAGGCAGATGAGAGAATTAACATCTCCTCAGGAATTGGGAAGTCAAAGTCTTGACAGTTCTGGCTTCCCCCTTGAAATGGGTTCAGTTCAGGAGGCCTCACTGAGGTCTGATCTGCTCCTCACAATTTCCTTTTCTAATAGACAATATGAAAGCCAATGACACTCAGAGTGTTCCGTCACAGAGGCAAATTTCTTTCCCTTCAAAGGATGTAAGTGCCAATGGAAGGAACTATTACATATAGAAAGCAGTAAAACACTGTCATAAAGAAGTATTAATTTCACAGAGCTGACAGAAAACTGTCTGTGGCCCAATCCTAAATAGATATCCCAAAATGAGAGACCATTTCAAGCTTATATCTGGAAGAATAACACTGCTCATGTAGAGGATAAGCAAAGCAGATTCCTAACAAGCTGCTTTTGCAGTCTGTGCTGTCTCATCAATGAGGGAATTTTGCAACACAATAGAAAAGTTATTAAACTACAGCACAAATGTTGTGACAAATAGCAAAAAATGCAGCTCACCATTTCCCCTGCTGTGTATTTTTGGACTGTTGCCTAACTTCTTCATGAACAAAGGTACACAAAATATTATACATTAATGGAATATCAATAAGGAGACAGTAATTCTCCTGTTCTTTTTTTGCCTGACTGCAGGTTGATTTGGCCCTTGCAGACAAGACTGTAAAATTTAAAATGGAATATCTTTGTGGTCACTTCTAAGCACACCAGGTTCAGCTGTGTCTCTGCTAGAACATTTTTTGATCAAGCCCATCACTTCACCAATGGGTTTTCTGCCACAGCATATTCAAGGTCCCATGTGAAGTTCCCACACACGTGCACTCACTACTGGTGATGATTCTGGTTTCCACACCTCTACCTTCTCTTTCTGTTACTGAACACATGTTTGCTTAAGCAAATAAAAAATAATTCAATCTGATAAACTGAGCTATTATTAGGATAGGACCACCAGAGCAAATTTTTATAGTAAGATCCTTTCAAAAAATATTTTCAAGTCAAGGGAATCAAGCTTGGGGAAGCTGTTCTATATTTCAGAGACTCTAGATTTTATTTTGACTATTTCAAACTAACTAGAAAGTTAGAAAAAGAAAATTTGTACAGTGCCACACAAGCATCAAGCAATGTATGCCTGGATAAATCCATTCATGAACACATTTCCAGTACCTCCTCAGGAGGACAAATACATAACTAGCCAGCACCACTGCTAGTGAGAAATATCCCATCCCCTTTTCAAAACTTTCTGACCTCGTTCCTTTGATTCAAGAAAATAGTACCACCATTGTGGTACTATTTCCCCTTCTAAAAAGATAGGGGAAAACTTATTTCAGAAGTGTGAAGGTTTGCATTTGATTCTGCTGTCAATAATTTGCTGCAGCTTTTTTGAGAGAGAGCCTGGACATTAAATTGAGACAAACACCATCCTTCTGCAGCCTCAGAGAGCAGGAAGCATTTCAATCCTACAGCTACAGTAAAAATTTTCTTTAGCAAAAAGATGTTCCCAAAGCCCTGTGGGATCAAGACCTTCCAATCAGACCATCAAACCATGTGGGTGGGAGCTGTTTGGTCCTTGCAGCTCTGATCAAAGGGAGTGAGTGACAACAGCCCAAGCCCAGCATTTACAGCCATGGGAAGGATTTTCAATAAAAACATTCACTGTGCAAAGCACAGAGAGCTGATCCCAAAGCAGAGATAATCAGGCCTTTGTTCAGAGGCTGACTGACAGCTTTGCTCAGGGTTCCAGGCTTTCACAACAGAATCAAAACTGGGTCTTTTTCAGACTGTCACAGAGTCATTCAGCACTCCCATTTTTGTAGACAGATGAAGAGATGGTGCCTGTATCTCCCCTACATCTTCAGGAAGGACAGTGGGGGATGAGGGGGGACAATGAGAGGAGCAAAGCACAAACACAAGGAAACAAAGTGGCTCAATAAAACACCCTACAGGAGAAAGATATTGACTGGGATAGGCACATGGAGAGTGGAATACCTCACCAAAGAATCAGCCCATGTTGTGGCTGAAAAACCTGTGTCTGAACAATAAAAATAGTAAATATTATTTACATGTATAATATTGATCCTTTCATCCTGTAAAATCCTTAAGTCCCTCACAATCACTAGAGACAGAAATCCATGGAATCCAACAGCTATTGAAACAAAAGAATAATTAGACATTAATTACATGAGAAAATATCAAATGCCCAGTTCTAGGAAACTGGCAAAAAGTATCAAGAAAAGGATCCAGTAGAAGTCAGAGAAAAACTATATAACAATAATAACATTTTTTTGTTTTCCTTTTTTCATATTTCTCTGGCTTGTTCCTCATTAATAATCTCTGGTAAGATTCAGAATCAGATTCTGCTCCTTTGGTTTTCCCAGGGCACAAACAGAGAACATGATTGATGTCCTCAACCCTTGCTTGTAGCAAAATACTAACCTTCTGTATTGCTAATTTTGATCTGAGATGGAAAAGCCAAAATTATTAACTATTTCCTTTCCTCTTCTGTATTGTTACATTAATTTCAAGTTTCCTATTTCAGATTCTAAATCAGAGGAAGAAAGTGGATATGAAAGAAAGTGCTAGTTAATTAAAAAAAAAACCAGCCTAGCCCATGTTCTACCTATAGATCAGGACAGTTGGATTTCTGTTGATCACTACAGGGTACCACAGAAGGGGGGAAGAAAACTCAGCTTGATTTGAAGAAGGAGTGCACCACAATCATGTTCCTACCAGTGATCTTGTTCCCCCTCCCTCTGCTTTCTCTGTGTTTTATATTTTCATGGCAGCAAGGGGGAAGGAAGGCCTTAAGAGGGCTGGTGGAGCAGGTCCTACCCAGAACTGCATTTACATCTGGGAGAAAAGATTCAAGAACGCAGAGACGAAGAAAAAAGTCAAGTTAAAATGTAAGCGATGCAACAAAACCAGAAGAAGATAAAAGCTGGACATAGGGAAATGTGTCCCCATATTTTTACAGGATGGAAGAGGGTTAGGGAACTGTAGAAGTGAGATATGGGATGTACCCACTGTCTGAAACCCAGGAGAACCCTTTCACCCTGAATAGTTTTGCAGTTTGCACTCTGGAAGCTTTTAGCTGAGTTTTATCCATGTTTTGTGCATTTCTGTCCTCACAGACCCAACATCTGGAGAGGCAATTCTAAGGGCAGAGCTGGGGAATGCCATCACAAGAAACTTCTCAGTTTGGGTTTTTATTTGACTGAACTGCTGATAATCTGAAACACACTTTTATTGCAGCACAGTGAAACCTAGTGACAGATGGCAATAATCACTTAAATCTCCTTTATGCAACCAGCTTTTACATTCATTGAATAAATCATTAAATCTACAATGTATTTCTCTGTGTGCTGTGCATTTCAGAAGCACTGCAGGGCATTTTTTGTGAAAAAAATACTCACAAAAGCTCATGTTCACCTGCCTATCATTACCAGTAGATAGAGTGGGTAAAATCTTAGTCCTTACAAAGTCAATGACAAATCCCAACTTCTTCTTCAGTGAGGACCAAGGTTTTACCCAAAAACCTACCCAGCACAGATAATCTTAAATCAAACTATACATTCAAATACTTCAAACTCTGAAGAGATGCAGCTCATTAATAATTATTGTGACTACAGCTGTAAAAGGCACCAACAGATGTGTGACTGGCCATGACACAGCAGAGGCATCTTGGCATGCCAAACTTCCTTGCAGTCCCTGTATTCATCTCCACAGCTCAGGACAGGCTGCCTCAATCTATTTGTCCAGTCCAGGCTTAAGAATCAGCAATTGAAGGTAAAGGATCCTATTACAGGGATTAATTGAATAATCCTAGGTACATTTCTATGGAAAGTAGGTCTGGCTAAAATATAGCACATTTTATCAGCTAATTATAAATGGCTCTAACCGGAGGGAATAATTATCTTTAATTTCCAGGGGACAATACTGGAGCTCATGAAGGCAGTTCCAGGGAAGTCATAGGACAAGCAGCTTTTTGACTCTCCCTTTGCTAGGCCACATGATGTTTAACAATCATAAACTCCTGGAAGTGAACATTTACAGCCCTTTGTCTCTGGCAGGACTGTCATGGACTGAGACAACCTCCTCCTTCCTTTACACACAATAAAAACAAGACAAGAGAAACAGAAATTGGCTAAAGAACTGAAAGGTATCTAATCAAGATATTACTGTAATTAATGCTTTCCGTATCCTCCTCTCAGTCCCTACACAATTTCCTGGAGTTTATGGAAAGCAAGCTCATGTCCAAGAGCCTGTGCACACAAAGCTAAGCTTCCTCCTCCTCCTGGAGGTGCAATCAGGTGCTTCCCTAAGGGTGAAAGAAGAGGGTTTGAGCTCTGCTAGGCTGTCATGGGCAGTGAGTATGAGCTGAACCTTCCTTGAGATTGCAGCATGGGATGGGAAAGGCAAGAGTTGGTCCAGCAGGTGCAGCCCAGGTGCCCAGAAGGGTGGTTTCTCAGACATAAAATGAAGAAGAGGTTTTGGGAGACAAATCCCAGCTGGACAGCAGGGCCACCCTGCAGAGCAAGGCTCACAAGCTCTCCCTCACACTGAGGATCTCACAGCAAGGATGTTCCTGGGCTCTGGGAAGGGACCTCCCCCAGGCCCAAGGGTCAGGCACCTTGAGAGATATCACTCAAAAACAGGAATTTACAGACTTCTTGCTTCTCCTCTAAATGCTGCTTGTTGGGAACATTCACAGCTGGCTCTAAAGAAGCACAGCAGGCAAATGGCAGTGCAAGCTCTGTGCTGGTGTTGGCACTGCAGAGGAGCAGTGAGAAGATTGGCAAAGCTTCTCCTGAGTGATCTTGAAATGGAACAACACTGATGCCACATGCATTATGCAAGAGTGGATGGATTGATTAGCAGGTCACACGATTCCAAAGACCCATTATACAGCCTCCTTTAAATAATTAAACACAGGAAAGTGTACTATTCCTGCAAAGCTAACCAGGCCAATCTCACTGCTTAGAAGATTCACTGCCTACTTGTTTGCTAAAGAAATCCAAGCAGGTTCTCAGTGACCTGGGGCATTACCCTCAGTTTCATGGCACTGCTGTGTTCCTCCAAACAATTTCTCATATTCCTTCAAACACCTCCTCACATGGACAAGCACTGCTTTCCCAGGGCCCTGACTTGTTCAGTGGGCTCTGCTCTCTCAAGGATTTGGCAGCAATATATTTGTTAGTGCAAGCAGGGAGTGCAACTGATTTGTTTTTCTAAGCATTTCTCAAAGATTCGGGGTTATTTTTGTGCTTTATTTCTCGGCAGTGGCATTGCACATCCAGAAACTTCAAGCACTTGACAACAGAGAAAATATTTTGGTTTGACATATCTTTTTTAACCAGAACTGCCCATCAAGCCATGAGGAGTTAAGTTCAGATTCAGCTGTTCAGAGAGTGTCCTTTTCATATCAGGTTTGCTAAAAGGTTCAGGCATTGCCAAGTTTTAAGAAGGTTGTTTGCTAGCCCAAGGAATTCAATTATTTAAAGCTTTAAAGACAGAGCTATTTACCAGCACCTTTCTGACGCCAGTAGGTTTAGGGAAGCCTGAACACATGGAAGAGTGACCCTGCTTGTCACTTCAGCATCATTTTTATGAAGGCACAAAAATGAATTGCACATTCTGTAGCTTTCTAAAAGGTATTTAGAGCTAGACTTAAAAGGTGTTGTAATTTTTAATAAAAATTCCTTCAGAAATACCCAATACACTTAAAAAGGACAGTGAATCAACTGCTTTCACTTACCAACAGGCCCTTTAACTTCAAAGCACAATGGGAAAAAAAAGCCAAATGGGTACAACCTTACATCTAAAGTGACTAATCTGACCTCTGTTAGCTAACAAGATTTGGAGGGATTTAAAAGATTTTCTGTATTTTTCTCTTTATATGTCAATGTTGAAAAGAGCTCACTTCTATACTTTCCTTTTGTTTCTCAGTTAGGTTTTTTGAACATATTTCACCTTCTCATCACCCCCTACTCAGATCACTATATTATTACCTGATACAGAAATAAAATAACTGGAGAAATCAAGAGTCAGAGAAAAGGATCAGGCAGGGATCAGCCCTAGATAAATGTTTGCCTTATTCATACAATGGCATGAGATCATCTTCAAGCAATGAATCTGGAGAATCAAAAAAGGGATTCATAAAGGAAAAAGGATTTGATTTAACTTGGCCAAGAAAGTTGAATTAATCACTTCAATAACGACAATTGGCTGGTTTGCAATATGGTATTACCATTTTGAATTTCAAAGAAGAAAGACCAGATAAATTGTTTTTATGTTTTTGAATAACATCCTCACTATTTTTCACCCAGGTCTATGGAATAAGATATTTAAATCACAGCTACACTATTTTTTGTTGTTGTTGTTGTTTAGCAGATCACAAGTAAAATTGTGGCTGGAGGTGATGTAGGTCCCCTTCTTCTGTGGGGATTTCAAACATGTTTAATAACCTGCAAGTAAACTATTTCCTGTGGTTGGGAAGCAGGCAAAGGCTATTTCTAAGGTCTTGTCCTCCTGTCAGCATCTACTCTCCTGAAGAATGATGGATGAACTTAAATACTTTGGACATGTCCACCTTCCATCAAATATGGCTTAAATCAAACCCCAGGTTCAAAACCTATGGGGCAAGGGCTCTCACACACACACTGAGTGTGGCTGTAATCTCATTTCTCATTTCCTGGAGGACACACCAAAGACCCAACTCAGACTGACACTGCGTGTGCCACACCTGTGTACCTCAGCCACGGGAGACCATCAACAACTGCTGGGGATTTTCTGCAGCACTGCTGAGTTTTCCCCAAACACAGAAGTACTGGAAACATTTTCATTACTAACCCAGGGCAATCTGTTGTTAAAACACGCTGCTACAAGGACACAACTTCCCCAGAGACTGAATTCAACTGCAGTGGCAGCACCAGTGAGAGAGCAAGCTGAATATTATCTTACAAGTGAAGCAACTTCATCATTTTCAAGACGCTCTTTTAATCTAGTATTGGAGACTTTTCTTAAGGATAAATCTCATTTTAACAGAAGGAAAACAAATATAAACCCATCTCTCTGCCTTACCCCACTGCCTCACCAGTGGCAGCAGAACAGAGCAGCCACAGGCCATGACTGTGTTGTAATTTTATAGGAAAATTTCCCATATGGGCGAGCTGTAGGTGCACAGCACCAAATCAATACCTCCTCCTTTTCCTTTTTAAAATTTTGCCTGACATTTTCTCCCAGTTCCAGCTGGAGGAGCGTGACTTCTCCTCCTCATGTCAGGCACAGCTCTGCGTTTTGTATTTAGGGTGAGAAAAACCTAATTAGAGCACCGATGTTTGAGTTTGCTGCTGAGCAGCCCCTCAGGGCTTTGCTGCTCACCCCACCCCAGCAGCGAGGAGCTCCCAGAGCCCCACTCACCCACGGGTGTCCCAAGGGGAGGCACAGCAGAGTCACCAGGGACACCTGGCACTGCCAGGAGCCAGCCTTTGTCCCCTCCAGTGCAGCCACCAGAGCAGCCCCTGCTGGGCTGATGTCACAGAGGGGTTGGTTCCATGTCCTGGCCACGGTGGCTCCAGGGAGGGGCAGCCCAGACCCGTGGAACCCCAGGATGGTTTGGGTTGGAAGGGACCCCGTGGATGCCACACAGCATCATGGCCAGCATCCAGACAGGGGGAGAGCTGGCTGGGATGGGCCAGCAGCTGTGTCAGCCATCACTGGTTTTGTATCTTCTGATTCTTTTATCATTTCTATCATTATTTCCCTTCTTGGTTTGCTCCCATTAATCTGTGGGCCTGATATTTTTGGGTCTTAAAGATTTCAGCCTGCTGGTAGCTGCTAACTCCTTTCCCAAGGGAAAAGTTTCTTAGGAAAGCTTCTCCCCAAAACAATCTTGGCAAAACAACTCTCCTTTCCCAATACAATCTTTTCCCAGGTGACGTGTTGTCCTTCTGGTTCTCAGAGAAAAAAACATTTTGGCTGTTTTCTAGTTTAACCAATGGCATTGGGGAGGTGTCAATCCTATTCCCCAGTCGTGTTAAGTCTGTATCAGAACACCTTATAAAATTAGACAATTAAAGGTTTTTTGTGCTTTTTGCCTTCTGAAATATTTAGAGACTTTTGTTCGTGTCGTACAGTGACAATTAATCTGTATCCCAAGCCATGAATTTTAAGGGTTTTTTCCCATCCCACTGGGGGCAGGGGCAGTGGGTGAGAGGCTGTGTTTAGTTATTTTTTGGATTAAATCACACCACCATCCACTCTGTAGACATTTTGCTCCCCTAACCTGTGTGAGTTCTCATTGTTCAGCAGGAGAACAAGGGACAGGGCACCCCCACGGTGGCACAGCAGGATCAGAGTGGAATTAAAGTTGCCAGTTATCCTCCCACTTCCTTCTGTGCCATGAAGCACATGCTCATCCCCTCCATGCAACAGGCAGCTCTCCCTGCACAGAAATCAATTTGATTGTACGACTTTAAAGGTCTGTGCTGAAGGACTTAAACTTCTCACAAGGTTTTACTACTACAGGAGCATGAGCCAAGTCAAAATTTCCTCTTTCCCTCCTAATTAACCCTTTTCATGCAGCTTCAGTGTTTGCTTGTTTACAGATGTGCCCATTTCCAGCTGAAAAACTTCAGCTCAAGGTGGCTCATGCTGCCTAAACTCAGTACATGACAGTAGTAACTCTGACATGTTTGAAAGTTTGTGTTCCTTTCTTTCTTTTGATATGACATGCATTTAGAAAATTGTAATTATAGCAAAAAAAAAAAACCACAAAAAAACACAACACAAAAACAACTCAAGACTTAACAATAAAATCTTGAAATGGAAACAAAACATTCAGTTAACCAGAAGCAGTTGCTTCATCACTATTTTCAGTTTAAGAACAACAACAAAGCCTCCAGGTTGTGGGGGTTTTATCCTGTTTACAGAAAACACATTTTCCAGGATGCCAGTATTTTTCCCAGAACCTGACAATGGTGTTTTTCATCCCCTCTGAAACATCACTTCTTCTGTATGTTTAAGAAGGTGCATAAAGTGCATTGATTTCTCCATGACCTAAACACAAATGGAACGTCCTGATGAAAGGCATCCAAAATGTTTTTCTACAAGGATCCCACGATTGTGGACTACACAGGCTAAATCAAAACAAAATGACTGATTAACAAGTTAGCCACCAGCTTTACAAAGAAAATAAAAAAAAGCCAGTGTAAATTCCAGCAGCCTTTTACAAGCTGTAATCAGTTATGTGTTATCAAATTCTAGTTCCTTTCAGGAAATTAAATGCTATAGTGCCCATGCATTTCATACGTCATTCACCTTCTAATAAAAAGTGGTTCTTTGCAATGTTATTGTTTTCTGCTCAGCTCCTCTGCTCTCACACTGCAGATCCATGTGGAGCTGCAGTGGAAGTTTGCTCAGCAGTACACAGGGAGAAGATGAGGTCACTTCACAGATCATATTTGGTATTTTAGCACTGGATGAAAACTCAGCATTGGAAACCCCACCTCAGAGGGGATGGAGTCTGAGGTGTGGACAACTTCACATGAAGGTTTTTCAGCCAGCTCTAATACAAAATGTAAGAGAAGCTGGACTTCTCTTTTGGTATCAGGAAGGAATAACAAAATCTGAGGTAACAAAAGCCTGCCAGGCAAATGAAAGGTGGGGAGTTCAAACCCATTAACCTCATTGGTTTATGGGGTAAATTTGGGTAAGACAAGATAATTAGCAAATTGTGAGTTGTCAGCTTTAGACATTATTGCAGGTAGTCACATCAATAACTGGTTCACAGCCTAAAACCCAAAATTTTCAGCCAGATATTCCTACACCGCCTAATCCATCACAATTGTTATTTGCATTTCCAAGCAAGACCATAATTCAGTTTGACCACTGCAGTGTTTGTCACCAGACAATCACCTGAAGACACCAAACAACCTGACTTAAGAGGGAAAGTTACTTCTTACATGTTTAAATAAAGGAAAATCCCCACCAGAGAGCAAGAGGACAACGAACACATGGGACACTTGAATGACTGTTAATACATAAAAAAAAATGTTTGAAATCAAGGAGGCATTAGTTATGGAAGGCTTGATTTCATTTTACACTAGTAAAGGATACTTCATATTTTAAGCTGAAGGGATTTTTTTAACCTGAATAGGGAGTTTCCAGGCAGCTGACAGATTGAATAAGCATGTGCAGTAGGGTGCTCCTCAGAATTTAGGGAGAGTGAGGCATGTCCAATAATCACCAAAATGCATCTGTTTTATTTCCTGCTGCAAACTGGCCTCCCAGGTAAACAGATCAGCTTTCTCTGCAAGGCTCCTTGACAGCACTTAAAGGTCATGCAGTCTCTGCAGCTCAGGCCTGGTTATGATTTTGAGATGCTTTATTCACTGATTCAAGAGTTCATACTGGAGGAAAAATCCCAGCTTGCTGGTAGAGACACATTATAGCCAAGGAGGAAAAATAGAATTGTGGGAACAGTGCCAGAAGAGGAGATTGGTGCTTGCACAGCTCTGGCCTGAGAAGGTCAAGTAGCTTCTCTCACCTGTCTGTCCATAGTGCTGAAATGAGTGCTACCAGAATTAAAGGGATGTTGTGTGGCCAAATCTGCTCTAGTCCTAAAGCACCTAGAGGACTTCAGCTGGAAATCGTGACAGAAATGAAACACTTTTATTTTTCTCACTCACTCAAATATATAAGAGGAAAGACAATATTTTATATAACTTATAAAAATATCAGAAGCCTGACTTGTTCCCCATTCGGGTCAGAAGAGTTTCTTTCTTGCTATGGGAGCTAATTCGGACAAAAATGCCCATAACAATTCCTCACAACCAAGGTCTCTAAAAAATCTTACAAATGGATGGCTGCTATTGGCTTTCACCTACCTCTCACCATGAAGAAAAGAAGGGGAAAAACATGATGAACCTGTCCAGACATAAATGTTTGCAATACTAACTTACTGTCCTATGTTAACACTGAGAGCAAGAACCATTGGTAATTTTGTGGAGTGAATTTTGTGGGCTCCTCAAAAAAGAAGAAGCATTCTGCAGGTCCATCTCTGCCTACAAAGAAGCTCCTCAGCTCTAAAGAGATGAACACTTCAAATCACTTCTCCCTGCGGTATCTCCAACCACCATATTTCCACCCCACGGTTTTTAATTGTTTCAACTCCCTTTAGCTGTTTTCAAAAGTCTGGTGAACTAAAGGACATGTTTACATTTCAGATGCAAGCTTATTTCCCAAACACAATTCTGCCAGCACTGGAAACAGAAGCCTGGCTTTCTGGAAACAGGCCAAACTCTCTTGAACTCCATTCACAAAGTGCTAGAAGAAGTTCAGCCACTGCATATATTTGCTTTGAATAACTTTGCTGCTGTTTCAGCTGGGAGAGACCCTAGATGATTTGTGTTTCTATCAAACTAACATACTCTGCATTATCCTGAGCAGATACCACTGCCCTGGTATCCACGTGCATTTTTCTTTTGCTTTGTCCAGAGAGTGTTTCTGCCTGAAGAAATATTTGTGCCTCCTACTTTAGCTAATGCTAAATCACTCCTAGTTGTGATAACGGTATTAATTATCCCCTCTTCACTTCCATCACTCACCTACTGGCATGACAAAGCAGTGTCTGCAAAATGGGATCCACACAGGTCCTTCAAACACCTCCTGGCATAAGAACATGATGAGCCCTGGGAGAGGCAGAGCCTTCCCCTCCTGGGTGAAGACACAACAGAACCAGCCCTCCACAGGAATTGTGGAAATGATGAGGACTAGCACCAGATACTTTTAGCTTTTTACCTCCTCTCCTTTCATCTCCCTCTGCCTTGCTTGGGTGTAACTGCATCACTCAGTGTTGCTCACACAATATTTTTGTTTAATAACTACAGCTCAAAAATAAATTGCTAATAGCCATCAACTTAGAAAAGCTAATTTTTACTTCAGTAACAGGTAAGAAATACAGGAATGTTTCTGCTGTTAAGAAAAGCGTCCTCGAAACAAAACCAAAATATCTTATAAAAATGTTTCAAGATTTCTGACCTACATTCTGGTTTTATTATACTTAGCTATAAACTAAGTCTGCCTGTGAATTTGCTACTTTAATGATTCATGACTACAGAATGTGTCTTGAATGCAGAGGACAGAAAAGCATTAGTGATGAAAAGGAATATACACATAACATTTTTCAGTGTCTTAAGTTTTAATCACTAGGAAACAAAAAATAAATGAGCTATGGGCATTGTATAATTGCAATAAATTTTGAGAAATGAGTAGTGTCCAGAGAAACCCAATTAAGTTTAATAATTTTGTGCATCAGAGACTGAGAGAATGGGGGAGGGGGATAAATCTAACAAGCTACTGAATATAAAGTTTTCAACTGCAGAAAACAATGTTTAAATTAATATGACACACAGTGGTACTTCTGGCTGCCTTTCTAATTGATTCATCTCGTTAAATCAAGAGGAACTTGTGCACAATAAGCAGATTGCTGAGAGGCACTCCCCTACACACAGGTAAGAGTTACACATTTGCACAGAGTGTTATTCACAAAATAACAGTCTCTCTTTTAATTTAGTGGGGTTTTGCTCATGGGTTTTCTAGCTTAAGGTCCAATGTAACAGCAAGCAAAGACCAAGGAATCCCAGTGCTCTCCAAAACCCAGCCACCAAAAATTTAACCACAATTTGGCTCACCTGTATTACTTTTCCTCCAAATGAAATGTGGAGCAAATGCTCATGATGCAATAGAAGAGGGAAGCCAGGCACTTTCCTCTATTTGCTGATTAATTCTTATAGACATTACAGTAAGTATCTAACAAAAAGAGTGGCCAGCATTAATGCTCTATCCAAGCCAAGGACTGCTTGAAATACCCATTGCCAAATACGAAGAGTTTGATTTCAGTAAGTTACACATCAGAGCTCTGATTCTCAAATAAATTCTGAACTGCAAACCCAACAAAGGGAACATAAGAGGAGGCCAGATGTATAAAAAAATATAGAGATAAAAAAGGAACTTCTGACCTTGATTCTACAAAGTCTGTCTTTGGTATTAAAATGAATGAGCCCAACTGGCCAATTCTTTTAGCTGGTCTCCAAGCTCTTCAAAGTTTAATTTTTTATTATTATTTTAACAAGTGAATTTCTATCTTTTGGAATTTCAAAGATGGTAAACAAAAGCAGAGTGCAACAATTCAGAGGTGTCAAGAACACATCTGGAATATCACTCTGAGACAAACTGTCCTGTTTAACTCAGCAAGGTGTCCAAGGATGATAAATTATATGTCAGCACCTATGATCAATTCATTGCTTGTGCAGCAAAGGGAAGGAAACTCAGCTATCATGAGACCAGAACTGACAATCAGGAAACCCTGTCAAGTTTTATCATTCTGCCTGCCCCATTACTGATTCCAGTAACACAGATTGACACTGAATCCAAAGTGGAAGATCACTTGCTGTAACATTATTTGGGAACATAACACTGACATTTAATTTTACCCTGGGCAAGTTCAGCAGCTTGGCAGAGCTCAAGGATATGGCAGGAAGAGAGCAGGCACACAAGAGAACCTTGTTTGTGGGCACAGAGAAAAAGGGATTTTGAACACTTATCCAGCAGGTGTTACATCTCATTTCAGCAACTGTGGCAGAAATTCTTCATGTAAGGGAATAAACTTTGAAAAAGATTGTATATTAGGAAGCTTATATCATTTCAGTTAATTGAAAATAAGATTTTTGAAAGACTATAGGGTTTTCCTCACATGTGGGGGGGTCCAGAACTGAGAAGAAAGCTGTCTTGTCAGTTTAGGACTAACAATGGGAAGAAGAGAAAAGAGAAGCCAATTTCTTCATGGTAAAACATACATTGGGATTTTTCTCAGCTAAAATTAGAGACATTAACTTAGCTACTCCTTCTTTACTTTTTGGTCTATGTTAATTATTTAATTAACATTAATAGTAGGACCAACTTTAGTTTCAAAAGCATAAAAGGGGAGTTTCCCCATTTTCAGCAAGTTCTCCAATTCCTGTTGTTCAGTGCTGGATTCTAGCTGTGAAAGTTACAGTATCTTAACCATTTTTCACTTCACCTTTTATTTTACAGCTCTTGTTATGTGTTAAGAAAAATGTTCCTTTCACTGAAGTGGCAGCAATACCAGCACCTCCTGAAACTTCTAGATAAGAATTCTCACCTGACTACTCATAACAAATGAGATGTGCCTTGCAGGATTCACCCATTTTGTTCCAGGAAAAGAAAATGTGTGCACTGGGAGACAGAAATGAGAAATGCCAAGTGACCTTGGGCAAGTCACTTCACTTCTTTGTTTCTCCTTGCTGCAATTTTCCCTGCTACCTTTGGTCTGTCTTTCCCAATTAAAGGCATGTGAAACAGGAGTGCTCTTCACTTTTCAGCATATCTCACCAAAAAGGTGCTGACCTTATTCAGCTACAATGGTAATAAACTAATAACCATGACAACAATTTACAAGTGATGCCCTGCATTTCTAATGTTCTGGCTAAGTGTTTCAATTATTTACTAAAGCACATGTGTAAGTTCTCCTCTACAATGGGAACATGCTCTTACCTCTTGTCAGCTTTAATGGAACTTAAAAGCTTAGATTTTCACCCTGATGGTTTCTCCTGGCAGGCTGCTGCAGAACTCTACTGCTCCACTGGTCTGAGAAAAACTCTTCTAATTACAAACCCAAATGCATTCTTGGACAGCTCTCACCCTTCACTCTTAGGCCAGCAAGGTCCTCTCCTCCAGTGCTCATGAGCTTCACAGAAATAAATCACAGCCCTTCCAGGCTGTATTTTAATAAGGGAAAGAGGCCAAGTTCTCCTCTCAGTTACATGTTAAGGCTCCATGAAGACCTCTGCTTGGAGCTCTAATCCATCTCCCATGAAATCTTTATAACCTAATTCTGGACTTAAGCTCCTGTTGAAGCAGGTTAAAAACCTTTCAGCCTGCTATGGACAGAGTGGGAGAGTGACCAACCCCAGGCCTCCACTCACTTCTTCCCAAAATAAAATGAAGGGAGCTGTGTCCCTGTTCCTGGAATCCATTGCTCAGTACTGCCCTTGCCTGTCAGTACTCAGCACCCACCCCAGGAAGGGAGTAGAGAGGACAAAATCCCCTTTCAGGATATGCTCTCCTCCCTCCAGCTTGGGATTGTCTGTATTTATCAATAACTATGTTTAACTGGGTCTAGGGTACAGCGTTTTGTGGTACTAATGGCATAAAAAAACCCCAGAGGTCCAAGAAACAAACTAGAGCTTAAAAGAAAATACTGCAACGTGTTACATATTTGTAGCAGGAAGGTTGACTTTCGAATGTCCATTTGCAGGAAATGTATAATAATATCTTTTCTTTCTCTGTCCTTTCTATTGACAGCATATCACTTTCAAACATCATAATTTTGCTGGGTGAAAATGTGTGCCCTCTTTAATAGAGATAAGTCATTTGCCATACATAAGCCTTGCTAATTTAGGATTAATGTTGCTGAAGTAATTAAAGTGACCTCAGGCAAAACTCTATAGGGCCAACTTCAGTCCAGTGGTATTAACAGCTGGCTTGGGTTTAGCCTTACAGCTTCAGAGGTCTCCAAAACCCACTTTATATTAAAGGTCTTCTCCTAAATCTTCCAAAGACAAATGAATGTCAGTCAGTTGTTGGAGCAGTTAACTGAGAAGAATAATAACTCAGTTATTATAACTCAGACAAGACTCACTGAGAGCCCAAAGTACTTGGAAATGTTTGGACCCACTTTCACAGGACTCTGAGCTGGCAGATGAGTTTGTGTCTAAACTCTGGTGAAAGTTAAATTATTATGGGCTGAACTGTTCAAAGATGGGAGTGAAATTACTTGATGTACGGAGGTGCACATCATGGTCACAACTCCAGAGCTGAAAGGTGGATATTGCTGGTAACATCGGGGTGAATTGCTTGCCATGACTATTTTTCATATTTTCCTGCTAAGTAATTTTTTCTTTACTCTTTGCTGCAGTGTCACATAAGAGATCACAGATCAAGATTCTAATTTTTTAGGCACTGCAAAGGCATCAATGTGAGTCCCTGTCTCACATAATCTTAAACTTAAACTTGATAAGACCAGGGTATCTTTTGGAATGAGTGATGTTGAACAAGCAGGCATTTCAAAAACTCCATTAGGTCAGAAACTGCTACTGCAAACCTTATTCAACACAGATCAGGGTCTTATATATGAGGCTGTTTGGGGTTTTTAATTTGCAATGGAAAACATCCAGAGTAAGCAGCTATCTTGGTGTTCTTTGCTCTTGAAAAGCTCTGTTAGAAATTCTTATCACTTGCCCAATGCAAAAGGAGTTTTTGTAAAATGTACATATGTAGAATTAATTTTGCAAATAAAGTGGTGAAGGTTGAGAGATTTTATCCCCCTTTTGCTCCTCTGCTTTATGATTTTTAAGGAGTCTGAAGCCAAACTTCAACATGCAACCCTGTCTGGTGAACACTGGCTCATCTTTCACAAGATGAACAGGCTGACAATAAAATAACTTCCCTTGACAGAGATAGGTGTGCAACAGATCCCTAGAAATCACACTGCAAATACATCTCTAAGAATCCTTCAGACTTCCTAAAGTAGAGTGGAAAGCAGAGATATGCTTAAAATCCCAAAAGTAATGTGTATTGTCAGCAAACAGGCTAAACTGCTGCTTCATGGGTAATGCAGGTAAAATACCCTTAAAACGACTCTACCTGCAGCAGAAAAAGTAGCAATTTTTATGCCTTATGTCAGACCACATCAAAATAGGTCAGGTGATGCATTTTGTGGGGTCATTTCGCACTTGACCCTACAAAATCACACGTCAAATGATGGATAAGACGATTTCTCAGGAGGCAGTAGGCTCCAGGTAAAGCCAGGATTAAAAGTGAAGGGCCATCTTCCACAAAGTAAGAAATATGTAACAATATGAGATACTTTTCACACCTCAGTCAAGCATGCCACTATTTTGATAAATGGTAAAAAAATGATACAAAATGACAGGAGCAATCAGAAGAGTCATCAAAACAGAAGATGCCTGTCCTCCTTCTTCAGTTTGACTCAACAGCCTCAAACCAAAGAACATTTTGTCTGAATGTTACTAAATCACTGTAGATGGTAGTTGTAGATCTAGAGCAGCCTGTGGCTGTTCCCCTTACACTAAAGAGAAACCCTGAAATAGGAATAGGACAAAGTTTTATAGGAATGTGGTCCATTTTCATTAGACAAATATAGTTTGCAGAGAACACACAAGTTTCAGGCCACCAGCCCTTGTCAATGGTTCAGACATCTGTCCAACTTTTACTCCCTTTTAGGCCCTAGAGCAGTGAGCCTTCCAAAGTACACTCCCGACAGAGTCAGTAAAGCCCAGAGGCACACAAAACCCCTAAATCTAAAACACTGAACAAGAAATTGTGGGCTTCCCTTCAGGCAATAGCCCAACAACAAACACCTGGGCTGCTTTAACTACCAAACCCATGCAAATTAAATTATTGTTCTGAAAATTATCATCACTCTCCATTTCAGTACACAAGGGCAATATCCACTTCTGATTCTGTGAACCAGCAACTAATTATCTCTGTGCAACTGGAAACAACAAACTATTTGGACAAAACTGTGTTTTCATGGAAGGGAACACAAGCATAAACGTAACACTTGAGAAAAGCAAATTCAACTTAAGAAAATGCTAGAGGAGCAAGGAGTGAAGTTGAAATCAGTGCTCCTCACTCAGCCACTGCAATACAGTGTCATCCTTCACTCTACCATGATGATGTTGCCAGGATGAAGCTTCAGTCCAGATTTTTAACATGAATAATAGACCTGCACAGGCACTGAGAGCCTGAACTCCCTCCTTCACAGCCTTTCCACGGGTCAGCAGCTGGGGAGGAGAGGTTGACAGGGGCAGGGGAAATGCACACCCTGGATTATATCTATATCCTTTCACTGGATGTGAAGGAGCACATCCACATTTGGGGCTGTGACAGGACATTCATCATCCTGCTCCTTCTCCTGGAGAGAAAGGAGAGCAAATAATTGCCAGTAAAAGGAGTACCTTAGAGCCCAAGGAGCTTCCTCAAGGAGATGATGATATTTCCTCTTGCTCAAGGTGTGATTTAACTCACATGTTCACTCCAGCTCTATTTACCTTCAGAATGGCACAGCTGATTCTTGCTCAGGTGTGCAGATAAAGCACATGCCACACTCCCAGTGCCCTACAGCACCAATGTCAGCAACATCTCCAGCCATGGGGTGCTTGTAAATGCAGTGCTGGTTATCAAATCACAGTAAGCAAAAACAAATTAATCATATACAATCCTCACTCACAGAGCCCTGTGATAACAATGGCATGTGCTTGTTTCCCCAAAGGACACAGTAACCCAGGACAGTTATTGAAAACACAGAAGAGACAATTACTTTTTTTATTATTTTCTGTACTGAGGCCTTTCCCATTGTTCTACCAGGTCTGTTCCATCTGAATGCACATGGAAACAGAAAGTACTCACCTGCTTCTCAATACCAAGGTGAATTTAATCAGAAAACTAATTGCTTTCATTTTTTTTTCTGCTATAAACTCTTCAATTTGCTGTAGAAATTACCTAGGTGAAAATTTTCCATGAGCAGTGAAGTCCAAAAGGAAATGGCCTGTGCTGTTTCTTGAGAGAAAATTGCCTTTAGAAAAATCCTATTTCTTTAGCTGAGTATCAAGGAGAGGGATGGTGGAAGAAAGAAATGTATAGCTTTTGGGATTGATCATTAGGGTGAATGAGAGAAAAACTGAATATATATAAAATACCTCCACAGTCTATCACTACTTCTTACCCAATAATTGCAGCAGTAACTGCCATCTTCACTATTTTTATGTAGATTCTTTCCCTGCCAAACTTGGCCCCTAAAGAACTGATGTATAATATCTAGTTCTCTACACAGAGGTCTCAAACTGCTGGCAGCTGCAAGAAACATGAATTACCACCAAAATACAACATTAAATTATTTTCAAACACATTAACAGCCCATAGAACAGTCCTCATTTAATGAATGAGCAAGAATTGCTGAAAACAGTAATGTGGAGTGAAATACTTATCTTTTTCAACCCTAGAGTCAAGCACTTAGTCTGTGCTGGTTTTTACTGGGGGTCTATAAAGTCAAACATACGATTTTTACAGTTTATCATTTCCTTGAAGTATTTTTTTTTCCTAGAACATTTTGTAACACACCACGTGGAAGATGGTGATCATTAAACACACATTAAATGGTGATCATTAAACCCTTAACCATGGCTCTGACAGGGTCAGGAGCCCCAGATCTCACATCAGCACTTCCACTGGACACAGAATAACAGAGCACCAAGGATTCAGGGGGGACTAACACTGAAGTTTCATGGAACAACCAACCCTGGATTTCACCCAGAGAAGGCACTGTTAAACCCCCAGATTCACATTCACTTTCCAGGATGAGGATTCCCACCACCCTCTACAGCAGCACGCTCTGATGGTTTATCACTGGCTGCTAAATAAATCCTGCACCTTGTTTGTAACAAATCTGGACTCAACACCAGCTCTAAGAAAGGGACATGGGAGACAGTGCCAAGACACTTGTGAGGAGAGCAAACAAGCCAAAGGTAATCTGGCTGCTTTGGCAGAATTTACTGTGCTTATAGAAGAACAGAGAATTGGAGGTAATTCAGCTGCTGAATTATCTGATTGCAGCAGCAAGATGAGGACAGTGTTCTGACTTCTGTTGTAGCAGATCTAAGTGGTCATGCTGCTCAAGGAGGAAGAAAAATGTGAATTGAGCAGGGTCCAGGAATTCAAGTACAGGAATAAGAAGAACCAAGTGCTAATTTAATGCAAGCCCCAACCCAATGAAAAGACAGACAATTGAAGGTAATGAAAAGCCTGGCAGTGATAAGAGCAGAAGGTTACACATTCACAGAAAAAGCACTTCCCATGTACTCTGTTAAATGTGGGGTTGAGAGTGCTCAAAGACACCAAATGCAATGAGGAAAATCAGAATCCTGGTGCCCAAGGAGCTCCTGGGTCTGTGAGTCAAACTCACACAAAGGTCTCAGTGGCTGCAGCTGACTTGCAGAAAAAGCAGCAATAAAAACAGCAACAGCAATGGTAATAGACTGAAGGAGGAGTATTTTTGATATCAGTAATCCCTGCTGACCATGTGCCCACACACTGTCAGCTGACAATGTTCCCTTGCAGAAGCAGAGTACCCTGTAGGGAGAGAAGGAGAAACAATGGGAATGAATAAATAAACCGAAGGGATAAAACACAGAGGGGAAAAAATGCATGCAACAGACATGAAAAAGAAAACATGAACGAGGGGAGAACTAATGCAGAAGCATTCTGCAGCACAAAGAAAGCAAAATCTGCCAGAAAGATGCAAAAGTAAGAAAACCAGGAGTTATAAAGAATACTAATGTGGAGGAACTGTTAAAGCCAAAGTAGAGCTGTTAAATGAACAATCTCCACCTACGTCCTTGCACAGAGGACGTGGCATCCTCCCTGACCAAGCTGTGAGCAGCAAAGGGTTTTAAGACCCTTGAAATAGTTTCACAATGACAGAGCCTGCTGTTGTCCTTAAAGAAGTGGAATTACCCATGAGATTGTTGACAGGAGAAATGGAGTTCTCTAACAGTGAGAAGGGCTTAGAAAGAATCATGGAACCACCAGGAAAATCAAAGAGCTGGTTTTGTTACCAAAATAGAGACCTCATTGCCATCTCATCTGAAGAAATGACTGTGAATGGCAGGCTGGAAGCTCACATATAAAGAGATATTTCAGTTACAGAGGGCTCATCCATACCCCAGATTTGAGCATCTCTCAGAAAGCTGCTCTCAGAAATGGTCTCATTATGCCACTGGCAAACAGGAGCACAATAGGAGAGAGACTACTCAGAGCCCAAAACTGAAGTAGGTGCAAAAGATAGCAGGGATTCAGAGAATAGATGGGGGCAAATGACAGGACTGGGAGCACAATTTACTGCTTGAGTCCCTGTGAAGCTAGCAGAAAGACTGTTCATTTATTTCAATGGACTTTGGATCAGGCCTCTCACTTCTGAAGAGCTTTGAAGTTGAAAAATGTTAGATGAGCACTCAAAATTCTTATCAACAGAAAAATGTGGCTAAAGAGATGCCTATGAGTGCCTTTTTAACTTGCTTGAAAAGGTCAGAAAATTGAGAAGAATGTTGGCACATAGACTAATTTAATGGGATTTGAGGGGAACACTTCAGACAGAAAGCATGGATAACACTTGAAATAGGAGTTGGGCATCTTTTGCAAGTTTGTGCACTATAGACCCATCAGGGCTATCCAAGAACTGCTCAAAAAGCAGATGAACCTAAATCAGGGTGATTTTCTAACTTATGAATGCCCTGTTTGCTACCTTATCATAAATCAGAGCAAAATATTTTGTGTAATTTCCTTGGCAGCAATGCTGGTTTAGCAAACCTTTGCTCCCTGTGTGTGCCCCAGCATTTCCTTGTCATCCCAACACCAGCCTGATGCCGTGCAAGCAATTTTCCCCCATGTGGGGTGGAAGCTGCTGCTTGAGGTTGACAGAAATAAATACAAGAACAACAATTCACCAGATACATCTTCCAGACCTTCTTACTCCTCTGAGGTGTGTTGAAGCTTTCAGGAGATCTGGGGTGTTTGCAAGAGCTGGTGGCTCGGGCGTGCTTCAGTCAAATCCCAGCTCATGCTGTCAGCAGACAAAGTTAACAAAATTTAACCTGGGAGATCTGACTTTATAGCAGACCCCAATGGGCAAAGGCAGCTCAGCATGGAGATCACTTTTTCTCCCCACTCCAAAAAACCTGAAACACTCAGCAAAGCAAATTGTGGGGGCAGGAGGCTGAGCAGGCAGGAAGGGTTTCAGACTGAAGTGCAGCTCTAGAGGCAGATCTGAGCAGTGCTGCCTGTCAGACCTGCTCCATGGGCGAGCTGCTCAGAAAGATGATGTTTACCTCCACACAAATCTCTGCTGAACGCTCCCATATGGCACATCCTGAGTGAGAAGTGACAGAGGAGATGGATAACCTGCACAGCACCTTCTTCAAGGGTGCCTCTGCAGCCCCGGGCTAATTGCATACCCTGCCAATATGCTTCATGGGTTTAGAACTTTCTGGTTTCCCCTTTTTTAATAAAAAGAAATCCATTAGGGCCTCAGTCACACTATGTTTCCATTTCAGCTCGTTTATCTAAGTTAAATTAGCTGGTATGCAGTTGAGCAGGAAGCAACACTGGCACCATAAAACATGCAAAATAACTGCAGAATGTGGGATGATAATGGCAGAAAGTTACTGTGGGTCTGGAATTTACAGTCACTGGAACAGCAACCACCAAAGGAAAATCTGTCAGCAAATCACTGCCTAGGTAATTTCCTATTGTTTTATTTACCATGTCTGAGTGAAGTTTACTGTGGTGGCACTCTACATTTATAATCAGCATGTCATATTTATTATACATAAAGCTTTGCAAAAGCAGAGTGGTTGCTTTCTTTAGGCTTAAAAAAGAAAAGATGAGGAAACTCAAACCCTTCCTAGAGGTGAGATGTGGTTAGCTGTGAGCCTGACATTACAGGAGGAAATTTTTGATACACAGGTGCAATTTTCATACATGTATTTTAATACACACTGACATGGAATCCAGAAGAGAAATATTTTAAGAAAAAAAAAAACCTACCAAAAAACCCCACAAAACAAACAAACACACACACAAAATACCCCATGCACACCATCCTCTCTCATTAGGCCATAGCAATGGACTGCCACTGTTTACTTGACAGAACTTGGATGAGTCTCAGTGGGCTCAGTGTTTACAGGGAAAATGGCAAAGTTCAGGAGGTTGCTCATCCCCCACACACCTATAATTATCCTGTTTGCTGCAGTTTGGTCAGAAGAGGGATGAATGTTAGTTCTTTCCAGCAGTTCTATTTTCATCCCTGCATCACTTTTTGACAGTAAAATATGTCAGAATTGGAAACCATCCTGTGTCAAATGACATCTAATTTGCCCTAAACGGAGAAGAGAACTCAATCACCTTTCCCACTTGCTTCTGCTCATCTTGTCCTTACAAAGGGTCAAGAGCAGACAGTTGTGCTCACTTATATGAGCTGAGACTCAGCCCAAAATATGGACCTCATTACCTCCCTTTGCACCTGAACACTGAGCCAAACCTGAGCCCACATCCACATCCAAAAAAGAAACAGGTGATGGAGATAAGATGGAGATAAAACCTATTTTTTTCCATGCAATTTTACTTTGCTTTTTATTCTTCTTCCTTTTTTTTTCTTTTTCTTTTAAATAAGGAAGCAATAACACCCTATTTTCTTGCAAGAAGAATACCTATCATCTTTTCCTCAAAGACAGGTTCCCAGTGGTAGTAAGGCTTATTCTGATCATCTCCTCAGTTTTTCTGGTCCTGCATTCTTCTCTTAAAAATGTGCTCCTCATATCCAGCACTTCAATCTCTTGGCTTGATCTACAAATCTGAGGAAGTGCTTGAATCCAACCAGACCAACCACTTCTCTGGGTTTTACCATTCTGTACTTCTGCAGGCAGCTTCTATTCTTTCACCCCTCACTAAATAAAGATGTTTTTAACTGCTCCCTCATTTAGCTCGAATGAAATTTCAGTGGTTATGCCCACAGTTTGAAAGAGACTCACAGCAATATTCACATTTATTAGCTGGAACCAATAACAAACCAAACACTTGTCATTTTGCATTGCAGCTCTGATCCTATTTTCTTCCTTCTTCAAAGCTATTAAAAAATAAATAAATCAGATACGAGAACAAAAAGCTCAGTAATGGCTCATGAATAGGGATGCTTTTATTCTAGAAGCAGTTTGTGGGTTTTTGTTGTTGTTTTTCCCCCACACCTTTTCTGATTGTCACTGAAATGGTTGACTGGTTTTGTCATTGTATTAATTTAATTTTTATTCAGTTCTCTCATATCTATCAGAATATATCTGGGATGCTGCCAAACTGCCAAAGAAAATTGGTCAAGAGAGAATAACAAGCAGAGAACAGGGAGGAAACTGAGTTTTAAAAGTGATATCTTCAGAAAAGGCCACCAAATATTGGAACTCACAAGATCCAGAGCAATTCCCTGCTCTGCCATAGATGCCATCAATGGCTGGGCAAACCACACCAGTTCACCAACTTTAACATTCCAGGAATATCACTCATTCCTTTTGCCACACAATCTGTCTTCCACCAGAAACAAACCAAAATTCTTGGGGAAGGAGGAGTAGAGAGGTTACCCATATCCAGGATTCAGTAGGAAATACCATCTGTCCTTCTGTGAGACTGCTCCACAGATCACCACATCAAAATGGAAAATTTAGCATTTGTATCCTAATTTTGGTAACCAATTTCCCCTTTCCACAATGGCTGTGCTGCTGGAAAGCAGGGCCAGGGTCAGGTGGGGGATAAATCTTCCTGAAACTCATAGCTGGGACTGGAACTCAAAGCAAAGTAAAAAATTCCAATAATTAACATAAATGTAGATTTTTAAAATTATTCATGGACCTCACATATTCTAGCCACAATAATTTTTCTTTAATTGACAGAATTTGCTTTCTTCTTCTTTTCACCTATGAAGCTGGCAGAAGTGGGAATACTCCTGAGTCAGTGTCCAAATGCCTCCCAGAAGTACTCAGAGCAAGAAATACTACAAATTAATTTGTTTTGTTTAGTTGGGCATGAGAAGAATATTCCTAGTTTGACAAATTGTGTTTGTTCTCAGTGGAAAAGAGACTGCTCCAGGAGAAGATAAACAAAATGTTTGTGTTCCTAGGAATAAAGGCACATATACCCCTATTGATCTGTTGGAAGTACATATTGTGCTCCAGCTGTACTCTATGGCTCTTGAGGAAACCAGCAGCACACTAGGAAATTAAACAGTAGTCAAAATAAATAATAAACTTTCTTCCTGACGTATCCAGGGTATTTAGATAACGTGCAATTAGATAAATGAAGATGAGGAAAGCCCAGGGATAAGAATAGGCTGAGCAGCGTGGGATAATTCATAGCCAGTGGCCTGAGGGATGCGTGGGACATGGACAAAGAGTTCAGTTTAAAAAAGTGATTTACAGGCTTCATCTTTCAGTGCTAACATTGCCTTTTGACCAGGAAAAGCTGTGCATGCACTGCCCCACACAGAAGCTGTGCCTGCATGCATCAGCACCTGTGCATGGACAGGAGAAAAGCAGGATTGGGCCTTGCACCATCAGAATTTCCAGGGGCCAGCAGGTTCCTTTGGTGCAGAACAGACTCACTCACACAGACACAACGGGCTGTGGAGTGCAGCTACTTTGTCCCAGCAAAAAAAACCCACAAAAATTCCTGTTCCTTTCTCTGTGTGCACTCTTACACAGAGCTTGAAGAGAGTTCTGGGTAACAGTTTACCACCAGACACACAAACTTATAACTCCTTTAAGCACAAACATCTTCAGTCCAGGCTAAAAAATGCGAGTGGAAGTGTTGGTACTACCTTGTCTAAAGCCATGTCTCACTGTCTTAGGTTTTTCTGAGGGACCTATTACACCAGTATCTAAGAACAAGCAAGGAAAACACCACTCTCAAATAATTTGAACAATTTTAAAGCCAATTTTCCTGTCAGTTCTGTACAGAATGAACATTCTTCTACAGAGCTCACAGGTTTTTAAAACATATGAAGCTTTTACTGTGCAAAAGGTCTGTTGCCTCCTGCACACAAAAGGAGGCCAGATTATGTATCAATGGCCATTAAGCAAGCCAAAAACTTAAAAATTAAATAAAATGTAAAAGAACCAACTCAATTCATACAGGCTGCATTCCTGCAGAAGCTGAGGGATTTATACCAAGCTATAGATAATTCTCTCCACTGTCCTTGCCTGACTGACAAGAATAAACTCCCAAAGAGAAACCAATACTGAGAGCACTTATCCCAGTCTAACTCCTCAGTTCACTGCACATCAACAGAAGATACTGTCACCAAAAAGCCAAACTAAACACATTTACTGCTGCTCCCTGAGGAAAACAAAGTCCTTCAAGCATCACTATGGTGTCACTTTCAGATTACAGTACATAAATGGCTGCATTTATGAGATTGTGGTCATTCCAAATTTCAGCCCTGGGCTGCCCTGCAAAGGACTGACCACTGGCTGTCCATGGAGTGAAAGAGGCAAGAGGTTCTCACAGAAAAATACAGGCTCATGAAAAGTGATCAGAGTCACACTGAGATGGCTCTCATATTAAAATTGCCAGTTCTGCAACTTTGAAGCCTTATTTTGGGTCTCAAATGAACACTGGAGTGGCAGTTCCTTCAGGAGGCAGCACTCGCTGTGGTGCCACCAGGACGTTCCAGTGGTCACTCCAGCTGTGACCCTCTCCCACCTGTCCTGCTTTTTAACATAAAGGAATATATTTTCAACTGATTATACCTGGAAATATCTGACACAGATGAAGCCATAACACAGCTGGCTGGAAATATCAAACCCTGCTGCTGCCTCAGCCACTTCTCCCGTGGGAGGCATCACCTGAGCACTGTTACCTGGGGCTCTGTCACACAAAGGGAGGAGGGAAATCACTCAACCTCCACCCCTGAGCTTGCACTCTGGCAAGAGGCAGCCAAAGCACCCACTGGGAAGGTGACCTGACACCCTGCAGACCCACAGGAGTCACTGGGACACCACCAGGATGTTCCTACTCATTACAGCCACCACCCCTGAAAACTTTTACATTCACTGATTATATACGTAGCTCTGGGAACAACAAAGACACAAATAACAATAGGCACCTTGGCTGCAGAAAAATTACCAGAGATAAAAGACAACAGGTGATCACTCTAAGGGTCCAAGTTGTCTTGGCTACCACTTCTATCCCATCGTTCAAAAGCACAGGAAGATTTTTTTAAGGAGGAAAAGAAGCTGTAATACCAAGTCCTTGAAAGGTGAAGATGAGCCAGTGGAAGGTATTTGGTGAAATAATCAGAAAAAGAGGGAAATAAAAATATCTAGGTGAGGAAACAGAGCCATTCTCACTTGAGCATTCACTTTTCCAAGGGAACAGCTGCAGGATGTGCACAGTGACACCAGAGAGGGTCCAGGGAGCAGGGCTGGGGCTGCAGCAGGCTCTGGGATCATCATCTCATCCCTTCTCAGTCATTAGGCTGAGACACCTGCCTGAGATGCAGCAGGGAAAGGAGAAAACACAAACAGAGGGAAAGGGCTGTGTGGAGATTATCATTAGTGCATGGAGGAACCAACATTGGGAGGTGTTTTTTGGTGTGTCTGAGGTACAGAACAGCTGCTTTGTTAATAGCATTATACAGGATCATGACAGAAAAGAGCATTAGCTGCATTATAGTGCAGGAAGGAAAAGAATTATGTGCTGAATATTTTGTTCCCAAAGACTAATATAATGAAAAGGGTTCTGCTGAAGCCACTAAGGCACCCTTCAAATCACATACATTATAAATCAGCAAAGCCCTGAGGCATCATGTTTATATAGACACTTAAATTTAAAACAAAAATACTCAGTCTTCATTTCTGAGTAGAGATTCAATTACTTTGAGCTTTAGAGTCTGAATAATATGAAGCAGAAAACTAAGTTTTTTCCCCAAGGTATCTCTCACTTGTGGACCATTTAAATCACCTAGTTGCATGAAGCAGACAAAACAAATTACGCCAAAAAAGCAACAAGATTAGTCTTTTATCTGTGAAATCCAATACAAACTGTGAAATAGAAAAACACACAAAAAGCACTTGGGCTATGAAGCATCATGAAGCCCTCCTCAGCTGAACTTCTTCCTTTTCCCTAATTCTATAAAGCTCTTCACAGAAAGGCAGGAAATATTTTATTACTGCAACTATTTGATAAGCTGGTCTTAATACTCTCTCACTGTCTAGGTGAATCAGAGCCAGAGTAGAGCATAATGAAATTTCAAAGGTAATGCAGTAGAAGTTATTATGATGACAGCTAGAAAGTTCATTGAGACTATTCTGCAACAGCAAGTTCTTTTGTTTTCCTTTTTTTTTTATTTATTTTTACTTCTTTTCTGTTTTTTTTTAATCAAATCAGAGATTGGCCACTAAAGCTTTGGTTCTCTAGCTGAGAGGAGGAGCACACAGGGCTACCTGAGATGAGCTCAGCTGAGTTCAGCAGAGTCCAGCAGAGAGAAGTGCACCAACAGCAAGTTAAAGGAAAGAAGTCAAAAGATCTGAGCTTCTCTGAAAGCCCAGGTCTGCAAAGCTGGGGGCTCCTCCAGTCCCTGCCATATGCTGCTGTATCAGCAGGGTGTAAATCCAATTTCTTCCACACACAGCCCTTTTAATGTTCAGCTACTGCAGTGTCATCTCAGGTAGCTCTGATCCTCCTGTGCTGCTCTTGCAGGGGTTATTGGAGGGACAGGAAAACTGTAGAACTTTTTCAAGAGTAACACTGAGGCTGGCAAAATCCAATTCCAGGCTCCTGGACCCCAACAAGGCTCCCACAAACATTACAGTACAGCCCGAGCCCCAAGGAAGCAGCCAGAGTTATGGGTTGGAAGGGTTCTCAGAACCAGATCAGTACCTGTCTGTCTGCAGCCAAATGAGATCCACTCACCTGAGTACAAAAGCAGCCAAAGTCACTTTGTGCATCTCTGCCAACTACACAGATCTGCCTTAGATCCTTGAAGGCTGATTTTTCTTGCCAGCCAATTCCCTTTCATTTTGCAGCAACTTCTCAAAGCTTTTCTACTTCTTTACCAAAATATCATCCTCATTTGATCTCATAGAAATAAAAATCCTGAAAGTCACTGCCTTTTCATCAAACCACAGAAGACTGTCCAAATAATTGCAAAAGCCCAAAGTTTTTTATAAGATAGCTGCCCATAGACCCTGTGGGGCTGAGCAATGCAGTTCTTCTCACAACCACTCTAGTTTTACAAGCATTTGGGCAGAGCTGTGCACAACACTCCTGCTGTAATGTTCCAACAGAACCACAGACACTACAAAACCCTGTGAGGGTTCTGATGTGCAGAACCCTCAGCACCACCAGGAAAACCTGAACTGGGCCCAGGATGTGTATATAAATGTATTAACTCTAGGTAAAATGAGTTCCTGGGGATTTAGAGTAGGGCAAAGTAATAAAAGCCAAGGACAGCTCTGCCAGGACGGACTTGCAGCCCTGGTCACCCCTGGAGCTGGCAAGCAGCAGCTCAGAGCAGCCTGCAGCACAGCCCTGGGACATGGCCAGACCCACCAGAGCCAGATAAATCCAAAGTGATTCATTGCCTGGAACCTGCAGCAGGAAACCAGAACAAGGTTTTGCTCTTGAACATGATTTTTCCATCTTTTTGCACCATAGTAGCACAATGCAATGATTGGAAAGGAACTTTCTTTAAAGTCTCTGTGAAGGGCTCTCAAGCTACAAAGGATTCTGCTAACAGTCCTCTGAGGCTGCTGAATGTCACTTTATGCTGCTCCAGAGGTGCAGAGCAGCCTTATCTGGACCAAAAGCATGGCCTCCAGGTCTCCAGAGATAAAAGGCCAGAGCACTAAAACATTCTGTCTTGTCAGCCACAATAAAGAGTCATTTAATTTAGCCAAACTCATTTAAAATAGCGATTGATAAAGAACAGGACCAGATTATTTAATAACAAAAATGGAACTATTCCTCTGGGTTGGATGACACTCCAACATTCTTGCAAGACAGAGAAATGGTAAAATGTTTAATAGAATTTACAGCATTTCATTCAGATAAAAGAGGATGCACAATTTATGGGTGATGTTTGGCTCAGAGCAGCAATAAAAGTCAGGTCAATAAGTGATTCTTTTTCCTGACTTGGAAAAAATATTCTGACTAAACAAAGAATCACCATAAACCACAAACAGGCAGAGAAAGGAGTCCCCTGACAGCAAGGCCCCCACTGAAAAAATAGCAAAAGGTGGCTTTCTTTTCGCTAGCTGGAAAATGTCAAAGCAAAGCAAATCACTTATGTGGTGTCTGTAAATAAAATATTGTCTAGGAAAACAAGAACACTCAGTTGGAAATAAGACACAAAATCTTTCCCTAGGAGGGAAAAAAGAAAAGCTGGTCTTTTTAATTAAAAAAACTTAACAAGGTCATCTGTGAGCACACAAGTCTTATTTTATTAAATGAAATGCTCCAAACTTAAGAAAATCCTGAAGAAGGAAATAATGGGAAAAAAAAAAAAAAAAAAAAAAAAAAAAAAAAAAAAAAAAAAAAAAAAAGTACAAGTGTTTTAGAGTAGCCATGGAAATCTCTCTAATGTGGAGAAATGGAAGTGCAAAGGATTTTAATACAGTACCCAGCACTGGAGCATACACATCTTTTCTGCTTCTCAAACTCATTCTAATAAGACACTGAAAAACCTGGGTGAACTGTTAGTGAATACTTCAGGAAATGTGGAAGAAACTTCTGAATCAGCACCAAAGTGAGCCCCAAGTCATTGAGATTCTGGGGAATGGTTTGCTTTTTATCCTGCTGCAGCAGAATTATATTTAGGTCCCAGGCCCTTGGACTGAATGTACCCAGAGTGAGAAATGGTCCTCTGGCTTGGAGAGGTCTAATGATCCAAACTCGAGCTAGAAGGGAAAAAAGCTGTGTGAAAGATAGGAAATGCCCTATTTTACAACTGAAAACCATGGCACAGACAGATTAAAGGAGCTGCCCAGGGTCACACGTACTCTGTGGTGCATTCAGAAATGAAATCCAAGTCTCCTCAGTTTCATGTCAGTGCTTTTACCTTAGACTATCATTTCACTGTTAAAAACACAAACAAACCAAGCCCTACCCCATCCCAGCAGTGAGCTAAATCATCCCGTTCATGTGACAGGCAAACTGAGAGAAAGGAGAATTACAGGCCATGAAATCTGTCAGAGGCTCATTTGTTTTGAAAGGCAGTTCACTAATTTAGGTGCTTAACTCAGGAACCCGCTCAGAAACTCTTAATCCCAGAACTCACTCTCAGCTCACTCTTAATATTGCAGAGTTCTGCTCTGCTGCTGTGCAATCCCACTTATATCTTTTAATTACACCATCACTCTCTGCAGACATTCCCCTGGTTCCTAGGGTGGAACTGCTTGGAACTTGTTCAGTGAATGCCCATTGCAGTAACCCTGTTCCATCTGAGCTGGAAGCACAACAGCCAAACAAGAACATGACTCAAGGCTCCTCAGACTAAAGAGAACAAGGAGATGGAGGAAAACCACGAAGGGAAACTTTCTGGTTCAGCTGTAGCAAACACCAACTATTTATGAAACAGGTTGTTTGCAAGGATCTCATGCCAAGTGCTGGCAGGCAGCTACCATGGATTAGAGTCAGGCTGCAAGTGCAGCTATAATGAAGGTGGGGAATGGGCCAAACAAGCATTTAGCTGGCTGGGAAGCCACTGCTTTTCCTTCTGCCTGGAACACATATTTAATTCTCCTGAAATGCACACGTGTGGAGGCACAAGTCCAAACTGATGTGTTCCTCCTCCTTGAGGTCGTAACCACGCCAGACGCCACATCCTCGGAGTTCCTGCATTTGTCAAAAACATTCTTACAGACAAAAAAATGTCAGTTGAGTTTTTGGGCTTGGATTTTTTTGAGCACCACAGAGTAAACAATGAGGATAACAAGACTGGACACAGTGGTGTGGACAGACTATTGCCTGGCAGTAATCTCAGAGTGAGAGAAGCCTCCCTGGCTCCCTGGGAACCACCCTGAGGTTTGTTTGCACCAGGTCTGTAATTTTGTACCCATGCCCCAAGCCCTGCATCTCTCAAGAAATTGCCACTGATAATTGCTGATTTATGCTCATAGACCTGGAGGAACAGGTTCAGTAAGCAAAGAAGATTCACTGTAGGGTACCTGCTTAGGGTATTACTATCTTTAAGAAATATAAATAAAAGGAGGACATGATTGGATTGCAATCAGCCACCATGCATATCATTCTCTATCTGTTTTGCCTCATGCTGTTTTCTAGGACTTTGCAACATATGAACAATCCCTCAAGGTCATTAGGGTAAGCTGTGGCAGAAATTGGATGCTTAAAGTGTTACACTTTGACTTGAATTGCAGTTTGGCAGGTGGAGTATGGAGATTCCTAAAAAAAATACACAGCAGAACTGGGGCTCTAAATAGCAACTACCACCCACAGGAAAAAAAAATGTATAGTCTGCCAGTTACAGGTGAGACATAAGGTGTTTTATGAACAGTCTGAATTCACACAGATTTGTCTTAGGATGCTGACTAGGGGGAAGGGGGATTTTAGTAATGCCACTAAAGACAATCCCTAAAGCAATACATCAGAGTACAATAACAATCTGTACACAGGTACCACCTCTGTGGGTCCTAACACATCAGAAAAGAAAATTACATTTGGTTAAATCAGGATCCCAGACATGACACAGTGAAGCTGTGGCTTGCAAGTATGATTTCTGAAGAGAAACAGCAGAAACACTTTAAGTATAATGACTCCATTTATTCTTAATCCCCTTGCATTCACAAAATGAGTCTAAGTCTGCCAAAACAAGGAAGATGTTCCACATGTAGCCTAAATTTGGACCCGAAGCAAGCAGGATGTTCCTACTCATTACAGCCACTACCCCTGAAAACTTTCCCATTCACTGATTATATATTTAGCTCTGGGAACAACAAAGACACAAATAACAATAGGCACCTTGGCTGCAGAAAAATTACCAGAGATAAAAGACAACAGGTGATCACTCTAAGGGTCCAAGCTGTCTTGGCTACCACTTCTATCCCATCGTTCAAAAGCACAGGAAGATTTTTTTAAGGAGGAAAAGAAGCTGTAATACCAAGTCCTTGAAAGGTGAAGATGAGCCAGTGGAAGGTATTTGGTGAAATAATCAGAAAGAGAGGGAAATAAAAATATCTAGGTGAGGTTACATGAGAGCCATTCTCACTTAAGCATTCACTTTGCCACTTCAGACCACTAGAATTTAGCAATGTAAAATCACAGCTTGAGTGGCAGATTGAGCACAGGAGTGGTTTCTGGCGTGGTCAGTGCCACCACTGCAGAGTCACCCAGAGCTGGGGTGTCAGAGGGCTCAGGTGCTGCTTTTTCCCCCCACAGGCTCCGTGCACTGCCCACACTGGAGCCAAATGGGTCCCAGCCAGGTAAGAGACACTTCCCAAAGGCTGGAAAGAAAGAACCACTGCTGCACACCTGACACCTAAATAACCTCAGGGTCAAGCAATCCATCTCATCTGGATTCAAGGACACTGGTTTAGAATGAAGCTTTTTACAGTCCTCATATTCTATTTATAAAGAAAGGAGCTTGTGAAGTTAGCTTTGTCTGAGATATAGGTTAAGAGTTGAATACAAAATCAAAACTATTCTTTTCTTTTTTTTACTTTCCTTTGGTTGTGCAAGGCTATCAGAGCATCTCCACTTCAATGCTGAAAATGTGATTTATTGCAGTATATGTCACTATAGATTCAGAAATTAATATTTAAGCATAAAAGTTAAATACCACAACCAAAATCACTAATTCAAAGTGAGTTTAAATCAGTATTTCAATTAAAACTATTTCATTTGAATAATCATTCTGATATTGTCCTAATAAGAAGCAGTAGAATTCTGACACTTTTTCATTTTCAAACTGCAGGAAGCATTGATATTTCTGCTTTTTATTTCAGACTGGAATTTTGTCCTGAAACAGAGGTTCCAGTAAAAGAGAAACTCTTACTCCTGAATAGGCTGGCTTCATTTTACCTTGGGTGAGGGAAATGGCACAATTACTGTGTTTGTTCTCCTTTTCCAAAGACCATTTCTGGCATCAGGGGTGCAGCATTTCACAGCCACCCTCAGGACTTCACCCTGACACAGTGAGAACCCTGAGCTCACCCCATTAGCACAGCCTTGTGAAAAAGTTCTCATTAAACTTCACAAGGCAAACACAGGCAGCAGAATTTTGCAGAGAGTTCTCATCCATCCAGGGCATGGAACAGACTAGAAACACCAATAATGTAAGAGCAGACACTGGGAATAAGGTTTCTCTTGTTTATAAATATGTTTAAGATGCCCACTGTAAATACAGAACTCAAAGCTATGTAGGTCACTGGTGTTCTTCTGGGAAGTTGACTCAGTCTGGTGTCAACATTTCCAGAAAAGACCCTGACTCTACCTCAATAAATTACCACTGTGTATAAATACATACATTCCATCAGCTGCACAAAAAGGTAATTTCTTAAAGGACACACTGAAAGACCAATTAAAATGATGAAGCATTTCCTATTAGTTGTAATCCATTGAAAACCTGTATCGGGGTGGGTTTTTTCTGGAGATTATTTATTTAGCTAATAATTTGATGGCTGGATTTCCACTACCATCCATTATGTGGTATTGTATTGTATTATGTGGTATATTCCTTTGTGATAGGCCTGCAAGAGGTTATTTACAGTCAGAAAAGAACTCTCAGCCCTGAAATTTCAGAAAGCTATCTTGATCCTTTAATCCAGCTGACTTCTTAATGTTATAAAGTTCTCCTCAGCAGATGGACTCTGATAAAACTTTCATGGATTTTATTTATTCTTTCCTGCAGGGGAAAAGGTCACCCAGGCAAGACCCTCCACTTCATCCTCAAGATGTGCAGAGGAGAAAAGGAGCTGTTACACCAGGGAATGCAATGCCAAATCCCAGAGTGGGAGCTTTCCTTATAAAACACGTGACCAATCACTGTTCTTACCCCTCCACTGTCACACAAAACAAATAATGAGTTTTGGAGTAGTGCTATCTATTTCCCATGTGACATTAATCACTGTGCAGCACACGGAGCACAGAGCAATCTGACATATGAGGAGCCAGTTTCTAAAGAGAAACCAGAAAATCAGCCTCCAGAAGGAAACATGCTGCTTGTAAGACAGAAAAACTTTGGCCAGCATTTGTGCCTATACTACATCAACTATAAGGAGTGTGCCTGATGAAAACCACAGGTCAAAACATGCCTGGTTAAGTAAAGTGGGGCAAAACAGCAATATCCTTCCCCATTTCCTTTGGTCAGTGCTGGACACAGACCAGCAGCAGGAGCTATAACATCCACAGGCCACTTCCTTCCTCCCAGGTTTCACTGTCATCTCCCCTGACCACACAAAAAGCCACCACATTATGTACATACATCATTTCAGGCCTATCTTTGGAAATAAAGTAGAGCTCAGCTGATCAGTTTGTTCCTCACAAACACCATAATTAGGCCAAGACACATTTCCTGGCTCTGACAGATGAAGTACATGGCATGTCTGAAAGCAGCAGCTATGAAACAATCATGGCCACAGTCACAAAAAGTACCTCAGAGGAAAATTACATTGACAGCTACCAAATAAAAAATGATATAGGCCTGATTTGTCTCTCAGCTGGAAACATTTTGGGAGAAGTGAGTGGATTTTTAACTAGAGTCTCCACTTTTGGTGAATAGAACAGGAGAAATGGGAATATAACACTAGTTCATGAGGACAATATACCAAAAACTACTGGTGCAAATCCGTGATACAGGAAAAGAAACCAACAAACAAAACCAAGAGAAAGAAACGATCCCTCCCCCTAGATGAGATACTAAGAGTCTGATAGCTTTGAAGTTCCCTTATAGGATTTACAAAATAAAATCCTTTCAAGAAAATTTGCCCACTGCAGGTCGTATTTCCATAAAGGAATAGTCTCTATTCATATGGGTTTGGAATGCAGACAGAACTTCTTCAGTACATTGAGATTATGAAAACAAAGGGTCAATGTATATATTTTGTGGAATAATTAATAGATACTTCCTAAGTATGTTTGTGATATTGGAAATTTGCACTGCCCAGCTGTCCCTGCCTTTCAAGGCAGGGACATGTCTCAGGGTAAATGCTGATTACTCTACAGGAAAATGTACATACTAATGTGTGTTGAGACAAGAGCTTAAATGGATTATGGACTTCAGGACAACAGTCTCGTATTGACTTCTCTGTAACACAAATCCCTGCTTCTCTGCCTGACAGATTTATCCTCTGGTGTTCACAGCACTGGTCCTGCTTTCTCGTCACTAGAGCTAGTAAGTCAATACACTGATCTGTTTAAAAAAAGTAAGTAGCATTAGCAGGAATAATTTGGAAAGAAAAAACTCTTCACCCTCCAGAACAATGACAGTGCTCCGGTAACCCTGTGAGATGTGAATGACAAAGGGCAAAACCTCCCAAAGAAAAGCTGTGTATGCACAAGATGTCACTCTGCAGTACACCCACTCATCCTTTTCATTTGAGAGGCTCACAGGAGTTATTGGTTGTTGACGTATCCAGACCATTTTCATTATACTCAGAAATCAAACAGAAATCGGGCCTAAAGCACCAGTCCTTCCAGACTGCCACTCTCACCCTCCTGCTTCCAAAGGCATTTACTCTCAGCTAACATTAAATTATTGGTATTTCAGCACAAAGCCAAGCCACAACCCATAATGCTACAAGCAGTGAGCTGAAAGCCTTTTCCCTGCTCCTGAAAGATTAGAAAATGTTGTTGCATGCCATTTCCAGCCATTTCCCAGAGAACTGGTCGTGATGTTGTCCATCAGATCCATTCTCTTCCACAATCTTTTCCTTTCATACAACTGCTAAATCTCCTAGTGGGCTTTTTGGCAGTACTTTTAGTTTTGTTTTGTTTTGAAACACACATTCCACCTGTCATCTGTAGGTTACTCTTTGTTGAGAGGGTAGACTTGTATAACTTTCACAGCCAGCAGAGCTTTGGCCTTAGCTCCCTTGAAAGCCTCAGCAAATGAGCCAAGCCCTAGGGTCTTTCAAGGATATGTGGTCTTAAACAATAAAAATCTGCATTCACAGAAGTATTTAAGTATGTGCCAGAGTTATTAAAAGCACCTTGCCTCCTATTCCAGTTCAGTGGCCACTTGGCCATTTCTTGTTATTCGTGCCCTGTACATCCTTGAGGCAATTCCCACACCCAGCTGTGCCAGAGCAAGGTGAAATATCCAGCCAGGATAAATTTCCTTCTAAGGAAACTGCCCCCAGTCAGCTGCAGGAGGGATTTCTGGTGGATACAGCCCCCGTGCAGGGACGTGGGCAAGGTGAACACCAGGAACACTCAGAGCCTGGTGCCAGTGCTGGCTGAGGCCACCAGCACGTGCAGGGTGTCACACCAGCTGTGGGGACCACCACTAGCAAGGAAATGGCACAGCAACTGCAGGACACTGACCAGTACTAAATAAGTCTGTAAGAGAAGCATTTGCAATAAAAACGAGACAAGAGCACAAGCAGACTCAGCCTGGGAAGGCAGAGGGTTCAGCAATCTGACAGAAAAATGCAGACATTGCTTCCTTCTCTTGGTAGGAAAATGATATTCTTTTAAAATATGCCTCACAATTGCTGCTTTAAAATCCTCAAATAACCATAGTTAAAATGTTCCTCTTCAAGGAGATGACATTGAGCAAGGCAAAACTGTTTTTGCAGGTTAGGAGAGAAGAAAAAAAACTAAAAGAGAGACCAAAAAAGGTGAGATATATTGCCAAAAGGGGGAGTTAGCTTCTCAGAGGAGATACAAATCTATCCAAAAAAACTCATTTATACCAGACAGTGGGAAAGGTAAGCACAGCATGAAACAGCCCCAGAGGAAAAGCCTCCCTCACCTTGCGACCTGCACATAGTACAGAGAGAAATACAGCCCTGGAAACATTGAGATACTTGTTTTTGCCATTAAGAAAAATATTATTTACCATGTTTTATACAGTCTACAGACATAAGGAGAGCTCATAATGCTGGTTGTCTCCATAATACTCACAAACTTCATTAAATATAAGCATTTGACCAAAATCAGGAAGAAAAAACCCAGCAGAGCCAGGCAGTAACTCACAGGAGGGAAAGACAGTGGGTGTATGTCAGCAATGCCAGAGTCCCAAGCATAGCCTGCCTGACTTACATCTAAGAAATGCACTTGGCAGTGCCAAACAGGCTCTAATTTAGGGTTTAGGCAGGTCTAGAAGGAATATGAGGGAAAAGGAAACTGTAAGGAACTCCCCCAGACCACTCATACCCTGCAAAAGACTAATGGCAGATCATCAACCTTCAGCTCAAGTAAAAAGCAACCAAACTTATGCCACTTTGGTCTTTCATGTGTTCCCATCACAGAGACACATTTACAAGACCAAGTTTGTAAATTAGCCTGGAACATCCTTCTTGTCCTCTCAAGAAGGCTCAGCTTGGCCTCAGCACACCACTGGTGATTCCAACAGAGGCCAGTCTGACCAGGCAATCCTGTCAAGGCACTGACACTCCTGCTGTGCCCACATTCACCTCAAATCACAGTGAGCTGACTTCAGGAGTAATGGTTTGCACTTTCAGAGCCTGGAAAAATTATATACACATTCTGAATTCTTAGAAATTACCCCTTGCAACCTGCAGGCACAATAGCCTGTGCTTGTTCACATCAGCAAACCCTTCCTTGCACAGCTTCCCCAAAGGAATAAAGGGAGCTCTATGACAGAAGAAGGCAGGCACAAGACTTAGATCATGCACAGCCCCAGCTGAGGCAGCTTTTAATTTCTCAATTGTCACATGAGTGAAAAGAAACATCCCTTTCATGCAGACAAGAAGCAGAATGTTACAAACTGTTCTGTTATACAGCTACAATCAACACGCATCAGATGTGTGAAGCAGAGTGGCACTTCTCATAACAATTAGCCCAGTGGTGATTGCAAATACTGAGACTGCCAGGAACAGGGACAATAGTGAGTCAGATCTGCCTCTGCTGTGCACTGGCAGCTGGTGCTCCCACTGCAAATCCAAAGACATGAAGACACTCTCTGAACTTTTAGCTCTGTGTGACAGTCACTCCTTCCCCCTCCACAGCTTTTACCTGCCCAGGGCATTGCTGCTGGTCACATCCATGGACCACCAGGCTCTGCTGTAACACATGAAGGATATCCAGGTACCTGCTGCTACCTGGATCCACCACAGTGCAGGTCTGAATCCCACCAGGGTGAATATGACAGTGTAAGAACTGGTTATAAATTACGTGACTGCCATGGGACAGACAAAGGAAACACACCATGAATTAAATCCTGCCACTGTTCCCAGTGCCAGCACTAAATACGTGATCCACTGGGGATAAGGATAACCTTCAGGCCTCTCTTGATCCCTCTCCCAGGCTTCTGCCTGCTAAAGAGGAAAATTCTCTCTTGCTGGGAGTTTATATCAGGGGGAAGATCCCCTCTGCTCTCTTCCCTTGGCCCCTGAACACCAGTGGGACAGAAAGGAAGGCTGAGGCACAAATCAAGAAACCTTTGATCTGTTATTTCACTCCATTTTGTATGTTTCTCTTCTTTTACAGCTACATTTCAGTTTGCTAAATTGATGGATAGCCCCATACTAAAGCCTGGATTTGCAGAAACACTGAGTGACCACAGCTTGGGTCAGTTATTTGAAAACAATGTTTTCATCAGCCTTGTCAAAACATTGCAGCCCCCTTCCAAATGTCATTAATGAGCTACATCTGCAGGTTCTTTTGCCTTGTACTCTGCTTCAATCAAAATTCCTCTTTTTCTTCCTACCATCTCCACAAGGAAGGTTCCTTACTGAAAAGAGGTTTGAAAATCAAGACCTCACACCAGGTCCTGAACTTGAATCTGCAAGTGAACCTGGAGATATTTGACCCCTGACATTTTGCAGAGTGCTGTGAAAGTGTTACCTGCAAACAGGTGGTGTTGCCAAGAGTGCTGGTCCATTTGCTGCTTTTCATTCCTTCTGTCCTTCAGACACAAGATAAAATTTTTCATTTCTTTCCTGTCCCTTGCACTTTGCCACGTTAGCAGAGCCTTGGGGGACTGGCTGAGGCCACCAGCATGGACAGAGTGTCAGACCAAGGTCAGCACTTCAAAACCAGATGGGCATTTAGTGCAACCACTGGTTTCAAAGCAGCCACTATGTCTTGCTAGCTGGTACAACATGTTTTACACCCTTTCTTTAAGCATCCAGACCCCAGGGAGGGCTCAGTGCTGGGAATCTGATTCACTGAGACACTGCTGCTGATTTGAGAGAAAGGAACAATGGCAACCTTGTGAGAAGATTTTGTTTCTTTGTCTTCTGTTTATGTGCTTTCCTGAAAGGGAAGAGCCTTGTGTTCTCAGACAGTACAAGGCTAATGACTGCTACTGTCTTGCATTATTCAACAGGAAGTACACAATTAGATTCTTATGTTCAATTTGGTGTTCACATTAGCATCAGGTTATCATAAAATACAATTATGTGAAGTTGTAAATATGTGCTCATCTTTTCTTTGCTGAGAACCAAGGGCAATACTTGCATTTCCAAGGAAAGGTCACAGCTCTCTAAGCAAGCACAGCAAAACTTCTGCTTGAGCAAGCTCCCAGGGCATGTTCCCATGGCGGGGGAGCTGAAAAATTACCTGTAACACCTGAAACGGGACTGCCAAGGGCTTCCTTTGGGCATTGAGGAACAGCAGAGTAGCACACAATGCAACAATGCTGTAACAATACGGGTACTGTCCAGCAAGGGAGAGAGGGGACAAGATAAGGAAGAAACCTTTGCCCCTTAAAGATCTCACTGGGCCAGGGACAGTCACTCAGAGCCTTGTCACCCAGCTCCTGTCAGAGAGCCTTGCCAGCTCACAGTGGAGCTTGGGAGGGCAGGTGTCCACTGTGCAATGGGTGACACAGAGACACTGCCCTGCTTGGAGACTCTGACCTCAGGGGAGAGTGAGGTCAGCTCATCCCAGGACTGGTGTCACTGCCCTGGGCACCCATGGCAGGGCTGGTGACACTGTCCTGAGCAGCCCACGGCAGGGCTGGTGTCACTGTCCTGAGCAGCCCATGGCAGGGCTTGTGTCACTGTCCTGTGCAGCCCATCCCAGGGCTGGTGTCACTGTCCTGGGCAGCCCATCCCAGGGCTGGTGTCACTGTCCTGGGCAGCCCATCCCAGGGCTGGTGTCACTGTCCTGGGCAGCCCATCCCAGGGCTGGTGTCACTGTCCTGGGCAGCTCATCCCAGGGCTGGTGTCACAGTCCTGCCCGGCAGTCTCCCTGCCCCTGGGGCTCTCTCCCGTGAGCATCCCCCGGGATGATGCGGCAGCTTCTGCCTCCCCCTCGTGGCACAGGCAGAGGATCCCGCTGGCACGGCTCACCACGGCTCACCACAGCCTGCTCCTCCTCGGCCTCATGCCCTGCCAAAGGCCACCGGGATCTTACCAGCGCTGCTGGGAGCTGGGCAGACTGCAAACACCTCTGCCTGCAGAGCACAGCTCCCCGCGGCTCCCGGTCTGTGAGAGGCTCTGCCCTGCAGGAGAGCAGGGGCAGGTGGAGCTGCACCACACAGTGATGATGCTTTAACACAGCACAGGCCTCTGTTATTGGCTTCCTAAAGGTCTAATTCATAAAAATTTCACATGCAGGGCCTTTATCATAAGGCTCCTACCCTAGAAATAATAAAAGTGAACTCCAGATTAAAAGAGTTCAGGGAGCAAGCCTCTGCATAGGGAATCCACCAGAGGTCCAACAAGAGACCTTTCTGATTTTCTCAGTGCTTGGGCAGGGGCATGGACCCAGCCATCAGTGCAGAGGGAATTGCTCATCATTCCAGGCTTCACACCCTGCAAAGCCTGCAGGAAACTGCAGATTGCTGTGAAACCATTGGGAATTCTGTCAATTTGTAGCAAAGCTTCCTGCTTGTCGAGCACAGAAACGAGACAGGGAAAGAGAAGACTGGAGATGTGTAATGTCCTCCAATGCCATTGCTAGGAAATAACTCTCCACAGGAATTGTTAGAGGGACTACGGCTGCATGGAGATGGTTGATTAACCAAAGGTTTTGGGTTTGAACCTCCCTTTTCCTCAGATCTCCTTTCCAAGTTATTCTGTTTGCCCACTTGCTGAAAAGCAGCACAGCTGTCTCTTTGTCCCTTGCTAATGGTGGTGTCTGTGTTCCTCTTAGAGACTGCTGTCACCCAAAAGAGAAGGAAAGAGCTTCAGGAAAGCATCTGTATTCTAGTGCTGGCCTTATTGAATTTAAAATGAAAGGGTTTTTTAACCTGTAGCTACCCTGTACTGCTGGCACTCTGCTTCTCCAGATCCATGAAGCTGCTTCCATGGCAGCTTAGACAACATCTTCACTACTGCAGCAGTGTTATTATAAAACTAAGAAAGCATTTTTAAATTACCTCCAGGCTTTCCCACACCCAGGCAGTTATCTATAAGAAGATCCAGAAATTAATTCAGTCTAAGGACGTCCCAATTAAGGGCTTCAGAAAAGAAAGTTTCAGCAAAACATTTTCTCTTTCAGTGAGGAAATGATCATTGTTCAGAGAAAGCATCATCCCACACCTAGGAGAATCACATTTCACCTGTCCTTGAGTTCTTCCATTTACAGATTTTCTTGTAACATGAAGGCACACGTGTTCCCAGGGGTTTGTGATTTTCATCTAGGGGATGTCTCTCAAAGAGACAAAGACAGCTTCTCCAAAAGACACCCAAAATACAAACTGAGAGGAACATATGTTTTACTGTAAATACATTTTCTTTTAGGCACACAATAGTTAAAGGCCTCCCAGAAGAGCTCTGCATTTCATCTAGTCTGTCAGCCAAAATTTTTAATGCAAGAACATGATTCCGTATCTGGGAACAAACCACTTCCATTTTTTATTTGATAACTTCCTTCTGCCTTTAACCAGGATGAAAATTAAGCACAGGAGTAATTATGGTCACACACAATTACTCTCATAATTACTAACATGTCGGCAGAGGAACCAATCCATTGTTTATTAAAATCAAAGCAAAGAAGTCTGTGTTCATCTCAGCAGAGTCAGAACAGTTCAGGTGTCATATTTGGACAAGTCTCAAAATTACAAAAGAAAAAAACCTGCTGCTAATTTTTTGTCAGTTCTCAAATGACCACCAAAATTAGTCAATGGACAACAAATCAGAATGGATACTATGCAAAGTTTCCACTTTAGGCGCTTTTACAGAAGAGGCTGAAATCTTCTCTCTGATACATTCAGCACAGACAGAAGATTCACTGGTGTTTGGGATTGCATGGACCTCTGAGACCCAGAAAATCCTGGCTCAGGGATCCAATAAATCCTAGGAAGAGTCTTGAGGTTTGTAAACAATTTGCCCAACTTGCTTACACATGCCAGGAATAGAAAGGGAAAAATTCTGAGGTAGAAACACTGCTCCTTGGGAGTCAGAAAACCTCTGCCACCTGCAGGACTGGGAGATGTGGGTGAACGAGCAGAGGCAGTAGGAGGATGCAAACAAGGCACCTCCCTCTCCATATCCATCATTTTCCCAGCCTTTCCCACTCTGCAGGCTGCACTCTGCAGGCAGAGCTTGGAAGCATCTCCCAAGAATGAGCAACAAAGCTCCTGGAGGCCACCTCCCATCACCAGCCAGGCTGTGAAAGCCTCACCCAACCTCGGCATTTATCTGCTTTTCACCTGCACAGCAACAGCAGGGACCTAACTCCTGCATCTCCTGCTTTCCTACATTTTGAGGAGAAAAGTTTGGTGGGAATGAAGTCTCAGCAAAGCCTAGCACAAAATCCTGCCCCTAATGAGGCAATGGGAGTTCTGGCACCAGGCTGCACTGGAGAAGTGCCAGGATCTCATTTTCACTGCCTGACTCCAGGCACAGGGAAATCAGTGGGAGCCTCCTGCTCGTTCCAGTGTGCACAACCCCAGCCCCCAACAATTTGCTTTGTGTTAAATGCCTGCTAGGGGCTCGTTTGAGTTCACCTCTGAGCAGCACACCATCAATTGCAGAACTCCTGCTCTTCTAGCAAATTTCTCCAAGGCTATTTAAAGAATGTGCTCTGATTTTCTTTATTGTTGCAATTTTCAGAAGAGAGCCTAATAAACACTCTATTTAAATTTCATATTTGCTTTTCACTATAGGAAAAACTGACAAACAGTAACAGTTCTTCAACACTTTTGCTTAAGGAAAATGAGACCAATTTTTTTGGTTTTCATCCAGGTCACTAAAATACATTCAACTTATTTTATTGTTTTAGTCAAATTCTGCAAAAGACTTATTATTTAGAGTGTTTTCAAAATTTCTCAGGATTTGAATCTTTAATATAGTCCAAATATTCTTTTTGGTGACTTTCAGTACTCACTTGCTGCCTTCAGTGTAAGTTCACTAACCATTTTATAACTCAGACATTGGGCATTTATAGATTCTGCAAGCTTAATGCACCAAAGCCCTGATTCAGAAAATCTCTAAATAAACAGCTTCAAGCAAACTCTTATGTTAAACTATAGATTTGAAGAGTTCTTATAGATAACATTATTTTCTGACTTAGCTCTTTATGAGATGAAATATTACTCTAGATATCAAAGAACCTTCTGAGAAAACTACACTAAGTGCCTTTTTTTGTTGGTTTCTGAGTGAAAACTGAAAAAAAAGTTGAGGTAATGGTTAGGCCAAAACCTGTTGACACCTGTAGTGTTGCCTAGAGAAGCACCAACAGGGAGAAACCCCAGTTGTATTTTAAGCAGTTCTGTGATTAAATATGCAAAGCAGACATTCTCATCAATTCAGTAATGAACAGCAAAATGGATGATAAGAGAGCACAGACACCAGCCTATTTTTCTATTACTCCAGCTTTTTTTTTTATTTTAACAGATAGGACAGACCAACTGATTAAAATCCCTTTAATTTCCTCTTCTTTAAATGTCAATTAAACTTCTCTAACATGAAGGGAACATAGAGAAAGGCACAAAGCAACAATGCAATACTAATTACCTAGCAAGGGAACAAGATGATAATGATTAACCATGAAATTTTTTATCTAGAATAAAAGGATTTTGAACGAAGAAGAATTTTGATTGGCCTCTGAGTGTGTAGCTTATTGATACAGACTGAGGGAGCCCTGCCCCAGCCACCCTGGGTGCAGAGGAGCTGTTGTGGCACTGTTGCACAATTCTAGATTTTTGCAAAACAGAATTCCTATTTTCTGGTTGGTTGTGCATTTGATCTGCATAATCACCCCACAGCTATGCAAAGCTCCACACTCTGAGCAGCTGACAGCAACATCTAATCCAAGGTCAGTGATTTCCTTTAATTATTTTAATTTTTTTTCCAATCAGCCATACACACTGCATGGTTCTCTGCTCTCCATGCTGGAACTGATACATTTCCCCAGCTCACTTTAAACAAAATCTAAATATCCCAACACAGCCCTGGGTGAATAGTCCTCAGTAAATGACACAAACTGTCCTCAAGGTGCACAGATGTGCGTGGAAAGGAAGATTTCATCCAGACTTTTTTCCCATGGTTATCCTTCCTGCCCTGTCTGCCAGCACTCCCCATTTACAGGTTTTACAGCTGGTTCAGAGGAATGAGGGCCGGGCTGTGGAGGCTGTGGAGCTTAGGAAAAGGAAGAGGAATCCTCCAAGGTGTAGTCCCGATTTCATGTCTGGGATGTTTTGGTTTGTGAAATTTCCTTCCCAGGCGATTTGCTGTACACAAAAAGAAATGTTTTGCTAACTGTATTTATGTTATTCATTCTTTTTAGAGGAGGGTCTTCTTGATGACCCTCTGGCTTGACCAGTGTGGTTGACGAGGTGTTAACTTTGCCCATCCAATCATATTGGTCTCTGTAAATAATATATTAAAAAAAAATATCACATTTTGAATAAACCTCTCTTTCCAGCCATCTGAGAATTCACAGAGGCTGTGTCCTACAGGAACACTAAGGTTCCCCTCTAAAATGCTCCTGAGTGTGGAAAAGCACTGGAGTGGCTGCTGTTGTAGAATTTCTGCTCCCCACACTCACAGGGTCCTCCCCTGAGAGCAGCCAGGATGAGAACACCCCATGTCCCTTCCCCACCCTGTCACTGCCAGGGGAGGGGACAGCAGATGGGGCCTGGAGGGAGGTAAATGCATTTCCCAGCTCTATCAGCTCCCATTTGGATTCCCAAGCACAGGCAGAGATGGGTGCTGTGAGAAGCAGCCTATCCCTGGTGCTCCATGCAGAAATCAGCAGGGCCCCTGTGGAGGGAGGGGCACCATGCTGGGACAGGCAGAAGGACAGGGGTTTCTCTCCTGGAGCTCATTCAAACCAGGATACACTTATTATTTCCTCAACAGGAAGCCCTTTCCAGTTATCATTACAGTAATGAATGTCTCCAGGGATACATAGCTTCCTTTGTAATAACTCACCCATGAAAAGGCAAGAAAAACACAGGAGAGAAAGCACTGAGCTCTTTTTTATTTTTGTTTCGGCCTCAGTGACTAGGAATTCATTTCATGTTTTAGGAGTCATTAGGAGCCTAAAGACTGTGGCAGCTTTTAAAAAATTGGCCAATTAAAACTGAGTTGCAGTGACTTTACTGGTGAGGCTGAGTAAAGGTGGCCCTGCATGAGAATGAGGGAGTGCCCAGCAGGCTGAGCCATGCAGGGGCAGAAGGAGCCCAGCCAAGGTGCCCTTGGTGCCCCAGCTCGTGGGCAGTGTCCCCAGGCTGTCCAGCACCCCCACACCTCCCCAGCTGGCAGGACCCCAGCCCTGGATGCTGTTCCAGCATCCACAGGGCAGCAAAAGCACCTTCAGCCAGGACAGTGAGCTGAGACAGCCTGACACCACCTTCCTTCCTTCTCCCAAATCCAGAGACAGAGATAGAACAGCCATGGGTGTCATAAAACAGCTCAAATCTAAATTTTCGGTGCTGCTGGAGAGTCAGAGTGTTGAGCAGGCAATAAACCTCCTGGGAGAAGCAAGCCATGTCCCCAGTGCCACATCCAGGTGTCTTTTGAGCACTGCCAGGGATGGTGACTCCACCACTTCCCTGGGCATCCTGTTTCAATGCCTGACCACCCTCCCGGTGAGGAAAGCTTTCCTAATACTGGTCTGGAGTAAAAGGTCTGGTGTCAGAGCTGTGCAGACACAGTCTCTGAGGTAAGAATTCATGTTAAATGTGTATAACATGGAAAGAATCACTTACCAAACTCTGGAACAAGGACTGAGTGCTTATAGATGTAAAAGGACTTCCCTCAGAATTTATTCTCACAGGGTAACCACAAATTGGCTTCTTCCATATCCCATTGCTACACCAAATATTGTTCACTACAAAATTTCCTGCTTTGTTTACAATTCAGGGAGGGGGAAAAAATACAAAAACCCAACAAAATCAGCAGACTCCTTTTGGTACATTGTAGACACAAACCCCAACAATCCTCTGAAGTTTGCACAACTATAGGTGCTTTCACTGGTTTTCTCTATCATATGGTTTATTTATGTTTTACATTAAAACATAGTGGTCTTCCAACCCAAGAAACACAAGAATGAATGCAGCTCTTATTTCCAGAGAAAGGAGGTTTCCAAAATCAGCATCTCGGTTGTAATTTGGGGTGTTGTCTTTTTTTTATTTCATAATTACACAGGAAAAGTACTTCTCCTGGACTTAAATTACCAGTTTTCAGGCCTTCCAGTATCCAGAGCTAAAGAACATAATCTCTTATTAGTATGCAGACATGTCCAATGCTTTTAAGAGAAAGATCCCTCTCATAAATTGAATTACAGCAAAATGTTTACCCAAAACAAACATGGTATATTTTAGCTATCAACATCCTTGTACTTACCTAAGGAAAACAATCCTTTATAACATCAGTAATAAGCTCAGTGCCTCACTGTGCAGTGACCTTATTTCCATCCAGTCAATACAATCAACATGGGATCCTGCGTGCAAGAATAATGCAAGGTGGGGAAGCATTTGAGCTCCAAATTTTGTATGCTGGGACAGCAATCCTCCAATTTGCTGGGAATAATTCTGTGTACAACTGTGTTTTCCTTCTCAGTACTCACAAATTGTCATGGCACTTTCTTACACACTCCTCACTCCTGGATATAAGGCATGGATGGAGTCATTGCCTTCTCCAAAGTGCAGATAAAGCTACAGGGAAGAAAAAATGCTGTGAAGAAAAGGAAATCTTTCCACAGCCTCAGTGCCAAAGCTGGCTAGTAACTAATATCTATAGACTCTTCCAGAGGAGTGTGTTTTTAACTTTCCCTCACAAGTTGTATTACAGAAGAAATATTTCTTTGCTGATGTCACTGATAAGGAAATCCCAGCCTGATGGGATTCACTGGGTGAGAAGAGTCCCAGCTTTTGTGGGGCTGCCACAATATTGCTGAATGATTTGGGTGTTACTTTGAGGAGGAGCCAATTGGTTCTGACTTAAATGTGTGTGGAAAATAAAACAGAATTTTGCAGTTGAGGACTGATGGCATCTGTACGCCACCAAGGATTTTAGATCTCTTTGGTTTATCCACATCACCATTTTTGTAAAATGATCTTGAAAGTTTTCAAGAGCAAATGAGCCTTTTCCAACAGACTGAAAAGCCTTTGTGCATCCTGGAATCTGAATGCACAGTGAAGAGCGAGGAGCTAGATGGAAACAGCAAGGAGGTGGAGAAATTAAGGGATCTTGCCCTTTTTTGCACTCTAGAAACAAATTGTGTCACACACAGCTCCTCCTGCTGCTCTGTGTGTTGTTCCCTCTGAGCTGGCAGCCTTAGACCAGACACGTGGCTTGTCCAGAGAAGTTCCCCTCTCCCCTCACAAGAATTCCCCCAACACAAAGGGTCATGTGGAACACTCCTCCACGTCACTGAAACCCCACTGATGTCATTTGGGTGATTGGAGAAATTTGCTCACACAACAGCTTCACACCCAAGATCAAGGTGACTGTAAACAGACTGCCTGGGTATCCTGATTAATGGCAGGCACCATCTGATCTTAATTAAGAGTGAGTCTGTTAGGGCTGGGTAAGGTTTACCTCCTTCCCTGGGTTTGACATATGCACCATATGGTTCATTTTCCAACTGGGAAACCTGCTCTATAAACCCATTGCAGTTCTCCCAGGTGAAATCCTGTGTTCACAATTCTATGATGTAACACAGCTAAATTACTTACATGATCAAACACTGAATATGGAGAAAGCTTCCCATTTGTTTTTAGGTATGCATGACCTATTTTATCAATTTTCCATTACCTTTTTCAGCAGGCATTTGAACCTGTTAATTTGCTCACCAGTGTCCATAAACAGAAGAAGCAGCTCACCCATTCTCCTCCTTTCTAAATACTAAAACACAGGAAAACAAGCTCAGGACTGAATTCAGGCTTTATAGACTTTTGTATTGCAAAGTTCTCATTGCTGTTTAGATGGAAACAGGTTTATTAATCATCCCTGGCATTTTTCTTCCTGCATACAGGGGCTAATCTCTATCAATTGAATTTACAGTACTGAAATCAAATGGCTAAAGTTAGATTTCTAGATTTCTAAATCACTCCTCCTCTCACCTACCAAATAAATCACATCTTTGTGGTGTGAACACACCCTGTGTTTCTTTAGTAACTGAAGTTCCTTAAAAAAACAAATTATTTTCAAAGGGATCCAAATTGCTGAAGTAGCTCTCCAGTGATATAAAATGACACTACAATCTCAAACATGTGTCCAGCCTGACATTTGGTTAGTGCTGCTCAGTGTTTGAAATTTGAAATGTTAACACAATTTCTGAACTTGAAAAAGTTTACGGAATACCAAAACTCTCTTACCATGCCCCTGTTAAAACTGTGCATTTCTCTATAGATACATATATGAAAGAATGAACAATTTCTCATATTTCAGCACTATGGATTCTACACACTGGGAGGAGAAATGGGAACATTGCTCCCACCCCTTCACATACAGTGAAATGTTAAACCCTGAGGTGAATTTGTCAAACAGGCTGGAAGGGGCTAGAACCTGATGCAGGCTTCTTGGCTATTATATAGATATTTAGAACACTTAAGGACCTCCTCTCTCAGGTGAACAGAGACAAATTATCAGTGCACCCCCTCCCCTGCCTAGCATGGAGCAGAGTGGCTGCAGCCAGCACTTGCCAGCTGAACCGTGTTATTTTGCATTACTGAGGGGGTTTGTGTTCAAATGATAAACTGTGCTCAGTGACATTTTCTGTCACGGGCTTCTGCACTAAACTGAGCTCTGAAGAAATCAGCTCAGCAGTGCCATTTGGAAGAGGAGAGCCATACAGAGAGCGAAGACACAAATTGCAGCTGAAAACCTTTTATCTCTAAGTACCTGTCTGTATCTGCAGAGCTGCAGAAAAGTTGACCAAGAGCTGCTGGAACTCTCTCAGCAGCTGCCTCAAAAGAGGAGGAGCCAGGGTGCCTCACCCATAAACCAAAGTGTTTTGGGGTGGGCAAATGAGGAAGGACTGAGAAGTAAAAATGTTTAGTTCTCCCTCTTGTACCAGCTTCCCTCACTACCTGTAAAAAGCCTCCTTCACATGTGCTTTTCTAGCCACCTTTCAGTGATATTCCTTAATTACACACTAATGAAATACACTCAAATCTGCAAAGCAAATAGAGGTGTGCAGCCCACGGGGTGAAGGGAATCAGCTCAGCTCACACTGCTCAAACACAAAATCAGGCATTTCCAAGAGCCCACCACTGCCAGGCTGCAGCACAGCCAGGTTTTCCAGTTAAATCATTGCATAATATGATGGTAATGAGTTTCTCAGCAATCATTATGTCTCTGTCAGATGGTAATAAAATGGAGTATTTGTCTCTGCTTTTGGTGCACTCAGAGAATATGCAGATACGCCAGTCCTCATTATATCTTGATAGAAACAAAATCCATTAGCCCAGGTGCTATACATTTTAATGAGGGAGACATGTAGAAACAAACTCAGGTCAATTATAATAAAATGGTTACACAGAGCTGAAAGTGATAAAAATCTAAATGGGCCCATATCAATGCAGTGCTTCAGAGATGCCTGGTGTTGATCTGCTCATGGTAGGAGGGCACAGTGGGCTTTCAACTCAGTGACTCTACATAATTGGTAGGTAAGGAATGATGTTTCCATGATAGGTGCTGCCTTTCAAGTGTGTATGAATATATCATGAAAATTTTTTCCTTTGGGAAAAATACTTTTCAACTTTTCTTTTCCCTCACAGGCAAAAAGGAGACACTCCTGAGAAAAAGACAGATATTATTCTGTTGGTAAGTTGTACTGGAAACAGCTTGCAGTTTTATACACACCATTGATCCTTAAAGGTAAGAATTGTGACTGAAATCACAGTTACCATTTTCAGAACTGGAGCAGAGATACCCAGACATTGATATCTTTACACTTTACAACTGCACTTCAAATAGTTTAGCAAGTGCCCTTATTTGGCCCATTGTTTCAAAATACTTCCTCAAGCCAAGCTTACCCAGGGCCTGTCCTTCCCAAGCCAGATTTGGAAAAGAGTGGAGGGTGGTTAGTTCAGTTAAACATGGGTTAGTTTAGTTAAACACAGGTTAGTTTAGTTAAACATGGGTTAGTTTAGTTAAACACAGGTTAGTTTAGTTAAACACGGGTTAGTTTAGTTAAACACAGGTTAGTTTAGTTAAACACGGGTTAGTTTAGTTAAACACAGGTGTGCTCAGAGCAGGGAGGACATAGGGCAAGGATTTCTAAACTGGCATCAGCCCATTCCTGGCACTGGCCATGAGGACAAGAAGCCCAAATTTCAGCTCTGAAGAGGGGATCCAGCCCTCAGCAGACAGCACTGGCATCAGCACGAGGCTTGCCTGGCCATCCTCTGGCTCAGCCCTGAAAGCCACAGAGCCAGGAGGGTAAATCCCTCCAGGTGAGCAGTGGTGTGCCTGAGGATTCCCTCCTGAGCAGCAATCAGAATGTGTTTTGTCCTGAAAAGGCCACTTGAAAGGGTGAAATGATGCCTGATTTTTTCTTTCTCTGTGAGTTACATCTTGAAAGGAAACACAAGCTCTGCTGTGAGGCTGCTCCAAATGAACTCCAGATGAAATCTCCAACTGGCCCAAATTCCCACTGACTTCACTGGATGCTTTGAATAGGCACAAAGGAGAGGCTGATAGCTCTAAGCTGGAAAACACATTCACATGTGGCTGCCCCATTTGTTCCTAACTCACTGAAAGCAATGGAATTGCTTCCATGTTTTTCGTGTGCGAGCAATTTTCCAGATTACAGCCATAAAGCACCAGATAAAAATAGTTGTAGAGCCTCATATCTTTGAAAGTTGTCTGTAGTACATGATTCACATAATTCTTTCCTCCAGTTATCCATTTATGTACTTCCTTTACCTGCTTTAATCCTTCTTTGTTCCTTTTTGCTTAAAGAAAAGTTGCTTTAAATTTGTATTTTCAGCTCTTTTACCTATTATGCTTCAGAGTCACAAGGCTAAAAGAAAAATTTGCTCTTTCCATTTGGACTACAAATCTATGCCTGATACCAAATGACACCAGATTTATTTCTGCCATTTGTAAAGCATCTAAATATATCCCCTTTCCTTGTAGACACGATGCAGTTTACTAAGAGGGTCTCCAGGTTTCTCCAGGCACATTATGAACTATTCCCCTAAAGGATAATGATGGGAGAAAGAGCTGCAATCAAGTGTAGATTTTTTTTTTTTTTTGGAAATGGGTTATTTAAATATCAAATTTCAAATGAAAAACAATAATTTTTTAAGAAATAAAAATTCTCTTTTGCATAAGGGAGTTTGCTGAACAGGGATTAAAATGTCATTTACTAAATTGCCTACAGATAACAGTACCAAGGAAGCATGTTTGTTTCCTGACACACAAGGGTTCTTTTTTTCTACACAGGGTCAACACAGCTATTAAATCTCAGTTGTGTCAAACATGAAAATGTTGCCATTTAGGTGCTCATCAACCAGCCATCATACATCAACAGAAAATTATGAGAATCACAACATACATTAAACAAATTCCTCCCCATCCTATGAAATATTAACCTGCCTTTGCTCAATTACAGCACCAACAACATTCTTTCAGTGTCTCTGTCTTTAAACCTCCTAAAATTGCCAGGAAAAGACAAAAGGAGGCTTTTTGCATCTCTTGAAAAGGTAGCCAGATTCTTGGCACAATATGAACATGAAAAGAGTTATTGTGAAAAACTTCATGTTCTCTACAGCACAGAGAGTTGTAGCTGAGAAAAAAAAAGAGAAACCACGTTTGCTGCTCATATATTCTGTCAAATTAACAAGAGATCAACTGTGGATGGGCTACTGGCTGTTAATATTGGTTTGAAATTCAAAATGAAGTCTGGGGTTTTGAACATCACTGCCTGAGATTGGATCAGGCCATTACACAACTCCTGGCAGCCTCTGTGGAGCTGCTCTGCAGGGGCAACCTCAGTGCAGGACTGAAAAAATCATTTCTAGGCTTCAAAATAACCTCACAGATTTACTCAGTGCTTTATTTTCTCCAGTCAACCCATATAAAAATTACAAGGGCCTCTTGTCTTTTTCACTATAATTATTTATTTTAAAAGAGCTTATTTTGAAGTTATCAAGAATCCATACACACTTATTCACCAGTGTAATTGCCTGGAAACTTTTCAGCCTTTCTGGTGTGACATTTTTCACCTTGAAAGGGACATTTGCATTGAGAGTTGAAAACAATTTTAAAACTCAAGGCTGAGAACACCTGGGATTGCTATTACTCATCTTTACCAAGCACTGACAGTTTTAAACCTCCTGAGCACTGAGATAGCTCTGCAATTTCCTGGGGGAGTCAACTATTGTGCTACACCATTGTTTTCCTGTGATAGCACTTTCAAATCATTAGTCCACAGAATTCCATTCATATCTGTAAACAGGTATGATTTATAGCTCCTAGGATGGAAAATCAGACTTAAAATATTACATTAAAAAAAAAGAAATTGTACTAAAAAGCCCCTCTGGATTTCTGAGCAAAATGCCTCATCACTTAACTATTTACTTTGGGACAGCTCAGATGAATAAAAACCCCATTGTAGTGGGCAGCATGTAAATAAAGAAACTGACAGTTCTTTCACAAAAATTTAAGCTCTGCACCTAAAAATATCTATTTGAGACATCACAAGGGATTGACAATTCAAAAATCAAAATATAATTAATTATTGTCTTAAAAATAAAATTAGATCCACATTTTATTTTTTCTCTTTAAAGAAAAATAAATGGGAATAATATGTTTCATAACATTTCAAGTAAAAGGATATTAAAAACAAACTAAAATTTAAATAAACTCCCAATAGCAACCAAGGCTGGATCCACATGTGATTTGGGATGATATTTTCTGAGTTTTACAAAAGGGCAACAGGTTTGGAATGCAAAACTGAGAAAGGGAAAAATCAGGCATTGACATTGACAGTAAAATTTGTTCTAAGGGGCCCAGTGACCCTTCTAATAAAATAGACAAGAGCAAATCAAGAATAGACTTGAGATTTCAGCAGCTAAAACCCAAAAGCTCTCAAGGACCACACAGCAAACACAAAACAGAGATGCCAAGAGGTATTTGTGAAGGACAAACTAAACTCAAACTCCCTAAATCCTGCCAGTATTTACTGAGGAGGTGTTCAAAGGCCTGCCCCATTTAGATCTCAATTAATTTAACTAGATTATTATAACCCATCCTACTTAAATACTCCTTCACCTTTAAACCCAACAGCATCCCATCAAAAAAGTTGCAGTTGACTGTGTCTGGTTGAACTGAAAAAAAACCAAAAAAGAAAAAAAAATTATTTTTACTGTTTTTAAACTTTGAAGGTAACATTTTCCATATGAAATGCATGGACTTTTTAAAAAATGAAAATTATTTTCATTTGAAGATAGTTTAAAAAGAACAACAATGATATTGTTTTCTGAAAGCAAAATTTCTGAAAACAAAACTCTTCTGGGAGAATATTTAGCATACTTGAGAGATGGGTGACAAGAAACTGAGCCTTGGTCTGGTCTGCTGGTAGCAGTGCCCTTACCCACAGATTAATTTTAATTAATTAAGTCTAAATAACAGGAAGACAGTGCATTTACAGGACTTGATCTGCCAAACCTCCATCAGTCTTTTTCCTTTTTAGCCCACATAATGCAGCAGAATAAAAAATATGCCCCTCTGCTGCTGTAATCAAAGTGATTGTGTTTGAGATCAAAAACATTTATTTACTGCATGGACTAAAGGATTAAATTGCATAGGAATGCTCTGCCCATTTTGTGCTTGTGCTGGAATCCAGCTGCCCTTAATCTCCATCTCATTGACACAGGCTATTGATAAAATGGTTTTCCCATTATGGCTTGTTAGTTTGTGATGTATACAGAAATAAAGGAACAAAAATGAGACTCCCAATTCATTTTTTGGGATGCAGTGAGCTCCTGGGCCAGCTCTGCACCCTAAAGCACTGTGCACACATTTCCCTGTTGTTCCACCGTCCAGGGTGAGCCCCAGGCTGGATTTGGGTGGCAGCTCAGAGTGACAAGGTGACATTGCTCCTGAGCCCTGGTTCACAGACACCAGCATGGTTCAGCCCAGGGAAAAAGAAGAGAACATCCAAAACCACTGCTGAAAGAGCAAAAAGCCAATGGCACACACAGTGTGCCATAACTAAATACCTGAAGCATCTAAATCCAAATTATCCTCTTCCCTAGGCCAGTGTCTCTCCTCCAAGACCTGCTCCTTGTAATTACTGCAAAAGACACATCCATGGCCACCCCAAAGCACTAAATGCTTGTTCTACTTCCTGTGCCCCCAAGGCAAGCTAAATGTTTGAAATGTACACCAAAAAAGGGGAAAATATTAGAGGTATCCATTCATAGGCAAAAAGAATTGATTTTATTTTGATTATTGACTGACAACAGGAGAAATTGTGTTCTTGATGGCAAGAATCCACTGCATGACTCTTGCTCTTCTTTCATAAACAGGAACACAGCTCACAACTGAAAAAAATCCATGACTGACATTGGTGCCAGCAACCAATTCCAAAAAATGCACTTTTCCCCTCAGGTTTGTGGTTGCAGGCTCTCTGCAAATTCAGGCAGAATCACTGCATGGGGTTATATCTACCACACAGGGAGGGTTGCCCAAAGAAAATATAGATAAAATCCCCTCTTTTTTCTTCTCCTCTGATAAGAGGAGGTACCATCCATGTATCCCAATAAGTTTCCAGATCTTTGCAGCTTTGCTTCAAGTACTGTTAACATGGTAAGCAAGCATGGCAAGCTAATTTAGTTACTGCTTAATGATCACAAAAGTGGAAAATAAGAAGTGTCACTCTTTTACTAATCTTTTTCTATTTTACAGGGCCCATGTTGATGTGTGGCAAGTGTTGTTTAAGAGTATGATGCCTTTAAGGTTTGTTTTGTATCTTCAGGCTTCTGCTGTTTTGTGATTAAATGCATAGGAGCAAGTGGAATAATAATTATGTCATTTATGTTTATACACTTCCTCCCACTGGCAGGTTGCTTCTTGACTGAAATTGTATTATTTGATTCATGAACAGGCTCCTATTAAAGATGGCAGGGACAGATACTGCAAATCCCTAAGAGCAGTCATGAAAAAATATTTCAGCTACACCACTGGTGTCAGGTCCATTTGCACATTTTTATCACTGATTCATGTTCTGTAATCTACTGCTTCAACTGAGAGCATTTATCCCTGCTACTTCTGAATAACATTAAAAGCATAGAGAGAGGTGAATCACACAACTGCAAGTGTGCAGTTCTTACCATTAATTCAGGCAAAATAGGAATATAATTGTTGACCAAATTTGCAAATACAGAGAGGAGAAATTTTGCAGCTAAGGCAATTAACTTGTGTGTTTGTGTTTTCTTCCTCTCTAGGAAAAGCAGAATACCTCAGAAGTGCCAAACACAGATAAATTAAATGGGAACAATTCTGCTGAAGGTAAAAGGGGTAACATTTCTTTTCTGTGTGCATCCAGCTCGTGAGTGATGAAACCAATCATAGCTGAAGAGCAGCACATCATTTACACAGCAGGGACACCTAAAAACCTGGCCCTGCACTGGGCATCTCTTTGTGCCAAGCTCTGTCAAGCTTTTCCTTTAAGAAAAAATGTACAAGGGTAGCAGGGAAATCAGAAGGAGGAATGAGTGAAGTAACTCAACCACAGTGACAAAGTGAATCAATGAGAGACAGAAAAGAGATCTGGGCATTCTCCAGGCTGTGCCATGGCTGGCAGATGTCAGAGTTTCTCTCACATCCTCAGATGTAGGAGCTGCAAATTAAGTTTCAAACTGTTCAGCTTCATTCCTCCAAGAATGAGCTGCAGTCAGTGAAAAATTCCAATTCTGTATTTACATTTAGGTCTGTGTAAATAATACTGAGGTTTTTAAGACTGTGATCTGATGAAGTTACTCTGTTCTGTAGAAAACTCAAGACCATTCTTTGACTGAACAACATTTGAAAGTAAGAGAAACACTGAGAAGCTAAAGACAGCATTTTTCATTATACATCAGTGTTTTGTCTTGTTGGAATCTGGAATGAGGGATTATGCCATTAATTCTGACTATGTTGCTCTTAACAAAACCCCTGAAATCTATGGTTCTGATATTTTACAAAGACAGGACTAAAAATTGATGAAAATCCTCTTCTCAAGCATTGCTTATCAGGCTGCAATAAATGCCAAGAGCCACACAAGCACAACCTAACCAAGGATCCAGTCTTAGTCAGAAACAGCCTAAAAAGTTACAAAATGTTTTCTAACATAAAACATCCTATTAAGAAGTGGGGGTTTAGACCCTAAATTGAGTTATACCGAGATTAAATCAGGCCCCTTAAAGAACAACTTTTGTGTCAATCTGTGAATTTATTTCACAAAAAAAATAATGTGTGGGGTTAAAAACACAGTTACCAAAGCTGAGCTCTCCTTCTAGGTGGATTTGCAGAAGAGTGCTACAAAGGAAGCTGAGCACCCTTGGATGTAACTATGACTACAGCAAAATACCTTCATTCAGGTCACAGAACAGAACAGATGAATCCCATAGTACACATAATTCCTAAAAAATACCTGTGAATGAAAGCTAAACTGAGCTAGGCATCTTTCCCTGCCTGACTGGCAGCCTGTCTGAGAGCTGAACACAGAATTCATCTCTGTGCTGAACCATCCCACAGCTCTACAGCATCACATCTGTCACAGAAGGAATAAAACAAGCATTTTGGCACTTTCAATAGTTACCTCATTCACAACATACCAGCTCAGTGAAAAGCCAAAGCAGAGACAAGCAAGTCACAATTTCACCCCAAACTAATGTGGTTTTTTTTGCAGGACTGTGAAAGGCTCAGGAAGTTTGAGTCTTTCTTTTCCCCAAATCACCAGATCAACAAAGGTGCTGGGTGGTCAGAGGAAGGGTCCCCACTATTCCAGTTCCTCAGAATCTGCAGGTTTTGATCCATTTCCAGAATACAAAAGAATCCCAACACTTTCACCAAGAGTTTACAGGCCACAGTAAAAAATCACTCTTTTCTCTCCAGAAGTTTGCAAAGGCTGAAGCAAGGACAGCACATCTCACACAGGATACATCCAGCTGCACATCTGGAGAGCAGACACAGCCTGCAGGGCAAATTCATCCCACCTGCCTCAGTTTTATTGTCCCTGTGCCATCTCCTGTGTGTCTGTGCATGTCCATACATTTTGTCTCTGCTAGTTTGTCCCTGCCAGGAATACAGAGTGGAAGGGAGAAGAGGGCAAAGGGGCCATGGGAGATCACAGAATTTTGGACACTGTCCCAGAGAATTTTCTCTAAATTCGTTTAATCCCATCAAAATTGAGTTTGGACCACCCAGACTGCTGTACCTAAACAAGAAAGGCAAGAAAATTGTTTTAACTGGGAGACATTTCTTTTTACTCACAGACTACAAAGCCACTATGTTTTACACCACACACACACATCCTAAGTATCAAAAATATGAAATTATTCTCCCCCACAGATTTACTTCATACCAGAGTTTGCACCACACACAGTTAGACAATGAAGCCCCAATCCCCACTCCTCCTGAGAACCTCACAAAGATGGGGAGTAGTTCCTTCACATGCTCAAGCTAAAAAATCAATGATAGCATAGTGTACTGCATGAAAGGTTAAAAACTTTACAATAATGCATGCAGTTAATTTACAAGATTTTAATATAGCATCTTTTTCTACTTGATAATCACTATTTTTTATGTTACAGAAAGGAATAGGGGCAGCTGCTACACAAAAAAGCAACATTTCAGTGACACCACCAGACCTCAATTAAAAGTTCTGAGCCACTTTGTACTGCTTCAAGGGGTGGTAGAGCAATACTGACCCACTCTAAAGTGGTTTATGAATTGCTGCTGATGAGAACTCTTGCTGAATAAGCAGAATAGGTTCTCTAATGCCACTTTCTTACAAACAGCAGCAAGGAGTGGAGAGAGACAGTAATTAATGTGTTAGTATAAAGAGAAACAAAGAGCCAGCAAAGGTCTGTCCTTTCCCAGCTCTCAGACTGAGCAAGCTCCTTTAATATAGCTGGTAACAGTTCACAGGGCTGGGCTGAGGGTAAGAGATGCCTCATTGATGGAGGTACAATCCTGACAGCATCTTAGAGCCTGGATAAATATCCCTTCCAAAAAATAAAATAAAATAAAATAAAATAAAATTAAAATAAAATAAAATAAAATAAAATAAAATAAAATAAAATAAAATAAAATAAAATAAAATAAAATAAAATAAAATAAAATAAAATAAAATAAAATAAAATAAAATAAAATAAAATAAAATAAAATAAAAAATAAGGCTGCAGGCAGCAAGTAAAGCCTGGTATTAGGGTGTTTACCAAGCCAAAGCTAACAGCACCTCCAAATATACCAAATGTTTACAGCATACAGCATACAGCACAAGAACCAGGTGGACTGGAAATGGGCTTTTAGCAGTGCTCTGTTATGACAGCTGATTCTGTGACAGTTAAGTGTTTTCTTCCAAGAAATCCAACCACTGTGGGTTAAATGGCAAGATAAGTGTTCATACAGAGCTCTGAGGAGGTTTGTGTTGCTGAGCACAATAAGAACTGAACTGCTGCTGCCCAGACCACACTGCCAAAGCAGGGGGCAGAGGAGAAGAGCCTACACTGGTTAGTGCTTCACCCGTGGAAGTGCAGGCACAGCCAACTTTGCCCCCTCATTTCTTCCAAGCAGCATGATACGATCCTCCAGGGCTGGACAGGGTCAGGACAGGCTTTATAGCTCACTCAAGAAGGGTTTTCCAAGAGGATATTTAACCACATGTAGTGCTCCAGTGGGGTCACAGGGAAAAGCACCACCAAAGGACAAAAACACCCCCAAACAAAACAACAAACAAATAAAAATGCAATTTTTCTTAACACCAAAGCATCCCTTACCGAGTTTCCCTGACAATGTCCTGGGCCCTGGCTGTGCCAGGCCCAGCCATCAGAGCAAGTTCCCCCAGCTGAGAGCATTTGCCAGGCTGCTCCCTGTCCTCAGCAGGACAGCCTGGGCTGGGGGACTCCACTCAGTTTGTTGGCAATTAACATAAAACTCCATTCTTGAGGGGAACAAACAAACAAACCAACAAACAAATCTTAGGGCAGCTCCTTCTTCCTGTTTCACTGGGCTCAGCTTCGCCTCTGCCACTTCTCCTGCTTCTTCACCTGAAATTCCCTGGTTCTGCAGTGGATTCCACTCGGTCACTCCCTTTGGAGAAGGGAAGGGGCAGCACACAGTGGTGCCCCCCAGCCACCTCTTCCCTCTTTCCCTTCTGCTCCCCAGGATTTCTGTCCCCAGGGCTGGCAGGGATCACCCAGTGGGTCCCAGGCACGGGGGATGCAGTGCCAGGAGCTCCCCAGCAGGCACCATACCCATCCTATGTGGTGTTCCTGGGAGGAACAGGAAGAAATAAAAAGATTTCTCAGAGTAAAGCATTGGATTATAACAGGGGAGGGAGAAGTTTGGAGGCACAGAGGGATCACAACACATGCCTGGAACTCTCAGGGAAAGGCAATGCTCATTTAAAGATGAAAAGGACACAGTCAAGAGATGAAAGTCTAAGTTAACAATTTCACAGACTTACTTTTTTTTCCCACATTTCAGCACTTTAAGCCCTGGTTTCGGAGGTCCCAGGTGAGGTGACAGTGCCCTTTGGCTCACAGCTCATGCACACAGGGACAGTGGGACCCAACACAGCCAGGGGATGATGATGCTAAACCACACACAAGACACCAGTTGTTTCACAGGTGCTCTGCTGAACCTCTTAAATGTGAAATGCACCCACACTGAGCTGATTAAAAGCTCCTGTGAGTGTGAAATCTCTCTGAATAGGCTTCTAAACCACAAAGGAACATTTCATACATCATATTTGAAACAGATCAGAGCCTTAAAAGCAACTTTATTCCACTGCCATTATGAAACAGAGCTTTCATTGTCTGCCATTGAAACGCTTTGAGTCATCATCTTGCACTAATAACTAATCCCTTGCTCACTCTCTCTGTATCTGACAATTCATGGACAGCCCAATTACAGCAGAGGAAAGTGGCACAGCACTTGCAGAGGGTGGACTCAAACACTCAGCTCCTGCTAAAGGCTTTTGTTTCAGACTGCAATTCACTTAAGCAAACAAATTCTGATAATCTACCTTGAGAGCAGACTGTAATAACAAAGTTGAATTGCAGCAGCATAATCTAATAAAGACAGAGTCAAATGTGATTACAAAAGTCAGGAGACAATAGAGCATAATTTGAGAAACCTGACAACTATTTATTCTCCATATATCCACAGCTTACATTTTCATCCTGTTTTTCATGCCAATTTTGTTTTTTAATTATTAGTATTTCTGTGCCTTGAGTGACGTCCCAGAGAGCCCAAATCACACCAACACAGGTACATGTGCCAAAGTCTACCAACACGTATATCTCTGTATTTTATACAGAATTGTGGCAGGCACAACTTTGGTGTCAAGGACTTGTGACCAGCTACCCTCATGAAGATCTGGTGAAATCCGTCCATAACTCTACAGGGGTTAAAAAACAAACACAACAGGAGGAATTTTCAGAATGGCATAATGCTCATACACACAATTTCAGAGAGAATTTTAAATCTGACCTCTCTTAATCTCTCTGATTTTACAGAGCAATGACACGGGCTTTTTTTGTGTTGTATCTAATCTGAGGGAAGAGACCTTGAAGGGAATACTTGGAGTGAATTGGCAATTAATGTAGTTCACTTTCAAGTATCTGCTCAGCAAGATGCATTCTGAGCATGGATCTCTAACAAAGCAGAGGGAACCCTTATCTACAATCATAAAAAATTAAATGCAGCTAAGATAGATGTCACATGTTCATGAAGATAATCAGGAACTTCATCCCCTATACTTTGTCAAACCACTTTCCTGCTAATGGACAGCTGCTGCTGATACAAGAGATGTCAGATATCCCCCAGGCTCTGAAGAATGCTCATGTATAACTAAAAGCTTTCAGATTTATCTCCTGGAGCTGGTGGTAAAACTCTGGGTTAAAACTGTGTGAGCCTTCTCACAAGCTGAGGTACATCCATAGCACGTGCTCATGAAAGAAGAGAACCAGGTATTAACATTGCACATTGACACCATCAGGGAGCTCATGGAAATAACTCTCTGCTCCCTCACACCCCAAACCTTTTAGGAGTATATTTGAGATGATACCACAAGCAAGAGAGATGTCACAAATCTAAAGACAACAATGTTTGTCTCTTAACTCATACTCCCATTTCCCATTAAGATTTCTTTCATGGACAGAAAAGCAGCTGAATTATCTGATGACTTCCTGTCAGGGAATGCTGTCATCCCTCAGAAATATCCAAGACGTGCAAACGATTAAGAAATGATCCTGCAGCTCCTCTGTGCAGGGTGTGCTGTATTTCACAGCTGCAAACATTACCATCCTCAGCAAAGGGAAGGCAACAATTGCCTCCAAGTCATGCAAGCACTGAGCTCAGTGGTGAATGACTGCACACAGAGCGTGCTGTGACACACGCAGGAAGCGCCAGGGTTTCTAAGATTGTTCTTGCCAGCTTGATTTTGATAAGAAGTCTTTGCCAAAAAAAAAATTGTATTTGTTTTACAAATAGTCCTTATATAGTCCTTAGCACTCATCTATTTGAGCTTCCCCTTGTACATAATGCCACAGAGCAAAACTGATACAAAAAGAGCACCAAGCATGGGAATGCAGGGCCTTGCTTGATTCATCCATCAGAAAATGAAGCAAAATCATACTCATAGGATATTAAAAACACTATAAATTAAATGAATACCACAAGGAGTTTTATAAAATATTTATTTTGAAAAAAATCACTCTGTACAAATTTAACATTCTCAACACTGAAATTTTATAAAAATGCTAACACAACAGAAAGACGAGTGAAACATTAAACTGCTCTTTTTCTTAAATTACAAAGGAACAGATTCATTCTAAAGAAGCTACTGTACTTCCAAACAGTAAAGAGAACTTGATAAGATTTCATTTTTTCTCTATTACAGACAAATACAGGTATCAAAGGATGACTTTTTCCATCCTTTTATAAACTTCCCCCCAAACATTGTCCACAACTAAACCAAATACTCTAAATGGTTTACACTTTTACTGTACATAGCTTGTGCTCCAGCAAAAGTCAGCACAATTTCATCATCATTTTTTTAGTGCCTAACAAAATCCCACCTCTATAACATTTGGTACAAAATTGTCTGTACAAAGCAACATTGCTCAGGAAAATTTGAAGCAAACTTAAAAGTTAAAAGCATTTATCTGTGCCTTCAATTCGGCATTATGAAGAGAGAGTGATTAAGTAAAATTTCACAGAGTAAAACTCAGTAACTGGGATTACTGTATTTTTCTTTTTTTTTTATTAATTACTATCATATAAAAAATTTATATACTGCAGGTTATTAGGAGTGGCAGACCCTAAATCTAACAATGCTAGTTTCATAGTCTTCATCATAAAATTAGATTTTTCTGTATATTATTTTTCTCTCTTCATTTTAATCTATTTGCAAAAGCTGCTGTTGCATTATCAACTGCTTAAACAGGAGGAAACGTCTCCTCATGAAATTAAAACCAGTAAAAACGCCGCACTACTACAAACACAGCTAGAATGAAAACTGACAAAAAATGCAGTGTGACAGCTAAGCCATCATCTGGAAAGCTTTTTTCACATTTTCTTCACACAAAATATGGCTCACACCACAAACAACAGGAGGAAATAAAAACAAGAAAATAAAAAACAAATAACAAAACCCAACAAAACCAACCACAGACCACTGGCAGTGTCAGGTCACAGCCAGGGGTGCCAGGCGGGGTCCATCCGGCACAGGTTGTCCAAGCTGTTGGCAGCTGCCACCAGAGTGTTGACCTTGCTCTCCCCTCCCTCAAACTGGGCCAGGTTGTGCAGGCGGGTCATGATGGCAGTCACAGCCTTCTGGACCAGGGACACCAGCTGCTGGCTGTCCATGTTCTCGGGCTGCCCAGCTGCTGACAGCGGGGACGAGGTGTCCTCTTGGGTTTTTTTGTGCCACGCAATGATCTCGTCCCTTAGCACGGTTTTTAGGATGCCATCGACCTAGGTGAAGAGGAAAAAATCAGATTATTGCACTTAATCCAGAGAACAATCAAGTTCTATCAGATTACAGAGTTGTAACTAGATTTTAGTCGACAGCATTTTGGCACTTTTGGTGCCATGTTGCAATTTCAGACTTTTCAAGGTGGCTTCCAGACATCTTTATTATTTCCTCTCCAGGTGCTTCTTTTCATAAAAAGTTTCCATTACAAAAACACAACACAATGACTCCTATAGAAATTAATAACATATATTAAGATATTGACACACAGATACAGTTGTGTACATCTATTTTTCAATTATTCTACTAAATTGATTGGCTTTTACCACGCACATACACAGAAGCCTTGGGCAAAGATTTTAAGTACTTTGAAAAGCTGAAGGGCTTTTTTTGCAGTCATTACTCTCTCGGGGGATATTATTTTCTGCTACACAGGGAAAGAACACTACAACATCTATACATATGTATCTAATATATATATATATATACACTCATGTATGTTGTATAGGCCAGTTCTATCCTTGGATGAAAAAGAAATGCCTGCAACAAATACTTTTCTCATCACTGAGAAAAGTGAGTTGAGTTACTGGTATTAATCTGCCAACTACAACAGTCTCAAGCTTCTAAAGCAAACTTCTCTGTGTCCAGTCTGAGTCAAATGAAACGTTTACACACAGCAAATAAAACATTTCCAAAAATTTCAAGCATTTCAGCTGGCCTTTGTGACAGCCTCAGGGTAAAAGTTTCAAACAAATACGCCGCATCATTCCTACCGTCACCCAAAAAATGCTGTTTTGTTAATAAACACAGACCTGCAAATAACCCTGCAGAGGGAATACCCACCTTGAAGTTTGGCTGTGCAAAGCAGCGAGCCACTGCAATCATGGATGCAGTGAGGGGCCCCGAGACGCCGATGGTGGTGAGGAACTCGGAGATGTTGGGCGTGAGCCGGAACGGCACCGGGCGGTTGGCGTCCAGGTCACCCGTGGCATCGTTGATGTCGAAGCGAAAGTAAGCCACGTTCAGCTTGCCAGTATCCTGGGGTTAACAGAAATATGCACAAAAGCAATTAAAGGAACTGATTTGCCTTCGTGGAACCAAAAGCAGCTGGGTTCTTGTTTCTGTTAATGCTGAGTTGCAACAGTACTTCAATGGTTTTTCACTCGTTTAGCCGAACAGCTTTGGAGCAGTGAAGTTATAAATAATGGCATGCACAAAGGTGAGTATTTCTCTCAAAATGCTGTGTCCAAACCCCTTAGTAAATACATGGAATACCCAACTTAAGGAATAGATTCCTCTGGATCCTGAGCTGTACAGAGTCACTCCCAATAAACTTCTGAGACAACATTCAGTATCCAAGGTTCACTGTGGGTAAACAGCTGAACACTTCATAAAGGGATTAAAAAATTCTAATTGCTGTACAGACTATAGCTCTCCATGCATAAAATGACACTGAGACTTTAATAAATACCACCTCTGCTCTTTTTTTAAGGTGGCAAACCTCATTTTAAATGCTGGGTTAGAACAGAAAAATCATGATTAATAGGAGTTGTAGCTTGAAGGATATGCTCAAAGAGAATGATATTTGAAAAGGGGGATAGCCCTTTAAGAAAATGAAGCTGTAAATTTTTTCTTACACCTAATTCAATACAAAGGTATTTTAAAAGCAATATATTTGAAAGAAGACTAAAAAAGAGACTTATCAGTCATTTACATGAAGAGTTCCAATATCTAAGAACAAATTTCACAAAGTTCTAAACCCTCACCACAGAAGGCAGAGTTGAGGTCCATGGGAATTGCAGGTTAAAGTACTCCCTACAGGATGTGCAGTCACAGAAAAATAAAAAGCCTCCTGAAATGCACTGTTAATTATCTATGTTGTACTTTGATTTCCAAAGCCCAGTGCAAACACGCAGAGAATGCACAAACTGCAGCGTACCTGGGCAATCTGCAGCATCTCAGGGTTGAGCCTGTTCAAATGAAAGATGAACTCTGCGAAGCCAATGAGGGCTAACTGGATGGTGAACATCTTCCTGAAGGTCCAGTAGTCCGTGGCGTTGGGGAAGGTGTGCAGAGCCCACTCCTTGAGCATGCTGCGAGGCACCATGTTACTCTGCACCTCCTTCAGGATGTCCCGGAGAACCTGCACAGCAAAGGGGTTAATTGGAAAAAGGCATTTTTAATGCACTTCTTAGCAGCAGATAAATCGACCTAAAGCAACCACCAATCTGCTCTTAATTGCTGCATCTCGTTTTTGGAAAAGCAAAAAAAAAAAAATCTACCAAAATATTTAATTACTATAGCATATACTAGCTTAATTAGTTAGAAAAAGAGGTAAAATTAAGAGCTGTTCTGTTACACCAGAAAGCATGATAGTCATGTTGACTTCAATTAAATGGTTGTTAAAGTTTCAAAAGTAAGAATTCTGAAAACAGAAATGAATGTTACATAGCACCTCAATTTTTTATTTTGTAACAAAGAAAGTCTGAGAAAACTGTTTAACTACATCTGTAATACATATTTAATGTGTATTTTCTAATAGCTGTATTTGGAACGGGACTGGCATTTTATGTATGAACTTGGCACTAACCCTAAGAAAAAACCATAAAGCCACCTTTTATATCACAATTGGTTATTTGGTGGAGGTTACAGAGAGAGGGAGCTTTGTTCTTCCTGAGTACTTCATTTATCAGGTGAGATTGCTCAACTGCTTCTGTTTGCCTTAGATGAATGGATCCACTGGCAATTTTAAGAGAAACATTAGAAGAACATGGGAAGCCTGCCTCACATACCATGCTGTAGCTGCTTATGTAAATTAGGAATGCTGCCTCCCATGCTGTCAGTTAATTATTTTTAAAGCACTATACAAGAGAGCAAAAAAAATCAATCAGCACCCTGCCTGTTTTCAGTTGCTTTTACCCAAACAACTTCAAGCAATACAAACACAGCTTTTTTAAATCTTTCCAAGATAATCTAAAACTCCAAAGAGATATAGAGCTCTCATTATGCAAAATCAAAATAAACTGCAAAAAAATCCAAAGATCAGTAGTGCACCGTGTATCTGTCTGACATCTAATGACTTCTACCAAACACACACATTCCTGCTCAGGTGAACTGCTTTAAAAGACAGGACCTACTGAATATTTCTATTTTCTCTAGAAAACCTTTTAGCAAAGTCCTAGCATTATACATAACAATAACTTAAACCTGGCAGAATCTGCTACCTCTTTCCTAAACTCCAAAATACTCTGTTACTTAGTACATAATGTACTTCCTAAGTTATGAAGATGTGCTGGGGGGAATTTCTCAGGATACAGCAGGGTGCTGGGGAAAAACTCTGCATGAAATTGCCCTGGGCAGGATGCTGGGGAAAGAAAGGCCAGGGTGAAACTGCCCCTGGCAGGGCGGGTGCTGGGGAAAGCCCTGGGTAAAACTGCCCATGGCACAGCAGGATGCGGGGGAAAAACTGGGGATAAAATTACCCTGAGCACAGCAGGTACCCAGGGAAAGCCCTGGGTGAAACTGCCCATGGCACAGCAGGATCCTGGGGAAAAACTCTGGATGAAATTGCCCCTGGGGACAGCAGGGTGTGGTGCTGGGAAAAGGCCAGGGTGAAACTGCCCATGGCACAACAGATGCTGGGGAAAGCCCTGGATAAAACTGCCACAGGCACAGCAGGACACTGGGGAAAAACTGGGGATAAAATTACCCTGGGCACTCCAGGGTGCTGGGGAAAGAAAGCCCTGAGTGAAATTGCCCCTGGCAGCGCAGGTGCTGGGGAAAGGTCTGGGTGAAACTGCCCCTGGCAGGGTGGGTGCTGGATAAAGCCCTGGGTGAAATTGCCCTGGGCACTGCAGGGTGCTGGGGAAAGGCCAGGGTGAAATTGCCCCTGGGCACTGCAGGGTGTTGAGGAAAGAAAGTCCTGGGTGAAACTGCCCCTGGCAGGGTGGGTGCTGGATAAAGCCCAGGGTGAAATTGCCCCTGGCAGGGCAGGTGTTGAGGAAAGAAAGCCCAGGGTGAAACTGCCCCTGGCAGGGCAGGTGCTGGATAAAGCCCAGGGTGAAACCGCCCCTGGCAGGGTGGGTGCTGGATAAAGCCCAGGGTGAAACTGCCCCTGGCAGGGTGGGTGCTGGATAAAGCCCAGGGTGAAACTGCCCCTGGCAGGGCAGGTGCTGGATAAAGCCCAGGGTGAAACTGCCCCTGGCAGGGCAGGTGCTGGATAAAGCCCAGGGTGAAACTGCCCCTGGCAGGGCAGGTGCTGGATAAAGCCCAGGGTGAAATTGCCATGGACACTGCAGGGTGCTGGATAAAGCCCAGGGTGAAACTGCCCCTGGGCACTGCAGGGTGCTGGATAAAGCCCAGGGTGAAACTGCCCCTGGGCACTGCAGGGTGCTGGATAAAGCCCAGGGTGAAATTGCCGTGGACACTGCAGGGTGCTGGATAAAGCCCAGGGTGAAACTGCCCCTGGGCACTGCAGGGTGCTGGATAAAGCCCAGGGCAGCCCGTGCTGGGTACCTGGTGACTGGCCTGCGTGCCCCGTGCCTGCACGGTGGCCAGCCGGTCGTAGTAGCGCGAGATGGGGTTGTCGTGCTCGATGCCCTTCTTGGCGCAGCGCTGCTTGTAGATCTCCACCAGGGACAGCGACGAGGGGTTGTCCTCCACCAGGCGCATCTGCGGGGACACCGCCACCACCCGCGGCACTGCGCAGGGCAGGGAGAGACACAGAGCACAGCTGAGCTCAGCCACACCCCTCGTGCTGACACGCCAGCCCTCAAAACACAACCCTGCCAATCAACTGAAGCCCATCAGCAGAAAATTCTAATGCTATGCTCATAACTAATTTACAAGCTCAGGGGTTTTTGTTATCTTAACAGAAATGTCAACTTTATTTTCAAAATAAAATTGAGCACTCATCATTCTTATTTTTCTTTACCTTTAGGAAAGAGGGTAACAGTTTGTTCGGACAGAATTCAGCAGAAAAAAGAAAAATATTTCTTTTGTGTTATGTGGAAGACGTAAAAGAAATTCAATATTCGTCTATCATAACTCAGGGAGAAAAGGTTTTGTTCTGTCCCTCTTCAGTTGTCTCCAAATGTTTATTCTGAAGTATGTGCACCCATTTCCACACCAACAGGCCCAGTGTGCCTTAAATATTCACAAGTGCACTTGATATCATAAGCAATGAACATAAGCATTTCTAAAATCACCCCAGATCCCATGCAATCAGCTTCTCCAGAGGGGTGCTACAGCTCCAGACAGGACTAATCACCCAGACAGATGTGACTTTACCTTCTGAATATTCAAAAAACCTGCAGCGATCACAACCTTTGAGCGCAACATACATTTAAAAACGACGCACAAGTCTCTCTTTGCGGTACCTGTGAAGAACAAATGCCTTTTGGTGGTCTCCTTCCTCTTCTCCAGGCAGGGGTTGAGGAGGCGCAGGAGCTGCAGGACGCGCTCCTCGCGGCGCGACTCGGTCAGGCAGGCGTCGTTCATCACCAGGTACGGGTAGATCTTCCCGTTGTGCCCGCGGATGTAGAGCCGGCGAGCGGCCGTGTTGTGCTTCTGCACGATCTCCACCCTGGGCATGAACCTGCCAGGAGCACTTGGTGAGACCTTTGCAACTGGTTTGAACAACAGGATCTCCCGTGATTGCAATAAAAGCACAAAACTCAACTTACAGCAACAAGAAAACCAATTGTACTCTGATTGTACTCTGAACAGTGCAGGTGTTTAGTGATCAAATGTAAAATTATTGAAGGAGGATAAATCAAAAAGGTCTTAAAGTTTTACGTATGCAATACACATATATAAAATATAGATCTACTATAAAATATCCATCTACTTTTGCAGAGTGGATGGATGGATGGATCTTAGAAAGATGGATGGATGGATGGATGGATGGATGGATGGATGGAAGGATGGAAGGATGGAAGGATGGAAGGATGGAAGGATGGAAGGATGGAAGGATGGAAGGATGGAAGGATGGAAGGATGGAAGGATGGAAGGATGGAAGGATGGAAGGATGGAAGGATGGAAGGATGGAAGGATGGAAGGAGAGGGCTTTAATCTTCTCTATTTTCAGAATTACAGCTACCAAAGGGACTTTTTAGGTTACCTTGCTATCTTGATGTAGTAATGTGTTGGCTTTGGCATAAGGAATTCTCCAGGTATCTCTACTTCCGCAGTTTGAGCTGAAAAGTTACTTAGAAAGCGGCACTTTTCCTCTATGAGGAAGAACTTTGGAAGCTGTTTCGTTTTGGCCTCCAGAATTTTGATCCATTTCTTTAGTTTGGAGATAAGGTTGTGGAGTTTCATTGATCCTGGCACGCTGAAGTCAAAATCTAAAAAAAAAAAGACAAAAAAACCAAATCACCCAATTCAATAGTGCAAAGCAAACACACACATGGCCACTAAGCTGAACTGCCTTTAAAAGACAGGCTCTGTTGAGTATTTCTATTTTCTCTAGAAAAACTTTTAGCAAAGTCCTAGCATTATATATAACAATAACTTAAACCTGTCAGAATCTGCTAACTCTTTTCTGTATACAACTCTAAAATATTCTGTTATTAAGTACATATCGAACTTCCTAAGATTTTCCTGTTTCCCGGTCACACAAACATTGAAAAGCATATAGTGAAAAATTTAAATACTATTACTGTACTGAATTCTCTGTACACTGCAACCAGACATATTGCATAGAAAGAAAGCAGTAAAACCCCAAATTATTAGATCAGACCACCTAGTGAAAGAGGAAAAGTAGGCTTACTTTATAGCACTATAATTTTCTACCTGTTTCATTACAAGTCATTTATTTATTTATTTAAAATCAGTGGAGACTTTTTACTTCCAAAAGGAATGAAAGCCCCAGTTGAGGATACAACATGGAGTGTTGTATGTGAGAAACTGCAGGACAAATAATAAAATTGTTATTATTACTATTCTCCTTTTCACAGCTGCAAGGAAATTCTTGTTCTTTCCTGTCTTAGACAACAATTGAAAGACACTACAGGAAGAACAGCCACAGCAGCCCAAGAAAAATAACAATATTATGCAAATAGCCTGCTCCTTCCACTGCGATGTTAACAGGTTTACAGTGAGAATATCTCCTTTAATCCACATGCAGGTGAGGAAGGAACTTTCTCAAGGTCAATACATGGACTTGAGCACATTAGGCAAGGAACTCTGTATTCTGAAATCACTGCAATAATGAGCATTTTCCAGGCCACATCAACACTGTCCTCCCAACATTGCTCTCACTGCAAAGCAAATACTAAATAAATAAATGTCTTGGAATTTCCCAAAAGAGGGAAAATGAATAAACCACATAGATGAAATGATGGCTCAGCACTTCGGTGCCACAACAATGAAAGATTAAACACACTTGGATAAGACAAACTCCTTTCTGTAAACCTCATTAGTTATGAGCCATCCCAAGCCGTGCAAGTTAACCAACAGACTTGAATTTTTAAACTCATCTCCACTCCCTAGGAGATGCCATTTTAAGTTCAACATGTGTCAAATAAAAAAGCAACTGGGAAAAAAAAAAAAAGAAAATTAAGTCTTGAAAACGGGTTTAAATTTTCTTGCAGAATCTTAATTTCAATGTTATGTACACTCAGTATTTTCCAAAGTTGACAAAAATAACAAAAACCAAACAAATACGAGTGCTGTTCAGAAAATCTGACCACATAAATATGCTACAAGCATCTGCCTGCAAGTGTGCCAAGAGTGAATTAAGTATGTGAACACAGCAATTACTCCATATAAAAGTTTTTTTCAACCACAATTAAACCACTCAAAACTCTAATTGTCCAAAAGACTTACTCCTACAAACAACTTAAAACATTCATTTCGCCAGCAGAACTGTCATTCTATATATACACTCTTCTAAGTTCTTTTTTTTTTAATCCAACATTGTAATGCCAAAGAAAACAATGCACTTTAGGATTATTTTCATTTTGCTGTTCTGTTGCTTAAATAAGTGTCAGAGAACATATAACCATGTTTCACTGTGTATCCACAATAAACTGACATGCTAAAAGCTTTCAGTGAAAGACCTAAGTTTACCAGCCTAAAACAGAGCAAAAAAAAGAGCTCATACAAAATCCTTTCCACTTCTGTAAGAAAAAAAGTCTATAATGAAAAATACAGTTTCATATTTATGGATGTAATATTCCCTTTTCTTTTCCTGCCTGCTGTGGGCAGTGCATCTATTGCAATATCACTGTAAAACACTCTTATTAAAATCCCAAGCCTACCCTCTAGTGAGCAGTGGGAGTAAATCATTTCATCAAAGTGACAAAATTATTGCATCATTTATCTCCTGAATCTCTGAAGTGCAGGAAAGTACCCTCAAACTGCAACTAGTTTTTGAGCTAATGTGAATCAGCCAAGAGGTAAAAACACACATCAATATATTTTCCTTACAAAAAAAAAGTCACTCAGTTCACCACAAGAGCAGCTCTAGTTTGTTGAATGCCTATTTTAGGACTTTTGTTGTTCTTTTGTTTCCCAGTGGCAGACAGGAAAAACAGAGAGTTCAATTAGTCATTCTGCTGGTGTCTCAGAGAGCCCATCTGAGAAGAAAAATCACTTCAGATGGAAGAAAGGGAAACACAAGACCAAACATTATTTGTGTACAAAGTTTCTCTGCTTTGCAGACATCTTAATCTATATAAACAGTGGGTTTGTTTAAAAAAAAATCCATTTCTTCTGTTCTTAGTACTGCAAACATCTTTCTCAAGCTCCCACACACTGGTCTGAAGTACCTCACTACTTGCACCACCTATTCCTAAAAAGGGGGAAGTTTTTCCCCCTCATCCTTCATGGAGATTTCACTGAAGGCCATGGCACAGACTGCAGTGGAAGCTGTTTGCTCTCTCTTCTCAATGCTGCTGAAGTTTCTCACCACTCTCAATGGAAGGAGAAATGGGGCACAATCTCCTTCCCAGTGAGACAGACCTAAAAAAATCCTGATGGCTCTTAACATATTTTGATTGAAGGATGTACCATCACTCCTCAGGAGGAAACACCAAAAAACATACTCGAGGCAGCAAAATTAAGAGTATCAAACCCTCTGACCCCCCAGTTGCCTTGACCTACACAACATTAACATGGCATTAAGAAAACAAAGACCTCCAAACTAAGACTCCAGAAATATATTTAAAAACCCTTCTGCTACACTGGAAGAAAATAGTTTTGATCATTCAAAGGCAACAGGCTATTAAAGCTTTTAGAGCAAGCAACAGCTCATTTGGAGATTTTTAAGACTATTCTGGAAATATTAGGAAAAGCCTAATTCCATTAAAGGTTCACACCTCAAGGATCTCCAGCTTAAAAACCCAAGACATTCATCATGTAAGGTGTCCCTGAGGACTGAATTGTCAGCTTAGCTGCACAGAGCAGGACAATCCTTTATGCCCATGACATTGAAGAAGATCCAAGTATTCTCCAAATTTGAGGTGCTGTCTTTCTTTTGAAGTTATTATTCAAACATTCATATACTCTACTTCCCAAAACTTCTAGCCAAATCTCACAAGAACTTTCAGAAAAAAAAAATAAAGATGAAAAATCTCAGTGAGAGGAAAGCAGAAATATGAGCAGGACTTCTGGTTTATCACTCAGCTCCAGAAAATCAAGACTGTGTAGACCAGACACCAAGGCCAAATATTACCCATCTTTTTATCTGGATTTCCTGCAAAACATCCTTTTAACCTAAAAATTACAAGGGAAGCAAAAAAAGCGCTACCAAAGTATCTTATGTTCACACTTGAGCAAAAAGGAAAAAAAATCCTTTAAAAAGCTGAAGATGAGCTCTTTCCCCTGCCCTCTCCCAGCAGTTCAGAGCCACACTTGAGTTTCGAGAGCTTTCTCCTGACTGCAGAGCCACCACCATGCACACTGAAGGGTTCACTGTGCTGGGTGACAAAGTCTCAAGGAAATTACCCTGCCCTTCAAGGGCGTATTTTGGAACTTTCCATTCGGATTCAGCTTGAGCGGAGAGAGGGTTGCAGAAAGAAGCTGATCCAAACTCTAAACTATCATCTGCCCACAAAGGACAATTGAGGCAGCTTTTCTGCTGCTTTCACTGCTGAGAGAGCTCTCAAAGGGAGCATTTTTCAGCATTTTCTATTCTTTGATGTCAAAAGGTTTAGCAGAAAAGGAGAGAGGGAACAAAGAACACATGGTCAAAGAACTATGCATTTGAAGTTCTAGAAAAAAATTCAAAGTAAAATTTGTTTTTATAATGTAACATTAGGATGGATAAAGATGACCTATCACAGCTCCAACAGTCCAGACTGCTGCAGACAAAGAAGTTAGAATACAAGAAACAGTGTGAGAGTCTCCAGTGGCTCCAAACAGGAATCAAAATACAACTCTGATGTTGATGATTATGCAACCAAACCCCATTGACAGTGTCTATAAACAGTAGCTGTCAACATTAATCTGGGAATAATTGACAAAAAGTTTACTCCAAGACAGCTCCTTAGCTTGGATACTTTGGAAATGAATGGCAACCACTGTAATTATCTGTCCATCATCCAAATGCAATTGGTACTGAGAAGGGGAAAAACAAACGTGAACATTGTGGTGTGACAGAAGGACACATCAGGCACATTCTACAGCTGATTTCTCAGTAGTACAACAGTCCTTGCAACATTCAGTACAGTAATTACAATCCTATTCAGTTATTTACATACTTCTTGCTGTTATTACAAAATCAATAAAAAACTTATTTTCATTTTCTGTATAACAAATGAGATTACAGAAATTATTAAGTATGCTGATTGGTTTAATTTCTTCTGGTTTTCCAAATTTAGTTTGTAAATTTAAACACTGAATGTAATAGATTAAAATAAAATCTAATCTAGCACTAAGCAAAATAATTACTTGTATCCTGCAGACATTCATATTTCATCATGCTTGAAAAATAAAACATGAAGTCTTTGCCAAAAAAGTAACTACTGTTATTTAACTGAAGTTTACTAAGAAACATTTTGCATTTGATGACTTTACATGATTTTTATGACCAGGCCTATGCCATATTTTGGTTTATGTGTTGTTCCATATAATTCGTTAATTAAGAGAGAGAATCTGAAAAGCTTTATATATCACAAAGATATGGGAAAAATAAAAATAGCATAAAAAGTTAGAAATCCTCTCCATTTTTTGTTTTAACTAAAAATTGTAACTGAATTGCAATTAAACTTTCTTAAATGTTTCTCTAGAAATGTTTTGAAATATTACTTCAGATAGTGTAGACTAAAGTCTGGCATTATATTTACTTTTCCTTTACACCTTGGAAACCCCAGAGCTCTCTGATGCTCACAGGAAAGGAAGTAGGAGATAGCGTGACAGATTAAAAATAACTCAAATTTAACCAAAACTGAGTGTATCAACAACACTGACAGCAATAAATAACTGGCTATACTACTGTTGCAATGTAAAGACTATAAACCTCTATTCAAAATTTAAATCAAGTCCAAAGTTATATTTAATGTAGAGCATTTCAGTTGGAAGGGATCAACAACAACCATGCCCAGATCCCTAACCCAGGGCTGCTCTCCAGCCTCTCCTCTCCCCATTTACACCTGTACCTGCCATTATTATTCTGTTTTAGATACAAAATCCAGCACTTGAACTGGTGAAATTCACCCCGTTAATCATTATCCGGTGATTCCCACCCTGTACACTCCCATTAAAGACACACAAAGCGTTTCTACTTGCATTCCCCTCCCTAGTACACTTCATCCAGTAAAAATTTAATCATATGGTTCAGGACTTTCATTATCTGCTGTCATGCAACTGCTGTGCCTCAGAAAGGACATCCTGCAATGCACGGCGTGCACGAGATATGTAGGTCACTTCTACAACTCAGTTACTTTCACAAGATTCCCATCACTTCCTTTATTTTCACAGTATTATCAGCAAAATGCTTGAAAAAACACCCCAAGTCTACTTGTCAAACACTCTCAGTTGTGTTTAAAGAACAGCCAAGGAATTTATGCAAAACTCAACATTCTGGCAAACCAAACCACAGATGCCAATCAGTGTCACTGTCTGTCATCTATGAGCTGCGTGGCCTTAACACATTTCACCAAACAAATCAAGCTTGTAAAGAAGCTTTTCTTAGAATTTTAAATCAAGATCAGATACTCAAATATATAACCACTGGTTAAGAGAAAATGAATGAAGCAAAAAAGCTACTTGCCTTAAGTATCTTTTTTATTAGATCTGATTAAAGTTATTGATTCAATTTACCAGTGATGTAAATTTGGGTAATAGAATTTTTACAATCTAGTTATCCAAAACACTAAAGTAATCTTACTCATCAGAAGTAGGCTGTTTTGAAAGACTTCACATAAAATCATCAGTCTGGAGTTCTAGGGTGAAAATTTCATTAAATTCTGCCATCACAGAGAGACAGAGATCATTATTGTCCCTCAGATACAGCTGGCAGTTCTGTGCAAATTGCAAAAATACTATACTGAAGTAACCTAATTTATCATTAAACACATATGTGATCAAACCACAGTTTTCAATAATAAAAATACAATATATTTATTCTCTGGGTTGATGTTTGTTTTCCATCTGAATTACATTTATTATTGCACAAAAGACAGGAACAAAACTATTTCAGGTTTGCTGAATGTCAGAAAGGTGCCATTTTCTAAATTTTCTCCCAGGAAAGATATTGGAATAAAAAGGCAGAATGCCCTCACAGCTGAACTGTGGTGGAAAATTTTCTTGAGATTAAAAGCAACATTTAAAAAAAATATATAAACATTTACCTGTTGTAAATTGGCCTTTTAACTTCTGGAACACAGGGTCTTGAGCTGTTGCCTGTGCTCTCCTAGCCAATGACTCTGAGGCTGCACTAGAAAACATGGTGGACACGTTGGAGACATTCTCAAGACCTACTCCAAAGGTGCTGACTAACTTCTTGACAAAATTCAGTGTATGAGGAGTGATTTTGGCATCTGACACGGCTCCACTTTTCTCAAAGGCAACCGAGTAGCACTTTGCCAAGCCCTGCTGCAGTTGTCTGAGAACCTAAGAATGAAAAACAAAAAAAGCAAAAGTCAGGAAGACCAGGCCTTCTGATTTGGCCAAATATTTATTCCCACACTGCACTTTATATAGTAAAATTATGTTCTCAGAAACATCTGCTTAAAACTCTACTCCTAATTTGCATCAGAGGGTCAATCAGAACGAGAGAACTGAATTTCATCAGCATTGCAAACAAACAAACTGAGCTGGGGAAATGCTGCTTCACAAAGGACAACTTGCTCTTTCAACAGCAGGTAACTTTTAGATTTCATATTTTGAGATATGTGAAGAAAAGGTGATATGAGAAAATCTTCAAATAAACACTGTGCCAGGCAGACAGAAGAGAAGAGTCCAACACTCTGAGAGGCAAGTGACAGCAGAGTGGCAGGTCCATCTGCTCTCTGCTGCAATGCAAATTTCAGGTAATAATCACCACCTGTCACAGACCACCAGATCAAGAAGGAAACTGCTACTCTGAAACTTAGTGTAAGAATATACATTTTCAGTCAGTATGAGCAACAGCTTCAATCCTAGAGGCAGTCATCACATTAACAGTTCTGCAAAACCCCTGTACTGCTTCCAGTACAGAAATAACCAAGATCCTTAAATTCCAATCAGAACAGACAGTTCTACAAACATCAGTTTATAATCAAAACAAACAGTTATGCTCTGATGTTTAATATTAATTCTGGGTAAATATTTTGCAGTGAATTTTCCCTTAGATGATCCATACACTGAAGGTGTTTTGAAGCCAAATACCTCTTCATGCCAATTCTCTCTGAACCAGACCATCTGATCCACGATGCCTTCCAGGGAGGACAGCAGTGTTGGGTGCAATTCCCGCTGCATGTGCATGATCCTGCTGCATCTCCACATCGGGGCAGTGGCTCTGATGGGCCCCGGGTCTGAGGCAGAGTGCGACTGATTTCCAACTGAACTTGGCTGCTGCTGTCCTGAATCTGGAAAGTGAACATTAAAAAGGAAATAAGAATTACCCTTCATGAACTTGGTATGTGTCTGCTTGAAATAAAATAAATTGTTCCAAGAATTGGCTTGAGATTTATATTAAGTATTAATTAGGTATTCCTTACTGAGTTTCAGAAAGAATTTTTTTAGAAAGAAAATTGGGTTTTTTTAGAGAGAAAACTCAGCACCAAATGCTATTTAGTGGTACAGGCTTCCCAACATTGAAGCAAAATAAACACTCCTCAAAACCACACAGGAGGTGTAGCTTTTACATTACCAACCTGTGCTCTTGAAGTAACAGACATTGTTTCATAAAGGATCAAATTATTTGAATTATGGGAGGTTTTTTCCCTTCCCTTTTTAGTTATGTGTGAAAGTGAGACCTTTCACACATAATTAAAGAATAAATACGTTGATGCCAACAGCAGACATCATATCTTTCAGCACCAAATATCTCAAGCATGACAACTCCATCAGAGGGTGATTAAGCAGAGTTTTGCTTTATCATATAACCCCCACTGATTGACACAACCCACCCACCCAGCAGTGGGTTTTGGCAGAACCTACAAGAAAATATTCTACTGTTGCTGGAAAATAATAAATTATTAGGGTATGTGGGCATCTCCTTCTGCAAAAGAGTATGCAAACAAAAATAAAACATTATTTAATTAGTGCCATTTCAAATTTTATACAGAAATTTAGTGAAATAATTCCCAAATGGAAAGGGTAATTAACTAAACAATGTACTTTGCAATAAAGAACACAGAACTGAAATGAGAGTTCTTCAAGTAGCTCTCCCAGGATTCCCAGGAAATTACATGGGACAAAAGAACAACTAAATTCTGCGGAATCATTTCACATAACATTCCAGATGTGATTTCTTCTTGGGAAAAGAGTTGTGCAAGTTGCTGAATGCTTTCCCCATCTCCCAAACATTTCTCAAAGCCAACACTGCTTTTATCTGGTATAAACTGAAATGCTCATTTCACTTGAAAATTTACCATAATGAGTTACTATGGAGATATTTTTATAAGTGTGGTTACTTTGAAAACAAACTAAATGTTGTGTGGTTCATGCTTCCAATGAAAATTAGTCCAGAGAATCTTAGAAAATTGTGACACTCTCCTGCATTTATAAACCAAGAATTTTCTACTTCTCCACAAATTTATCAAGATAAACATCCAGTAAGGAGCATGTGATTCTCAATAATTAAGGTGACATGAGAATGAAAGTGATAAAACTCTTCTTGGTGAGTATTTTATACGAGAAAATTCAAGACAGCTCAAGCCATCTGCAGGTTTAACTTCACAGAAATAAATCATTGTAGTGCATCAAGAGTTTTCCTCCTTAGCCTTGCTAAGCTGGTATGTTTTCTAGAGACTCTGTCTTCACTGTAAAATCCAGTGAAACTCAACAATTAAGTTAGAAAGGGCTCAAACAACTCTGTGAGGACAAACTCACCGCTCTTGTAGCGCTCTCGCTGTTCTATCTTCAAGGTCAAATAGAGGGTCCTGATAGGGAAATAAACAGCCTGGGGATAGACTCTTCCCACCTGTTAGGAGACACACATTTCTCAGTGAGGGAATACTGACTGCAGATCACATCAACACGGACAGATTCTCTTGGAAATGAGTCCAATTCAGGAATAATCAGCTCTTTGTGTTAAGTAACAGCTTATGGAAATTAAAGATTCTTTCAGTAACAGATACCCAAAGAGGATGAATTGGAAGCTCCCTGCACACACTGTTAAGATATTACCTAATTAGGGCTTCCAGATCATATTGCCTAATAAACCTGAAAGCAGCATAATGTCAGAGCCCCAGCTGGGCCAGCTCAAAGATCTTACTCATGTGCATAATGGAAGAAAAACAGCCATAATGACAGCAGTTAGTCTTTAAATTAGGCCACAATTCCCAGCAAGCCCCACGATACTTGATAAGAAAGCCCATTAGAGAGTAACTTTACTCCACCTAATTGTGGCACTTAATGGAAGAGGATACCAACTGCACCCAAAAATAAAAACAGGATTTTATGGCTTCCATTAAAAAAAGAAAACAACACCCTAAAGAGATGTTGACATTCAGCATCCATTTAAATCTGTAAATCTCAGTATCTATTAAAGGAAAGAAACCATGTGTCTACTACCTGCAGTTGTGCACGTTTTAAGACATCATTTGAGGCTTCTCCAGCCACAATTTTACTAAATCATAGATCCTTCCTCTATCCAAATGGATATGGTAAGTGGTAGAAATGTTGCAATGGGATTGAAGTGTTCAGTAATCTGATATTTATGACAGATCACTAACCTGACACACACGTGCTTCCTGCTGTAACACAAAAGTCTAAGCTCCAACTAAGTATGACTCCTGAGCAAACACTCACTTCTGAAAATTTTATACAGACTTCAACAAATAAAAAAGTGTCTACAATGTGTTAAAATGTATTTTTTCTGTCAGAAGACAGTAGACCACACCATTGTTGCCAGACAATACCAAGCCCTATCCATCAGTTTGCCTTATCTACTTTGGCATCTTAATGCTTAGGAGCATGGTCTCTTCAAAGTTACATTTTTATTTTATGAAGAGAGGGAAGGAAACGTGAGTACACCTGCACACACACACATATCTAGAGCTGTGTACACCCATGACCGCGCAAATGGACATTTTCTCTAGCTACAAAAACACACATTCTCAGAGGCCTGAAAGAACAAAGACCAGGGGTTGTATAAAAGGAGCTCGATCTCACAGGATCACAGAATACCCTGAACTGCAAGGGACTCAAGAGGTAAGTCTATATCTCAAAAAAATCCAGAGTGGAGGGAAAGAAAGGAGTTCTCTGAGGAATTCAGCACAGCAGTTGTCCTGTGCCAGTTTCCCATGGCCACCTGTGCATTAATGGCACTTCACATCTGTTTTACATCAACCTGAATGAACAAACACCAGAACGCTTCCAAGCAGAGTTTGCCCTTTGGCTACTAAACCATTCTTTACTCTTACATACAAGCATTTTTAACTATATATTTTATGTGTTCTATATCATTCACAAAAATATATTAAATAGAATTCCAGAGGCAGAGCTATAATGCCTCATGCAAATAGAGATACAACTTCACTGGATTTAATCTCAGTATGAAAAAATCCCTTTGAAATTTAAAATACCCTGCTTGAAGGCAGAAATTACCATTTTTTAACACATCAACTGTTGCAAACAATACCATTTTTAAAGCTTAGCATTTTTGTAATTTGTTTTTAAAAAATCATCATTTGTGTCACCTTGCAAACGCAGATGACAGACAATAAGGAGTTAGAGATTATCCTGTGTACCTGACTGATGAGGTTGAGCAGGAGTTTGCCCTCGGAGCCCACCAGGCAGGTCAGCAGCTGTGGGATCCAGGCCAGCCACTGGATGGGTGGGACACCAATGCAATACTTGTCCACTGCATCTGCCAAGGTGTTCTTATCATCATCAAAACTCAGCAGCCAGAGAACCTGGGAGGGAATTTCAAGAGGACCTGTCAGTGCTTAAATTTAGGACACATCAATCATTACCATGCACAAAAGCAAAGATATTTTATTAATATGACTGTGGAGTCCTTGTAAGTGTTAAAGCTGCCTCAGAGACAAGAACTGACACTAATTATGCCTAAACAATGCTATTTTTTCCTTCAGAAATAATATTTAAAGGCTGTAAAAAATAAATGTAAGTGTACTCCTTGCTGTGAAATAAGACAGAAAAGAGCAAATGAACATGACTGCATTCCAGAAAATCTTTGGGTTTTTGGCTGAAGGTGTGGATATAAATTTAGGCAATTTTATAGAACCTAAAATATGCAACTCAGATAAATGAATCTTGATGCAAGAACTTGACTATTTCTTTGGATGTTCTTGATTATTTTAAATGTCCACCCCTAGTTTAATTTAAATGTAAATATATTAAGCACAGACTAAAGATCATTAACTATTATGCAACTGGACAGGGAGAATAATAAATTTCAGAGTGCTATTGAGGCCACCTTTAATCTCAAACGATATTTTCTGTGTTTGTTTCATGGTCAGAATAGATTGTCTTCCCTAGTCTGGTACAATTTTTTAATTTTCTTCATTAAAGAGATTAAATATCCCTAAACTGAGAATTATACAACACAAATAGCTTTTTTGGACCAAATTTTTGCTGAATTTCAGAGTAAAGCAGCAAAGGCTTATCTGGATAAAATGCAATACTTAGGTAAATGTCAATATTATTTATCCATAGTAATGATAAACAGACCTCAAATTATGTTACTTTTTAAGGACCAAAGGATGCCTTTTGGCAAGTATGTAGTAGAAACACTGGATGTGACTTGTCCTCTCCCTCCTACAGAGAGTTCCACATCTAAAGGAAACCCCAGACATCCCACTGAAGCAAAAAACCCCAAGATGAGTTATGAGCAACCACACACACCCTTCCATCCAAATTAAAGCCTTCCCTCAGTAACCCTTTCTTTAATTCCAAAAATCTGAGCACTGAACACCACCCCAGCCCTTCCCAAGGGGGAGGAGCTCTGATCCTTTTTTAAGCCCCCAGCCCTTACCTTTGCCAGGTATTTCCTGGATTTGCTCTCGTTCTGGTGGCGGCAGGCGTGCAGGTAGCAGGTGATGGCAGACACGCCCAGGTGAAGCTGCCTCTCCTTCACAAAGATGTTCTCCAGGTAATCCCCCCACATGGCCCACGCTTTCACCAGCACGTCGTGCATCTGCACAGCTGCAGAAAAAGCTTTGTTTGCTTCTTCAGACCTGTGTGGTGACAAGAAGAGTATGAGTTTTATATCATTTAGTACCTGTTTGCTAGTGTAAGTCAGATTTCTGAGAGGGCAAGCAATTCATTTCATAAGACTCAGTGGTATTTTTGCGTTAAGATCTTTAGTAAGGCCCCTTACAACTGTTTTGTCATTGCTTTCTTTAAAGTTCAGCACCTAAAAAAGTAAATTCATAATAAAAACAGGTTCCTAAGTGATAAAAATCTCCACAATATGCTCTTAAAAAAAAAAAAAGAGAAGAAAAAAAAAACTTCCAGTGCACTGCAGTGGAAACCCAAGCAGTGAAACCGGGAGAAAGAAGAGCAAATGATGACACAAAGGGTGTGGAAGGAAAATCATTTAAACATGCTGCTCCACTGAGCTAAAAAAGGAGTAAAGCAACATTGGGAAGATGTTATTTAAGTTATCTTTTAGAGGAGTGCATCTTACTTAACTCCTTTTCCAGAGAAGTCATGAAAAATTTTACAATCAACATTTTCTGGAAGCAGTGAGCTCCTCATCCCCACAGCTGTAAAAATTTCTTTTTTCAACAGGAAAAGTGAAGCAATTTGAAAGTTAATCACACAGTTCTGGGTAACCAAAAGATTATTTGTGTGTTACTTCTGAGGTCTTCTCTATGTCTCCTCAAGTGCCACAAAACCAAAATTTGGCATGATTCACCCCAATATGTATACAGCCCTTGAATCTATGTTACTTCTTAGCCATAAAAATAAGGATGAGAAAATTCACAGAAGCATTACCAAAATGAAGGAAAGGTAAAAGTATTTCAAGACTCCTTATTAAGAGAAAGAACTTCACTTCTCCCTTGCAGAATAAGCATTGAAATAAACCATATTTCAGTAACATGATGCTTGCTTGACTACTTTTTTTAATTACCTGTAATGTATTTTTAACATAACAATATGAGCTTGGAGGATTATAGTACTAAATTAAAATGACCAGCTACTGAGGCATAACTCTAAAAAGGAAAGCAGCTTTGTCTGTCATGTGTTAGTTTCTGTGCTACATTAATGTCCTTGCTTTCAGAAGCTTCCTGCACCCTGCATGAAGGTCTGAAGTGAACCAGCCCAGCAGCAGCCTGATGGATGACTTTGTATCACTACTGCTCCTTTGTAAAAAAGGAACTTCTCTGTCCATTTTCCCTTCTCCCACTCTACAATCCATCACTCTTGACACTTGAGGTGATTTTTCTTAAATGGTTTCTATCACCTTGCCCAGCCAATGGGCAGCACAGGAGGATGCAGGAGCAGGGGTGACCTTTAACTTCAGATTTGTTGACACACAGGTAATCAATCAGCAGCCCTATTTTCAGGTTCAACACTGCCACTGGCCTTAACTGAAACCTCCCTAAATCCCTGACCTCAACTGAAGTGCTAAAAAACGCTTGTGTTTTTTGATTAAGAAACTGTAGGTACATCAGAGCCATGTTTTTATACAGCAACCTTTATCCATTTTATCCTGAAGGAACAGAGACAATTCTCTGCAAGAATTTTTAAAAAACTAAAAATATGGGGGAGGCACACTTTATTTCCTTTACACCTCAACTACAATTAAGCCTGTGACCATATAAAAGCCCACTGTACTTTCCATTAAAGTAATTGCATTCTGTCTATTTAAAATGCTCTCTTGTATCCACAGAAGAAGATATTCATCATTTCCTGACTTGAGTTGCTATGTGAGGTTGCAGTGTACAGCTTATGCCCTGATGGATTTCATTCCATAAGTGGCCACAATGCAGTGGTAAAGGAATTATTCCACCCATATGTAACACACAGCAAAACTGTCATTAAATCCCACACCCACTAAGAGCTCTTGAAATCTGAAGGGGTCTTTTTGGCATCACCAAACAAAATTTGACTGATGAGGTATTTATTTATTGAATTAAAGAGAGATCTTCCTCAAAACAGTAAAATGTCTGTCAGTGCAAAGCAAAACCACCACTACTTCTGTCCTACAAGGCTTCAATATAGAACCAATCATTACATCTCCAAACTGCAAAGGAACTCTCACAGATACTTTTACTTTCTCACACAGCAGTGAGAAATTTTAGGCTGGTACAAAGATATGGAACAGCTTTTCTGCTCAAATGTTGTGTTGAATACTTCAGGTGCATTTTTTTCAGATGTGTGCTAGTGCCTCTTGCAGTCAGCATACTCACTTGTTAATCTGTGCCAAGAACATTCCCTTTAATGCATAAAACTCTGCAGTCATCTCCTTGGTGAAGTACTTCAGATTGGTTGATTCAATAACTTCAAGGCCCTGTTAAATAAGTGAGAAAAGTCTTTTAAAAGAGAAGGCTTTGTTAAATGAAAGTGCCATAAAACAGCCAAAATATTCTCTTGAAATTTAAATAGCATGACTTTCTAGTATTTCATTTTAAAAAATACAGACTGAAAATTTTAAGTTTCCACTGCCTATGCAAACCAAACACTACAGACAACATTTAGCAGGTGATTTTCCACCTTGTTTGTTATAATATTATTTATATTATGTGATACTACAAGGTTCATTTGCTGGTCAACCACATGCCATTGAGTTTTACCTAAAATCACATCTTTTCCTTTTCAACACATACAATTTTACTTGAGTTTGACAGCATCCACCACTCATGAGTCAGAAACTCAGAACTTCAGTTAGTCTTGCAGCAGTGTTGTTTTTCCCCATTACAAACAATGCCATTTTCAAAGTCCCTTCCATTTATCGATCTTGTAAGAGTTCAAAAAACCTACTCTCACTTTACTTCTGGGTCAGCTAATTTTTAATGTATTCACAGTACCCAGTTCACAGAGGATATTAACTGCTTTGGACTAACAGCATTCCTCAAAACAACACTCAGGATATAATACAGCCAGGGTATAATTCAGCCTCTGTTCTGGACACAGGCAGCTTGTTTAGATCAATGCATCTGATGACCCCCCCTTGTGAAATAGGACACAAAATGAATGACACAAACTCCATCCAGCTCCCAGGACAAAGGAAGGCACGTTTACTATCTGACCTCAATATATACAGTATTTTCACCCAGACCATGGATTGGAGGATAAAGTTGCCACCTCTCCAACCACACTGGTCAAACCAGAAGTCCACCAAATTGTTCCCTCCTCAAGAGAGGAATGAAAAACTTACTTATATTAATATAAATATATATATTAATATAAAACCTACTTGTATTAATATAAACATTACTTCTATTTATAACACTCATGTGAGAAAGAATTCAGAAACTATAAAAACATCAAAAGGCTGAAAAAAATCAAGGCGACACCCTGCAATCAATCCCATGAGTTCCAACAACAGCTTCCAGCTTCAGGAATGAGGCTGCCCTACCTGCATACACTCATTTTTGCCCATGACTCCAGCCAGCTGCAGGTAGCACTTGACCTGCTGGCGGATCTTCTGGAAGCAGTCCACGATGGGCACGGTGGGGATGGTGTGGATGCGGCTCAGGATGTCCAGGGCCACGTTGACCAGGCCCTGCTTGCGCGCGATCTTCCCGTACTGGATGATGGCCGAGGCCGAGGCGTGGACGCCCAGCATGGCGTTGTTGGAGCTGGGGTCGTGCTGGGAGCTGTTCTCATAGGCAGTCACGATGGCTGCAGAGGCAAGGGCAAATGTTTGTCACTGTGAATGGCAAATGTTTGTCACTGTGAATGGTGTTGTACAGAGAGCAGCACCTCACATGGCAAACGGATGGCTGAAGATAATCAAACACTTAAATGGAAACTGAGTAAAATCTAAAACTTGTCAAAATCAAGCCACCGAGAACTTTTGTGTTGTCTGGAAGATTCTGTGATGAATGCATGCTGGATCAGGCAGACTTACCCTGGTAATGATGCTGTCTCCACATGAAAATGCTGCTCCAGTGGGATAAATCATCTGACACGATAGGTAACCTGTTCCTCCAAGTCTTGACAACAGTCTTCATATCATGTAAGCTGTTGTTCCTCCCCAGATTAGTTGGTTGCAACCCTGCATTTATTTGGGCTGCTTCCTGAAGTTCAATTATTTGCTGTGCTGCCTAGAAAACATAAACAACATAAATAAAGAACAAACAGAAGATGGCAGCAGTCTTGAACCCACTAAAGGCAGCAGACAGTTTTTAAAACTTCAAGCACCTGAAGAAAAGGCCCACAAACAAAAGGAATTTAATTACCTGTAGTACAGTAAAGCCAGTGTAGTATTCTCTAAGCTACCACTTGGCAGATAACAGTTGTATTCATTGTTAATCAACCAAATGAGATAACTACTTGAGAAAAAAAAGGCAGTCCAAATTTATAGAGTGAAATCTCTTGAAACAAAATAAATTAAAGTAATATTTTCCTACAACCATCTCAGTATCAGCTCTCACAATAGCTTAACCTTCATCCTACACCCATTCATCACATAAATTTAATTTTCTCATGGGTATTTAATCACATACTATCTGATATTAAAAAAAAAAAAGTAATTACTGCAGTGCAAATTCAAAGCTGCATTTGTACCTCTGTCAGTCACTGACTAATTTATCATTTCTTCATGAAGGATATATACATATTAGATTGTCTTAAAAGCTTGTTTTAATTGATATCTGAAAGCATTTAAATACTTTATTTAGCAATATTAATCTTTTCCTGCTTCAGATGCTGCCATTCTTGAGCAGAGGCGGGGGACGAGGGCAATTTGAAATATGGGTGAAAACTTAGCAGGAAGGAATTAAATTCATCAAGAAGCCGTCTAATGGTATTGTGTGAGCTCACAAACTGTACCTATTTACTTGATAACTTCTTCTGAATATGGAGAAAACGTCCATATTCATTCACTTTATCTGATGCATCAATTTATATTATAAAAATTCAAAGTTCTGAGCTGCTGTGTGAGCTCTACCCACAGCAGCAATCATTTCATAAAGGTCCCTTCTTGTATCGTGTAGATTGGTTATTAATTACACACACAGAGGGAAACTACTGATCTTAAACAGAATCACAGAGGCCCCTGTATCAAAGAGAACTCAAAGCAAAGTCCTCTGCACTTCCACAGACAGGGCTGTCACAGATCTCTGAGCAATGGCCCATCAAGAAATGATCCCTGTTATGAAAACTGAGATATTCCACAACTTCTCCCCTGGAGAAAAAAGGTTCCCTCCACAGGAACAAGAGCTTTGTCAAGTATATATTTATAGGGCATCTAAACAGGGACAAAGCTTAAATGCCAAAAGAATGGCATGTTTTGCCTAAATCCCAAACTGCCAAATCCAGCATGATCCTGCTCCAGGATGCAGCCCCACTTCCACACTGGCTCCAGCTGCACCACACAGACCAGAGGAGACAAGGTTCATTTTTAAGAATCTTCTCAAAGCAACTCAAGGCTAAATCAAATTTTTTAAAGATGGATTTAGGCACTTACTTCTGTCTGATTATACTTGTCAATAAAATATCTACTCTCAAAAATTCTTCTCTTACAGTTACAAAATGAATTATTTACATGATTAAACCCAAGAGAAAACAGCAGGGTGTTGATATTTTATACATTTCAGTAAGAAACAGAAATCCATTTTTGTTATGGTAAAATGTGCGTGAAAGTTGCAAAGGACACAACCATTCATTTTCCACCACGTAATACATGTTATTTCATTTCATGTAATAGTTAAAGTACTTATTTCATATAATCAGAATTGCACCAAGTGCTTCCCAAAAAATATTTCTGGAAGTCTGAAAAGAGGTGGGTTCAATCTCTTACAAGCTCTCCCTGATAAGCACCAAGCACTTCAAACAAATGGAAACACACGTTCTGCAACTTCAAACAAACAAAATACCACGATGCAAAAACTATTTACATATACTGTGTACACTACAAGATTTTACAGCTGCAGCCACTAAAATCTCTGAGCCCTGCCATGGAGGAGGGCTGGCAGCAGGCAGTGTTTGGGGTTACCTGGAGCAGGGGGGTGTGCACGTGGGACACGACGTGCGGCAGGCGCCGCCACTCGCGGATGGCCAGGCTGCTGGCCATCTCCACCAGGCGCTCGATGAAGTTCAGCTGCTGCTCCTCGGGGTGGCAGATGGCCAGGTACCCCCTGTACATGTTCACTTTCCAGGCCATCTCTTTGGGACAGCTCAGTTCCACCTGGTTGTGGAATAGGGAAAAAATCCAGTAAAGATCGTTCCCTGCTCAAACAGGTAAATTTTTAAAGCCTTCTTAAACAAACGGTTTTGATGTTTTAAAAATAATCTGGGTTGAATTATTAACATTTATGTCACAAGAGGAGTTTCAGCTCTCCTAAAGTTACTGGCAAGGGCAAGCTAGCACATAAATTGCTAATTCAGCACAAGAGTACAGTGCCCATGCCCAAGCTGCTGCTGGGGTATTTTTACACTGACAACTGTAATGAGCTCAAAGAGCTGAGCCAGCCCAAAGCAGCCCTGCCACATGAGCAGGAAGCTCCCAGCAAAATATTCACCCCACACAAAGCCAGAAAATGCTTCTCAGCAGATAACCCATACTATGTCTGAAACGCTTCAGGGGCTCCAGGACATGTAATGGCAACATCTCATCTAAAAGGATTCTGTCCCTACCTGTCCCACATCATGCAGCATTATACTGCCTGTCTGCTCTAGTTTTATGAAAACAAACTGCTAATATTTTCTCAAGTAATCAACAACCAACCTTCTCATTTATGGTAAAGTAATTTCTGAGCACAGGTGCAAAGTCAGGTCATAGTGCTAAAATAATTCATAAAATAATTTTAAACCATTTCCTCAGAATTCTGGAACACTGGAAATATGGAACTAAACCAAACAAAGCACTTGAATCATGCAGCCCCTAAATTCTGTGAGCATTTTACAGCAAACCTGCACTGAGCCAGTGCTCACCAGCTGATGCTGCAGGCCTTTGATCTACAACTTTTCCATCTCTTTTTCCACCACTCTGCATCAAGCCCTTTATGGTTTGATGTGCAGCACCCTGCATTCTCCTCCTGTTGATAAACTGTGTGGTGACCATTACCACTGTCACTCCTGTTATCCTCAGCTGACTTTTACGCCTGAGCCAGCAAAGAGAAAGTGCCAGGTAGCATCCTTACACTTACACAGTGAAAATAATCTCCTTCTTTATTATGTTATCTACTGGATCATTAAACACAATGGCAGTGTGAGCAAATGGAAATGAGTCTTGGGTCCTATCAAAGGCTACTTGCTGTTTTAATAGCTCAACTTTAATGGGTAGATTATTAAAAATCTTTCACAAAGATTTACGAAAAGTGATAGATATTTGCCATCCTCTCTGGCCTCCCTTGTGAATCAACCACGGAGCTTGACAAAAACCAGCCACATTAAAGAGTATCAATAAAATTGGAGTAGTGAGTACAGCAGCACAGAATCAATTATTCTTTCAGATCCCAATATTTATGCAAACGTGTGCTGACACTTTTACAAGAACCTGAGTTGAGTCACAAAGGCTCCATTTATGGCTTCAGCAGCATCTTCTCCTCAGTCATTTGGTAAATGTCTCATTACTGAAAATACCTCATTTAATATAACTGCAGCTAAAGCATATCAGCACTTACTCAGGGTTGTCACTTCCACTCAACTTGCAATTGTCCAAAACCAGAAGCTGTCAGACATGACCTATTTCACTCTCTTCAAGCCCAGGGCTTATAATATATTGTACGATATAGTTCTTATTTTAGGCTTTAAAGGTTTCTTAAATATTTCTATATTTAGCCTCTGAAGTTGCATACTTAAACAGGACACAAAATACTAAGTGTTATAGGAACAAAAGAAATTAATTGAAATGTAAATAGCACCCATAAGACAGGTTTTTTTGTGTGTGCAGTTTGCTACTTAGAGATTTGACTCACATTGTATTTTAAATACATACTTCACCCTTTATTGCAAATTCTGGCATCTTTAGCAGAGTAATTCCAGTATTGTCCCACTGTATACAACAGTGCAAGAAAGATCTACAAGCTCCTTTCCACCTGTGATTTAACACAGCATTCTCACCTTTTAGATTTCAGTTTTACATCTGGTTAAGGTTTCTATATTAACTCACCACAGATGAACAACTCTACCTACCACAAAAAGAGAATATCTTTCCTTAAAATTAAATCAGAGCACAAAAAAAAACAAAAAAAGAAAAACCATATCAAAACACAAAAGAAAACCCCATGTTTTCCATCTTCTTTAGATTAGTGACACTACATATAACGCTTAAAAAAAAATTCAGACAATCTACTGTCAACTCCAACAGAAGTTTGCCATTGGCCCCAAGAAAATCAAGATGTCCATGCAGCCTGGCAGTTTCCAGCAGCCTGAGGAACAATAACCACCAGCTTATTCTCATCAGATGGTTCTTAAAACAGCTGGGATGAAGATACCCAAGGCAGGATGAGGATAAACTAAAAATGAGCACAAAAAGCCCTCACTCACCTGCACCAGAGCCTCCTTCATGGCAATCCAGTTTGAGACCCTCCACGCACACTTCAACACCAGGTAAGGATTTATGTGACCTTTGGACTGGCCATATTCTGTCAAAGGCTCCCACTGGTTCAATTCTTTTGAGCAACTAAGAAAAGCAAATGCAGTGGCAATTTTGTTATTAAAAAAACCCCAAAAACTTCAATAAAAGTGACAATAGATGTTGTGCATCAGAATATTATCTGCATATTTGTTTGTCTACAAACAGCTTTGCAAGCACTGCAGAAGTTTTATCCAGATGGGAAGACTTCTGTTTTTATTTATTTATTATCAGTTATAATACAGAAATCTGTGAACAGGGAAGACCTGTATTTTGTGTCTCCCAGAACAACCATTTCAAACAGAAAAAACAAATTTTAGCTCCAGTCTGTTTCCACCAATAGCAAATTACATTTTTACAGCAATTCAGGCATATCGCTACTGAGGCTCTGTTAAGGGAATACAAAATAGCTTTTTTTATTCCCTTAAGTTTCCCCTGTATCTGAGCTAAGTCCTGAGATAAGTTTATTCTCATAAGTACCAGGAGGAGGTATTTTGCTTCTACTGCAGGGTAAAAAGCTTGTTCTGCATCAGCTTTCAGGCCTTACCGAATCCAGTGGTCCTCCCAGAGCTGGTACTCCGGGAAGATGGAAGGGGAAGCGTTGCTCCGCTCGTGCTCTTTCTTAGCCTTCTCCATTGCTTTCTCATAAGTCTCCTGTGCCTGAAGAAAATGCAACCATTCCATGTTTCTGTCTGCTATATACACAATAATTCAAGAGTCTTTTCTTTTTAAAAACAAGGGATAAGAAAATCTTCATAGACTTGGGAAAAAAAGTCAAGCGTGTTAAATTGATTCCTGAATATAGCTATTATTTGGGAGCTTGACAAATGTCATGAAAATCTGATGGCTTCATGAAAGCATCACAAAAATTTCACCTCACCTCAGTATTACAAGGCCTTAAACTACTAGTGTAGACAGTAGAGAAGCCATGGCACTTTCCATTTTAGGAGACTGAAATTAATAATTCATATTCAAAGGTTTTTCCTGCTGACCAGAACATTCATCCTGACAGTAGAACCACTCAGGTAATTTCTAAAATCAAGACTGTACCTGTTCAAAAAAGCCATGCTGTTCATAGGCAATGGCTGTTGCTGTCTCTGGGAATTTGCAGCGTTTCTGCCACAGCCCAGCCCACATATCCTCTTCTTGTAACAAAGAGTAGAGCTCAGCAAGGGAATCCAGGATTTCCTGCAAGGTTAAGAACACATATTTCTCCACAGTCAAGCTGTCTTTATAAAGCATAGTAGCTAGCAAATCTCACATTCTACACTGAGGCAAGCTGAGAGAGACATGGAAATAGAGAAGTGCTTATAAAACTTATTAAAAGTCTCTTTAAAACTCTACAAGGTAAGAAATTAGTAACAACCATGTACTGAGAACAGCACTGCACAACAAAAAAAATCCTAAGGCTTGTACACTGACTCTTGCCTGTCTTCCCTAACACAACGGATCGAATCACAGAAAACAAATTTTTTCAACAAGTCAATAATACAATAGGACAAGAGCAAACAGCTTCAAGTTGCACCAGGGAAGGTTTATTAGACTTGATATTATGAAAAATATCTTCACTGAAAAGGTTGTAAATCACTGGAACAGGCTGCCCAGGCCAATGCTAGAGTCACTGCCGTTGGAGCTATTTAAAATACATGTAAAATGTGACACCTGGGGACATGGTTTAGTGGAGGACTTGTCAGTGTCAGGTTTTTCTCTTCATATTTCATAAGTTTTTCCAATAAATATAACACTACCTGCTGAGGAGGAGTTATGCTTTCCTGCTCATAAAATTCTGTTGTCTGTTTAGGCTTAATCTGCAGACTCAGTCCTTTTTCAAAGGCTTGATGTTCCAGCATCAGTGTAGAACGAAACCAGAGGTTGTGAGTTTTACCCAAGTATTTCAGGACACAAGGTCTGATGGGAATGGGAGGAACACACTGTGACATTGCTTCCACAAAGCAGTTCAGGGCACTTGGCTGGCAATCTCGCTGCACCTGATGGCTCCCACTGCACAAGAAAGGGCTGATTTCACCTGCTAGAGCCTAGAAATAAAAACATAATATTATCTGTCTATTCAGATTCTTCAGTTAGATGAATCAGATTTAAAATCTCTTTAGTACAGGGAACGACCATTCAGTAAGTACATTTCTCTTTGTAAAATGAAAGGCCCTATTTCTTTCAAAAGATGTATTGATACAGGTTATACAGCATTCAACAGTCTGAAAATGGCAAATATCTCAAAGCTGGTGAACAAAGCCACCACACAAATACATTTTCCTGGAACAGGAGTCATTTACAACGAGGAATCTGCAAGGAGACAGAGAGGTTCTCACATGTTGCTGTCTGTCAGACAAGATTTTCCAAAGTCGTGAAAATAGCTGTATCCAAGTCTTCTCTGCCAAAGGTGTAGAAATATGACATAACTGAACAAAGGCACTCAGCAAGGCTCCAGTCTGGAAACAGACAGATGTATAGAAATGGGAAAATAGAATTAATCCTGTGGCAAAACAGCCCAGTAATACAGTTGTTTCAGTAGTAATATTAATGTATTTTCAACAAAAATAGGTTTCCTTTAGCAATATAGACTTGCAACAAGAAATTAGTCCTATTTTCATGTTGATCAAGACTCTGATTCATTACTGTAACCATCAAAATAAAAAAGAAGGAAAAAGGGAAGATGATCATCATCTTGGTAATAGGAATAATCAGGTTAATTGGATAGAGCTGTTGATAGTGTGGAGCTATTTAAACATAGCTTTCAGCTAAACTATTTCCTTACAAATTATTTAATCATAAGATGCTGATACACATTTTTATCCTATACCCTGTGTTTGTCATCACTAATTTCTCAACTGAATTGGTAAAACATACTTAGAGTGAAAGAGGATGATATTTAATTTTGTAGGACAGGGACACAGTAATAACTAGCAATGAAGGCTTAAGAATTTTTAAGAATTTTTTACTGTACGCAAATAAGAAATTACAGATTATAAGAGATGTCTACATAAGAAAACTCAGCTAAAAATGAGAAGTGTGAGATAGAAAAAGGAAACAAAAAACCAAAACATCTCAGATCAGTTTGAAGATTTTAGGATGAAAGTGGTTTGTCACCTTCACTTCGCGAAGGGAGTCGAGGAATTTGTCGTGCCGGTTGGTCAGCATGTGCAGCTGGTTGCCAATGTCCTTCTCCGAAAGCTCCTTCGTTTTGGGAGTGCTGGTCTGGTCTCCTGGGGCCAACTCAATGTCTATTTCAACATCCTAACAGATATAAACAAATAAGTAAAAACAGGCATCTTCCATGTACTTCTGCTTATTTTCCACAACAGAAAACACCCTCCTGACCTATTTCAGGCCTCACTGCTTCTCCAGCTTCTTCATGTTTAGGTCTGTAATTGCCTAGAGTGCTGAAGTAAAGGCTGAATGAATGAATGGGAGTTCTGAGAGAACCACGAGACACAAACAACCTGCACACATCACCTCCATCACACATTCTCCAAAGTTATCTGGTGAGAAACGAGGAAGAGCTGAATCCCACCACAGAGATTGCTTTCCCCACAGTCTTTTCTGTTACCTCCTCTTTGGATTCGCTGTTCTCCCTCTCCCGGGGCTCTTGCTTGACGTGTGTGACCATGGCAAAGGCTGCCCTGTCGTGGCTGTCAGCGAGGTTGATGACATTGGTGATGGAGGGCAGCATGGCCCCCTGGCAGCTCGTGCCAATCGTGGTGTTCCTCTCACACACTGCTAACAGCAGCTACCACATGGAAAAGTAACAAAAAAAGTCTCTGAACATACATTTTACTATAGTACTTCAAAGAAAACATCGTTATAGGTTAGTATTTAAAAACAGTAAAGTTGTAATAGTAAGATTAAGGGTTATTTATCACCTTTATTGATAGAATCTCCTAGGCCTAAAGGCTGTATTTGTACTTTTTAGAACATATATTAAGTGCCCTCAATCGCCTAATAAACACAGACACTGTTACCCTATAAAGAATGCTCACAGTCACCTTAAATTCACGCTTTAATATCCAAATTGTTAAAATAAAAGGTTTTGTCCCATTTCATTTTAAATAAACCAAGCAAAGATGCAATTTCATTTCAATGCAATCCCACCTAACAGCTGTCATACTGTTAGAGGAGACATTCCAGCTTTAACAGTTTTCTTGAAATCTTCTCCTATAACAATTCTTGGGGTTTTTTCATAGTCATTATCAATTATAAGAAACCGCTTTCCTTAAGTATTAACCTGGTCATTAAGCTTTTGGCAGAGAAAATAGATTTTAAACATTTATATTAAAGGCACTTCCCAAGCATCAGCATTTCAATGTTTAGCCATTGTCTGTATTTTTAAGCACCACAGGAGCTGAGGCAGCACTCTTGGTACTTTCAGCTTTGATACAGACAATACACACTACAAAACACACCACAGTATGCTTTTACACCCAGCAAGGAAAAAGAAAGAATAAAACCTATTTCTTGTTGCGTTTGTGATACAAGGAGTTTCCCTACCTCAATGCACTGCTTTATCCAGAAGTGGTTTCCCATTGCTTCCCAGTTCTGGGAACAGGTCACGTAAAGCAAGCGCTCGTACACGCGACGTTTCATGGAATTGTCAAAGACCTCGAAGAATTTGGCTCGGATGAGTGGCTGGGCACAGCGCAAACCAGAGAGAAATGCTGGCTCCAGTTTAGCTGTCAGTTCACTCCCAGAAAGGTTCTCATCCCTGAAATGAATAAAGATGAAATAGCAGAGCCATTAGAAAGGGAAAGGTCCTAGGTTTTGTATAACACTAAAAATCCGAAGAGGTGACATTGTGTAAAAGCCCACATGTGGCAAACAACCAGGTGCAGCTTTTGATAGAAACAGCCAAGAAAATATTGCTGCTTGTTGTAAAACTGCCCCAGAACCATCAGTAGAAATGCTCTTTCAGAATAAAATCTTGTCATAATTGCGAAACACTGAGCCACATTGTATATGTGTTCTAAATGACAAACTGCATTGATTGATAAAATTTTCTGAGCACTGTGTGCACACCCAAGTTTTGCACAGTGAACCAGCAGAGTACAACAGCAAAGTGGCTGCAAAATAATGTGAAGCAGCAGCACACCATTTAATACCTGGCATTTGTTAAGAAGGTGACTATTTTAATTATTTCATTGTGATTCAAAATCTGCAAGTCTACCTAGCAAAGTAACTCTCTTGAAAGTCTAATTTACAATAAAGTTTCAAGGAAAAAGAATCTTTATATCCAGTGAATGTGAAAAGACAGATCTTAGCTGTAACCACAGTTGAGAGTACAGTCAGCTACAAGAATGCCTTGGTATCTTGGGAAAGAAAGAAGTTGGGATGGAGATATTTTATCAACCAAAAGTAAAAATCCTTACTAAGGAATTTCTGCTTTCAGATTCCATAAATATGCACTGTGGTCTCAGTAAAGTGAACTGATTTTGCATTTTAGAAAAAAAAATTAAAATATCCCTTAATTCAGACCTAAAAAGATTGATGACATGTTATAAAGTTCATATATGGTACAAATTATGAACCAATAAGCTGCAATAAATGATTAATTGCTATAATTACCTATAGACATAGTTAACAAGGTCTAAGAACTGAGCATTTAATTCAAGGTCTTCTGGAAAACGCTTTTCAATGTAAGTCATCATTTTCACCAGTAAAATGGACTTCTCCCGGAGAGTGGGTGTCTGTGGTAAAAGAAGACATGATTAATTTTGTCAATTCATCTTAAAACATGCAGAGAGCTAGCACATTCAAACTCCAACTCAGCCATCCTTTACACAACTCTTTTGCCTCTAAAATACTGAAAAACAGCTTGGTAGGTCATAGTTCCCAAAAAGAAAAACAACTCAAGCATTTATCCTTCTAATATAAGCTGGAGAATTTTAAAATTATCACTAAAAATAAGTTTAGGTTGTTCAGGGACTAAAAACTTTTGATGTATATTATAAAAAGTGTAGGTCCTTTTGTACAGCACTAGACTGTAAAGAGCTCAACTCTTAACAAAAATATGGCAGATTGAGGAGGCCACAAAATGTCACAGAGTAACACAATTTATACCAGCATTAGTCACCTTCCTTCTGAAGGGCCTTTCCATCCAGGTTAATGTGAAGTATATTTTAAAACTTTTACTTTAAAGGCAGTTCTCCACAAGACAGCATTTGAGATTAAACAACAAATATAAGCCTATAAAATGCCAAGTATCAATAGCTACAGCTATTTTCACAGGGAATGAATATAGTCTAAACATCATCAAGGGCATCTAAACATATATAACAGATCATTACAAACCTCATTGTCAAAACTGATGAATTACAGTGGCTAATCATAGTTATTTAGTATTTGAGTGCAATGATGACTTCATCTATCAATTTACCTGATTAGCTGCCATCGGGGAATTGTTTTTCACCCACTCCTCCACTATTTTTACCACTGCACGAAGAATTTTGGCATCAGTGGATTTTTCAATGAGGGATGTTAGAATAGCTTGTATAAAATTTTTCCTCATTTCCATGCTCATCACAGCCAGGCGAGTTTTCACAAGATCCAGACTCAGCATTACCAGTTCACTTGTACCTGCTATGGGTGCAAAAAAAGGATTAGAGTTGTGTACACACCTATGAAACCTAGGGAAAAAAAATCCAGATAATGTGCTGTAATTTTTAAAGTATCAGCAACATCATCTATTGCCTGGAAATACATCCCCAGAAAAAATGTGTGTACTTGAATTCCTACATAACCAAGGCAGAACCCAAGGCCAGGTTGGGGTTTTAGCAGCTGTCTAGTGGAAGGCATCCCTGCCCATGGCAAGGGGTTGGAATTAGATGATCTTTAAGGTTCCTTGTAACACAAACCATTCTATGATTCTATGACTCCTTTCAAAACCAAATCCATTCAAAATCCTAAAGGCAAGCCTGTTCTCTCCTTTCTGCAAATCTTTAGTAAAAGGTATTACAGACCTCTAGTACTGAAAAACTACAATTGACTTTGTGAAAGAAATTGTCTGTGATGCAGCTAATTCTCTAATTCTGTTCAGCTAATTTCCTGACTTGCTTATCTATGAAGTTTAATAATTTTCCAATTGTTTCTCAGTGTTAATAAAATTTACAAGGTTCTCATTCACCTAATTAAAATCCGAGCTGGGAATCTAACAGTAGCAATTCTTTCAAAGTGTTTACTTCAGTAGCTTATTCATTAGTCAATTACAGGGCCCTTTACCAGCACTGAATTTTCTTCTACAAGAACATCTGATTTTTTCAATGACTCATGACCTAATTCATTTGACAACAGACAGAATTATACTGACTGAAAAAGATGCTATTTTAAGATTAAAAGCTAAAGCATCAGCTCCAACAAGTTAATTCAAACACAATTGTCCCAACATTCTAAAACAGGAAGGAGTAAAAAAAAAAGTGAAAGCACAGAGCAATCAAAAAAAATCAGCCCCTCTCCCCTCAACACTCTAAAGCCTTGAAGAATTTCAGTACTTCTATTTATGCTGCAGTTCAACAATTGTTTCACTGACCCTTCACTGAAAGGTTGGGCTAATACTGAAATTCATACATCAAGCAGGTAACTGGAACTTGTAAGGGCATTTTTAGCTCTCAATACTTGAGTAATACTTCTCACTAAGGCTGAAATATATTTTTCAACAAGTAATAATGCACACACAAACTTTGCAAAGTCATTTAAACCCCTTTAGGATGAAGATACTTTATTATAGCATTTCTAATCATGAACAGACTGTATAATTTAATACCTGTACTTGCTTCTGCCGTTCCTGCTGTTGCCTGTGGGTTCAGGTGTTCCCTGACCATCTTCTGCAGGGACCTCATGAAAACTGAGATCAGCCTGTCAATGTAGCTGGGGTTGTTGCTGCATGCAGATTTCAGAATCATCAGAGTCCCTAGAGATGAAAAAAAGGCTTCAGGAATCAAAACTTCTCTTGGGCGTGACCTGAGTAAGGTACAGATGCCCTGAAAGAAGGATGGGACTACCCAGGTTACAAACATTAGAAATCTGGACAGATTTGGAGGAAAATTTCAGTCCCAATTTAGTTATTAGACTAAGTCTAAAAGGTTACTTTTGCACTAATCAAAATATTTCAAAGTTTTGTATATAAGTGTGTGATGAACAGCAAAGGGAAAAAGGGAGGACAAGAATAAAGGCATTGGGAACAAATACTTCCCCAAGACCTTAAAAAAATGTAACTACTCCTGATGTTGCATATTTACTTTAGTAGCAAAAAAGTAGAAAAACTGAGTAGACCCAGGTTTAGTAATTAAGAAATTTAGTTTTCTAATCTAGAAACTTGCTAAAGTTTCATAAATCAGTTTCTGTAGACTGAAGAAGTTAACTCAAGTTGACTACTTCACTCTTAACGCACATACATCCTGTAAAATTATACCTACGTAAAAAAAAAGTAATGGAACTTCCTAATTCAACATATCTACACAACATATCTACAGAAGCATGCTCTGGTCATTGAACAGCTCCTGCCAAAGTTTTGATTTCTTCTTCTGATCAGATGGGCACAAAATTGGCCCACAAAGCTCAGCCTCTGAGCCACAGAACTACTCCAAAATGCACCTCCTGTCAGACTGATTGTGGTGCTGCTTTTAAGGGAGCTCTGGACAAAATGCAAGAAACATCTTTCATGGTTAGTTTGATGTAAAGCACGTCCAGACATCTGACAAATAGGCAATTCCCAAGGTGAAATTACAACCATCTACACAGCTCACAGAATAGAACAGTGAAGGACATTTGCCATTTAAATCAGCAGGTTTTCCAACATTGTACAATTTCAGGTCTGTATTACCAACACAGCCAGTTCTGGGCCAAACTCTATTATTTCAATATATCCTTGTCATTCTGTTATGTAGCTGAGTTGTCTAGCAGTTCAGTAAGCACAAAAAACAAGAAAAGAAAACCCTTTCAGCTCTTCAGAATGGTCTATGCTAGAAAATCAGATTTTGCCACTCAAGAAAAAATAGCTTTTTTGTAATTTCTTGATTAGTGAGAGTTTGAAATCTATAAATACATAAATCTTATTACACTATCTAAATCAGCTAATAAATGAGGCTTAAAAATTAAAAGGAAAGGCAGGAACACAAGACTCTGCACAGATTCCTTGAACTATTCTGTTGTATGTCAGAGGACCTGCAGGATTTGGGTTTTTTTCCATGTAAGAAGCTGCCAGTAACTTCATTTTTTGGCTAATATTAATACTGCACCTTTTTCCTATGGACTTTGCATACAAAAGGCTTCCACCTAGCAGATCTACAGCTCCCCACCTCCAAAAATTGCTCCCAAGTCACCTCAGGGAGCAGACAGAACACAATGATCCCCTCCATTCCCTTTTTCCAGATATCCCAAGCTTGTCCCTCAATTTAGCTTGAAAGACTTCCCACAGCTCCCTCTGCACCAGATCAGACTGCATTTCCTTATGGAAAAGGAGACTGGTGACAAGGACATTACTCATTCAGGGATGTGGGACACCTACCAAAGAGCTGGGAAGGGTTGGCATTGGTGGCTTTTTCGTAATTAGTCAGTCCTTCATAAATAACCTTCCCAACTGCAGCATAAAGGCACTCCAGCTCCTCGTACTTGGAAGCTACACTTGAGGTACCTGCAGAGTTTAGAGATGTGTTTAGTTTTGGTAACATTACCCAGAGAAAAGGCAAAGATCACTGTGAATTTACAGCCACTAAAACATCACTGGAGACTTATAATGTCAACAACCTAAGGTGACACAGGCAGATCCCTCATTTCTATAAATCTCTTTATTAGACCAGTGTGTCCTTTGCAATAGTGTACCACTTCTTCTAAGAAACTCCATTTGATGAGCAGTCTTACATGACTGATTTACTTTCTTCCAAGAAAAGATTATCTAAATTAGCTTCTATTAAGACACAGCATATTACTATTGCCTTTCTTTTTTACACTTTATCTCCCCTCCTTGTTTCAGCAAAACAGCAAAGCTTAATAACTAAAAAGTTGCACTTCTGAAGCTGAAAAATTCTAATTGCAAAAATACATTAAATTTATAGCATGCATTTCTTGAACTAAAATTATGACAGCCACAGGTTATTAAGTTTTTATGTCAATGGATAATGATATATTCCACATGATTACTTATTTCAGCTTTTCCTTTTTTAATCAGAGGTTGAAAGTGCAAGCTATAATGGACCATTAAATGCAGAAATCATAAAACAGAATATCAGCACACTCCAAAGAGTGCCTTCATCCCACCCACAACCACTTAAGTTAGGCAGCAACAAAGGATAAAAGGAGGAAGAAAACACCACTCACTTGGTTCAGTGGGGAAAATTCCCATCAAGCGAGACAGCAAACTGTGGACAGCTCTCAAAACCTTGGTGTTGCCACAGGTCATACAGGCTGCCACCCCTCGCTGCAGGGGCTTGAAGCTGCTCAGGATAGCAGGGGGCTGCAGCACAGTCAACAGGAAACTCAACACCTCTAGGCCAGTGCAAATGTTGGCAAAGTTGGCCTGATTGGGCTGTTCCTAAAGAGAAAGCACACAAGAAGGCAGTGAGTAGGGGTAAATAAGAATTACACTGATTACTAAACTTAGATCAAATCTGTTAAAACCTACTAAGAAAAATAATAAAATAAAAAACCACACCAACCAGTAAGTACTGCAGCTCTACATATTATAACCACTGATGCAATTCACAAACTCAACAACTTATTTATTTCACAACAAAGAAAAGATTAGTACTGTAAAACTCTACATCCAGATATGGTATAGTATTCAATCATCTCCCATGCCAGGGAAAACTAAAGACCTACAGGACTTAGAATGTTACCTACCACAGTCATGAGCAGCTTATCAAACCACTGCAACTTCAGTTCTGACTTGGGCCACATGTCTGGCCTCAAAGCTGTTTTCAGCAGGTTGACGCAGCGGCGAGACAGCAGCTCCCCAGGGGACCCAGCAGTGTTGGAGTTGTCATTTACCTAGCAATTAATCAGAGTTATCAAAATGACACCCTTTTGGAACCAAGTCATTAATTTATTATGCATTCCATGCAAGCATATAATTTCTTATTTCTGAAATGGATGAGCTGAAGTAGTTTTATCAGTACAGTCACACAGCATTTAATGCATAAAAAGCTGATAACTAATAGTAAACACCAGAAGTGGTGTCTAAATTGCTTGCTAATTAACCCAAATCACCCATCAAAGGTGTATTTAAAAAAAAAGTTTCATGCCATCCTTTATCACCAAAACTCTATACATACTGAAGATGGTAAATCTTTACTGTTTGCAAGGTATCCATAAACACGTGCAGCTTTTAATTCAATTCATCTTTATACTTAAGAGCACATCTACTTTGTGCAATGGACTGTGGGATATGAAATCCCATGCTACTTACCAGCTGAGTCTGCTGCAGGAGGAGAAGCCATAAAATTTGTCAGCCTGGAGGTACACCCAGATAATTTTCCCCATTCTAGAAAAGTTAATTCCCTCCAAATTTGGTGAAAAGCTTTAGGTCTACATGCTGCAGGAAAGTAATTCTATGTATAGGATTTTGAAAATAAAACTACAATCATCACCCCTAGATATAGTCATTCCCTATAATATTCTCTAAGTATTCTGGGATAAAGTATTTTTGTCATTTAACCTAAGCAATAGAAAAAGCCTATATATAATATAATAAATATAATATTGCAGCACCACCCAAATATGTAAATTAATCATGAAAACGAAGTATAGAAACATTAGAATAATCCAAGTCTAAAAGGACCTGTGTGAATAGACAGGTTTAAGGGTTTGGCTGCTACTCCCCCTGGTATTTGCATATCAGAACAACCACAGTACCTGGCAAGCAATCCTAATGAGGAAATTCACAACAGTGTCTGTGTGCTGCTTGTCAATGGGCTTGGCAAGGAGGGCATCAGCTCCTGGCAAGGACTGGCTCCGGCCAAACACCTGCATGCACACAAAACACAAAGCCACGAGTGAGGCTGATGGAGGAAAATAACAGGAACAGATTTAAAATACATGCTAAAGCTAAAACCTTCAGTTTAGGGAGTTCTGTGTCATGTGGAAAAAACAATTACACTACTTAAGAGTTTCTGAACAAATCCTGATTTTCTCTTACAGCACTTATTGCTCCTGTAGCTGTCCTGAATCGTTTCACTTCTTGGCCAGAATCCACAGACAATCCTCTTTTAACAGCAGATGAGGCAGAACTTGCTCCTTCTCCACTTGCACTTGAGTCCATATCTGAATCTGGCTGAAATATCAGCAATGTGCACGTTAAAAAAAGTACATTAAACTGTGGAACAGTTCAGTCTTGACCCATTTATTTTGATTTCCTACCTGCTGATCTTTGATTCTTTGCAATTCCCATTTAATAACAACTTCAGCAAGATCCACAGCTAATTTTCTTTGCTCTATTGTAACACTGGGAGTGAAGCCCAGTCTCTGCATGGCACTAACCATATGCTGAACTAAGTGATGTCTCACAGGATAATAAACCTGAAAGAATGGTTTCACAGAAATGTTAGTCATTAACCAATAACATTCTACACAAAACCTACAAAGTTGAAATAAAGCAAAATTGTAAAACAGTCATCAATCCCAAAGTTGCTAAACCTGTACCATTTCAGATTTTGCAATATGGAAAAGTAATTGGTGCATTGAAAACAGTATTTTGGCTACAACTTTCAGCAGTGACTACTGATTTCATGCACTCAAATGAACATTTTTTTTTAAGATTCATGTTTTTTCTCAAGGGCCAATCATACTATTTCCAAGCCTTTCAAAGAGCTTCATCTTATGTTTGAACACGCTCACATATTCTGTCAAAAATTGTTGAGGCATCCGTTTCTGAAAAATGTGTATTAGCTGTCCCTTTGGATTGCATTTTAATACACATTTTCTAAAATGTTCCTATGTTGATATATATTCTGTACCATTCCCCCATTTGTTTAATGCTTCCCAACACACACTGGCTGGAGATAAAAGTGATCTAGTTAATCCCACATTAAATATAAAGTCAAACAAACAAGGATTACTGAAGAATGGCAAAGAATATGGTTCTGCACTTTTTTTAAAGAACTCTTAGAGAATTGTCACAGGCCTGTTAAAGAACACTGCTAATGCACGTGCAATGAATTCATCTTGCAGACTCTAACCTGACATTTGGACTTCTAACTTCAATCATGAGAGAGCTTAATAAATTACTTGCTAATAAGCAGTTGTATTCAGTTATTAATAAGTATCTTCACAGACAAATGATGCATTTTGAAGCTAAATCATATAAATTAGATTATACTGTTTTTCTAATCAAACTCTTTACTTCCTTGACACAGGAGATACAGTGAGTACCAGAACAGTACAAGTACCTTGAAATGTTGTACTATCAAGTGCAAAATATGTACTAGTTGGGGCACTGTATGGCCCTCTTCCACAATGATTTTTCGTGTCCAGTGAGTGAGCATCTGGTGTCCATCCTCCATTCGAGCAGGCACAGCTGGAGTCAGGATAGCCATGGCCTGCCTGACAATAGCCCTGGCCTCCATTGCATGAGCTTTGAGAAGGCTGTGAAAAACCTGAACAGCAGAGTTTCTCATCAACATCAACACTGTATGTATTTCCAAAACCAAAGCATTTATAAAGAAAGGGAAACTACAACATGTTTTCTAAAAAACATAATTTCTCTCTAAAGGCGCATAATTTGTTAAAAGTATCACAATACATCAGCAGCAGAAGCATAGAGCATGTACTTCTGTTTCCTTTACTTCTGTTTTTTTTTTCCTCACTCTCCACTGTCCAATTTGGAGTTTTCCTTTGGTCTCCACATTGTGCCTCAACTGCAGTGTCTGTCTCTTAAATGAAGAAACATTCCCAATTTTGCTAATTCAACCAAAAGGTCTACTTGTCTTACTTACCCTTCCAGCTTTCATTTGTCTTCACACTTCTTTCAATACTCTCCTAGTCCCAAGTAAATCTTTAATAAACATTTGGCCTGCTGCTTCTGCATTTATTTGTGGTGTTTGAATTACACTCAGTATTCAAAACCACCGGGCATCTTCTACTCGAATCTTAAAATGAAAGGAAGCACTCTCTGGAACCCAACACAAGCCCACGGGCAATACCTGCAGAACAATCTTCTTGTGAATGGCAAACTTGGCAATGATGTGTGCCAAGAGCAAGTGGCCACTGTACTTGCAGGCTGGGTCCACGCAGGCCTTGGACAGGAGGCACGGCCAGGCAAAGGTCATCAGGCGCCGCAGTTTGCTGTTCCTGTTCTTGTTGTTGTCGTGGATGTGATGGGGGGCGTGCTCCACCAGCAGCGTGGCAAACTGCAGCAGGTAGATCCTCAGAGAATCCAGCATATCAGCCTGTTTCTCTGGATCAAGTACCTAGTTCCAGGCATGATCAAAGAGGAGAGAATGAAGTTGAGAAAAAAGGCAACTTTTATTATTATAGAGGCAATATGCCAATTTTTTGCTTTTCGAGAGGTTTTTAAGAAGACTAAGAACTTGTAATTACTTTCTGTTTAGTACCCACAAAACACCCTCCTGAAGTGTGAACTTTTAAATAATGAGCCCACCTGGGAACTCCCAAACCGCTAACCTATAAAAGGAAATAAATAAGAAACCCCAACCCTCATCTTCAACAACATTTATTTTATAACTGCTGACTGGTTCCATGAAATAGCAGTGAATTAGAAAGACACTGATGTTGGGTCATGGAAAGCTTTCCTTAGAAAAAAGATTGGGATTACAGCCAAGTAAGGCCCATTTCTAAAGACACATTCCAGTTCTGAAAACAGCATAAACTGAAAATTGTAGTCCAGTCCTACTGATGACTGATGGATCTCACATTCAACATTACGAAGCAATTTGGCATAAAATACCATAACATTCAGAACACAACTAATTGAAACTAATTGAAATCAGGATGAAAAGTCAAACGAGAGGAACAACTTTTTGTTTTAATTTTCAAATACTTCATTGTAAACAAAGATTTTTACCTTTGTTATAAAAACACTAGTGATGCTTTCTGGATTATCTCCTTCTGGGTTTGGGGGGCCTAACAGCTGTTCACCTTCTCCTTTCTCAAAACTGTACAAGAAAGCAGGATTCAGGATATGTTGCAGCACCTACAGAATATTAAAAAAGCAAGTTTTATTGTACTGTTATATTCTTCTAATGGCAGACACCATCCAAGTGCTCCCACATGCAAACCTGCCTGTTGGACACACTGAGTTACAAAAGGAAACTACAAATAAAACCCCAAGAAAAAGACACACACTGATTTTTTCCCCTCTTTCTTCCTTCCAGGGCATAGATTCTTAGAAAGTGTAAACTAAAGCAGGCAGCACTGAACACAAGATGAATTGCTGTCTCTGTTTATTATTGCTCTTTTTCAGGTATGATATTTTCACCTAAATGACTCTGCCAATTATCAAACCCGTTGACATTTAAGTAAGGGAGTTTTGTTGCCCTAGTTCCCAAGAAGAAAATTAAACCTAAATACCACGCTTCTTTGATTTAATTGCTATAGTTACCTTGGCTTTGAGCTCATCTCCAAAGTTTGGGTCATTCAAGTCTACAAAGCGGAAGAACAAAGCCCGTTTTTGGGGAATACTGTAGTTTTTGGGGATCTCTTCTTCCATATATTCCTTTAAGAAAGTCATATTGCAGAGAAATCGACCCGTAAAAGCTCGAAGCAACTGGAAGAGCAACTCTATATCACCATAATTCCTTCTGTGAAAACACATAAAATACAAAGTTTCTGTGAAAAAAATATACAAACTGCTCTGCTGATGAAATTAATCTTTCAAAGCAGCAGAGAAGAGCAGCCAGTACCACAGGCATGGTTTTAGAGCTAATGGCAATATTATGAAATATATTACACTTTTTCTTCAATAACTGCAAACCATTTTTAGTAGCCCTATATACCTTTACAGTATTTTCAAAACTAAAATTAAAAAAAAATACATGCAGGGTCTAGGAAATAAAGATTTTTACGTACTTGCAGTAATTCAGTAGGCAATAGGCCAACAGCTTGGGCTCTTTCCAGTTTGTTGCAGCCATATTTTCCTTCCTATGCCTCTCCTGAAAAGCTTCACTCACCCATACACGTTTCAGCTGATTCACCAAGGAGTGCTGATTTGCTAACCAACATTCATCATTCTTAACAATAATACTTATGATCTGTCCAAAGCAAAACAAGACAAATGCACAATCAACACACTAGAGATCTGTCAGGAGAAACAATGATATACAAGCACTTGCTTAAGGTCAATTAAGGGTTTTAAAATATTCACCAGCAAAACAAAAGAGTGAAATACAAAACAGTTTGGATTAAGAAAAATAAATTTCTTTTTCTGTTGTCATGCTTTCCTCTAGTATCCTACTTGACAAAAAAAAGCATAGTTAATTTGAGTCTCTTGTTCCCTCTCAGAGGAGCTCTGACTACCAACACTCCACATTTTTACACGTGGCTGTCTACGAGCTGTAATACACACACCCCCCCGAAAGCCTGGATGTGAGAGGCTTGCAGCTGAAGAGGTTTCAGCTGCCCAGTGCAGAGACAAACCAGGATAAATGAGCACCTTGATAGCCTGGAACTGCAGGTCGAGTCTCATTGTGGTGGTGCTGGGGGAGCCAGGTCTCACGGCTGCCTGCGCGCCCACCGGCAGCAGCAGGGTGATAAATCGGTTGGGATTAGCTGCCAGTACATCCCGCAGAGGTTTGGCATCTTTATGTTTCAAGAAACTCTGCAAAAGGGGAAGAAATAATTTTAATAACCTTTAAAAGCCAGAATACCAGGCAACTATATCACCCTGCAGCTTTTATATTCCACACTAAAGTTGCAGAGGTTATATTTCATGTATATAAAAATAACATCTACACTTCAGTAATAGCCTTACATGATCTGGAAAGGTATAAAATCAACACTTCAGGACAAACAAATACAAAACCAGGAGCAGGAACCCTGCAGTCAAGATTAAGACCATGATTAAGGACTACAAGATCATACAGGAAAAAAAGATGCAAAAGATGAAACCTTTTTGTTCATCAGATTTGTCAAGTTGAGGTTTTTTTTCCTGCTCCTCTCCCCACAGAGCTTACCATAAACATTCTGCTCCACTGTGGATCATTTAAAGTGGCTTCCATCATGAACAGCTCCACAGTCTGGGATGGATGACGTGTCAAAAACTTTATCAGTGGTTCCCTGAATGGACTGCCAGCCTGAAAAATTCATAAACCTTAAATTAAAAATGCAGAGTATAGAGTATTTCCTACTAATTTACTGCCACTCAGAAAATACATTTGTCTTGGTATTTATGCAGATACAAAATGTTCAGAACTTGCATGATGAGAATTTATTGACACTTTCAAAACTTCACTTTCTAAGGGTGTAAGACAAATGTTAATATCTCCTAAAGACTCGAAGAGCATATTTATTACATCAGTGTTCTCATACCATATTTAAAATATTATAATTATCATATACTAATGTTTAAGAAGACCATAAAGCAAAAATTTCAGCAATGTTAACTTCTGCTTTTACCTCGATTAACATTGCTCTTTCTGTTTTCATAACAACTTCCAGGAGAGGTTTAACCAGAGTCTGTGGGGCAGCTGGGATCAGATGGAATAAATTTATAATTGCTGAACAAATCTTCATTTCCTACAGGTAAAAAGAAACACAATTAAATAAATATTACTGTCTAGAATGTATAAAAACAATATCACACATCTCACTTCTTTTTTTTCCCCACCAGCTATGCAAAGGGTTAACATTCACATAGCATCTACTTACCCTAACGCATGAAAAAAATGCACTTGTGGAAGTCTGCCCTTCTCCCTCTGGTAATATCATAGTTTAAATTCTATTTTCCTTGCAGTAGAGTGGTGTTTTACAGGTAAGAGCTAAACACTGTAAAGATGGGGGAGTTCCAGAGTGCTCACTGCTCTACACAAGTGGGCCATGCATCCAAATAACCAGACCTTCCCCCCTAAACCATTTTTCCTACACACCCCACACCCCCAGATTACACATGAAGAAAGAGCTTTAGCTTTCCCACAGCACTGTTCAGCCCATCTCCCAAACAGCTGGTTATTATAACAGCTCTGTTCTCTCACTAGATATTAAACTCTCCAGGAGTCCAAAATAATTTTGCATTTCTTTTCATTGTGGGATTTAAATAGAGATTGTATTTCAGTTAGCTAGAGTGTAGATTTCCCTCAGTAAGAAAAGGGAAAGGAAAAAACAAAACAACAAATCCACCCTCACCAGCTTTCCAAAACCGAGTTCCAGTGTGTAGTATCCAAAATGATTTTATCAAGTGCATTGCATTTTCTCAACTGAATTTAATCACAAAGCATTAGGCTCCACTCCTTTAACCTGATCTGCCCAGACAGACCCCACAAGACTCCTCTCATGAATTGAAGTGTAGGGCTGAGAATACATAAAAACCTTTTGAAACCACTCATGCCTTCACAGAATCTAAAAATCCTGCTCTTCCTGGTACAAACATGCTCAACATCCTTAACAGCAACGTGATCAAAACAGCTCTGCCACAGACAAACAGAAAACAACTCACAGCACTGCACTCAAAGGCACAATGCACTGTGCCTAAAACACAATAAAACTAACAAACCACAAGTTAAAAGAAAAAAATAAAACCAAACAACAACAACAAAAGAAACCATGACAACAAAAAGAGTTCCTGCTGCCTCCACTGAGTTTCTCACCTCTACCCCTTCCGTGGCAGGCTGAACCAAAACAGAAGGCCCAGCTTGAAAGCAAAAAGCCCACAAAAAAATCAAATAAATGTACAAATCAGTGCATGCTATTCTTCAGGCTGCAGTCTAACTTCAGCTCAGTTACTTCCTCATCTCAAATGGAAGAAATGGAGACAATGAGCATCTCACATGCTCCAAACTGTCCTCTGAAGAACCAGGATAAAAAGCATCCTTTTTTCTACTTTTACATTGCTCAGACACAGCTTCTCAAATATTTACTAAATAAAATTACAATAGAGATAATTAAGTCGGGGGAAACAACATTTTAGCATCTTTGAAGACAAATTTGGCCAGTATCTATTATGAAACCACTTCTAGTACTTGAGCTGCCAAGCTGTGAAGTCCTCTAGAGCTATACAGTCCTCTTAGGCTATAATGCAGAATTTCCACCATGGAAATTTCCACCCTCTCACAGCAGGGACAACTGAAGGCAATCACCTACTCAAAACTTATTCTTTCAATTACCAGACATGATCTGAAATCCCATGCTTTTCCTTGGAGAGGCAGGCAAGAGAGGAAGAAAGATTTAAATCAAATATTTTATTCCCTGGACCAACGCATTAGATTTTAATCACTACTTAATATATTATGTTTTAATTTGTTCATTTCTCTAAACAGCCAGATCACAGCTTAAGATCACAGCAGGACTGTCATAAATTATTTAGGTGAACAAGGCTTAGTTATTCTGGCATCGTGGTGAATCTTTACAATAGTCATCATTACGCAGCATTTCTAACTAAACTTTCAGTTTGTCTGTAGTTACTATTTATACACAAAAACTCTCTCCACAGACCTTCTAACTATCCTTCAAGAGGCCTTGCTGACAGGCACTATCTGCACTGTGCTGGGGAAGTGCCTGACACCATCCTCCAGTGGCACCTTCATCCCGTGCTGCTGAAAAGGATGAAAGCTTGCACCAGCACCAGGACAGGCAGGAACATCAGGCTTTCCTGGACAATTCTGTTCTCCACTGAGTGTGTACCACCTCCCCTACCTAACTAGTCTGAATAATCCAACCTGCTCCCCACCACTGCCTTTAATGAGTGTCTCAGAGGTTGGAATCTCGCTAGGATTGTGAAGAAAGGAGGGAAAGTGAAATGCCAACTATAATAACTGACCACCACTTTCACCATCCCTGTTTTTCAAAAGACAGTTTTTCAACAGCACAATGCACATACAGACACACAAACACAGCCTGCCACAGCACTGGCAGTGTCCTCCTGCAGTTTCCTAGAGTTTTTATTTTTAAGGAAACTCTGGAGCAACAGCTAGGAAGCAGAAAAGTAATATTCAATCAGCTTTGCACTGACACAGTTCTACTTGAAATGTTTCCAGACTTTTCTCTCAAGATGTGACAATAGATTCTTTCTCAAGTGTCGGGTGCGTACCCCCCACACAACGTATCTCTCTAAACACATAATTACACAGAAAACATCAACAAAAAACATTAAAACAAGGGGAATTCCTAACTAGACATGACTTAGTGACAAATAAAAACTGGTCTGGAGGTGCCACATTGTTGTTTAAAAGACTATTGCTACAAAAAGATCTGCAAGCTATCTGTAATCATCACATTTGAGGAAAAGTGAATCCCAAAAGTATAAGAAGGCCTTAGAACAACTCTGACATGAATGAAATGAGGTTAACTGAAGAACGCACACTGTTTTAGTTAAAACATAGGAAACCAACCTTATTCTACTTCATTAGAGAACATCTAGGTCTAATATAAAGCAATGACCAAATTCAGATTAAAAGCTCTCTTTGCAATGACAAGAAAGAGAAATGAAAAGCCATTAAGCCATTTCCATGTTTTGAGGGAAATAAAAAGCCAATGTAATTGCATTCTAATTTGAAAAACAAAGATATTAATAGAATTCCCCCTATTTTTTCTTAGGTGCAATCATAAATCTGAACACTGAATAAAAGCATTTAGTAAAACATTAATAGAATTATGGAAGTTCTGGTAATGTACAGGAAACTGCACTGAAGCAGGAATTCCCATCAGTGTTGCTAGGAGCACAAATTGACATTACACTGCACAGTTTTCCATTTTTAAGAGAACTGATCAGCTTCTCATGCTTCAACACTGCGGCCATTAGCTTCACTGGGAGGGTGAATTTAATGTGATCCCAACTAGTAAATATTGAACTTGGTTTTAATAAATTAAAATTTAAATTAACTGGGATTATGTTATCATTATGTATAATTTTCAACAGGCTATGTTATGAACATCAAACATATTAATGAAACAAGGGGGATTATGCTGCTGAGCTCATCAGCCATTCCAGTGAAGAACAGCTTTCTAAGCAGAAAATCCTGATGGGGGAAAAGAAATACAAATGCTTGAGCTGTTCCCACACTAACCTAGAACAGTCTTTAAAGTAACCATTGTCAGCAGATAAGAAGCTCCTCTTACTGAGACTTCTAACAGATATTCAATATTCTATATTCAATTCAACAAGTCTGTTAGCTTGTAACAAAGCATCAGTGTGTAATCAGTTATGGCAGCATTTACAACTGAATGGGTTCTTTAATTCCAAAACATTAATACTACTTATTTCTTCTCTTCTCACATAAAAGCATTTATTAACTTACATTTCCATCACTCCGTTGTCCACCTTTGTGTGTAATAACTACAACTTCCATCCATTTACGCAGGTGTTGCTATAAAGAAAGGATAATTAGCATTATTCTAGTAATTAGACCATTCCATTTTAGCATATGCTCCAAGAGACAATGGAGAGGCAGAAATAATTCTGCCTCTCCATTGAAGGAAACAAAGGAAAGAATATCAGTTATTTCCATTTCCTCAAGTTGAAAAGTTTACTCTTGCTAGAAGTCCTCTCCATATTCAAGAAAGCAGGGATTGTAAGTACATATATATATATATATATATATATACACAAAAAACAAGTCTGATAGTCTTACACTTCTTTGATGACTTGCTTGATGTGTATGCATTTAAATATTTAACTATTCATGCCAAGGCTATAAAGAATTCACATATTCAGTTTAAACACCACAAATAAACAGAGCAATACCTCCCAAAATTTTATAAATCATGAAAGCACCAAAACAGATTTAGTGCATTGGGAAGCAAGAATGTTAAAGGTGGCACCTTACTTAGAGATGAATTTATCCAAGCAAACCTTAGCATAACTAGTTATGTCTGCACTAAAATTAAAGTCTCTTAACTTTTTAGTTTAGCCCTTTAGAAATTGGGGTTTTCTTATTAACTGTGAAATAAAAATCTTTTACTTCCAACGTATACATTGAGTCACTTCTGAACGTCTTTGATTTTTCACCAATAAAAACAGTAGCCAGAAGAAAATTTCCTCTGGAAGAGCTAAAATAGGAAATTGGATAGGCTTACCATCATCTGATCACAGAATTTATCATTGAAGGAGTTGGGGAAAAGTCTGGTGACTGATGTCAGGCGATTCACAACGTTGAGGGTCAGGCTGCGATAGTCTCCCAGCATCATCAGCAATGGTCTCATGTGGGTATGAATTTGATCAACTTCTATGGTAGCTCCCTCCAAGAACTGCAATTAAGATACAGGTGGAGAAGGATGTGACTTTTGTGCAAGTGTTTTTCTTAAAATAGATTTAGCTGACTTGATATTTCTTCTTTTGTTTTGTTCCTTCAGAATGCAATAGTTCAAACAACATCTAGTGCTGGGAATATACACAGTGACAAGATGGATTTGGGAAGCACTGAGGTATTTCTGACACACAGCAGGACATTCCATAAAATAATCAAGTAGGAGATCATAATTACAAATAGACTGAAAAACTGCTACAGCTATAAATTAAATACACAGCTATGAACAAACTACTTAGACCCTGTACTAAGAACTCCCTGTGAATCTGGCTGAAGGCAATAGAGCAAATTTCTGTATTATAATCTGCATGCATCCTGAGCCACAGAAAAGGTCAAAAGAGCCTGGCTGCAAGCAATCAGAGAGAATATCTTCTGTCATAACCAAATATCCTGTGGGCGTGTATTTATCACAGGAAAAAAAAAATCAGACAAATCAGATGTATAGGTCAGAACAACCCTTATTTGCTACCTCTCAACCCAACTGTGTTGTTAACAAGCCATAAATAATATGTACATTCTCTCTTGTGACCACAGTGACATGAAAAGAGACACAACCTCTGGCCAGCCAATGGCACAAACAAATGCAAACCACCAGTATTACTGCAGTTATATTCTCTGTTCCATGTCAGCCCATCTACACAGCATTACAAAAAGCCTGTAAGCAATTTCATTAGCTTGTTTTTTTTTTCATTTAGAAGAATGGAATTAAAATCTTGCTGAACCAGAATTAGGCACAGCTATTGAACAACAAATCACAAAGAAGGAATATCCTTTCCCTGTCCCTCCAGCCTTTATACATGATAATGTTGCATCCACAGGACAGGCAGGGCAGTGTCAGGCAAGGACACTGACCTCAAACAGGACAGCCAGGGTCCTGTTCCTTAAGGTAACCATCACACTGTGATGTAGAGTCTTAACTCTGCTCTCCTGCTTTACCTCCCCAAAACCAACTTTGGGATCTCCACCACTTATTTTAGGAACATAGACAAAACATGGGAAGGGCTTTTACAATAAAGCCAAGTCTGTACATTTGCAAAACAGCTGAGAAGGACTGAGGCTAATTAGAAAGGAAGACTCATTTACAAAACCAGAACAACAGAAAGAGAGAAAGACTCAAAGATCTACCATGGTTCTTATCCAAGAGCTTATAATTCTTAATTGCAACCTGGATAATTCTTTATGGCCAAGTTCAAATCCCAAACAAACACATCTGACACAAACTTTTATCAGCATCACTAACAAAAACTCAACAGAGCAATAATATTTCCTGTAGAGAACTTTTCTAAGAAGTCTTGTACCAAGGAAGTAAAGCAGAGGGAACAATGGCCTCAAAAGGAAAGTTGTTTTAATACAGTCACCTTTCTCATGCACGCTTCTCCTGCTTCCTGCAGCTCGTTATTTGTTGAATTCAGTGCCTTGAAAAGTGCAGCAATGATTTTCTCTCTTGACTGAGGCAAATAATTGCAGGCAGCTAGAGCATCTGCAAATATCAAAGTAAATTTGTTCTCTTTGTTAACTCAATTTCAAAGGAGAGGAGAAAATAAACCCTAATTTTACACCACTTCTCTTATAGTTTCTTTTTATGTCATCTCAAATAGCAGACAGCTAAAACACTGTATGCACTGCCAAAATCAACAAAATCATAAAACAGTGAAAGAACGAGAATTCTATTAACGTTCTATAGTTTTCCTATGCTTCATACCATAATTAATCTTAAAATATTTTGGGTTCCTTTCAGAAAACTGAATTCTAGTCATTAAGAGGGCAGGCACACTTTCCCATTATTCTCTCCATTAAACTGTAACCTCAGGAGAACAGTCATCAGTCTTCCAGTGCTCAGCTTTTCTGCTGATCTCAGGAGGCAGACTGCCCATTGCTCACAAGGACACTTAACTGCACTAAGTTTATTTAGGAGGTTTCACTTACTTAAGGCTGCAATTCGAAGAGGTACAAGTGATGGAAGACTTTTGTAGCAAGGTAGTTTCATTAGGGCAGCATCTTCAGCCTCACATAAATTCAGTAACTAGGAAAAAAATAAACAATCATTTTAATATTGCTACTCACATTTGAAACACCACTCACTCCCACCTTTACAGATAGCTTTTCATCTATAGCACTTTGGTTTTTTTCTTAACTCAAAACCAGAGGATCTTTTGCATTGACTGCTGCAGGCAAAGCAGACTTCACTTGATGTTTCAAAAGCGAAATTCTTACGTTACAGTGAAAGTTTAAAATGCACAAAGAAAAATATTAACATTTTAACAAGGGAAGTACTAACACCACCATACAGAAGCATCTACATTTAAAGATGAGAACATAAAAAGAAAGTACCTCTGTGTAGAAAACCTTGTGCTCCACAACATTCAGATCCATTGTAAACAATCGGGGCTGCAGTGTTGTACAAAATGTATTTCCCTCCATCAGGCCAATCTGGGCGTTTGCAGGCTGGTGCCGAAGCAGATGTTTTTTAGGAGGAACCATGTCCTGGAGAACCTACATGGTGTAATTTAGATTAGTGAATTAGCAGCTATTGAAATGACCCCACAGACCCAGCCACCAAGAAGACACCATTAGCCATGGCTGTAGGTTTGTATCCATTTTCTATTGTGGCCCAGACATGTCTTGAGAAGTAATTGAGGAAGTGGAAAAATAATTCTCTGAATTACTTTGATTCACAGTCAGTTTGCAGAATGGTGTAGTAGCTGTAATTAATATATATTCTCTGTGAACAGATCTATGATATTTAATAATTTCACACAACACCATGAACAACAAAGAAATTCACAGACTGAAGCATTTCAAACAGTCAAGATATAGGAATATTTTAAGCTCCTAAAACATCAGAAAACCAAAAAAGTTTGTGCAACTTTTTTTCATTACACCAACTTCTCCCTTTCCTCATTTAACAGCTTTAGCAAAGTAAGATATCAATTAGGGAGCTTCTCAGTATAATCTGGAATGTTGTCACAGCCCTTAAGACTTACGTGCATTCAATTATCTTCAAAAAGACTAAACAATACCAGCTTTAAGAGTATCTAGCCAAAAATTATTTCAACCAGCTTTGAACTTTATAGTCTCTTTCTGGATAGCGAAAGGCACAGCAATAATGCCACACATTTAGAGAATAACAAAACTGAGTGTCAAAATCTAGTGTCTATATGGTCTAGCCTATGTCTGACTGGTGGCAGGATGAGCAGCCCATAATTTAAGGAAGTAAATCAATGTGAAGAAGCAACAAATACTGCTAGGAGTCAGGCAGAGCCTTATGAATCTCTGTAGTGCTCCAGCCATTGTGTATGTTTGAACAACAAAACTTAGCAGATGACAAACATATGCTATCAAAGCACTTCCAACTTAATTCACCAGTGGAAAAACGTACTAAGAAAAGCATTTCTGCAAATCCAAACTGGAAAACGACTTTAGGCTCCGGTTCAGTAAATATTTCTGCTTACCTCTTTATGCGGCTCCATGATGACTGTGACACTTTTGCCAGTGACCTGTGCAAGCACCTGCAAGGAATGCATGGCTTGTTTTCTCACAGTGGAGTTTGGGGAGGTCACTTCTCGAACGAGGTCATGTGTGACATGATGGAAAGACTTTTCCTGTGCTGCAAGGATTTCTTCTGTTTTCTCTTCATCTTTTAAAGGAGTTGCACATCTAATCAAGAGTTGTTCTAATGTGGTCTTTGCCATAGCAACTGCTCCATTGGAAACCTGAGGCATCAGAGATAATTTTTATCAGCTAAGTACATAACAAAGATCACAAATCACACATTACTCATCAACTTAGAATTTGATTTTGACGAATCCTGTGATTTTGATTTCCAGCTAAGCTTAGTGATTCTGTGGAAAGTGACAAATCTGTGCTCTTTTGTGATCTACACACAGCCTGTATATTTCTACTCTGAAAGCAGCATGTGTAATCTCAACAACTTCAGCCAAGTTATGTGGAAAAATCTGACCTCACTCCTAACTTCAGATCTTGGTTTGAGTTAAAAAGACTGGAATTCACTACTAACTCTCGCAGGTAAAATGCATTCTGAAGTTCAGCAAAATCAAGATTATTAAGAGTTCAATCTGTGTGAATTTAAGGCCAGAAATTTTCCCCACACTATTTGATAAAATTCATTCATTACATACCTCTCCAGTTAGGTCCATCATAACAAAGAGAAGTGCCTTCAGGAAAGTCTGCTGGTTCTGGAGGACCCAAATCAGTGGCAGTCGTTCCATAAGAAATTTAATGGACACAACACCTCCTAGTTTAGCATACCAAGCTTGTTCGTAACAGCAAGCACATAAACGTTCCACAATGTATGAAAACAAGGGAAGCTGACAAGCCTGGAAACAAAGAAATGGATCAGTTTCCTCTTCTCATCTTACTGGTAGCCTCCAAAATTTTAGAAGCAAAATTACATTGGCTGAAACGCAATCATTTCAATACATTTTTAAAAAAATCTTACCCTTTCCTTTGAACCCAAGATGATGCTTGCAACATCAAATATCACTGCTAGGGCCACCTCTCCTATTTTGCAGAGCTCCTTCTCCTCATATGCCATGCAGATTGCTATGGCATCAATGAGCACCAAGGGATCCATGCCTTTTGACCCATTTTCTTCACTGTGAAACATGGCTGTGCTAGGCTGGCTCCCAACCTGATAGCACTGCAGCAAGAAAGGACCTGGAATTTGTAACAGGGAATGAGGGGAAGGGGAAACAAAGATAAAACAATGGATATTTCAATATGAATATCTTTTAATTAGATTTTACTACTCCTAGGACTAGCTGATGGCAAAATCAGTAAGCCCTGTGTCTATTTGCATATAAATGCATTATAAGGCATCCTTCACTCCTAGAAGAAAAAAAGATTACATCTACTTGAATATTTCCTTCTCTGCACTAGACTAAGCACTGCAAGAAGATTTAATTAAAATGAAGAGCCATAAAAATGCCAGTTACATTAATGTGACAATGAAGATTGATATGCTTTTAGTATGCCTTTTACCAAATTACTTGTCATCCAGCCCAAACAAAAAGTTTTCCTCATGGATATAAGATACTGCAGTGCTCCAACTTTTATTTAGCTCCTCTAAAGGTCCTTCAAAACCACAACTGGAAACAACCCAATTAAGGACCATCTGCAAATAGTACTGTGAGCATTAGGTTACACAAATGCTCTGGAACCACATGAGCTGTTCCACACTGCAGTTATTTCACTGGCTGTAGCACTTACAGAGCATTATTAGGTGATTGATTGCTTTTTAAAACTCGTTTAATAATTTCCAATGCTCCAAAGGATTAAAACACAATTCAGCCGTCAAACAAAAATCCAGCATCGTTACCCAGGAGCAACTGCAATATTGTGACTTTTTAAAACAAACTGCAGTGAGTAAAAGCACAAAGCACAAAGTTACTCCGCACTCTGCGCGCGCAGTAACGCGGTCCTAGAGAGCGACTCAGCGTATCCGAGCCCGGACTGGAATGGCAGATACAGCAAAGGGACGGGTTCTCCTTTGGATAGGCAAAGGTTGTTTATTCAGGGGCACAAACAGGAACAGCAAAGGGGTCCAGGGACGTCAGGGATGAGAACGGCCCCGAGCGGGATCAGGGACGAGAATCAGGATGAGGTCAAGGGCACAGGGTTATATATGAGACAAAAGGGGCAGATGTGAGTGTCAAGGGCCAATAGGGATAAAAGGAAGAAGTGCAAGGGGTAAACAGGAACCAGGGTGAACCAACAGCGTAACAGGGGTGGAGTACTGCAGCAAAATTAAGCCAATAGGGGTTAAGGGAGAATATTCTGGAAAGGGTACATACACAGTGAACAGGGGCTGACCAGGGCTGACAACAACTAACTGGCCAATAATGTAACAGAACTTATAAGATACTATCGTGTGGCTGCACAGGCCCGCAGGAGGGAGGCTTTTCTCAGTTTCTGCCTGTTTGCACTGGTCCCTGCAGGGCTGAGGCACGCAGCAGCCCCATGCCCTCCCCAGCACACCAGCCCCAGGAGCTGTGTCCGGCACTCACCGCACTGCTGAGCCACGGCCACCATGGTGTAGTGGCGGATGAGGCTGGCCACGAAGGGCAGCGCGCTGGGCCGCAGGTCCTTGATGACGGCCGACATGAAGGCCCCGGTGAGGGCCTGCTCGAACGTCTTCCGGGCCGGCGTGTCCTGGGCCTTGTAGCGGTGCGAGATGATCACACTGGGGATGGACTTCTCTGTGAAGCTGGAACACCACACGCTCAACACAACCCCAGCGTCAGCACCCCCAGCTCCACCGCGGCCACTGCCAGGGGCCCCGTTGGAAGTTTGTTCTCCATATCTAACTCCTTCTCCACCTCCAGTTCTCCCCTCATTCTGATAGAGCTAGACCAGTTCACTCAGCCCACATTAATTTAGTCAGCCACTGGTCTCCAGCGTGATGGATAGCTCAATTTCATCAGGCACATTTAAAGGCAGTGGTTCAGAAGAAGCCACGTATATACAATAATAGGTATACAGGCATCACACTGCAACTCAATTACAGAATGTCATTTTCAATATTTTGACATTTTTCCCTTTTTTAAAATGACATTTGATTTAATCTTGAATGATTGAAACATTATTTATCATATCATTGCCCAACAAAACCTATGCATTGCAAAGCTATATTTATGTCAAGTCTAACAAGCCCAGACTGTGAAAGCCACCATGCTCTTTAGCTACACTTACTACATTGCAAGAGTCAAAGTCAGCCCACACTTTTTGGGCAAAGATGTTAAAGTTGTCTAAAAGCAATAAACTTGTGAAATAGCAATGACTAAAATTGCAAAACATGTAAGAAAAGCTTCAATAAAAGGCTCCCACACCAAGACAAACAGAGGCTGTGTGACTATGCTATAGCTTAGTCACTAAATGAAACTGAATTTTCTCTCTCACTTCAGTAAAAGCTTAGATGTACATACAAAATGTCACAATCTAAATTAATCTTTAAAATACAATTAAGCACCAGAATATTCCAATTATTTAAATATATGAAACTGAAATTAATCATATTGATCATATGTAATAGATTATACACTGGACTGGAATTAGGGAAAGAAAATTAAACTATGAAACATTAACATGTCACTGGCATTAAAAAACAGGCTAACAAAATTCCTTTTCACCAGCAGGCAAGAACCCCATGAATTGCACAGACTAATCACTGTCTCTAAACTAGGTTGCTCCAAAGACACCATAAATTTTACATACACATTTACGTTTAAAGAATTGTCATACTTGGGATGTGCAAGAAGCTGGTACAATGCGTGTTTGTTATCATCCAGGCTCATCATGGCCACCAGGAAGCACTTGATGACCTCCCACGCCTGCCTGCGGTAGTAGGGCTCCGTGTTGGCACTCTTCAGACAGTCCAGGGCCGTCTCGATGGCCTAGAATGGAGCAAGACAGAGCCCAGACACTTCTTGCTCTTGGCCTTTACCATATGGTCATTCATCAAGGGAATGGTATCATTAATATATATTAAAAGTAACTTTTAAAGTATGCATGGTTTGGAGTGCCCTAGTTAAGAAATGCAGAGAGAGCGTGGCTTGAAAACACCATAGTATTTTCTGTGCTTTTGCACGTGCTAAGCTTCATGGCAGATACATTTACCTCCATGGTCAGAAAGCATTTCAAGTTATGGGTGAGGTAAACCTTCACCGTGTCCTTCTCCTTCCCTGAAAAGAAATTTTCCTTGCCTTCCCTTCAGCAATAATTGCTGTGCCTAATCCCTTTACACTGTATGTATACAATGCATTTATACCCATATATAAATGGTACCTTTCCATGCATGATGAAACGTCCCTGTAAGCAACTTCTAAACACCAGTTATTTAATGGAAATAGTACTGCTCCTTTGCTAGAAGGTTTCATACATTCGAGAATAATTCAAATCAATCTTTTAAGACATGAAGATGATTAAAAAGGGGAGTATGTCTCTTTGGGAAATTTCTATTTTGTATGTATATATATAAAAAGATAATACATAAAAGCACAACTGTCTAATTACTATCCTTCTCCCACAAAAGAAAGGAAGATAAATGAGATGGGCATTAAGTTAAAAAAGATGTAAAAATTATAAAAATTGTTCTGGAATGCATGAAAAAAAGAATTATCAACTGCAATCAAATCTAATCATCCATGCTTAATAAGCTTATGCAGAAAAAGCCCCTGCTACAAAGTGGGCATTTTCCTGGGCATTTTCCTTTCTTGGTATCTCCACTTACTTAACTAATTGTCATTCCAAGTTTTTATCACAGCATCTCAACGAAAAGAAAAATTAGTTTTGGACAGACCACAAAAGTCTACCAGGGCAATTAAAAGATTTCTTGTTTTCGATTTATTCCACTTTTTTTCTTTGTACTTTGACATCTCCTTTTCATAGATACAAAGTGTTCAGCAGATAATGCTTTCCTGGTTAACACCAAGCAGCTGAAGATTGCTCCATATCAATATTAGATGCTAAAATCCTTTGAAAAACTTAGTTTGAATTAAACCCAGCAGGACAGGTAAATGTCAGCAACTAGAGTATTTATATGTATTCAATTCATCAGCTTCAGTACAGTGGAGAAATCAGTAAATCTGCATTTTAAGAATCACTTTTCCAAGCTATTTTTAAGCCTGTTGGCTGGATGAAGCCAGAGAGCCAGCTGCCTGTGAAGAAAATTGCTTACTACACTCAGATCATATCTACTTATGAAAGTCTAATTGAAAAGGTAAGTATTAAAACTCTACAGACCAAATTATCTCAGAATCCAGCTTCGCTCTCAGAGATTAGATTGCTGTAATTAGTGAGAACTAAGCACTTGTGATACACCGTGACTGCCAGATGAAAGCCAGTGCAGCACTAAATGCTTCTAGAGACAACAAAAAAAATCAAATTACTGGAATCATGAGCATAATCCCCACTGAAGAATTTCTATAGTAAATTTTTGGTACATTTCAAAAAGCAAATAGGAACTGTTAGATGACATTCCTGCTCCTAACCTAAGCAACACACCAGAAATTCCAACCTTACCCATTCTGTGAAAACATGCATTTGGGCCAGTTTAGCTCCCTGTCCTATCACTTCACTAGAAGCAGTGCAGCATGCCTAAATCTATTATTTTGGGAGTGAAATGTTACACAGCTTATAGAAGAAATCAAGAAAGAACTTCCAGACAGATACTTTTAAAGCTGGTTTCTCAGCATTGAAAGTAACTTAAGCCCTTACCTTTTCCATTGGGAGCTGAATGGATGCTTTGCAGTCTGAAAATTCAATTGTAATACTGGGTCCTTGGATTTCTGTGACCACATATTGTAGTTTCTGTGATTCCTTCAACATCTTCCTGTTACTTCCACCAAATTTCCCAAGCACGCGATAAGCCACGTGGGAGATGCTGTCAGCAGGGTTGCGCAGGGTTCGCCACAAAGCCTGGGGGTAAAAGGCACACGGACAGAGCAGGCTTACTTCAACATTGTTCAAGTTGTAATGCAAAAGAAAACTCTCTTACTTCAACATTTTTCAAATTGTAGTGTAAAAAATCCCACTCTTACTTCAACATTTTTCAAGTTGTAATGTCAAAAAAACTCAAGGAAAACACTTTGTTCTTGTATTTGGGTAAGTGACCCTGCATTTAAGGCTGAATACACACAGCCCAAGTGCTTTTAACTAGGTTGTCCTAAATGCAGTTTTAGATTTAAGTAATGTCATCAGCTACAAAGTCTTTGCTCTCCTGGAATAGTAGTTTTGTGTTTATGATGAATATTAAACAATATTGTTCATTAAAAAGCAGGCCAGTTAAGGCTGAACTGAATTAAGCTCAGAGCTAGTTTTGAAATATAAAGCAAATAAAGTAAAAAGAATATAACCATTTAACAAAGTACATAGGAGAAACAATTCATTCACTTCTAAATTTTCAGAGTTTTCAGCTTAACAGCACAACACCAAGTATCCTTACACACTCAGACTGGTAATTCATGACAGATTTTTCAAGTTTTTGTAACCAAAGCTTCCCACAAACTTCTATTAATACCCAGCAAATCAATGACCTCTTGTGGTCCAGCAGGAAACAACACCTTTACCTGCATGAGCTCAGCTCGCACTGGCTGGATGTGGTCGTACAGAAAGTCTGGCTGCAGGTTATCCACACACAGCTCCAGCGTTCTCAAGCCCTGGCTCACCAGGGTCTGGGAGCCGTTGAGAGCTGACACCAAGGGGTCCATGAGCATGGGCAGGTAGGGCAGCAGCGAGCTCAGGCGGACGGGCACAGTGAGGCACAGCTCCACAAACAAGTCCTTCATGTGCTGCTTGTGAAGGCCACTTTGTAGCATATTAAGTCCTGAAAATTATGGATGAGTTATACACTCACGGGAAAAAGACAGTCCACAGCTTACCCTTAAAAAATGCTATCTCCTAAATTCAGAAGAACCTGGCAGTTTTAAACACTGTAAAGCTTTCAGCTCTGTAATGGATTTACAAAATATTAATACCATTCATTATTCTAACTTACATCTAAGGATGTCATGCAGTGAATGCTTTTTTACATAGATACATATAGAAGAAAATGCATCTATGCATATTTTAAAGTTTAATATTAGAGTCAATAAGGCAGCATTTGAATATAGCAGACAAAAAAGAGAAAAAGATAATTTGACTCAAACCTCAGCCTTGTATCAATACAAAATAATCCCACATAGAACAACTGTTTTTAAAATATTTTGAGTCCTGGAAAGAAACATTCAATGAGTTCAAGTACATTAATTGCTCCATACAGCCTAAGCACATTCCCCAGCTGATCTTCCTTCCCATAAAGATTTCACATATTCCATAAATCTACTGACATGAGTTTTACATTAATTCTTTATTGATAACATATATATTTGCTAACTACAATAGAAACTGTCCCTACAGCTGTAGATCTGAACCAGTCTACAGTCCTGGAATAGTTCTGATTAGCTTGTCCTTAGGTTTAAGTAGGTCTCCACATTCCTTGCTCACCCTCAGTATTTCTGGAACACAGTTCTTTCGAGCATAAATGCTCAATTAATCAAACTGATTGTTATTTCCATTTCTTTCTGCAGTCTGGCACTACTTGAATTTCTATTTACCATGCCCTTGCAGGTGCACACACATGTCCTCAACTGCAGAACTGCCAGAGCTTCACTGCCATGTGAAGTTTCACTCCCCACAAAACCAGTGATGGCCTGGCAACGTGGCTTTGCCTTCTCACTCATCCCTCAAAAGCTTTATGCCAACAAAAAAGGCATTGCAAAAAAACCCCAAACAAGTAAAAGAAACAAACAAGAAAACCCCAATAGCCCCACAATGAAACGAAGAAAAACAAGCAGCAGAAATTGTGAAGCAGCCAAAACTATGGAGCCTGAAGCAGCTGATAGTAAATGAAAATAAGCAAATTCAAGGTATTTAAACCACTCACTACACTCAAAATCAGAAGCTACTTATCAGAGGTAGGGCTTTAGGTTTGAGGGGTTATTAACTACATAACATAACTTTATTACTACTACTGACTTAAAAAAATCAGAAGCTGGGGTGGGGAAAGAAGGTATTGTTCTACCTTGCAGTAAGTTTGGTAACAGCGGCAAGAATTCTTGGTATAACAGATCGTGACTGCCTCCTCCAATAGATCTGAACAGAGCTCTGAGCAGCAGGAAATAGTTATAGGGCTCTTTGGCAGTCTGTGCAAGTTCCATAGAGCTGTTCACAATCTTGTGCAAATGTGGCTATAAAGAAAATAAAGCTTGAAGATTAATAAAATACCAATTTTATCATCATCATCATTGTACTGTACAAGAGTTTAGCATGAGATTCTGCAAATCTGACACAAGGAAAAAACATTTCCTCTCAAGTACCTGGGAATGTGGAGCAGAAATCAGAGGTGTCAGAATGACAAGAGAGGACATTTAACATTAATTTACCCCTGATCTAATTTCATGACTAGTTCTTAACTTTTGTGAATGCTAAAATTTCATTTTGAAAGCAAACTCTCTCAAGTAAAAAAGACTCAAGTAAAAAATGGAACTAGTGGCCTTTCTAGAGCAAGATTCATTAAAAATAGTTGCTAAATACCAGTATTCTCACGGAGCAGAGACAAACAATAACAAGTCTGGATATTATTAACATCTAAAAAGCTTTCTGCATTGCTATGCAAATGCTGCAAACAGCCTTCATCATTCAATTAAATTGTCTGCCCAAGGCCCCTATCATCCATCCTACAGAAACCGGAAAAAAGTAACAGAAGCATGCAACTGTGAAGGCACTAAATTACACTCTTTAAACTTCATCGGCATCTTATAAAATTCAAATGACCTTGATTGTGATGACAAACTGCAAGAATTAAAGCAAGATTATATGAATATTGCTTCACATTACTGTTAGTTTTCAAAGATTCTGGGAATTTGGTAATCCTCCCTCTGTTCTACAGTTACCTGTATCAGAAATTTTGCTTGGTACAAAGTACAAGGAAGAAAAATGAAGAGAAATCATGAGAGAACAATCAGTGTTCCATTTAATTCTTAATGTCTTTTCTAGATACAGGCAGCTGCTGCTTTTATGAGGAAAGAGCACGCTTCCTACAAGCTCAGCATTTCTAGATTCACTGAATAATAAGATGATCTAATCAACATAAATAGATCCTTGGAATACACAATATGTTGTCAGTAGAAAAAATAGCATTCCTTAAGCCCAGACTTCCCAAGAGCATAGAAAAATCTAACTCAAGAGGTATATGTCACTGAATATGACATGAGTGAACTAGATTCACCAATGCACAAAAAAGTCATTTCTATCCAAGCAAAACTCTTAAGTTAATACAGAAATAAAGGGAGAAAATATGCAAGAATTTATGCATGTCCTGACCACGAAGTTATATGGGCTTATGGCAATCATAGACCACAGTCATTTATCAGCCATTACTAATCAAAATTACTACATCACTTCATAGCTTTAAATATGAAGAAAATGTTCACAGAAACCATCTCCTATAAACAGGACAATGTACTTGGAATTTGGAAAGAAATGGAGCTGTGTCACAAATAGTGCTTCAAACATTAAATGACTCAAATGTTAGACTGTGCAAAACTCTTAGGAGTGTTGTTTTTAAAGCAGACTTATTTTTAACACAAATGACCTTTACCTTCAGCATTTGCTCATTTTCAGCTGCAAATAGGGAAACTGAGCCAAAGACTAACTTGAACAGCTTGAGATACAGATTGGAGAGTTCCACATTAGAGCCCATTTCTGGCAGACGATCCAGAAGATATTCCACCAAAATGGTTGCAAAGAGAGCAGAGGTAGTAGGGTTTGCCAAGAAAGAATTGGCAACAATCTATAAAAGGAAACCACAAAGAACTTATTACTGCTGTAATAAAAAGAACAAAAAGATAAATACACTATCCATTAAAAAAGAACCGAAGACAATTTTTTTTCCCCATCTCCACTGCTGCCCAAGTGATTCTGTTTGTCCTCAGTGGAAAACAACCACATATGTAGCTTAATGTTGAAGTCTTAGGTTAAATTTTAAATGGATATTATAGGATTTGCATTCTGTAAAACAGTAGAACATTAGCACAACAACCTGAACAAAACAACAAGTCCACAACATTCAGCACTTCTCAAGAATGAAGTCCATTCATGTCTTCTAAACTGAAATATTCATGTTTGTATCACATCACTTCAGTAAGGTTTTTTTGAAAATCCATCTTTAAATAATTTTCATATACTACTCTTTATGTACACTTCAAATCTCACATGCTAACTTCAGTATTATTATTTATAATTCCACATCAGCCTTGTGTACCTCAAGGCATAAGCTCTTTCCTACATGCTGTTCATTATCAATTTAAAAAGTAAACAATAACCTACCTGAAGAGCATAGTTTTTAGAGATCCTCTCCACCATGTAAGGAACAGTAGTTTGAAAGATTTCTTTAAAAGTTAAAGGGTTCATCATTGTGAACACACCAGCAAAATGCTCCAGAACTTCCTTCTCCTCTTTCATCCTGACTGTCTGACAGTTTGCTACTCGAACGTATGTCTGTCCATTTCCTGCTATTTGTACCTGCAGCAATTGAGAAAACACACACCCTGCTTACAGAATTTGAGTAGCTTATTTCCCATTATTCTTAAAATAGCTTTTGAAAGTAACTGAGATTTTATGGGTTTTACATGCAAGCCCCATAGAACCAGAAGTTGGGCACAAGAGCCCACCATGACAAAAATACTAAAATTGAGTGTTTTCAGAACAGATTTTAAAACTAGGAAATGAGAAATTAAGAAATACAACAGCAGGAGATACCAGTGTATTTGTAAATTACTTGATACCAAATCAAACACATTTACATTTCATTAGTACTTCGTGCAACTACAGAAGATAAAAACAGACGTGAATGCTTCAACGGTAGCTAAATTATCTCTTTCAAGGAAAGATTTAATTCACTGCATAAAAGACAATTATTTCCAGTCTGACCTGCCTGCATGAACAGACAAAAACAGCTGTTGAGAAAATAATCTGTTGCTTGCAAATAGTAAATATGTTGAAATTCACTTTTGAAATGAATTCTTCATATTGAGCATTGCTCAATAGTTGTGGTCCCAATTAAAGACTTACATACTATATGTGTAATCTGTATTTTAGCTGACAAATAAATCCTTATTAAAAGATCTAACATACAATAACTATAAATAGAAGTGCTGTGTGGGCAGGTTACATACCTGATAAATATCTAATGCTTGCATTGCATATTTTACCAGTTTTATATAGATTTGAGTCTCCTTAGGTTGCAACTGCTTATTAGGAATGAATTGTGCTTCTGAAAGAAGAATAAGATAGTTAAGCATTAAAAATACTATTTGCTTTCATTCTAGAGAGGCTTTTTTTCTGTAGAATTATGAGAGATAAATGCAATTAAAAATGCAGCTTTACCACCAGGAGCTTTGCATGAGGTGATGCCCCACGTGATCGTCTTGACCCCACAGACCAAAGTTTTCACCAAGCTCCGGCAATCCGTGACCTGAAATGTCTGCTTATCCTCCTTTTC